>NC_140085.1:54928726-55570648 GCF_964237585.1 Gallinula chloropus | reverse complement strand
AAGAAAGAAAGAGAAAGAAAGAAAGAAAGAAAGAAAGAAAGAAAGAAAGAAAAGAAAGAAAGAAAGAAAGAAAGAAAGAAAGAAAGAAAGAAAGAAAGAAAGAAGAAAGAAAGAAAGAAAGAAAGAAAGAAAGAAAGAAAGAAAGAAAGAAAGAAAGAAAGAAAGAAAGAAAGAAAAAGAATGAATAAAGTGTATGAGAGAGAGCAGTTGCTCATACAATACTGTCCCCCTTCCAGGCAAACACACTTTCTAGTGCCTTAAATTTCTTCCTGAAGTAACAGGCTGAGGGCTGTACTGAACTTTAAAGGCCTTCATTAGTTGCTAAGTTCTGCTGAGACCAACCACAGTGCAGCTATTCAATAAAGATATTTCATTATTTTGTTACGAGGCTGCTTAGCATCTCAGTACCAGAAAGAAACAAAAAGCCCCAAAGACCAAGCACAAATTGGAGCTGTTAATCTTTAAAGACAGTTGATCTTTCTGAATATTCTAGGGCAGACTTCTTTCTCTCTGATACCAGTAGAGATTGGTACTTAGAAGAGTCACTTTTATATAAATGAGAAGTTCGATTGTTTTCTTTTAATGAGCTGGGGGGTTTTTTGTCCAGAACCATACCAAGCTCAGGCACATGGAATTAGCTGGCATTTGTTCATTCCTGAGGATTTGCCTCTCCTAGCAAAGATATTCCTGCCCAAGGTTACTGACACAGACAGCTATGCAGTCATTCAACAGCACAGGAGAGTTTGTGCAGGGAAAGGGGAGATGTTGGTACACTGAAGTGCCCATGGGCAGTTAGGAGGTTACATCCATTTCAAAGGACCACGTCTGCTGCAAAAAGCGATCTTTTCTTCAGCAGCTTTCCTCAAGCCAAAAATCATAATGGGATACTCAAAGATTTATTTTAAATAAAATGGGATGACTCATGGTTGCAACCTATTGGAACTGGTTTGATTTAGATGCAGTCTCTCTCTCCGTGTCCACGTATGCCTGCTCGAGGAAAAGCAGCAACAGCAGCAGGGAAATTACTATTTCTCTGTTCCACCATTTCCTGCCAGTCTCCATCAACATGAAAACAAAATTGCCATGCAGCATAAATAAGGTAATGCGAAAATATGGTCACTGAAAGTGGACTAAGTGGTGCTTTCAACATTCAGGAATATTCTGCTTTGATCGTATTTGCAGTTGTCAGCTAATAGCTACCTGACAGAGAAAAACACATGGATTTCTCTCTCCCTCTCTCCAAAGCTCTTCCCTTCAATATTTGTTTTACTGAAGCCTCATCAGTTATAAGCATCAGCTCAGAGCAATTTTTAATTACTGCCTAAGAACATGACTGCAGTGGATCAGCAAATCTTAGGCTCATTTTTAAATTTCTGTTTTCAAGCTTACTTGTGGCATGAGAGTAAGATTGGGTATGAAATTGCCATCTGATCGAATTTCGCCATGGCAAAGTTCTCAGGGCTGTTCAAATAATTAAAAAATGCCTCATTCCATTCCTGATGCACAGTATGAGTCTCATCACTGTAACATGGGATATAGCCATGCAATTATTTCCCTGGGTAGATACAAGCTAAGGGTAACAACCTCAGAGTTGTCAGGTCAACAGCTGAGTGTTCTGGTCTTCACCTCACCTTTGGGGGTGAAACTCTAAAAGGAAAATAAGTTATACTGGAAAACCATATGAAGTGATAAAATAGAATGTATCTCAGTCATAAAAAACTATTCATCATTATTATATTCAACAGTAACTTCTATTGTTCCTCAAGGGTCCATACTGGGATTGATATTATTTAATATCTTCGTCAACAACATAGAGAGATCGAGTGCACCTTCAGCGAGTTTACAGATGACACCAAGCTGAGTGGAAAAGTTGATTAGCTGGAGGGAAAGGATGCCATCCAGCAGAACTTTGACAGGCTTAAGGAGTGGTTCCATGTGAACTTCGTGAGGTTCAACAAGGCCAAATAAAAGGTCCTGCATATGTGTTAGGGTAATCCTGAGTATCAGTCCATACCAGGGGGATGAAAGGATTGAAAGCAGCCCCGTGAAAGAGGACTCAAGGATACTGGTGGATGAAATATTGGACATGAGCTAGCAGTGTGCAATAGCAGACAAGAAAGCAAATCATACCCTGGGCTGCATACAAAGAAATGTAGCCAGCAGGTCAAGGGGGTTGATTCTCCCCCTCTACTCTGTTTTCATGAAACCACACAGGCATACTGCATCCCCCCACTGGTGTCCCCAGTACAAGAAAAGCATGAATCTGTTGGAACAGCTCCAGAGGAGAGCCACAAAAATGATCAAAAGGCTGGAACATCTCACCTATTAAGACAGGCTGAGACAGTGGGCTTCTTCAGCCTGGAGAAGGTGAGGCTCTTGGGAGACCTTACTGCAGCATTTCAATATAAAAAGGCTTATAAGAAAGATGGATAAATATTTGCTGGGGCCTGTAGTGACAGGAAAAGGGGCAACAGTTTTAACCTGAAAGAGGGTATACTTAGATTGGACATAAGACATATTATTAATATTAGTATTGTATTAGTATTAGTATTGTAGTGAGACACTGGAGCAGGTTTCCCAGAGAAGTTGTGGATGACCCGTTGTCAGAAATGTTCAAAATCAGTTTGGATGCTTCTTTGAGCAACCCGATATAGTGGGCAGAGTTCCCTGCCCATGGCAGGAAGGTTGGACTAGATGATCTTTAAGGTCTCTTCCAAATCAAACCGTTCTATGACTCTGTGATTCTAGTAGGACAAATTGTTTCAAGATCTGGGTCCCTGCTGTGACACCTGACAGACAGGCTGCTATATCTGATTAAGTATCCCACAACAAGGAACTCATCACCGCATAAGACACCAGAAATTTGTCAAAGATTACTTTGAAATTCAGCTCAGCTGTGTACCCAGACATGCCTGAGCAAGACTTTTACTAATTATATTTCATTTATAATATTTATTCATATTCCTATAGTTATGTTAGAAATCCAAATAATGTCAGCATGAACTGAAGAGGTCTGACTAAAAAAAGAAACAGCTTGAACCCTGATTCAGTATCTCAGCCTACTCCATACTTCTACTGAAACATTTCTTTCTTCAAATGTCATAATTTATTTCTTTTTTTATTCTTTTAGCATCTCCACTTTCTATCTATAATCTCACAAGAAAGGCTACTGCTGCAGAACTTCCTGCTGAAATCATATTAGGAAGCAATGGGAATATGTCAGAGAGGAATATGTTCTCATATTTTCAGTATCACCTTTCTCCTTTTAATTTCCTCCCTATTTGTATAGGAGGAAGGGGAGAGTCCAGAATCCAGTGCCTAAAAGACTTGCTAGATTATCTTCCTGTCATTCTCTGCTAATACAAGATGCTTCCCCGCATGGCATCAGCTAGTGTTTTGCCAAGTCATCAAAGTCCCAGACAAACATTCTTCCCAGGAGCTATTGCCTCACTATTGCATAGTCTTGTTTCATGCTTAGCCAAAACAGTCCTTTTAAAGCCCTTCCACACAGTTATATTCAAAAAGTAACACCCAAAGTTTTTTCCTTCCTTGGAATTTAACAGCCTTGGCTTATACACAGGTTTTTGTGGGAAATTGGTTTGTGCTGTGAACATTGTAAGCAATGTTTGCATCTTACAGTTGATCTAGAAACCCAATAAATTTTAGCCCCAAAATTTCATGATTCTTGCAAATAACTAAAACTCCCTGAAGAACAGAAATGTGCAGGCAGCCTTAGCTATTGGTTTTGTTAGAAACTCCAGCTAGAGTATCAGCTTCACAGGGGTGAAGGGTTGTGAGAGCTCACATTGGTGCAGGACTTTGAAAATAAAAGAATTGAAAGTTGTTTTGTGTGTGTGTGTGATTGCGAACAAGAGCCTCTAGGGCTGAGAAGCCACTATCTGAACCTACAGTGTAACATGTTTGTCACACGAGGCAGGATTTTGCAATATCCTTTTGGAATTCTTGGTTTGTAGGTGTTGCATTTTGAGTGTGTATAGGACATGCATAAGGCATGTATATGACAAGTATAAAGACACACAGACACACACATCTGTACTCATACACAGGCATTACCTACTGCTTAATTTCCAAATCTATTTTTCCAAATAAGAGAAATACTAAAATGGAGCTAATGTTGGGAATCTGTGTAATTTAGCAATTTATACTGAACAATATTCCAAGAATTAAGGCCACAAAGATGATTAAGGGCCTGGATCATCTCCCCTATGAGGAAAGGTTGAATGAACTGGGGCTGTTCAGCCTTGAGAAAAGAAGACTAAGAGGGGATCTGATCAATGTTTATTAATATCAGAAATCTGGGGGCAAAAGGAAATGGCCAACCTCTACTCAACTGTCTGTGGGCACAGGACAAGGGGCAATGGGCTCAAGTTGGAGCACAGGAAGTTCTGCACTAATATGGGGAAGAACTTTTTCACAGTGAGGGTGACAGAGCCCTGGGACAGGCTGCCCAGGGGGGTTGTGGGATCTCCTTCTCTGGAGATACTCAAAACCCCTCTGGATACCTACCTGTGCAATATGTCCTAAGGAACGTGCTTTGGCAAGGGGGTTGGATCTGTTGATCTCTGGAGGTCCCTTCCAACCCCTACAATACTGTGATTCTGTGATTTTCTAATTATATTCAAACATTTCCTTGCATATTAATAAATTCAAATTTAAATTTAACACAAAACATGAAAAGACATGGAAACATACAATTACAACACAAACAGCATATATTTCTTAAACATATTCTTTCTCATATAACTAGAGAGAAGATCAAAATATTTTAAAATCAGTATAGTTAAATTTAGTACTACTAACTCCATATTCCTACATCATTACCATAATGATAATGAGAATCTAGTCCTTGAAGTACTGCTCACCTTTTTGCTTTCTATAAACTTTCTAGTAAACCTGATAAATATTCTGTACAAAACCCCATCCTACTCTTTTTTCAAAGTTCTCTTATTTTAATTCCTCTTAATATCATATTTAGAAGACAGAAGTCAGTTCTTTGGGAGAGTCAGTCTTTCAGAAGTTAATATTTAGCAAGGCTACTTCCCTTCTTTTCAGCAACTATATGCCCAACATATTCCTTAATACATTTCTAATTTTATTTTCAAATCAAATCAGATGAGTGTGGAAATTCCTGTAAAAGGAACACATTTCTAATGTTTTGCAATTTAGTGTACAAGAGAAGAGTGTCAGCTCCCAGTTTGCATCACACCTATAGGTCTGATATAAAATTCCCATCCATGACTCACACATGGTACAACAAAAGCCATCAGCCCACATGATCACTGCGAATATTGACTTGCAGGAACCAAGGAAGTATGGGACTTTCCAGAGCACTACTGCAATGTAAGTAACTTTTTCAAGAGATGAACTATTATTTCTCTTAATTCACTTGCGTCAAATCATGGACAGCACAGAGACCACAGACAGAAACACCCTAAGGAACAAGAGTTTCTGGTGACTGGCATAAAGAGCGTAACATGCAGACAGACTGTGAGTGGATAGGGAAGGTGTAAATACATTAGAAAAAGTATAGGTTAAGCTGCAGTCAGTGAGTTTAGGTCTGCTTCAATCCCCTGGCCATAAACCACTGATGTATCAGCAGGTGTTACAGCTAGATTTGTGCATTCTTATGAATTCCCCATGGTAACTTTCTTCCCCTTGGAACTGGACTCGTTGATTTTGGGATGTATTTTTACCCACATTTACTTGTGCAAGTTAGAACAAATATTCAGTGAAATACCATCTGAGGTAGGCAGAGTATCCTCTGAAGGTCATAGTGCTGGCTGAAATTTTTATGGTGAAATAATTTCATGAGAAAATGCCAATCCACCAAAATCAAAAGGTGTTGTGCAAGGCTGTTGGCTTTGCAGCCTTCCAGCAAGCGTAAGCAGAGTTGTGTCATGATGACACTAGACAGACCATTGAGCACATGGGAGCCTGGTGATAGGACGGCCTCTAGGGACCTTAGGACTTTTGGAGGTTGTCATGTGCAGCTTTCCACACTTCTGTACCCCTTCCAATGGTGACAAAGCCCTGGGATGTCAACCCCTCCTGTAGGCTTGGCTTCACCTGCCAATACAAGCAGCCTGCCAACCTTGAAAACCTTGACTGATGCCAAAACTCGGAGGTCTGCCTCTTACACTCATTGATTTTGGCTCCTACATGACACCAGGGCTCCTGACTGTCCTATTGACTTTACTTTTATAGACAAGCCAAGAGCTGCAGTACACAGCTTCCCACTCTCACTTTCACTATGAGTTTGCTAAGCCAGCTAATTTGATACATTTTTTTAGTTTTCCACGTAGGCATCTTAATTTTTCATTTCAAAACAGATCATTCATGGTCAGCAGGTCTGCACAGTAGAGGCAATGCCAGTTTACCATCTTTAGATGTGTCTTTGTAAAGCCACAAGCAGCGATACAGCTTCTGAGGGCAAAATCAGCTGCTCCATTCATCTAATGAACCCACCTCCTTCTGTGTTAGAGGCTCTGCTAGTAAAAAGATGCTTCTGACAGAAATTGTTACGTCTAAATGGTTTTTCATCTTACTTTACTGATGGGGATCTTTTTAGGTCATAGTATTGCTGTGCCAGCTAATCTTGGTATGCCAACTAATCTCAATAGACACATGCCTTCTGCACACTGGCAAGACTTTGAGTTAAGGGTTACCTCTATCCTCTATTTGGGAAGAAAAGCCCTCCATAGATCACAAGTGAAATTAACTGAACAAATCTAATGTTGGTTTTAGGCTTCATCAGCAAGAAGCTCAGGCAACGCTGCTGGGTGATACCACACCTTTCCTTTCTCCCTGGCACAAAGATAACTTGCATCTGCTGTGAAGCCTTGGTCAGGGCAGCAGGGGAACAACTGTTCCCCGATCATGGAGTTGCGAATGGGTCCTGCAGCAGGCAGTCACAATGGCAAAGTTGTTATCCCGGATCTCACTAAGTTCACCTGTAAAGGGTACCACAGATATTTTCCAAGGGAACAGAATGACAAATACATAATTATTCATTTTTTAAAGATTAAACTGGACACAATTTGTTGTTTCTCAATATAAAAGCAAACCAGAAAGAGTTCTGAAAACTTCAGGAACCTGCTCATCTCCAGTAGTCTCATCTAGCAGAAGCCTCACAGCTCTGCTCTGAGAGAGCTGTGACAACTTATCGTTACTACTCTACTGCAGATCACTATCTTCATATTTCCTTTTTGAGTGATTCTTTTTCAGTGCTTAAAATGACCTGGTCAGATATCTGAAGAGTAGTAACAGAATCCAAAACAACTTGAAAAGAATTCAAACAGAAAAATAGCCAAGGGTGGTTGCAGGTGCTAGTTCTGCACCAGCTCCTCCAGTTATTGAGTTCATCAACTTTAAAATCACATTTCCTTTTTTTTATTTGTGTCTTCCCTTTGACCTCAGTGAAGATCAATGCAAAGAAAACAGAAACCTTCACAGGAGCAGACAGACTTTGTGTTTAGTTGTTCTTCACATAAAGGTGCTCAGAAGTACTCAGAAAACACTACAACAGTAGCTACCAAGTTTCATGCAGAGTATAGTAAAATGCTGAATGCAAATTATATATTAGGTTAAACTGATTGTATTTTTCCTAATAGTGTACATATAGATCATAAGTTGAAACCTGACATTGAAATCTGTGCCTGGCTTTCCACATTGTTTCATACAAAACATTCATTAGTTGGGGATTCTTGTAAAGGGATTTCTGTGTCCTCTTGAGATATGGTAAGTTCAGAGGAATTGTGTTACCTCATCTGGTTTGCCTCTCACTACTTAGGTTCTTCATTTTCTCTTGCATACAGTTTCCTTAGAGTTCATTTTATCAGACACATTCATCCAGGAATGATGCAACACCAAGTTTTTTATAATTGTGAAAAACAAAACCAGCCAGCAATGATAGTTCACAAGCAATACAGAATGCTATTCCTAGATAATAATAGAATAATGACCATTAAATAAATTTTTAAAGGTACATTTTGTAGAATCCTTTGCAGGTCCCCGAGGTTTCCCCATTTTCGTTGTACCTATTGAAACAGTTGAAATTTCACATGCAATCTGCCTCTTTGAATGCAGGTTTCCAAATGACAAACAGGGTTTGTTTCCCTGTGAAAAACTTTCAGGCTCAGTCAGTGGTTCCCTGGATGGGACTGCACACATACAGCTCCACAGAAACCTGCACCCTACCAAGCTGTGCTTGGTTCCACCTTGCTCCTCTGTGAGAGGTGAGGGTTTAAGAGCCTCTGAAGGGACAATGAAAAAGCAGTTCTCTCAGCTGGCCAATTGTTTTGCTAAGGTAGTCTAAAGCTCTAGCAGAAACTAATGCAGGGGTTGGACTCTTGCCAAAAGAGCTAGACTTTGATGTCTCCTTTACAGTATTCCTCCTAGTAAAATACTTTCTTAATTTTTTGGACGTACCGCCTCTTTGTTTAACACCTCATTGCTACAGATTATCAGCAAGGAATTTGGGCCCTTTACATTTCCAAGACAAGGAAGGAAGCCTAAGGAAGGCTATAGGAAGCCTAAGTTTTTCTTCCTTACTCCTAGTCCCCAGAGTATTTCTTCGGAAGTATGGCATGCAAGACGAAGCACTCATCCTGCAGTCAATGAGCAGCACCAGGGGATAGATAAAGCAAAGATGCAACAGAGGGCTGGCAAAGGATTGTTTCCCTGTGGTCTCCTTCCCCACTTTCTGCCTTCTGGCCAAGCAAGTGCTTACACACTGACAGCAAGGTCATTACTTCTAACCGTTTCCTTCTTACACCTTTTCTATGTTATTGCAGAGAAAGCTCAGGTATATTCTAAACTATGTCCAACAAAAGTTCTGTTCTTGATAGGACTGTAGCTTATCTGAATGGGTTATCCTCACTGTGGTCTGTCATACATATCAAACCACGTCATGAGAATATTTTGAGACAAATAAAAAGGTTCAAACTAGATTAACCTCATGGCTAGACTCTCCAACATGAACACAACTGTTAGCACTAGTGGTGGCAAGCAGCAGACAGGCCACACAGAGGGGGAAAGAACCAAGAGTCAATGCAGAAGTACACATCCCGAATATCACCCTCATTTTCAGAAGCTGCCTGACTCTTACAGCATGAGTTGTAATATTTGCTAACATTTTTGTGTAAAAATTAAAATAATTATGGAAATTTCTGCTGTTAATATTGCTTTTTTCTTAATTCTTGCTGATCTCCTTGGTGACATCCTCTGCTAGCCCATATTTGTTTACATATTTTTGAAAAATCCTATCCTTTTGACTTACTATCTTTTAATTTCACTTAAGGTGTCTCTGTTTTTCTGGTGCTGGGCTGGAAGATGAGAGCCTTCGGTACAACCTTCCCACATACCCACCTGGAAGTTGGTGGTGTCCAGCTTGCAACTAAGAGTTTGGACCATGATTCACAGGGCACTTCCATCCAACCTACTTCTTTACCCCGGGGAGCAAGAAACAACTTGCACATGCAGCAAACCTGGCTGTATCACTTCCCCTGTGCCTGTGACATCGCAGCACAAAGCACCAAATTCTTCCTACTACCATCCTTTTAGAAAGGGTGAAGGGCAGTTGTTGCTACTGAGTGGGAAGGGAGAGGAAAAGACGAAGGAAATGCCGATCTAACCTAAAGGCAGAATTTAATCCATGCTAGACAGTGTGAAGTATGGAAAGTATGTTTCAACACAGCACCAAGACAGAACATGCAGTAATTATTTCATCTGAACTGATGTAAAATTCCCCATGTTCTCAGAAGGACTTGGTTAAGACAGCCCTCACCAAACAAAAAAAAAAAAGGGGGGGAGGAAAAAAAGGAAGAAATAAATGGGAGCATTTACTGGATACTCCTTATGCAGTAAAATTTTCAAGGCTCCTCATTCTGTCCATGCATGATAAAAATAGATCAATATTGCAAATACTGTCTCCCAAATTGCCATCGTTGTTTACATCTGACTCTGATATACCCCCAGAAATGCATCGAGTTGTAATAACCATCTTTTTGTTGTCAATGATTTCCCAGTCTGATATGAGATATTATGCTGACATATGTATCTGTCTTCCTGTTATGTAGTAGAGTATTTTGTAAGAATGCCCACTGCAGCAGTCAGAGTAGTCAATAATTCTCTTGGCCTACTGGAGTCTATTAATTTTAAATTTCTGTCATATAACCTGTCGTAAGCTTAGCACTTATGTTGACTTTCAATAAGTCATTTCAGCTAACTTAGAGGATCTTTTATATTTTAAAGATGCTATGAAATTCCTGCTGAATACACATGGCCATTTTATAACTATTAAGCAAAATTGTTTTAGATAGTCTCATGGTTTAAGGCCAGACAGCAACAAAGCACCACACAGCAGCTTGCTCACTCCATGCTCTCCCCCAACGGGATGGAAGGTAGCATAAAAAAGAAAAAAAAAAAAAAGAGAAAACTTGTGGTTTGACATAAAGACAGTTTATTAGAACAGGAAAGGATATTATTATTATCTTTATCATTACAAAAAAAATGATGCACAGCACAACTGCTCACTGTCTGAAGCCAGTGCTCAGCTAGGTTTCAAATCATGTCATCTCCTGGCCCACTCCCATGGTTATATACAAAACACCATGTCATACACCATGGGCTATCCCTCTGGCCAGTTTGGGTCAGCTGTCCTAGCTGCGTCCCCTCCAGCTTCTTGGTTATCCCTCACCTTCTCATTGGCAGGCCAGTTTAAGAAGCTGAAAAGTCCTCAACTGCTTGACAACACCTAAACCATTAGTGTGTTATCAACATTATTCTCATACTAAATCTAAAACACAGCACTGTACCAGCTGCTAAAATTAACTCTATCCCAGCCAAAACCAGGACAGATGGTTACCCACAAAATTCTATTTTATTTCAAAACCAGTAGTTGGTTAACTGCTCTGATACTAAATTCTTTAACTTGTCCTAATAGAGTAGCTCATTTTGCATTGGGTTTTGGTGTGCTCAGCATTACCTTGGCGTTACTTTTCTTCATTTCCCATTTATGAAAATCAAAATACGTTGTCTGCAACTTTCTTAAATGCAATGAATCTGATATAATAAGGGTCTCCCTTGAGTTCTAACTATGTAACTATTACTAAATTACACTGCCCACTGAGACACATGATCTTGAGTGCCTTTTCTTTAGGTTCCTTTGACAAAGGCCAGCCTACAACCTCATTTTAATTCACTGGAACTACTACCATGCTTAGTCCTAGGAACTTAATCGTAGAATCACAGAATTTATTCAGTTGAAAACGACCCTTAAAGGTCATCTAGTTCAACCCCCCTGCAATAAGCAGGAACATCTTCAACTAGATCAGGTTGCTCAGGGCCCCATCAAGCCTGACCTGGAATGTCTCCAGGAATGGGGCCTCCACCACCTCTCTGGGCAACATGTTCTAGTGTCTCATCACTCTGAAGAACGTCTTCCTGATGTCTATTCTAAGCCTACACTGCCTTAGTTTAAAACCAATCCCTGTCCTCCTATCACTCTGTGCCCTAACAAACAGTCCTTCCCCAGATTTCCTGTAGGTCCCTTCAGGTACTGGAAGGTCACTAGAAGATCCCGCCGGAGCCTTTTCTACTCCAGGCTGAAGAAGCCCAGCACTCTCAGCCTGTCCTAGTTAAATGCTTGACAGGAACAAGGATTTTGTTTACTAGTATCTCTTACCATTAGGACAAGAACAGAATGTCTAACACTCTCTGCTGAACTCCAGTCTCTAACACAGGACATGGCTGAATGAGTTGCATGATTAGTTACAGAAAACAATCTATATTCAGGGCTGTTGACTGGATCTCAGCTGCAGCCAGCAGAACATGCATGGAGCTCCTTTGCACTGCAAGGGTAAGCTTCAGAAAATTACAGATAAATGTAGTGAGGCATCTAAGATCAGCTCTGCACAGATCGAATACAAAGAAAGGACAAAAAAGCTGTTTAGTACTGTGAGCCAAAGGCAAAGTTTTTCCACAGCAAGCAGGCACACATAGAAAACATTGCTTGAAATCTTCCAACTCTATTCCTGCCACAGCTTGAGCCTTAAGCGAGGTAAGCGCAGGCAGAGGAAGGGTTACTGCTTTCCCAGCTGTTCACACAAAAGGACACTTTGCACCTGTTCCCAGTGAATGAAAGTTCGCTTTGTGTAAAAGCAGTTCATCACCCCGGCGTTGGCGTTAGCGTTGGCGTCGGGGAGGTGGAACAGGCAGAGCCCAGGCGCGTTCTGGCTGGAACCAGTGCGATACCGAGGAAGAGGGAGGCTGAAGGGCAGGTCCATTGCAATCAAGCTTCATTAGCTTTAACGTGTAAACATGCCCCCACCTGAAGGTTGATGTCACAGCAAAGGCAAACAGCAGAGGTGGTCAGCTAAGCGTAAGCAAGAGAATGTGTATTTTTCATTTTAATCCCAGCTCTATTTGGTTTACCATATTTGCTTAAGGCTGGCATATTTCTCATAGCTACTGTTGAGCTATTATTCAGAAAAACCTGTGCTACATTGACCCTATAATTATAAAACAACGTACTCCATGCTTCCTTTGATGTTCTCTTAGATCTACATCTACTAAACTGTGATTTATCTCAGACATTGCCATTAGGTGTGTGCCAGGCCCTCAGCTGGGGTAAATGTGTGTGGGTCTGTAGGATCCCAGGGGAGCCACAGAATTTCATGCCAGCAAAGAGCGTCTGGGCCATCCTGGAAAAGTCAGTTCTCAGATGACTCAGTCGCAGCAAAAGCATGGACTATCCTCAGGGCTGAGAAAACATGAAGAGCCAGGCAATCATTTCTATATTAAAAGAGAAAAAGGTGAATTAAAACCAAAATCCCATAACTAAAATAGCAGTTTTTCCTTTTCTCATGTCAGCTGGTGACCCAGCAGTTTAAACACTTCTCCTCCTCATTGCAAGGGTCACAAAGAGGGCACAGGGGCCATCCGTCTGGGCCGGCACAGCAGCAGCGGGATAGACTAAGATTTCCTCTACATCTTCACCCCACTGACCTTCAGAATATATCACCCCTGCACCCCTACTTTAATCCTGGGGTCTTTACTTTGGAGCTTATAATAAATCAATAGACAGTAAAAGAAAATCCCTGTGGGAGCAGCAATTGTGGCCCTGTTATAAAAGCTTAAATTCCCCACCTGCCACTTGACCAGCAAAAAGCTTGGATTCCCCACTGCAGCCCAGATTATGTAAAACTATTCAAATCCTGAGTGACAGTATTTATGAAGACAGCTGTTGGGCTCTCCAACTGGGGGAGGCAGGGGCAAATGCTGTGGAGTTCAGTAAGAGCTGTCCTGCTATTCACCTTCCTGGAGGTCCTTACAATGCCTTTTTTTTTTTTTTTCTCTTTTTTTTTTGTCCAGGTGTAAGGAAATGAATAATTAGTCAGAAAAAATGAAAAATTCCCAAACTAAACATTCTCAGAAATACCTTCTAAAAACAGAGACTGATTCAGAGACTGTTCTCCTCACACTTACTTCTCCCTCCCCTTTCTATCCCGACCATTTTTGGGTTACATTATTCATCACAGAAAGTGGCAGAAGGTGGTGGGATGAGATGCCTTGTGAACTGGTCATTTGTCAGCGCCATGCAGCTTGACACATTCCTGGGAAGAAGGTTACACTAGGAAGATGATATTATGTTTTCAGTCAGTCAATGTTTAACCACTCCCCTTCGTCTCTCTGAAGCTCTGCCACTGCCATTCTTGGTGGCAGTTCAAACTACTGTTTACCAGCAGGGGGTTGAAATTCCATGAAACATACAGGTTTCCCATGACAGTGGTTACTGTGCATTAGGAAAGGATAGAGCAAGAATCCCAGACACTAGCCATGATAGTTCTGAAACCCCTGTTAACTTCCCTGTGTTCATTGGGTTCTGAATGCCCATGCTGCAATTACAGGAGAAATTGGTGTTTGCACGTCTTTTTTCAAAGATTGGTCTACCACAGAAGTCAGGAAGAAATGTTTTTTTACTGGGAGGTGGGTCAGGTCAATAAAGTTTTACTGAATGTGCAATGTTCCTTTGACCTATATCACATCTGAGATCGGCTCTAACAATATGATGTATCAGCATTTGATAAAACCTCCAAGATGCATAACAAAAACATACACGTAACACGCCTATTGCACTATGACCATAATGTGTTCGACCTTGTCTTTAGCTCTGATCAGCAGTTTGCTTCTTATCTTTGTTGCATTTGTACTGTTACGTTTTTCATGTACAGACTGTGGCCTTTAATTTGTTTGGTTTGGTAACACAGAGATGCCGCAAAACTTTATCGAGAGGAAAGTTGGAGATTCCCTTACACAGAGGCTTTCCTGTGGCAGTCAGGTCAAACTCAGGCCCTCTCTTCCTGGCACCTCCCATGCTGGCAGGCAGCACAGGACATGGTTGGAGCCCTTACATTCCCACTGCTCCTAAACCAGGATCAGGTTTGTCTCATGTAACATCAAATGTCAAAAAGGTAGGTGCCTAACTTCCTCCACATCTAGCTTTCAGAGGGAGGTTGGATGAATTGCTCAATTTGGCTGCCCTATTTTACATAGGCTACGGAGGGTGAGCTGAATCCAAATGACTTTTATATGGCTAAGAGTAGGTAAAGCTGGTCTAGACCTAAGGGATCATTACACCCCCAGAGTTTATGCCAGGATTTCAATCTGCCATGGAACTGAGAAAATGGATAATTAGTTTTTTTCAGTGTCTTTCATTCTGTTCGCATCCAAAATAGAAGCTAGTGTATTCACAGTTGCAAATCTCCCTATCAAAAAGTTATGCTTCTGAATGAAGTTTTCACAGATGAGAAGGCAAAAAAATAAAAGCAATGACAAAAATTAATTCTGATGTGAAGAGAATTGTTGTGCAAAGTCTTTCATTTAATGAATGTGCTTAACTTTAAACACCGGAATTCATATTGCTGTATTGCTTAATAATTAATATTTCATTCCAACTGGTTATTGTCTATGAACTTTGAGGCAGTGAATGTACAAGCAGAACATACATAGCACCTAAAATGAGCTGAACACTCCTGATCCAGAGAGACTGTCATCTTCCTTTGTAGGAGTGAGAAGCATTCAATGCAAGTTAAGTTGAAATGAGCATGGAAGGCACCCAGTCCTTCACAGAAAAGTTCTTACATATACCGCTATATTGCATTTATAGGTAATTATTTGACCATATGAACAGCTCATAGATGCAGGTTTCAATTATAAATGTTTATGCACATGGCAAAAAGCTTGCAGTTAGAAAATGTTTATCTTTCCCTGATTTACCTTGTCAAAACATGCACATTTGTTTCTTTGTTTGCCTTTTTCCCCCAAGAAATATCATTGTAATGTATTAAAAAGCCTGACAGCAGAAAGGGAGTGGGAGGCACCATCAGGTTCCAGCCCTGCACCACTATTCACCACCAAAGAATATATCCTAGCGAGGCCGGGACAAGGAGAGAGAAAAGCTAGTCTAATCTGAGAAAGGATCTTTGAAAGGGTAACTTCCTCAGAGCAGTTCAAAGCACACAAGATTTTCTCTGCCTTGGAGAGACTCAGCAGCAGTTTCCCAGTGGTGCTGCCAATGGGCATGATCTGGATAAACACCACAGGTTTTCTTCCCACACACATTCGGGACATGGAGACACACCCCGTCTACTGACGTCAAGAGACTGTCCCAGGCACCTGGCACATCCTGAGATTGTGCTTAAACCACTTGTTAACCCAGCAGATATGTTAAATGGAGTGGACTTAGCAGTTTAAGGTCAGTTGCCAGAGATAACATTATCAGAAGAGCCATTTGCCTCCAGTGGGAGCAAACACAGGCATCTACCAGGCTCCTTCTTTCCACAGCTCTTGCCAGAACCTGATTGGAAAAAAAAATAAAAAATACCAGAACTTCAAGAATCAGGGTTCTCACTACCCTTATTAATTGCCAGGGTTTTGTTTGATTTTATGATATGACTGTCTATCTGGCCTGTTGCACTAGCAAGGTAGCAACAGCTTTAACTAGAGGTACCTCAGGAAAAAAACAAGTCATATATGCAATGTTTCCCTGTCATGCTGCAACAGCATTTGCATCTGGCTGTGCCAGCACAGCAATGCAGACACCACTACCCAGAACATGAAGCTATACAGTTTTTGTCTTTATCTATTCCTTCATTCTTTCCTTTTGAACTATTCCAGACTTCAACACACACCGAGTTCAGAGAGAGTTCAAACTCGCTGTGTACACCAGGAGGGCTGAAATCTTCGGTTTCCATTTCACAGGCATCTTTGCAGGTTCACAGAGCGGGTAAAAGGCGACACCTAATATTTGTGCCAGCCTGGCACTTGCTCTGTACTGCCTCATCCTTCTTGCTCTGCTCCTCACAGAGCTGGGATGGAAAGCCATTTGCAGCTAGAAAGGCTTGGCACATCAAAGGGATGCTGTCAAAGTGGCAGGCCTAAAATGTTATCTGTCCTCTCTTGTGTGTGTTTGTTTTCAAAATCCACATTATCTTTTCAATATAGAGTGTTTTATTTCCAGGCACAGCTTGGATTGAATACTTTTCTAGGTCAGTATCAATGTCAGAATCAGTAACAGGCTTAGTCTGGTGACTACGCAAGGGAAAAACAAAGTACTGACATACAAAAAAGCAAGAGAGAGCAAAGACATCTTAGGAAGTGAACAACTTACTTTGGACTTGCAGAAGGCTATCAGAAATGGCCACAAAGGAAGAGACATTTTTGAAAGTTAGGGAAATTATATGCCACGTGCCTTCTCAAATACAGGCTTCAGATCTCATATTTAAAGGAAGAGGTATAGTAAAGGAAGGTATAGTAAAAGGGGGTTAGTTTATTGACCTGTTTGTGGTGTGTGATAATGCATCACATAACAAACATCCTCCACTATACTACAGTTCATATTGGGAGTGAGGGGAGAATTAAATACTGCATTTCTAGAAATGGAAATGTTTGTGATATATGGAAGATGAGAGAATTACCATTGAACAATGTGTTCCAAATATTAATAAAGTGCAACACTTTTTAATCCTCTTTTGAGACACTGGTTTCAAAAAGAAACTGATGGTAGCAAAAGTAACAGAGGTCTGTTGCTGAACTAACACACTCTTTCATTTGCTGCTTTAAAATATGTTGTACCATTCAATGTTACCCTTTGGCTGTAGCAGACTAGGTGGCTGATCTTTATCACGCTGGTTTAAGTAGGTGTCCCTTTTTGTTTGCTCAGAGAGCAGGTTCCAGCACAGGGCATGCAGGCCATGGCAGGAGGCCTGTTCGTGGGAGGGCTGGGGTAACAATGTGCACTCACAGCCCAGAAGGCCAATCACATCCTGGGTTGCATCTAAAGTCTGGCTAGCAGATCAAGAGAGGTGATTCCTCCACTCTACTCTGTTCTGGTGAGACCCCACCTGGAGTACTGCATCCAGCTCTGGAGCCCTCAATACAAGAACATGGACCTCCTGGAGCAGGTCCAAAGGAGGGCCACAAGGATGATCAGGGGGGTGGAGCACCTCTCAAATGGAGAGAGAGGTCTTCAGACTGGAGAGGGGAAGGCTCCAGGGAGAGCTGACAGCAGCCTTCCAGTATCTGAAGGGACCTACAGGAAAGCCGGGGAGGGGCTGTTTGTCAGGGCCTGGATTGATTGGACAAGGGACAGTGGTATTAAAGTAGAGCAGGGTAGGTTTAGATTAGACATCAGGAAGAAGTTCTTTATTCTGAGGATGGTGAGACACTAGAACACGTTGCCCAGAGAAGTGGTGGAGACACCAATCCTGAAGACATTCCAGGTCAGGTTTGATGAAGCTCTGAGCAATCTGTTCTAGTTAAAGGTGTCCCTGCTAATTGCAGGGGCTGAACTAGATGACCTTTAAAGGTCCTTTCCAACCTAACACAATCTGTGATTCTATGAACTTTCACCCTATGGAGGGTACAGCAACTTACTTCTGGACTTGCTGGTACTCCCAGCCTGGCAGTGTGAAGGTTTGCCCTTTCCTGGGTGCAGACAACACCATATTTAAACAGCCAGCAGTTTGCCTGGACCTTTTGCTCACTTTCATTGGCTCTGACTAGTTCAACATGGTCACTTGCTCCTCCTCATGCTACAAATAGCAAAACAAATCCATCTTGGTGTTCCTCCATCCCATCTTTTCCCTCTAAATCAAATGGGACTTTTAAGTGCATTTGACGGGCAGGTATGCAAAATTCTAGGCTTTCTAAAGAAGAACCAATGTCATCTGATTTGCCTGCACAGGACCCAGCAGAATGAGACCCTAAACCTAATTTGTAGCCTCTAGGCATTACAGTAGGATAACTAATTTAATACAAATGACAGTGAGAGGAAAGGACATGCTATTCACAATATTGACTTCTTCCCATCTACAGATGCTTGGCAAGACTTCAGATCTGCATTTAGGGAGCGCGTAGGCTTTGCTGAATGGTCATTCTTTGTACAAATATGCCCCCAAGCAGCAATAAAAAGAAACAGATGCAGATTAACACTAACAAATCGCATATCCACTGTGTTGTACATGTAACCTAATCAATGTGAATAGTCCTACTGGCCTTACATCTGTTACAGAAGCACACCCATTATGCAGGCATTGTCCCCTCTCAGAGCATTCCAACGAATGTTCATCAGTATGGTGACAGGCACTATATATAAGGGGAGGTGGGGAGCTTGAAGGCACAGGGAACAGGGAACAGCACACCCAGAGAAACTGGGGGACACCAAAGAAGGGTAAAGTGGACTAGAGCCACATCCACTTTGCCTAACAAACTCTTGGGATTTGAGACAACTTCTGAAAACCCACTATTTCAGTTCCCTCTGCTCCCCATCGGGAGATAGAGGGTGGTGGGTTGATTAATCGATCCCAAGAGCCAAGGGGCCTCCTATGAATCAAAGCAGAAGTGGAGCCTGGATGACCTGCTTACACTGATCTCCCGATTTTTGATTACTAGCACTGGGTGAAATAAATCTGACTTTGGTGGCTGATTGAGACATACTACCTACCACAGTGTCAAAATTGAAGTGAGAGATGAGTAAGCACATCCCCTGCTGTCAGGGGCAGCCAGAGCTCAGTAGAAAGGGTAGTTGTGACCTGTAGGCGAGCAGACCACCTACAGTCTGTGCTTAACTTTGGTGTCATGTCTCCTTCCCTCCACTGATCACACAGAGACAGAGAAACTAGGACAAGGCTCAAAGCAGTTACTGTTCTCTTGATCTTCAATAGTATCATAGGTGTGACAACAAAATAATTAACTAGGTGAGATGACCCCAGAATCTCCAACAGTTGTTATAATCACTATGGATTACTATGACACTACGCATTTTGAGAAAAGATTCAAAATTGCAGAGATGTCCAGCCAAAGGGATTGTCTATAAATATATTTTAGCCCCAAAAGCTTCAAATTTGATTGCCAAATTCTCTAAACAAAGCCTTTCTTGAAAAAAGAAAAAAAAAAAGAAAAATCCCTGTGGTAGGTGGCATGTTGGTTTGTCTGTATACCTGTGGCTTTCTGTAGGAGCTCCCAGAACCTTACAGCTTCTTCCTGTTTTCGAGCTGCCCTCTGGTGTCTTGTGACTAGGTGTTTTTTACTTGTATGAATTCACACCACCATTAGTCTGCATCCTCTTGGCATGTTCAGAGACTGAGAGTCAATGACTTTCTACACTACCTCCACTGCTCCTCTCAAAGGATCTATTATGTGGCTCACTGGAAGAGCACAAACCTGGTTCTGTTTGAGTCAGCATGACTCTTACAGTATAAACACTGAAAAAAACCACCTTCTCCTCATTTTGCATTAGTCAGGAAAGGTCAAGGCAAAATTGGAGCCAGGATAAAATTGGTCAGTGTTTGGAATCAATCCCACTTGAGCTTGATTTCCTGTTTCTGAAAAAAACTAAACCCAAAACCACACTGCCTCCCATTATCTGAATACGAAGTTCAGTGAATGTTGCTATACATGCCACACAAACACATTTTACATATAGTAATTCCTTGAGTTCTTTAAGAAACTGTCTGCATGAGTAAGGAGGCTCTACAGCTACTGAGAACCAGAAGAAATGTGAAGGCTGGAGTTCATATTCTTTCCATCTCTATTTATATTAGTATAGGGTTGGTTTATTCAGAGAATTGCCTCTAAAATTAGTAGCAATCCCTTCTAGAAATACAACCAGGCCAACAGAAGAACCCAAACTGGCAGCTTCCCACTTAGTATCCAGACCCACGGATGTGGATTCAAGAGTGATCGAGAGAGCCTGAATTTCAAACTAAGAAAAAGCAGACAAAGCTGGCTTGATCTTTTTTTATTTTGCTAATTGGGCTAGAAAAATGAAAGCATGGTGTACCTTCTTCATCTGAACTAAAATAATTAAAATACCAGTCCACAGAGAGAGTAACTAGATGTATTATTGATTAAATAGCAGAAGAAAATGACGGTTTGCTGTGTGTTTTTAATGGGATATCTGTCAAAGTTAAAAATTAAATTTCCCCATTCCTTTCCACTCTATCTCATATCTGGCAGCAAATCCTCATGAAAGAATCAAAACCCAACATGATACAAATAATAAAATAACCTCAGAGTTCTATGGATTTGAGGATCCAGGAGGCTCAAGAAACCACTTCATTTTTGTATTGCAGCATTGTAGATGCCCCATAGATGCCCAGCAGTATCCCAGAGAAGATACCTTTTTCATTACCACTGACTGGCAATGATTTTTCTGCTCTGCGTTATTCTGACCTCAGTACTTTCTGTTAGTTGACTGCACGCCCATCTTGACTACCAAAAGTATAGGCCTTTTCCTGAAAGATTAGCGACAGGAGGATTTAGGGTTTGGGTTTTTTATTCTGGCAGTTTGGGGTTTCGTCCTTCTAACAATTCACTGTCCTATCCCTTCTGCTGAGCTGTTTCTGGAATCAAAAAAATAATCTCTGCCTACCCTACGTGGATATGACCTTCTCAATTTTCTTCTGAATATCAATTCTTCAGTACACATTAATATGGAGATTTCTGCAACAGTAACCTGCTTTTCTCTGTCTCAAGTGAAGGGTTATCATGGCTCACACCTTTCCAGTGCTGGTGAAAGTGTGAAATCTTTCAGTTATGCAATGCTTTATAGGTTCAATGAGTCAATCATAGACACCTTTATCAATACTTCATAAGAAGCGCTGTGTTCTTCTTCATGGGGACACAGATGATGCAAGCAGAAAAAAGATTTAAGACTAAACTGTTTCATTCCAGAAAATACATCGCCACAGCCATCCTTTGATTTTGTATCTCCAGATTCCCAAATGATGAGTCCAGTTCTATTTCCCCCAACAACCAGTCAATTCAACTGGTGTTTTTGTCCAGCCCCTACCATGCCCTTTCTACTCCTTGTTGCCAGCCACCTAAAGCTATTGATCTTGTTTTCTCACCAGCTTTTACTCTCACACAGCTCAGTCACTGCACAGAGCCTTCAGTACCCAGCAGGGCAGACACAATTTGTGCAGAAACACATTCCTGCACATGAGTATGTCAATGTCACTACTTGTGAATGAGCTGTTACTCCAGAGTAACTGTGAAGATACAACATGGTGGAGAAAGAACTAAAAAGTCCAGAAGCAAAGGTCTCTGTCCTGGGGCAGGGAATTTGCCTGTCCAAACTAATCCCATCCAGGTCTTTCCTTCCAGACTGAGCTCTTCTGCCCTTCCGTGACAGGCCATGGCCCCCTCACAGCCTGGCATGGTCCCAATAATCATAGAATCATAGGATCATAGGATCATAGGATCATAGGATCATAGGATTATAGAATAGCTTGGGTTAGAAGGGACCTCCAAAGATCATCTAGTCCACACTCTTCTGCAATAAACAGGCGCAACTTCAATCAGATCAGATTGCTCAGAGCCCCATCCAACCTGACCAGGATGGGGCATCTACAGCCTCCCTGGACATCCTGTTCTAGTGTTTCACCACCCTTGTTGCATAAAAGTCTTCCTTATATCTAGTCTGAATAAACCCTCTTGTCCTATAAGAACAGGCCCCATTAAAAACTCTATTTCCATCAACAGGAGGAGAATGACAAGTCAGTGTGACAATGTCTGTGAGGGACGGAGAGGGAAACACATCTGAAAAGTCTCACTGCCATTTTGTTCAACCTTAATCTCCAGTGTACTGAGCCATAGATTAAATGAAAGAAGCAGCTCAGGGACTTTCTTGTAGAACTCTGCCTCAGCTTCTGTATCACACTCACTCAACACTGAGCACAGACTGATTGCACTTATGAGGCTAAGGAGATCATGCAAAGGAAGAGTAGGAGAGTGAGGCCAGCAAAAGTCTTACAACTAGTTTATTTGCTCTGGGGATTGTATATTCTATAATAAAAGTTATGTTGCTCTTATGCTGAAGCAATAGCAATGTGAATGACACCAGCTAGACAGCCAACAGTGATGAGCCACTCCTTTTCGCTACCAGTAATAGTTCCCAGCTCTGTGTGGAGACCTCAGGGAAAGCAGAGATGGTCTATGTATTGACTGAGGAGGAGCTTCTTTACAGTGAGGGTGGCAGAGCAATGGAACTGGCTGCACAAAGAGGTTGTGGAGTCTCCATGTCTGGAGGTATTCAAAACTCACCTGGATGCTGTTTTGTACAGCAGGTGATCCTGCTCTGGCAGGGGATGTTGGACTACATGATCTCCAGAGGTGACTTCAAATCCCTATCATTCTGTGATACTGTGACTGCCCTGGGTTGTACGAACAAAGAAGCAAAGGATGTTCATCGTGGCCTTTTACTACTGACCTAGAATCTATTTGCCAGCTGTTAATTATAAGCCAGACACAAATAAAGTAAGTCATAGACAGATGTCTCTCATTGTCCATCTGCTGGAAGACCTGTTGGCAGATGTGACACAACACTAGAAAGTGACATGGCCAAGCTAACCAGCAGGCAATGCACACCACACCACACCACAGAAGTCTGGGAAGTTGCTCCAAAGTTTGGAAACAGGACTTCAGGACAGCACTGTTGCTTGAACATACATGTCTTCAGTTTAAAAATAATGGACTGAAGTAAATAAATAGACTCCACAGTGAATGCAGCAGCAGGTGTAGGAATGTATGCATTTGCCTTTCAGGCAAGGGCATTTGTCTTCAGACAAACATATTCTGAAGTTTCAAACACAAGTGTTACTACTTCTAAGCCCAGGCATAGCACGGCTGTTATTTGCATCATCACAATGAAATAGCAAGGAAACTCAGGAAGGACACAACCAAGGGCAGGAGGGGAGAGGGAAATGACATAAAATGATATAATGAATCAAAATCTGTGCAGAGGCTAGCAGCCAGAGCTTGAAATGAATCATAAAACAAAGATAAGGCTTTGAAGTGGTGAATGTGATATGAGAAAGAAGTGGATTGTTAAGACACAATAGTGTTATGCAGATAGAGTGAATGCCAAAGGACAGCTTGGCACCATGCATGGCATGAAATAAAGCAGGTATCTCTTTTCTTCTGCTTCTTCACAAATAAAGTCTAGAAACTTATGTTAAGGCAGATAGCTCCAGGTCCAGGAGAATAATTTCCTGACTTCTGTACAAGAGTTCATTACTCAACAGGTTAGAAATACTGGAAAAAGCCAGCCACAAAACCCTCTCAGCAGTAGAATGCTACTTATAAGGAGAGCTGTACCATTTTTAGAAATTAGGAATAAGTAGCAGAAAACCAATCTTTGCATATTTTGTAAGAGATTTTTGAAAATATATCTTAGAGCACTCTAGCAGAAACTCCTATACACATGCTGACGTGATAGCTTTTAATAAAGAAAAGCTAATTCAATTAATTTCTTACAGTGCAATACAGAAAACTTCCTAAAAATTTATTATTAGGAGCTTTTATTTTGTTCCTTGTTTTAATGTAAGTTAGCTGACCTATTTAAACAATCTACCCCACAATCTTTAAGGAGTTTAGTTCACAAACTCATTATTGTCCTACTAATTTAACATCTGACCAATGCAAACCAGCATAAAATCTCTGACACTTCACTTCCCCTTTTTACTGTCTTTTTCTAAAGCAATGCATATATACAGGCAGTTTTGTGCATAGCTGCCTAGCAACCATATTTAACAACTCCCTTCTTGGTGTTCATCTTAGCATATTATCAGTACTTTGGAAGCACATATGTTTGACTACAGAAGACACCGTGTTGTAAAGTGTTCCTGATACACACACACACACACACACACACACACACATACACGAAAGCAATCTCATTGACCAGGATAATTTTTTCTAAAACTGTAAATTCTTTCTCAGTACAGAGGATGAAACATGATGAGAAGAACTCAGAAAGCAGAATTTGGATCAGGGCATCTAGATTTACTCCTCCACCACCTTTCCATATATAGCAGTAGAGTCTAGTGGACAAAAAAGACTGTCAAGTAATGTGTTCTTTTAAAGGCTACTGTAAAGCATAAGTCTGCATGCTTTAAAACACATATGAACTTACAGCATATTTAAAAGGTGATTTAAGAAATTCATAAATATAGACACTCAAATCTGCTTTCAAAGACCATTGAGAAATGCCATACAAAGACATTTTACAAGCTTAAGTAGCATAAACTAAAGCCAAGGTACTCTACCTAAGTTTATTTTAAGAGGGCAGGTAAAATGTGTCTTTGGCATTCAGTTAGGTTCAAGGATGGCAATCCTCTTGTTTATGATGCAAAGTACTAGGCTGATTTGTCCAGCACAAATAAAAACTGCAAGTTCAGCAAAGTTCTTCTTCAGCAAAGAGGAAGGAACATGATAAATGAAGAAAACACCCCAGTCATACACAAGGGAGTCTGTGCTCAACCGCCTGCCATTTCTCTTGTGCACAGGCAGTATTTGCAATTTCAGCTCTATTCAATAGTAAACTCCACCTATTTTGTATATCTATGACAAAAGGCAGCTGAAAACTTGGCTTAACTAATGAGTCTGTTCTCCATCAAAATGGATTATTTCCAATGTAATGAGATAGGTCTCCAAGAGTACAGTCTGACATTTAGACCCCAATATTTAAGTCTGCAGATGTCTGCTAATCCTCTAAGCAATGGAGCATCATAATAGTCAAAGCAGGTGCTCATTTCTGTTGCTCACACATGTCCTAGGACATCCAAAACATTCACAAAGGCTGGCAGATGTAGCACAGAGCCTGTAGAAGATCCATGTCTTTCTCAAGGCTCAGTAGATTGTGCCAGGGCACCTCTAATCTACCAGGTGCTTGTGTGTGCAGACAACTAGATCCAGTCTGTAGACAATAGAGCCAGTAAAGCTAAAGATCTGTTTTAGTTTTACATGGTAATGTTTTGGTAGCAGGGACAGGGCTTCAGGGGTGGCTTCTGCAAGAAGCTGCTAGAAACTTCCCCTAGGTCTAACAGAACCAATATCAGCCCGCTCCAAGATGGACCTACCACTGGTCAAGGTCAAGCCAATTGGCAACAGTAGAAGCGCCTCTGTGATAACATATGTAAGATGGAAAAAAACAATCTAGTGGCAGGTTTTTTGCCACCAGAGAGGAATAAGATGTGAGAAACTTGGCAGACACCAAGGTCAGTGAAGAAGGAGGGGGACAAGGTGCTCCAGATGCCAGAGCAGATATTCCCCTGCAGCCCGTGGTGAAAACTTCATTTGGAATTGGTCCCGAGTTGAAACCCATCCTTCAAAATTGGCAAGCAATAAGCATGAGAATCAAACTCTTCCATCAACAGCAACTCACTGTTGTTAATACTTGAGAAAATAGGGGCAATTAATAGATCATCCAGAGGAATAATTTGTGAGAGAAAGCAAATTTTAGTGTGAGGTATGAAGCTGAACAAATGCATCTCAGGGTTTTGGATTAGATATAAATCTGGGGCAGAGTTACATAGTTGAAAAGTGGAATATTTCCCCATACCCAGGCAAAGCACTTATATTGTATTCTCTCCTCTGTTGGACAGAATTTGAACCTGTATTTTTTTACTACTGGTATATTGTCCTAAGAATCAAGTCATCATATGTGTCATTCTTCCTCTTTCCTCCCAGACTCACTGCTATTTGTATGGGTGTTTACTGATCCTAAGAGTAAGAGAGGGATTACATTTAACAGTGCTTGGGGCACTCAGTTAGCAAATGAAAGACCTCTGCTCCAGTTCCTGTGCTGTATCAAGCAGCAAACAGCTTTGAACTTAACTCAGTAGACAAAGAGCAGAAACTTTTGGCTTGTGTTGATTTTTATTTTTTTTAATGGATATCAGATTTATAGATAACACAAATCAGTTTGATTGAAACTGCAGACAACACATTATGAACGTGACCTGTTCATCCTCACTTTGACCTGCTGGGTTTTTTTCAAATGTGTTTGGTTTAGCTCACTGACCATGAAAAAGCAGTTGAAGTAAAATTAGGAGAAAACTCAAATTCTCTACTGGCTGCTGACAGCTATATGGTCAACAGGGAGTAGTATATGTTAGTGAGATCTCCCATATAAAGGCTCAATTCACACATGGAGTGAAGTGTAAAACACAGTTTTAGAAGTTCCTTTCAAGTCAGCAAGAAGGCAATCTCATTGATCTGGGATAAAAGATTTCTGGGAAAAATACTAAGAAAACAGTAGAAGCATTTACTTTTCAGGACAACCATGAGGTTTATTGATGATTGATCTGTCAACTCTGTATCTTTTAAAGATGAGATCCTAACCAAATTAATGGGAATTTTTATCTGGTCAGTAGAATTCAATAGAATTCCTAGAAAATATACTGAGCTCTTTTTCAGTACATGTACAGTGTGGCAAAACCATGGTAAGTCATTTGTAAAGCAAATTAAAAGAGACCTGGATTCTGTGTGCAAGACCAGTATCTTAATTTGAGACACCCCACAGTAAATTACATGTTGCCCACAATCATGAGTTATTCTCACACCAGTGAAAGCCTTCCATCAGAAAACTGTCCTTACAATTTCTATGTTCAGTAGATGTCAGGAGTAGTAAGTACATTTGTCCTTTGGAAGGAGCTATTGAAAACCATTGAGAAGAAGGAACTATTGGAAAAAACTGCAAAAGGGATGTTTTCCATGTCACCAAAAACTTTGTTCTTGTCTCCTTGTTCTCCTGGTTGAACAATGAATATTCAGCAATGTGCAGGCAAGGAGAGTAGAGATGCATATTGACTGTTGGATTGAAATCCCAAGAACCAATTTCAAATGGATATCTATTGGAGTTATAGTAATATTGACAGAGTATAGTATATCTATAATAAACATTCCCATCATTTGCTTTGTCATATACTGAAAGGAAATTAAGAAAGCAAATAATGTGCAGCTTGCAGACTATTTGATAGCAGATAGGATTTGTGTATTTTTGGCGTGATGATGGGTGGATCTTTTGAAATAGTATGACTAGTCATGCTTCCCAAAAATGAACAAGAAGTGTTTGCTAAAATACAGGACTACATGCTAGAAACTGCTGGGCTCTATCACAGAGTCCCATTAGGAGTTAGGAGTAATTTTCCTGGACACTATAGGGTTGTTCTTGGACTTTATTAGTTCCTGACAAACATTTACATATTGATGTATGATGCACTGAAAACATCGAGTGCCATCCCATAGCATTCTTGCAAATGAGATTGCTCATTACCCTGGCTGGTTGATGAAGACTTGCAGCACAGTTTGTAAGGGCTTTGTTCCCAGTTTTATCCTACTACAGTACAAGTGATTTTTCTAATTGGAATCATCTTTCTTTAATTGATCTTAATTGTGACAGCAGTTGCTGTGATAATCTACAGAGTTGTGCAAAGTTTAGGATACTGATTACACTTTTGGCTTTTTAGGAGAGTCCAGATGAAGTTGTTTTCACTGCAGAACAGGAAGAAAAATAAAGAAATCCAGCCTTTGAAATAAGAAAGAAGCATTCAGCATTTCAAGGTCAAGTGCATATGTGGGAAGCCAGTGAAAGTTCTGCTTTTCATGCCCATTGGCCCCTTTTATGAAATTACTGCTTTGCATTTGTCCTTTCCTTTTGATGTCTTCCCCTCGATGTTTTGGCTGAAAGCAGGAAGGAGAGCAGTGGGTGAAAGCTCACACAGGGAAAAAAAAACGTTAAAACATTTTCCATGGTCAGAGGGGGTTGGGGTTTACACAGAGGACAGAGAAATGTTTCATTTAAAGTGTGGTGAATCCAAAACCTGTTGTGCCCACCTCCAAGCATAACCAAAACAGAGCAGGCACATTAAGTTCTTGTCCACTGAAAACACAGACCGAGCACAAAATGGAAAAGGGCAACACAGGATGGTGAGGGCTTCAAGCGATGCAGAGAGAAAATTCCACAGGAAAGTATTAGTGTGAACATAAGCCAGCTGTGTTATTTAATGATGGGGGGGCAGGCCTTCTGTGTGCTCGAGTTTTTATATGTTTTCTTGTAACAGCCAAGCATTCCATTCAGGCAATATTCAGAGTTTGCAGAGCCATTCACAAGGCTGCAGATTTTCAGTGAAAAGCCATGAAAGCAATGAGATTCTCACTTTGCAATGAGCGTGGCTGTTCTTTGTTTCTTGTTTGCTTGCACTGTACATCTCTGTTGCAGTTTCATATTCTTTTAGTTTTCATAGATTCTGAATAACCACAGAACTTAAGAAATATGGCTGGAACTGAGATACAACTCATTTTGATACCTCAAATCCCCTTGACACTCCACAGGCCTGCAGAAACTCCTACAAGTCATCTTCTGAATAAAAATACTGCCCAGTGGCCCACAGATACTGTCCAGACTCCATCCTCCTCTCTCTTCCATTTACAACACTTAGCACGTACAAAGTCCAGAAACCAGACACATCCCCCAGCTAGGATCACCTTCTCCAAAGAGAAATCTCTGGCTCTGATGGCACTGCATTCAGTTTCCCTACCACCTTCCCTCTGCTGCCTGATAAAGGTTCAGCTGTAGGCCGAATAACACGTGAGAACACAGAGAAATCTCACAGTTCAGGGAATCGGGCCTTTGGCTGTGGTGAATTACACATTTGCTTCAGCTGTGATCTGTCTGCTCCCAACAGCCATGAGCCTGGGGGACTACAGCTCACTTCATGATGTTTAAGCAGACAGAAAAAGTATGACCTGTCCTACTCTAAGCTAACCTCTGAACGTGGTGCTGTGTGTTTCCATACCAGGTTGATACTGTGGTGATCACAGCCAGAGGAGTAAAGAATACCCCCACCGTGCAGCTGCAAACCTGCTTTTGTTACAACCTCTTGTTTTCAGGTGTTTGTATCTGTGACAAACAGCTGCCCATGGGGTTCAGTTTTTCCAGACAAAGTAATTGTTCAAAAGGTAAGCAGTTAGTTTCAAAACTAGGTGCAAAAGCATTGCAGAATTATTATCTGGGAGGTGAGAGGAGTTGTAAATACCCTTTTCTCACAATTAAAAAAAAAAATCTGATCTCCCTTTGATTAATTCTACAGCTGAGCTGGCTGATGTTTGGTACTCAGTATGTTTTGCTTATACATACTTAATTAAACCCCTAAGTTGTACCTCAGGAAAGCTAAGGTACGCTTCAGTGGGGTTTGTACTGGTTGTGTTAATGTATACCCACAAGTATGGTACACAATGTTTCTCCATTTATTTTTAAACTAAATGTTAAAATACCTTTGGCAACACAGTGGTGGGATGAAAAAAAAAAAAAAAAAAAAAAAAACAACAGCAAATAATATAGGCCCCAAAGAGCTCTCAGTGCCTGGGAGGCCCATGGAAGGCGGCTCATTCAGCTCTCAACCTTGAGAGGAATAGTTCAACCAGCATTCAGAAACAATTTTGTGTGTGTCTATGCATGTGCTTTATAACCTGACACATGAAACCTGCATTTTTTCTCTTTAATATCACTTAATCAACTTTCCATCCTAAAAGTTACAGGATGTTGTGTGTGAATGCCAGTGAAGAAGCTTAACTACTCACGCATGTATGTTGGAGGGCATACATGCTGGAAACACTAAAGACTAGCTGAGGATCGGAAAAGTTTAGGGAACTTTAACTGACCTAATGAGGTACAATACCAAAACCACACCCCCACCCCTAGCCCCCCCTTCCCTGCTTCTTCTTTCTTTCTTTCTTTCCCAAGGATTCACCACCTCAGGGAAAGTTCTCTGATGAATACGTTGTCCCAGCTTCAGAGATACAGAGATTGTGTTTCCAGCCGAAAGCCTGAGTTACTAGGGAGGCTGGAACTGAAACTTGTTTCAGCCTGTAAATCACAGGACTATGTGCCATGGGCCAAGCTCTGTTTTGATTTGGTGCAGACTAAAGAGATTCCTATCAGAGTGTCCCATATAAACATCCCAAAAAGATCACATTTCTAACCCCACAGCAAGGAGCAGATGTGCTTTTTCCATGATTCATTTATGGGTTAAAAAAGTCAATAGAAGTGTTACAAAATGTTCAGTTCAGTTCAAAAATAACTACTAGCTATACATTAAGCAACCCTCCAAATACATGATAACTTCTGGGAATGTCAACCAAAGGGTGTACAGGCTGGTTGGTAAATTGCCTCTGTGTCAAAAATAATGAGTGTGTTTGTTGAGCAAGGTCATTACAGTAGTTCAAAACTTGTGGTTGGCAGCAGCATGGTGGATGTTGCTGAGTCTGCAATTTCGTGGCATTACAAATATCATCCGACTGGCCAAGTAGCACAGAGTCAGTTTTTGTAACTGAGCACTGCAGGATATGTACAAGTCTCTGATTTATTAGAAACTTCATCAACAGTTGAGTTAGGATTTCCCCACTACAGCCTTTTGAAGTGCAAATGTGAGCAAAATTGCACCACATTGCAAAACCAATATGCTTTATCCAAAGCTTTGCATATGATTTTGATTTTAAAATGCACAAGTCTGAACACATTCTTTGGAATGTTTGTTTGTTTTTTCCAGCTGGAGATACACTCAGATCCAAGTACATCAAAAGATAAAGTAGCTTTGCTAAAGTTTCTCCAGGGAAAAGTCATAGTAATTCCAACTATTGAGAGAAACTGGTAATTAACATGAGATGAGGTGTATTTGGCAGCAGTGCAGTACATTTCTGCCTCTCTATCACATCTGTGTATCTCATCGTCATTGCTGAACTTTATTATTACAACAATCTTCTGAAGAAGAATGGCCTTACTTTTTTTCTAGCCCAGTGTGGTTTTCATAAGTATAGGAACTGATAAAAAGATGTCAAAAATGAGTTTTGGGGGTGGTGAAGGAAATCTACATCTTCTCATGGTTAACTCCATGTACAGAAAATAATAGAATCTGCCCAATTACTTATTGTGAACTATTTACCCAGCTGTAACTAAATAGCAGTAGAAATAAAAAGTCTTACATCTAGCCAGCAATCATCACAGGAGCATCTTTCTAACGTCCTCACCCTTTGCTTCTTTGATCCTCTGGTAATATCCAGAATGTTTTTTTCTAATAAGATGTAGAATCAAACAGTGTTTTTCTCTATAATCTAGCTATAACTGCCTGTAAAATTATTTTAACTGAAACTGTATGCTTTAAGTAAATTTAATTTCTATTATAATCTTTTGAGATTTCTGTAGAATCCTATTAGCTTTGATCTCTCGAGGTCCCTTCCAACCCCTACGATTCTGTGATTCTGTGATTCTGTGATTCCACTTTATTTTGATTTTTTCCACAGAAGCCTACCCAGCCCTAAATACCAAACACCCCAACTTCCATAAAATGTGTGTTCCTGGCATTAACAACAGCAACATCACTGCCTTGCCCAAGCAGCAGTCAAGTGACGGATACCCTTTCCTTTCAGTTCCTCAATCCACTGGCTGCCTGTTCCTGATTTCTTACTTATCTAAGCTTATTTTATGAGGTTCTCAAATGAACAGGTACCCTGATATAGGCTTTGTGCAAGTGGAAATCAAAGTGCAGCATGCCTTGCCATGTGCTCTTAAACGTGGGCTTTTGAAGGCTTGAGGGGTGTCAGGGAAAGGATGAAGGACAGGCAAGAGGCAGGAGGGGTCTCTGTGTGTCGGTGATAGAGCTAGTAGGGATGTCGGTCCTGCTCATGGGACCCATACTCACAGCAACAATGTGCCATTGTCTGTTCAGTTTGGATAATATAGTTTACTAAGTAAGGCTGTCAGAAAAGATTTGTTGAGGGTTTTTTTTTTCCTGCCAACATGCAGAGGGCAGCTCTGTCCTCACTGAACTGCAAATAGTACCACCCAAGGACGATGCTGAGGAAATGTGATATATAAGGAGAAAAAACAGAATGCTTAAAGAATTTTAATTTGGGGCCAAGACAAGTTTCAGGAGTATGAATTACCAGTTAGTTAAGAAGGGAGCAGGAAACAAAAAGAGAGCACTGGTTGAAACAAAAATGTCGTTCTAACATTGCTATTAGTTTATGGGTTTGAGGTGGGTTTGGGTTTTGTTGTTTTGAGTTTGGGCTTTTTTCCCCTTTTTAAAAGCTAAACATGAAAGTTCTTCTTCAAACAGCCAGCCATCTGGCCCTTACTGGATTTTAATGCAGCTCCTGAAATCTGATCTGAATTCATATAGGCAATAGCGTCCTTTGAAGTTAGCAAGCACATAAACACAAAAGCTTTATCAGTAGGGCCATTCATACAGCAGTAAGCGATTGTGGGGTAAATTCATCCAGCCACAGCCTGTCCCAGCACAAAAAACATCCCCAACAAAGCATCTAATTTTAAGGATGGGATCCGACTCCCTGAACACACACAGTCTCCAGTTACTCACGTGATGTGTTGGGCACTAAATAGGAACAGGAGTGGGATTGACACCGTGACCTCTAGGACAAGCTGCGGGGCTGTCGCACAGGCGTCTGTGGCCTGAGTCACTCACTGATTATATAGCAACAACAGTGTGCTGAAGCTTTAAAAAGATCTAAAAACAGGGTTCTTGTTGTGTTGTTCAATAGCCAAGCAATGCCAAAGAGCCTGGCAGGATCTGTTTCTCAGGATGGCGCAGGTCAGACTGATACGTAGTCTGTAATTTTAGCACTCTGCTCAGCACAATGTAGCAAAAGCCTCTTCTGGCTGGCTCTGCTGAGGCACCCCCTACCCACAGCCTCCTTCCTACAGCCCAAAATAGCAACAGCTTCTATCAATGTTAGCATGGTTCAGAATGTCTGCATAATAATACAGAGCAATACAGAAGAATATATAATGTCAGGAAGTGTCCAATTAATCTCTGGGGCCTACTACACCATCAGGAAAACCTGCAGGTTTGCCCTAAGTCATCAGGATGTTGTTTAGGCAGTGGGACGACCCTTAGCTCCGCTTTCCTCTTCTCCCAGCTCCCAGTTAGCCTGTCAGGATGGTCGCCTGCCTGAAACATTCTCAGACAAAGCAATTAGATCAACATCCTTATTTTCATCCCCATCTCCGTCTTCTCCAGCTCTACCTCCACTTCTGGAGATGTCACCGTGTGAAGAATAAAGTCACCGCTTCATTACACATCAAAGCCAATTACATACCTGCTGTCTGAGAACAATATTTCCTATCATAGCCAGGCATGGTGCAATTTATATGAAATTGTGGCAGCTCCAGGATCACATCATGTTGGGTTTTCATACAGCTTTGTTTGCCTTTCTGTATAATTGCAATTCTCCAGCAATTGTTATACACATTTCTAACATGGCAAGTGTTCTTATCTTTAGGTTTTTCCTGAAAAATTGTCAGCAGATGATAACTCATGATTCATTAACGTTGTTCTGCAGTTTCACTGTTCTCACCTCAAATCATAGTCTGATTCAGCAATCTTCTTCTATCATACACTTCATTATTTCAGTAATATTTTCCAGTGGCTTGATGGGAAATAATAGGAACTAGTGGTTACTCATCTAAAGCCTTCTAAATTACCTAAACTCAATCTCATGTCAGACATGAACTTTCCCTGAAAACTTTGTCCAGCTACCTAAACTTGGGTCTGCATGGAAATACCTCCTCTTAATAGTATCTCAGGAAACTGGGAACAATTTAGGACAACTCAAATATCCATTTTATCTCTAGCTAACAAACAAATTGGTTCGGTTTTTTTTTTTCAGTAGAACAGGGGGGTTTGCTAACAAAAAGGCCCCTTTGCTTTATTTGGACTACATTTCTGTCATAGAAAGCATATAAATAGTTTCCAGGCTCTCGCTGTAATTTTGAAACCAATATAAAATATATCTAGCCCTGCACATGGCTTTTTTTCTATTATTAAATTATTTTCACATGACACATCAACATATTTTTCCATCACATATTGGGAATTACAAGACACACAAAAAAAGAAAGTCTTGTCTCGGATTACCATGCAACTGATCAAAAGATCTGAGAATACAGTGACCTGGGTAGATTTTTTCCAGGAAGAACTTTGTTTCAGTAGCATCTCATATAATTGTTTGTTTGAGACTTGAAGGAGAATTTATAAACCTGACGCGGTCAAAATACAACTTGGGATTTTCCCCAAAGCATTTCAATACATTTATCTGCTGAAATCAAGTCTCTCTCAGGTTTGCATTTAGTTCACAGTTGAAAAAAACCTAACATCTGTATCCATGAAAGAGGTTTACCAGAGCATTTTGGCAAAGACAAAAGCAGCTTGTAGATATTTTTAGACAAAGTAGTCCTCTTACCAAAACAACTAAACAAAAAGAAACATTTTCACATCTGTGGATTTAGGCCCCAAGTGAAAACTTGCTGGGGTTTTTTTCTGTTGGGCATTCAGTGGGTTGCGTTCCTTTGGCAATAACTCCTTCAGAGCAATGCACCAATATTCTCCTCTGAGTTGTACAAGGACAAGCTTTTCTTTTTATTATCACTCCTTGTTGTCCCCTTTCTGTAGTCTTGAACACGTACAGTTTCTCAAAACCCACCCACTGAAGAACTATGCTCCACACTGATTAGATATCTTCACACAACGTTGCTTTCAGGTCACTGATTTGGGCAAATGGATGAGGATTACATGTTCCCATCTTCTGCCCTAAAACCTGTTGTGTACTTACTTTCCTGTCTGTTGGGGCACATATGAGGCTTCACAGTGATCCACTTGTACTCTGTAGTATGTTATTTTTTCTGTTAAGTACCTTATTTTTGCTACAGAGAATGTACATTTTTCTTTGTCTAGGTTTAATCCAGCCAATCTGGTTCTTTCTGGAGTTTCTCAGAGCCTCTGGTCAATCTCTCCCACTGTTTTTGCATTGATCAAAATCTCTATTTTGAACATCAAGACCAGTCACCTTTTCTACTGAAACAATTCAGCTGCCTAAGCCAACCCGAACAGGAGCTTGAGGAGCCTGTGCCTCCCCAAAGGGGTGCAGGATGTGAAAATACTCTGTTCTTTTCCCTTCGTGGCACCTGATGGTACCCTTCTGGTGTATCAAGCTTATTAAAATATTTAGCAGTAGCCATTTTGAAGACACCTTTTCCTTTGTTGGTGAAGGGCAAAATGTCCTTTTTCTTATGTATTTAAGTATTTGACCCTATCAATAAGCAACTGTTTACATCTTTCCTTCCACCAGTTGTATCTTAATTGAAGATACACCCAGAAATTTCAGACAACATGGATACCACGTGGATAGAAGTTTCTCCTTATATTCTCTATTCCCTCATGCATACTTAACTACACAAACCACTGCCTTTAAGGACTGGAATTTACTGAGCCTAATGTCCTGCTTTTACCTCCCGACTATTTTTTAGGAACTGATACTCTTATGACATTGGAGTCTCCCCTCACCACTTTGCAAATTTACTGGTTGCAAAAACCAGCCCTCACACATACTCCTCACAATATTTTGATCTTGCCATTGATCCTCATTAACTAAAGTCTACTCTTTTTGGAAGAAGTTATGTCAAGTATAACAGATATCTTCTCCTTCTGCCAAGGACTGGTTTGAGAGAGAAAGAGGTGAAGTCCAGAATGAGGGACCCACAGATGCTTCTCAGCTGTTGGCTACAGCCAAGTATCCTCCTGCATTACCAGCACTCTGGTTTCACTCTGGAAGGCAACCTGAACGTGTGTACAGAGCCAGTGAACCTGTGTGGCAATGCCAGGAAGGAGACAGGAGCTCTTGGATTATGGCTACAAGAGCACTGAGATGTCAGGCACATGTCTCTCCTTCTCCCAAAGGATCTGTCTTCCCCCAGACATGTGACTCCACAGCACTCACATGAGGTCCTGTGCTTGTGGGTCACAACTGGTCTTGAGGTGCACCACGCAAAGCAGGAGGGAAAGCTGTCTACCAGCAGCGCAACTCATAGATTGGTTACAGAAGCTTTTCAAGTACCTTTTCCACAAAAAAAAAAAAGGGGGAGAGGAGATAGTCCTGCTCAGCTTGTGGGTCATGGCTCTTTTTTTCATGTTCACTGACATTATAGGGAGCCAGAGCCCAAGCTGTGGATTTGAACCAGTAAGCCAGAGACTTATATGTGGAGATGCAAGGTAGTTTTAGATATTCCTGGATTTTGACAGAAGGCTCAGCTGTTATACAAATGCAGCCAATTGGCCCCCCAGGCCATGGAATACATCCTGACCTGTGTTTGTAGAGAGTTCAGCATGAGAAGGGTCCCTGCGTGAGCCACAGCTTTGGGACAGTTCCATAATAAACACAGAAACAGATAGCGATCATGATAAGTTAAGGCAATTTCCTCACCACTGCAATAAACGGTGATGGTAAAAATCAATTGTCACATGATTAGAAACAGGAGAATTGCACATGGAGCTGACTGAGCCATCATCTTGCAAGGGGTGGGGAGGAAGGAGTGGTTGCCGCTACTTTTTCCAAGACGTCACATTCAGCATGGCTGCCTGGTCATTTGTAAAAGCTTTGTGTAAACAGGCTTGCTGATAACCTCCACTGAATATTACTTTTTCCTTTCCTACATCAGTTGTAGGAGGTATCTGCTCCTCTGAGCAATTCATGTTACCAAGAAATAAAAGTTGTTTATCGGGTATGTAAAACTTTCCGAAGAATTGCTCATCAAGTCCAGCTGCAGACCTGGCCACTGGTGTGTGACAAATTCTTCTGCCTTGAAAGCCCTTTATATTTCTGTGAATTGCAAAAGGCAGGCCATGAATAATGTTGGACAGTGAAGCCAGGTACAGGGTTTTCTTCACAGAGATAATTCAGAGTGGGTCTTATAATTGCAAGGGTATTTTTGCTGCTTACTGTGCTTCCGTCTCTAGGCAAGGGCAGGGCAAAGCTCTCTGCTCCAGTGGCTCCCCAGAGAACACCATAAAAACCAAAACCAAACACTTGAGGATCACAGCCCTCAATGTTGGCATAACAAACCAAAACTAAAGCAGACAACTGCTTCTATTTCATCTGCTTTTTCTTTCCCTCCGATGAGTGTTTGTGGGGTGTGTGCATACCTTCACTTTTTTTTGTGGGAGCATTTAGAGGACCCTGTGAGCAGGGGGACACAGCCAGCCACTTTTTCTTGTGTGGGTGGCCAGGGTGTCCATGCCAGAGACAGTTCCCCAGAGCAGGAGGGCAAGACTTGTCAGCGAGCCCCCAATTGGAGCAATCCCTGGGGCTGAACCCTCTTGCACAGACCACCCAGGCCATGCAGGAGGGTTTGAGGGTAGCAGTGTAACACAGCAGAACACAGAACTTTTTTCTTCCCTATCAGAGATCAACACGAGACCCATGCCAAAATAGCTGGTTGTCTAGCTGGATCATGGTCCTCTTGTAAACACTCTTTTTTTTAGAAAACTTGAAGAGTCCTGTCATCATCTTTTCCTGAATGATGTTTGGCACGATCTCTTTCATCAGGATTCAGAGGTGTGGGCTAAGGAAGTTGTACAGTAAACCAATGCAAATCTTTTGGCTGGTAGAGAAGACTGTGAGGAAGATTTGGAAAGAGCAAGCACAGCCTTCCAAACTGGACAGTCATAACACAAACACATTCACTGGTATTAGCATGAAAATACCTCAGAATCTTGTGTAAAGGCCTACTGCTAGAAATATAAGGGCATAAGACTTCTGTATATTTAGGGACTGATCGTTAGATATCTTGTAAATGACCTGCACTAGTGCATTGAAATTGAGAGTCACGTTTGCAGGCTCATGAAGTGTTTTACAGATTTTAAATGGCATTCTGAAAAATCAGTGCTGATGATTGCTGTGATTCTTGTGACTGAAACAAAACCAAGACATTTCAAGGATTTTTGAAACTCCCTAATGCTGTCAATATGGTTTGTAACATCAGTTTTTGAGATAATATTGATCTTTCAGTCTGCTCTTAACTGCACTAGAAATGGAACTTATATGTGATGGAAAAGCTTTGTGGTTGTCTTCCCCTCTGACTAAAAATCTAGTCAACACGTATTTTAGGAAAATCCTGAATAAATGGCAGACAGTCTTCTGTGCTTGATACCTATTGCCAGTATTAATCAAGGCTGTGTATTCTTCTAGATAAGCAGTACAAATGGCATGAGAAGCATACCTGGCAATGAAGATGTAGCTGTAAAAAGCCATGTCTGATTGCAAAAGCAGAATAACGCCAGGCACTCTGTGTTCCTGTAAAAGAGTAACACCTCCCAGATTTTGGCCAGCTTCAGATTCCGGTACTCGGGTATAACACATTCATTTTGATCCTCTGACTGCACATTTTCCCCAGTGGCTGTGTTAACCCATGATAGCGCTTTTTTTTCCCCTGCTTATAAGGATATGTTTTCTCCGTTGTGAATTTATCAGTAGGACTTGCTCATTTTCATTACTGCCTAAGGTCAACAGCTTTCCATTTTCATATCCTTTCAACACGGTCGTATTTTTTTCCAAATGAAGGCCAGTCATGACCCAACATACAGCCCTAGGTATTTTTTGTGGTATTATGGTGTTCTCACACGGGCTTATAAGTTTATATTGTACGTGCTTCCCAACATTAACATGCAACCGTGTTGTTAGAATAACACCATTTCTGCACCTATTTTTGCTCTCATGTTTACATTGGAGAAGATTCAAATTTCTCTTCCAAGGTGTTTTTGAGTGTCCCTTTCCAGTCCTTCACTAAATATACAGAACTGTGAAGGGTATATTTCCAGTTGAGTAGCCTATTCTAGGGTTTATTTTACAGTAGTTGCATCATTACAAGAAAACTTCTGTCTGTGATTTCAGTCCAACGATGGCTGACATGTATTCGGGTTGTGGATGCTTTGTGTTTGAGCATGTTTAACAGGTCATGAGGTTTTTTGATGTCTGGTAAATTGGACATGTTCAATAAGCACATACAGGTGCTTACGTGAGCTACCCTAAGGCATTTAGATAGGTCAACATCTTTTGCTCAGCCTGGTGCCCAGTTTGTTGCATGTGCTGATGTTTCTCACTCTCTGTCTCAAACCGTATTACAACAGTCCATCTACTCCACCTTACATAAAGCTATTTAGCGAACATGAGGTTCTAGAAGAGAGACATGGTTTGGGCTTGTTGTGGGTTTTTTACAATTTTTTTCATGATTGATCTTTTATTTAATAATGACAGAGGCCAGAGAGCACTGATCTCCTCTAAACAACCAGGTTGAACATCATGTAGCCCACAGAACCAATATCTTTTAAACATATTCCCTCAAATGGCTATATACGGTTTAATCTTCGTTACACTCTATCTTTTTCCCATTCCTCTACTCCCCCTGTCTCCCCATCTTCCCTCCACCCCTAAAAAAAAGAAATAAAATAATAATGAGGTATTATCACACTGCACTACTTGTGTTAGCTGAAAAAACCCACAGTATGTTGGATGCCTTCAGAGACCTGGTCTGAAGGAAGCCTAAGAGATGAATCGATGCTTCCTTTTAAGCATATAGGAAGTTTAATTGTTGTCTTGCCAAGTGTTTATACTAATCACTAAACTGTAATTTGCCTGTTTTGTTATTATCTTGAATTTGCCAGATTAGAATTTGATTTTGTCAGACACTCTAAATCTGATGTTCTCTAACCCAAGGACCTATGCTTAGACGAAAAGATGCAGAGTAGGGATTATTACAGCTTCTCTTCACATTCTTCATCTCCAGTTCATCACAAGATGCCAAAAAGATGAGTCTTGTTTTTATTTCAACCAGCAAACTAATTGCCAGATATTTATGATCTATATGGACACAAATCTTTATGAAATATAGTCTGAGCTTTGTAGGTTCTATACTCAGGGTTGATTTACAGTGCATAGTTAATGCCTAATTATTTCATTGTGCCTTTTGCCAGGGTATGAATAATTCATAATCCTTCTTTCCCAAAACCAAGAACAGGTTGATTCATGATCTTGATCCACAGCCAGAATTATGAAAAGCACATGACTATTGGAGCAGTCCAGGATTTGGAAAGAAGGGAGGAAGACCAGGCTTCATGTTCTATCTGTATTATTCACATTAGTATCCAGAGTTTATATGGTAAGAACTATGCTGAGTAAGAGGTGGAAAGAATGTTCAACTTATTACTTAGAAAATACTGCAGAAACGTGACCATTTAAGCATTCCATCAGCCTCATGACCTGGCTATGGTCTATCTTCATGGTACTGTTGCTCAGGCATTGACTGTGAAATAATTTTAGTTGGTAAAAACAGAAAGGTGACCATGATCCAAGGGACAATGTCTAGAAGATAAATTTATTGCTCACATTGCACCCTCTACTGTCTAACTCCTATAACAACTCTGGGCAAAGCATTCTGACCCGTTGGTCAGTGTTACATTGGACAGAGAAGTAACCCAAGGAAAATACGCCAAAGGAAAGGAAAAGACCACATAGGTAACAAGCAAATCTGCAGAGAAGATCTGCAGAATGTAGTGACTACATTTTCATCAGATGGCTGACTGATGAAATGTTAAACCCAAACCTTTAATCCTGACTGCATTACACCTGAGTTCAATGGGAGATCCTCTTCAATTAAGTCATCAGGGCACTGCCTATAAACTGTAGGCCACAGGATTAGAAAGCCATCTGCCTTCCTTGACCATTAGGTGTATTTGATGTTCAGATACCAGAAGTCCATTAAAGTGTCCAACCAGCTCCTTGGAGTACAAGGTCCTTAGCGGTCCTTATTTAGACAAGGATCTCACTGACACACAGGCGAAAAGCATCAAGATGCCAGATTAGGAAGATGGGTATAACCACTGGAATGGGATGGACAATGGCCAGCTTGCTACCTTATGTCATGTTCCAGACAGGAGCACCCTGGTATAGGCTGTATCATAGTTCCATGCTGTCCTGTTAACCGTCCTGTCAACATGTCAACCAGCCACTGTCATGCTTCTGTATGCTCCACCACTCTGTGTTACTGAATAAAGACCCCATCCTTAAAAAGCTCAGTCTGCTTCTAAATTCTTGCCCAAAATGAGTTATTTATGACCCAAGAGACAGAGGACTTCTCACATACACAGAGCTAGCTTACCTGGTAAAGCCCAAGTCAGAATCAAGAGAGTGATACTGAAATATGGATACTTCAAGCATCTGAATTTGTGCTTCACAATGCAGAGAGAAACCCATTTCTAAAGAGGTGAGTCTGCTCAGCCTCACAGAGATATGCAAGACAGCTGGGACAGCCCCTCCTTGATGGTATCTGTCATTCTTTACTGACTATTGAGGAAGCCTAGATAATAAGTTTAGACTACATGCTTAACTTCCAGGTGGTTCACCTGGGCAAGAATTAATCCTACCCATAAGGTCCTACCCTGAAAAGCTTACAATCCAAAGGGAGATGGTAGCACAAGCATGCCAAAGGGAGAGAAGGCACCAGAAAAAGAACAGAAGATCTGATCTGTGTACAATTATGTTACTTACAGATGTAACTGTAACATAGATGTAGCCATAGCGATAACAGTAATTACTCAGCATCATGAAAGAAGCATTTCAATCTTTAATTAAAAGATGAGAAAAAAAAGGCCGACATTAACAAAGGTTCTTCTGATCCCACTTCAGTTACTATAAATATGGCACTATTCTATACATGCCAATAGAAAGAAGCAGATGTTTACTGGAATGAGAGACCGTGGCTTGCAATTTCAATCCTGGGGCAGATTGCAGAGGACTCAGAACTCCAAGCACTCCCAGGGCAGTGTTGAGGAGGTTATCAGAAGACAGTGGGTGGCAGCCTACATAATCTTGTTTGCAACTGTGCCCTCAGAGTCAGCTTTCCACAAAAAAGGGTTTAAACCAGAAGCTGATTCAGGCTTTCTTTTATTGCAGCCAGACATAGTAAATAAACCAAAAGTTTGGCATTCTCAGAAACTGAGCCAATGGGCTGATCTGTCACAGTTATTTCAGAAGTGTCTCTCAGGAGAGCCGTTAGTTTTGCATCACACTCTGCTGTTGCTCAGGGATACTGTGGTCATAGGGACCAGCAAAAGAACAATTTCCTTCAGCTGCACTCTGAGGGAGGAGACATGAAATTCCATTAAACACCAGGTCCTCATTAAAGCTTGAGACACAAGTGTCCATCGTGCTGGAAGGAGGAGTTTATCCTGTTTTCTTTTTTAAACCCGCAATATGATCTGCTTTCCTTTTAAGCACTTACTGGGATGGGGGGGTGGAAGTATAATAATAACAGCTAATCAAGAATTCTTTATGATGGTTGTCAGCTGAGATTTTTTAAAGCAAAGACTTGTCTCTCGAGAGACGTAGCAAGAGTGAGAGGCTTTAAAAAGCAGTCTGCACAAAGCACCAGACGGCATGGAGCAGGAGATGACTCCACTGTGCTTGGACTGGACAAGCAACCTTTTTCCTCCTTGGCTTCTGTTATTTTAGGACAGTAATCTGCTACTCTAGACCACTGTCCTTGGCAGATACTGAAGCACAGTGAACACGTGGATATCCTTGCTAATAACAGAAGCACAGGGTAGGAATGAAAACTCAGAGCCTGGATTAGGTGGAGCTCACTGCAAAAATGTGCTTCACAGCATTTGGCATCAACCTCAGTCTTTCCTGATTGTTTGTGAGTGCTGAATGTGTTAAGGTAAGGGAGAACTAGGAGTCAGTTAACAGTATCTGAAGTATTTTTCTTTCCCATTGGAAAAAGGTTAAACTTAGACTGAAAAACAGCTATGCAGAGTTCTTGTCTTGGTAAGAGCGTCTAAAGATGGCTATGAATTACTGTTCTTTAACATGGTTTATGTCAGTCAAAATGTAATGCAAATAGACATTTGATAGGAAAGCCATGGATTGCAAATGTCAGGTAAATAAAATACAAGCGTGCATGTAACCTGTTTGCCTAGGTACCATGATGCCTGATGCAAACTGACATTAAAAAAACCCAGCAATCTGAAAGGGAGTACCATTTACATGTATAATAGGAAGTCTTCTAACGAGGCAGGTAGTTCATGCCTTCCCCAGGAAAACATTCACCCAGCCTGTATAGTATCTTTGGCAAGTTTCTTCAAGATAGATATGAAATCAAATTTACCATCCATCCTGACAGGAGTAGACTTGAGGCAAGACATTGGCTTCCTGCATGCCTTGCAATGGCATCTCCAGTCTGAGCTTGCGCTGATTATATTGTCCAGGACCCCTACTAATACCCACTACAGGATAAAAAGGGATTTGTACAGAGTCTAAATCTGCAAAGAAATGGGTGTGTTTGGGGCTGCTTTCAGGCATACAGCTATCCCAGGTGCCACAGGTGAATCCAGAGAAGGCCACAGTAAAATTCAGAGCTTAAACCCTGGCCATCTCACTGCATGAAAAGGATACATATCTACCCTGGTTTGACCAAGGCTAGGGATATACACTCAGCCTTAGGAAGGGCTTTATATCAGGGAATCAAGCTGCTTTTTTTTTTTTTTGCGTAGTGAACATCGAACAAGTTAAATAAGTACTTTCATCACAAAGCATAAAAATAAATTATTCTCCTCAAACTGGATCACTTAGTAAATCAGCACAGCAGAGCCCAGAAACACAAACCGAGTGTTGTTTCAGTAAAGCGAAGTGACAGGGCCAACACCAGATGCATTTCTTGGCACCGAGCGCTGCAAATTTTGTAAGCAGCAGGGACGAACCTGTTTCACCAAAGATTAAGTCTACACAAAAGCATTGCATTCAGCACTGGGAAAGAGGCTCATCTATTGTCCTGGCAAGCAGCACCAAAGATACAGTACCCTGGAGACAAAATATGAGCCTAGTTGGAAACACACTTGCCAACCTGAAAAGAAAGAGAAGCGGCACAATGGTAACTAGTGAAGAAACAGCTGGGCAGGGTGGCACCAGGCTGTGTCTTTCAACCCATGTTATCAACACTTGTTCATATAGCCAGCGTGTTATGAAGAAGCGCTTGTCGCTTTCCATTTGGTCACAGAGAGATGAATAGGGCCCAGTGTCAAAGGGGGCAGGTTAAGGGCTTTGATTTGTTTTCTTTTAATACACAACAATATTGGAAAGGGTATAGTTAAATGGTAAGGCTGGCCATGTGCAAATTTTTATCACAGTAGTGACTTATTGTTGACATTTGAGAAATGCCAAGAAGAATCGAGGAGATTTTGGGAAAATTGAGGCCGTCATCAACACAACTTGTAAGAAACACACTTCTAACACTTCACACTTATGCCAAATTCTGTGTCAGGAAAGTGTGGCTGTTGGCCAGTTCCAACATACAACATCCATAATATAGGTAGTGGTCAATCCAACTCAGCTCAAAATTTTACCCTGTGGAAAAGCTGGTGCCTAGCATCAATGCCTTCACCCATTTTAATCTCCTTTTCAGTATTTGTGGCAGAAGCTCGCTTCTGCAGCTGTATTGAGAAAAACAAATCAGCTACAAAATGTTCCATTGTATGAGTTACGTGCAAGTTTCAAGCTAATGGAAAAATGTGAATACTTCTGTGAAAAATTTGGACGTCTGTGCTCCAAGTTATCTGAGAAAAAATGCTCATAATCTTTCTTTCGTCTGTTTGGATCACCCTCAAAAAGAATCTAAGAAAGTACTCTTAATGGCAGTGGATGAAAAGCCATTGAAATGGCCAATGGATGTAAAAAACCCCACCTTAATTCTTTTGGTTCAAAAAGTACTCCTAAGGCACATACTATTTTAATGATCACAGCAAATTGTAACCTTTTAAATATGCTTCCTCTGACTTTTTCCGAGGAGGAAATCAGAAGCTGTAAGTGATCCAAAGATAATAACTCATTACAGCAGAGGTTGGCTGCTGGGGAAGTGAGTAGCTGGACTGTCAAGAGTTTGCTTTTCAGATGACCTGTGCTGAAATGAAGCAATGTCCACAGACCATATCGATGCTGTGGGAGCAGTATTTGCAGTCAAACAGCAAACATGTGAGGTGGAACTTCTGACCTGTTCTGATTTTGACTCATCGTTTCAGATGTGGTGTACTCAAGAGCCACACAAGCTTTCATCCCCTAGGACAGTACTTACTACATCCTGCATCACGGAGAAGCTGCTTCACTGTGCTGCTGCTCAACTCGAGCCACCTTGCACAGCAAATATAGTCAGAGTAAAGCAGGATTTGTGCCAGCAGCTTGTGATCATGGCAGGAGATGGCCTATTCCTACACAGAGCTGATATGGACAGACTTAAGTGCAAGGGCCTTTTCTCCAAGCCACAGGTTAATAGACACTGTGAGGGCAGAGAAAGCACTTGCGCACAGAAGACTGGTCGCTTTTTGTTGGGACTCGTTAGTTTTAGGGTTTCCTTACTACTATGAAACAAAATTGCTGATTTCAAAGCATTCTGCAAGGTTCAATCCTTCTCCTATACTCCCAAAAGTTTCAAAATAAACAAAAATTATTACAGAAATGGGGTAATTAGAATTCGGTTTGCCTGTCTTGAAGCCTCTGGAGAATACTGCCTCACATTCTTTGTTTTCTTATTTCAGAACGTGTCTGTTTCATCGTGACCCACAAAAACAATTGTAAGGTACATATCTCCTTTCTCACACCTTTGATGTGGAAATACACATTACTGAAATGTTCCAAGGTTAGAAGTAAATTACTCTAGTTCACAAGGCTGAAGTGGCTTCATCCAGTTCCAACTAAGCTTAGAAAAACAAAGCAAGCCCATTTCCAAAAAAGCCCCCAGTCATCCTGAAGACAAATCTATATATACATTTCAGATAGTTCCCCCAACCCCCAGTGCACTAAGATGACTGAGTTCTTTCCTGTGTTTGAGCTTTTAACTGTGATACAATGAGTATTGTTCCGGTGTCTACATAGAGATTTTGGGTATTTTTGTCTGGTCTAAGAGGGAAATTTTTTTCAGTGCCTTTTCAGGGAAGTAGCAGCAACTAGTTCTGTTAAACTGTCAGTCAGCTGATGTTTTCGATACAGTGATTTTCCTGTGATTTCAATTCAACCCTCATATATATAGTTAAATGCCTTTAAAACTGCTTCCTTGTACATTAGGCCTGTGAGATCAATGCTACAAAAGAGAGAATAACAATTATTCTAACATACCATAAAATAAAAAGAAAAGAAAAATGAGAGACGCTCTTAATGATGAGCTTTCTAATGAAAACTTTCAAGAAAAATGTAATAACATTTCTTCTGAATGTAACAATATCTAGTCAATAGTTTTGGAAAGAGGATACTACATATATACTTTTTTTTAAAACTGTGACAGGTAGACTGGGGTACCCTATGACTCATGTATTGTAGGAAACTGCATGTTTCCTAACTGACTGTGCGGACTACCAGATGTTTGAGGGGTATCAGAGCCACAGCCCTTTCTACTCCATTTTCTTCTGATTCAGGATCCAGCCTAGACCCTAATTTCTGAGTGCTAACCCTTGACCCATGCCTTCAGCTATGACCCATCCCTTGTTGGTATTGTGAGAAAGGTGCTTGGAGTTGTGCAAATCCAAGTGTGTGCAGGACTACAAGAGTCAAGCTGCTGACTCCTACAAGAGCAACTGACTTGTGCATCTGGCCCCACCTGTGACAGCAGCCTCTGGATCTTGTGCCTGCTCACTTTATTTCTTCTATACAGTGCAGACAGAGGTGAGCTGCTTTACACATGATCAACAACTATGGAAAAACTGTTGTGGTTGGGAGGCAAAGTGTGAATCTCATAACTGAGCTGCAGGTCAACTCATGATGACTTGCCTGTGGTCCGTGAGATGTCACCAGGTCTTCAGCACTCCGTAGCCTAACGGGCATGCTGCAGCCACACACAGCCCGCTCCTTCTTCCAAGCTGTTTTGGAAGATTTCTTCTGACTAAATAATATACCAATAGATGGTCCCTTCAAGCAGCTGTTAAAGAGGTCACTCAGTACTGCACCCATAGCTTCATGTTACCTATGAGCTACCAATATCTATTTGCCACTGATGGTCTAAAAGTTGCCCCATCACCCAAGCCAGTGCTACTTACAGAAAACCCAGACCCGGGACAATGCAATCCATATGCTCACTCACTTAGGGTATGCCCCATGCTAAATAGAGACAGTTGGGTAAAGAGTGTGCTCACTTCAGCATCTCTCTGTCTGTGTCACAGACCAGAGTGTAGGCCAAGTACAAGTGAAGGAGCCGGTCCATTTCCAAATGCATCGGAGTCCAAGCCTTAGCACAGAGAAGCCCTCAAAGTCCTGGTGATAGATTATCTATAGACTTCAAAAGTATGAAAGCAGCTCAAGAGATTTATCATATTTGTCATTGTATGAAAAAATGCAAGGATTATTGTCTTGTTAGTTTGTAATATCTAATCCTTTAATGTTAGGCCTGATTTCTAAGGACCCATGGTGCTGTTATGAGACAAAGAGAGAGCATTAGACACATAAGAATAACTTCTCCCACTCTCTCAGACATTTTTAATTAGTTTCAGGGAGCCCTTCAATATAGCACCTACATCCACCACCTCCCAGGGTGTCATAGATCGCACCTTTACCTTTCACTTCACTGACAGACCTTAATCAAACAGACTTCAAAGTAGACGTTGGAGTAAAGAGAGTGGATTTTTAGCAAGCAATAAAGATTCCAACTTGGGTACTTCAAGGTATTGAGACACAAATCTTTCAGCCTAACTCAGCCACCAAAATCATCCCATATAAAGACTCTGTAAGATGATCCCACTATAGGTAAAATACCCCTGTGTATCAGGAAACAGAGAGACTGAAGAGGGAGCAGGAATAGACAACTTCTTCAAATGTTTATTTAAAAATGTTGGTTCCATTTTTTTGTCTCTGAAGTTTTTTCCAACACCTTTCAGTGACATTTTTATTTGAGGTGACTAATATGTACATTTAATTGGAATTTTTTTCTCACAGTCATTACTGGAAAGTTTATATTTTCTTTTGAAGTATTGCTTATTTCTTTCATTTTCTAAGATTATTTCACACTGACAAACAGCAGGAAAAACCACCAGGAAAAGGTAGAGATAGATTACTTAAGGCAAATCAGATTAATTGAAAGATTTTACTTAGTGTTAAAAATGCCACACTTAGCAGTATATAAAGTTTCACCAAACAGAAGATAATCATACATCTACTTAATATTTTGTTTTTCCTGTTGGGGTTAGCAAAGATGCATAAAAATACTTGCTGCTAATCAGCCCTTTTTTCCCCTCACTGATCCGTGTCTGATACTAACAGTGCTATGCATTTTTCAGCCAAAATGCTCAAAGCTTTTCATGAAAGCATTAAAAATCATTACTTTCATTTTACAGACAGTGCCACCAAGGTGATGTGATGTTTGCAAGATTACAGCATAAATCTGCTGCAGAGTCAAAAGCAGAACCCACTCCTCTTTGATCCCACCTCCCTGCCCCAGTCATTTTTTTTTCACCATGAAAGAAGATGACAATGATGATGTACAAAGCTTCACCAAGTAAATCAAAGGTCACCTTGTTCACCCCCTGTGCATAACAGATCATCTCCTACAAACCCCAAGAATGGCAAAACAGAGGTGAGTTAATTTTGTTGAAGGGGGAAAATGCAGTGCTGAGGTTTGTGTACAGTTGCATAGGCGAAGGCTGATCACGGAGGTGGCAGCCCAAGGCTAATTAGAATTGGAGGCACTTATAATTATAGCATTCTCTAATTATAGAAAGGATAGCACTTCCACTTATGCACAAATGCATGGCTAATTGTTCAGTGATGATGGGAAGGAAAAGAAAGAAAAAGTACTATGACTATTTAATGAGGTTTCTGAAAACATATTACATTATTTAAAGTGTATTTAAGTGCAACTAAGTCTTGTTAAATTGCCACTGTTTTCTGTGCTTTTCCTACTAGGGAAGCACATCTTGTCTGTGCTACACCAAGGCATATGGTCTTGGGTGAGCATTGACCAAGCTGGAGGCTGGGTGGTGGCCTAAGGCCCTTTGTCCAGATGGAGGCAAGTGATGAGAAGCTGTTGTGATGTCTTTATGAAAGGCTCAGCACTTACAGTGAGTGTCATGCTATCTAATGCAGACAGAGATGAAGAAAAGGGGTACCTACATGTGTGCTGCAAGTCCCAGCAGAATTTGGTTTCTCCTGATGGAAAAGTTGATATCCTTTGAGGACGTGACCACCAAGAACCCTCTCCAGTGCCTCAGGCACATGTAACAGCCACTCTGGAAGAGCTGATGTGCCTTCCAACAAATACAGGAGCACTGCAGTTCAGGAGCCTTGGTCTTTTCATCAGGGAAACTCCATTCGCCAGAGATACACAACCTCACACACTGCCTCAGTGCTCTTGCACAAGCCAGCATGTCAGCAGGATCCTCACTTGTTTCATGACTGGATGTTAACTAAGGTCTCAGCTGCCTACGTGGGCACATCACTGCACCCATAGCTGGACACATAGCTGGACATAAGTCTGTTGCCATCCAGAGAAGCTGAGCATTAGTCCCCAGTTATTTTTACCTAGAAAAATTAAATCCGTGTGCCTGTACCCACTGCCAAAAACACATTTTGCAATCACAGGCAACCCTGAAAGGGACAGAGGCTGGGAGCGGGGACAGAGACATCAAGATCAGAGACTGCCAGGCCAGGGAGATATAGAAAGGAGCCAGCTACCAAGATCTTAAGCAGCACAGCTCCCAAGGGGACAGTCACACCAGAAAGGAGCCGAGCTCTGACAAACCAGTTTTATCTGTGGAGCTGGGGCCCAGCTGTGCTGTTAACAGCTAGCTCTGCTAAAGCAGACCTCTGCAGCCTCAGCTCATCCCTCTCCATCACTCCTTTGCACTTCAGAAATGCAGAATGTGCTGAAAGCTTATTTCCCTGAGACTTTTCCTCGGACAGGATATCAGTGAACTGGCATCTAATCTAGCTATTAACACCCCGAGTGGGCAGTGATGAGGAAAGAGAAAGCCAAGATGTTGCTGTTAAGGAACAATTTTCCCATGTAATACATGTAGACCACAAAGTTTCCATGACAGTGAGTATTATCACAACTGATGCCTGATCATCCTTTGGTGTAAAATTCTTTCTAGCAATATCTGAGCGATCTTGTGTTAACAGAGATACGAGATACCAGGTCCAACCTTCATTTTGCTAAAAAAATGCACAGGCAAGCAAAGGAATAGCTAGCAACACCTCACAATGCAAAATACAGAAATATAACACAAATCTGTTTACATTTTTCCAGACTGGGTTAATGGAAAAAGTTATCGCTTGACTGTTTACATTCGTCAAGATAAATTTACACAGGTTTTATTTAGGCTATAAGATCCAGCTGGGATGTATTTGCTCATTTCAGAAACAGTCATTCCATTTGCAAGACAAAGGAGAAGGTTAAGGTTTGAAATGACATCCCCCTTCTCCACAAGGAAAGCAAGAAAAAAGAAAAAAAATCCCACAACCACGTTAAGCTCCTGAGTAGAAAGGATTCATACGTTAGAATCAGGCTTAGTGCTCTTGAGGGGGTTTTCAAAGTCGCCTTGAACATAAGGTTCTATATGCTTTATTTAAAAGAATTTTCTTTAAAAAATCCTGCCAGTCACTAATTCCTTTTGGCATCTGTGCCCCTGTACTCGGTATTGGTGAGGCCACACCTTGAGTGCTGTGTCCAGTTCTGGGCTCCTCACCATAAGAAGGACATTGAGGTCCTCGAGCGAGTCCAGAGAAGGGCAACCAGGCTGGTGAAGGGGCTGGAGGGCAAATCCTATGAGGAGCCACTGAGGGAGCTGGGGATGTTTAGCCTTGAGAAGAGGAGGCTGGGGCTGGAGATCTTATTGCCACCTACAACTACCTGAAAGGAGGTTGTAGAGAGGTAGGCGATGGTCTCTTCAGCCAGGTGACAGGAGATAGGACAAGGGAAAATGGCACTAAGCTGTGCCAGGGCAGGTTCAGATTAGATGTTAGGAAAAAAATTTTTACTGAAAGAGTTGTCAGGGCCTGGAACAGGCTGCCCAGGGAGGGGGTTGAGTCACCATCCCTGGGTGTGTTTAAAAAAAGGTAGATGAGGTACTTAGGGATATGGTTTAGCATAGGACAGGAATGGTTGGACTTGATGATCTTAAAGGTCTTTTCCATCCTTCTGATTCTGTGATTTTGAGATTCTGTGATCTGAAATACAGTTCATGAGGACTGCTTGGATGCTTGTGAAAAAAGAAACCGACCATTTGTTTAGAGGCAAAGCTGAGGTCTGACCCTTTTGACAGGAGACTGTTACGATACCTCGCACAGGATAAACCACAAGGTATTTTTAAAAGTAGTGACTGGTTCCTTCCAACTTGGGCAGGAGCCAAACAGAATTTCCTTTGTTTTTAAAAGATTTTAAACTAAGCCTATTGTTTAGGGAAGGACAGTGAACTACCAAATGCCTGAGCACAGTTTTGTTTTGTCTGTGCTACACCATCTGCCTTTGCAAAGCTACTGCAGTATCAGAAGTTTTCCTGTGTGGCGTGTCATGTTTTATGTATGCTGTGCTATCTTTTCATAGTATTAACTTAAATATTTCAATACTGTCTCCAGGCTTGAAGAAAAACTTCCCCCTCTCCCCTCTCACCCCCCGCCACTTCCCATCAACAGACATTATTGTGTTCACTGGAATCCAGTAATTCTAGTAGGGGGTAGGGCGTTCCTACAGTCCACCTGTGGGGCTTTTTTTCCTGATAGTGTATATAGAATATAGCTTCACATTTCAGACAGACCAATGGACACAACTAAATTTCCGGCAGTGCCTTGCTGGCTGACAGATGGCAGGACAGACATTCTCTCTCATCAGGCGTCTCCCATGTGTCTCATGGGGTGAGGGAAAAATGGGCAGAAAGAAAAGATTTGTCATGGAAATGCAAATAATAGTTGTAAATCAACAGAAAGAGGGGAGATATGAAGTCACATAAATCTCTCAGAGAGTGACAAAGTTAGATTATCTAGGCAGACTCCAGAAAATCTTCCAGTTCACTGGCTTTTACTGAATAAAGAATATAGGGAGTGGAATTCTAAATGTATTCGTGGTTAACTTAAAATCAGAAGTGATCATGAAATATGGTACTAGGCACAGCCTGCCTCTACCAAACCGCAGACTGCGCATCTAGGACAACAGAAATATGCTCTGAGTGAAGGGGGAAAAAAATCACTTTCTTTCCCCATCTTGACAGGGATAAGGCAGAAACTCAGCAGTTTTAAACCTTAGTTGAATTAATGGAAAGTTAAATGAGGCTTGGCTATGGCTCAAAAAAAACCCCCAACCAAACTATTAATAGGTATCTGTAATTAGCATAACTGCTTGATAACACATAGAGCAAGTCTGAGATTGATCTCCATACATATTTGAACACTGAAGAGCCACCAGAACATGCCTCAAGACAAGCTAGTAGTTTGATTTCCAAATTGAACTGTCCTTCTTAAATAGTTCCTCTGCCTGCCCATCAAGAGAGTCCTAAAAAGTGCTGCAAGAGTGAAGAGGAACCTTGACTAGGGGACTGCCCACATCAAGGTACATCATCCAAATAACTTGGAACACGAACACAGTTTCTCCTTTGTTGTGTTCCTCTAGATAAGCAGAAGCCTTGGGAATGTCAGGGTTAGCACTAAACTGTCCCTTTTTCTTACTCTGAAGGACTGCATCAGCCAGGCTTCTGGAAAACAAAATGCCAAATTCCTTCTTTGCCTTAGTTTTCCACCCTATATATTGCAAGTGGCAGATGGGCTTGGCAAGAGGGATGCTTTTGGAGGCTGATGGACACACAATGACAGACCTAAGAGATCCCAACAAGCCAATGTAATTTCAATATGCTATCAAACACAATCTCTAACATATAGTAACAAGTAGACTCCGTAGAGTCTAATGAATTGAGTTGCCTGGCTTGGTGAGGGTAGAATGTAAGTCATTGACTTTAGTAATTGTTATACTAGTTACCCCAACACTGACATCAACAGAAAAATTATTTAGAATTGTTTGGATAGTAAAAATGCCTATTTTTAGATATTAGAATTGAGTATTTTAACACTATTTGCATTGTTCTTAATATTAGCCTGGCATTTCAGAGGCAACTATGGTTTGGGGTTTTTTTTATTTTCATTTCTCAAGGCAGTAATCCAGTTCCACAGGAGATGTAATTATCTACACCAAAGGGATGTAGATTATTACACATGAGAAATCAGTGTGAAGGCATGGCTAGTCCAGCAGGATTTTTTTTTAATTGAGAAGTTATAAAGGTCATAGGCACTGCAGTTGATGAAAACCGGCTTTCTTTTGTAGGTTTACCTTCACATTTGCCTTTTGAACATGAAATAGAATATTTTTTTCCATGGAGAGGAAAGGTAGCTTTTTCTGCATGCCCCATTAATGAGGAGCTGCTCTGTATGAACAATTAAACCAAAAATAAATAAAGTCTATTTCTATCTGGGAGTACAATCCAGTCAAACACCAAACACAGTCAAAACAATGGCCTTTGAAGGCTGGCATAACTCCAGAAAAAATTACAAAGCAAAGGATGTTCAGTTTTGAAATATGCTGAACAAAGTAGAAAATAAAAAAACTCTTGAATTCACATAACAGATTTGTTTGTTTTGATCTGAACTTTTTCAACTTCAACTCAAAAGTAATGGTTTATTGCAAGAGAAGTGATGGCACAAGGGAGTTACAAAGAAGAAACTCAGAGGTGTCACTGACATTGTTCGGAAAAATCTTTTGAGCTATCAAGAATGAAAAGAGTGGGAAAAGTAATGATGACCATCTGAAATCACTCAAGATTCCATGTTTACCATTCATGATAAAGCTTAGAAAACGTATGATGGTTACAGAGGAGCTGATTTATCTGTCACTGCACAATAACAAAAATAAAAGCTAGACACTAAGAAAAGAAGAGCAAAAGAGGGGTAAAAGAATAACAAAAGAAATTTGTGAGAACAGCTAATCATTCCTTTAAATCCAAGTATCCCAAAGTTCAGGAAGGGCTCCTGGATATCCAAAAAGCTGCTTCAGAGTTTGTCATACTCTACTTCTGAAATTCCTCTCTTCCGAGACTTCACATGAATATTATAATGTTATGTTAGATTTAGATTTCTGAACACCCATCTCTGCATGGCATTATCTAAGCCTTACCTAAGCTTATCTTTCCTCCAGTTTACCAATATCACCCTGTTTTCCCAGTGCTAACTTCTTTGGGAACTTCTTAAGCAGCATGAGCATGACATGAACCCATATATAGGAATAAAGTGGACTCTGAATATTTAAGGGACAGGAATTTACACCGAGAGAGCAACCCTGCAGAGCTGGCACTGTGCTTGGCCACTGCCCACCTCGCACTGCACAGTAAGTCACAGTTCTGCCCACAAGCTCAGTTGCTTCTTCTGAAAGTTTTGTGAGTTTGCTGAGGATTTGAAGTAAATCTTGTGTCAGCTAAAGATTACCTTTTAAGGGAAAAAGTAGTGAGAAAAGCTTCTTTAGTAAGAGCCCTAGGATTTCTCATGAACTTTACGCCTAAATTCTGTAAAAAGTAAAAAGCCCTTGTAGTGCCATAATTTAGTTGTCTTCTATAATATTGTTTTGTTAGTTAAAGATAAACCCATCACTATCACTCACCATAAGTGAAACCTTGTTGTAATCTACCTCCTTATAAAATGACTTATGTTGTCTGCCTGCATCCTTCACTGTGGTGGCCAAGTGCCATTGCCATGCGGTTAGCAGTACTGTATACCGTCTCCTCTTGTAGGTCACACAACAGGACTCTGACACTGAGCAAGCACAGGATGTGGGAAGTGGGTTTGCCTGTGAAGGAGCATTTCAACTGTGATGCAAAAGGACATCAACAGTGAAAGTACTGTTTTGAGCCATGTCGGGATTTGTGGGAATCTGTATTCCCTCAACCTTATACCACACATCGCTTCATAGAACTGCAAAGATGAATCATTCTGTCCTGGTGGTGTGAGCAAGGGGAAAAAACAACATCCTCAGATAGAGAACGTGCTAAACAGCACTGGGTGACAAAGAACAGCAGGGTTGTATTTACACCAAGGAGCAGAAGATGCATACCAGAGATAGCCTTGACTTTCCATCTCCTTGGGACCAGCTGCAAAACTCAAGACAGACTTGTAGAGTGGGTCTCCAGAAACTATACTTAATCCTGGAACTTGGTGTTACTAGAAGCAAACAGACACATTTGTTTGCTGACTGTAGATCCATATACCTGCCACTGCCCTCCCACAGCAAATGCCCAGAGGAAGGCGAGATTCTCTCATGATTTTAGAGAAGAGAGCCTGAGGTCTGCATAAAATACTATTCCTGATTGATCCAAGCTTTTATTAAGATTTTAAGCATCTGGGAATACTACCTGCAGATGTAAACAGAAGATGCTCTGCACATGTGCAGTGCTTCAGGGTCTCTGCTCTGCATGTGATTTCGAATATCTGGTATATGTGTAAGTGCGCAGTCATGAGGCACATCTGTAATGGATCTGACAATTCTGGCATGAAACACTTGAGGGTCTTCTTATACGAGGTATTCAAGGAATAGGTCTACAGCTCCTCTCCTGTGGCAGCATTTGGGCATTTCATCACTGCTCCCAGCACACTTCTCTTCACATAGACAGTTCACACAGAATTTTAGGGGTTGGAAGGGACATCCAGAGATCATCAAGTCCAACCCCCCTTGCCAAAGCAGGTTCCTTATGGCAGGTTGCACAGGTAGGCGTCCAGACAGGTCTTGAATATCTCCAGAGAAGGAGATCCCACAACCCCCCTGGGCAGCCTGTCCCAGTGCTCTGTCACTCTTACTGTGAAAAAGTTCTTCTGCATATTAGTACGGAACTTCCTGTGCTCCAACTTGTGGCCATTGCCCTTTGTTCTGTGCCCACAGACCACTGAAAAGAGGCTGGATATTTCCCCCTGTGTCCCACACTTCAGATATTAATAAACATTAATCAGATCCCCTCTTAGTCTTCTTTTCTCAAGGCTGAACAGTGCCAGTTCATCCAGCCTTCTCTTACGCTACTAGAGGCCCCTCCATCACCCAAAATGCAGTATGAGGACAAAGGCAGCACTGCTGGGAAAGCACTATGCCTGACTTCTTAGGCTGCCAAGTTAGCTGGCTATTTGCAACTCTCACCACAAACAGGCACTCTCTTTGGCCTTTAATTTTAGATCCTAATTTTTAAATTGTACTGGTTTTAGGTCTTTAGGCAAAAAAACACCTGAAAACCCTACTTGGCTCGGACAACTCCCTGTCTACACCACAGCTTGCCAGCCTAGCTAGCCTGCTTGGAAGACAGCAAATTGATGATGATCCTAGGTGCTTCCAGCACAGGGAAACCTGGGTATGAGGCAGTGATTTCAGTGGTTTACATCATTCAGGAATGTAAAAAGGACACACAGAGGGTCTCTCCATCAGCATACAGTCACCTGCATTGGGAAACTACCAATTCCCTCAAGTGTCTGAGACTTACACTGTTGACTGGGGCTCCTTTTACCTCTGTTAGTTTCTGCACCATTTTCCATTCTCTACTTGTTTAGACTGTAAACTATCCTGAGAGAGGAATTTCTCCTTCTTAAAACATAATAGGGTGTAAGATAAGGACTTTGGTTTCAACCAAAAGATCTCAGCTTTAAAGTTAGAAGAGCTGTGTAAGTTACAGAGCTGCAGGCTACATGAACATACGTGTGTGTGTAAGTGTGTGTTCATGCATAGGTGGTTATAAACACATAGATGCAGGTTTGTGCATACACACACAATACTTATCTTTTGACATATGTGCACACACAAAAAAATTTACTTATATTTAGCCATCTAAATCTAGATGTATCACACCCAACTCCCATCAGTAGCAAAGGGGAGAAATAAGAAATACTACAGCACTAGACTCCATCCAGCAGCACGATGTTGCAGACTGTTTTATGCTAATACCATACTTCAAAAACTGGGGCAGTCTGCTGAGAGGAAAGGTAGACTGCAATGAATCCTATTCAATTTGTAATGAAAACTGAAACAGCCCCAAGACTTTTCAGCATGATGTTGCACCTTTACTAAATCTGCTTGATTTCAAAATTCATCACAGCAGACAGTCACTAACACCACACAGGGCTATTGGTTCAGTATTCCCTTAAGAGGTAATAATTTCCCACATGCTGGAGATATTAATGTAAAAATACTTTCTACATAAAAATGACCTGTGTGCATTTGACTTCAAAGAGTAAAAACAGTCAGAAAATCAGGTTTTGTCTTAGTTTCTTTGTCAGTGTGTATATATCATTAATGGAGAGTGGCTCAGCTGCATTACCAACAACAAAGGATGTTTCTAAGAAGCCTTGAACTGGAGGTTTCTGCTGGGAGGAGTTCAGGGCTTAGAGAAGTGCCCTCAGATGCAAAGAAGCTCTGAGGAAATCTGATTTGCAAATGTGCATGGGGCAGAGGATGGAATAGAAGGAGGAAAGAGAAAAATAACTTTGGGGATCAGGGAAATTCTTCCTTTAGCTAATAGTTCTGCCAAATGGGACTCCTGCCCCACTTGCTAACACTCCTTGTATTGAAAAAGACCCTGGTACATTTTCTTAAAATCCAGAGCAAGAAAGGTTCACACCAGAAAGATGTGTAAGTACAGAAAAAGTAAATTTATTTCCTCAATTCAAGCCACTGTATGGCCATTCCTTTTCCAGCATTACAGTGCTTTCTTTGGTTATTAATTCCTTCCAAACTGATATAAACTGCCCTGAAGAACATGAAACGTTCTTATTCTGGACTAATGAACCTGAAGAAGTTAAGCACAGTGGTTTACCATGTTGGCAGTCCCAGGCTTTCTGCTCTGCCTCTCTGCTTGAGGTAAATGCATAGTGGGAAAGACAAAAAAGGAGGCACAGTTTGCACTGGTTCACAATGCAGCACAGGAGCTTTTGTGCTCAAATATTAAGACTCCAGCTCATGAAAGTGAAGCAGGGGCCAAGGCAGGAAAAGAGATGGCAACGTGCTAAAGCACCACACTGTTAAGAACACAGGCAAGAGCTTGTAGCATGCACAATCATAGCACCATACGAGAGTGTCTGTGTGGTTCTGCTTTCCCACCTGGTCATCTGTCCTGAACACGTCGCAGGGCTGGCAGGGTCTCAGGCAGCCCCCCTTCTTGTAACCAAGTCTCAGTTCACCCAGGGAAGTGTCTCCTGTGGCCACCTAGGAAAAAAACCGTCTGGCACCTGTAAGAGGAGGAATAGCCTTCAATCAGATGTAAACCTCCAGGTCCTGTCGGGGTAGCTTCATCGTGCAGCTCTCCTAACTCCTCCCTGAAAGGAGAGACTACAGCACAAAGATGCAAAAAAACCCAAGGAGTAGTAATCGAGATAATCAGAAAACTGCACAGCCCCTTTTGGGCTCTTGAGGGTATTAGTGAAGCAAATTGTTCATGACCTTGCTCTAGCAAAAGATCCAAAGTAGATCAGACCTGCCAGACACAGCAGCTTTGAAACTCACTACAATCTGAACTCCAGACTGCAAATTCCACTTGAAAAGCCTTACCATCTAAGACTGAGGATCAGGGTGGAAAAGGATGGTTTAGCAGCTTCCTTCGATCTGGACAGAAAGAAGAGGCAATGACCACCTGGAGCTCAACCCCAACGGGCAGGTTGCCCACTTGCTGGGAGCAGACAAGCGAGTGCTGGAGAGGGCTGAGGTGGGGCGAGATACGTAGCCTAAATCACCGCTGAGAACAACTGTGCCAATGTTACAGACCAAAACAGCACAAAGTCTTAATTCCAAAGGTTATTAGGAGGGGGGCATAAATTAAACGAAAACTTACACATTCTCAGAAATAAGACCAAAGGCAAAGGGAGCAAAGTGAAAGGCAGAGTCACTGACATCCAGGAACCTAGCTCTGAGGAGATTGTTCAGCCCCAGGGATAGTGTTTCATCATCAACCAAAATGTCAAGTATTTTAGTCAGAAAAACACATTCATGCCAAGTTACCTAATAATTCCTTTGGGGAAAGAAATTCTAAATGAGTTTTGAATTATCTCATGACAACCAGAACTTTTTTTGGAAAACTAACAGAGAAATTTAGCACTCTAATCCTTTCAAAATTCTTTTACCATGCATCCCTACTTTAAATGAAATTTAGCATCGATACAGCTGATTACTGCTTTGCAAGTATCTTATTACAGCTTTGGCGAATAGGCCTGCAACAGCTAATACAAATTTTGGTTCGTTCCTTGTCTTTCCAGTCCCTCTTCCTCTCCCACCCTCACCCCCACCCCCCCTCCCACTCAACCCCAAAACCAGTAAACAGGATTTTCCAAGCTGGTTTATAAAATATATCCTGCAAATACCGAGATAATTTATATCCAGCTGTTCCACATCAGTGAAGATTTATTTCTTAGCATTGGGCAATGCTATTATAAAATAACACCTAACCCAATGATTAATGTTGAAGAAACTGCTGTCAAGAGTGTGGGTGTTTCCTAAATCAATAAAACCTTCCACAGAGCCCGGTAAATCTTAGTTAACAGTTTTCTAGTACAAGCGAGAAAGCAAAGTAACTTCCCATTTGCTTTTATCATGAGTGAAGCTGGAGGTAAGCAGTGGGTGGGTGGGCAGGCTGGTTTCTGAGAGCTGAATTCCCACTCAAACACAGGGCTCACTTTCTGGCTCACAGACTGGGAAGATAAGGAAGGTAGCAAGGGAAATTAAAGTCCTCCCTCTTCTTCCTTCATTCTTACCCACGAGCCAGCTTCTTTGGGACAGGTAAGCATTAGATCAAAGAGATTTAGGGGTGTTTGTTGTAGGTGAGGCTGTGAAAAGGCCCTGGGAACACACTTCGCTGGGCTGCAGCATAAGACCCCTCTTGGATGCTCTTGTAATGGTCCGTGAGCACCAGAGCAAGGATGTAGGGATTATTCAGGCAGCCCTAAGGTTCAGGCAGCCCTAAGGTACAGGCAGCCTCCAGCAAGGGCGTCTGTTTCTAGAGAGACTTCTTACAGCTGCCCTCACACCACACAGAGACCTGTCTGAGAGGACACCATAGTGGTTTGATTCCCTCTATATGACTCTCCCATGCACAATGTGGTTTTCTCCTGCAGTTCTTCTTCTGTGCTACACCTTGAAGAGAGGCAATAGGGAACCTCATCTTGAAAGGAAGGAAAATTCAGCTGAAATGTAAGTCCCATACATATGTGACATTCACCAGACACTCAGTTTTGCTGGTCTCGGTTATAGTATCTAATGACATAGGTTCCACATTCGTCAAAAGAGAGAGAAAGAAAAGTAGCCTGTTGTTCAAGATAGAATTAGCCTTGAGTTTAAATTACATAATAGAAGAGTTTGAAACTTAGGCTGTAGTTGTGAAGCAAAAAATAGATCTGCTGGAGAGGTTTGCAAAACCTCACACCACCAGGTTCACCCATCTCTAATTGAAACCTTTCCGCTAGCTCCTCAGGGAAACATTACTTGTCCTAGAAGTGCCTTCCCTCCCACTGCTGGGTAAGTGGATTGCCTTCCTGCCTCAGGCAGCTTTTGGTTTATATCCACTGTCAAACAAAGAAGCTCGCCTGGCACTAGAGCTTGACCATTCGTATTCTTTGAGTGGTCTAAAGCTTTTCTCATCTGGAGTTTTTCTGTTCCATTCTGTAACATCTGAAGAGATTGGGGTTTTTTTCCTCCCCTCTGTACCATATGTCACACTGGAATCAAGATGCCAATGTAAGAAAGACATTTTGACCGATGTTATACGAATGCCAGTATGGGGAATTTCAAATTTAGCCGCATCGGTCAGGACATGATTCATACAGGCAGGGATTGATTTCGCTGGAACTTAATGGACTAAGTCAGGAATGAAATCTGCTCCCTTCATGGTAAGGAAAAAAATTAATTGCAACTCCTAAAGAGTTCCAGGTTTAGACAAAAACATCTTTAAATTAACCAAAATTTCCTGTGCTGGGGAAAAAAAAAAAAAAGCATTAGCTTTGAAAAATAAACTAACTGAAAGGTTCTCTCAGAGAAAGAAAACATCCTATTTTGTCTATTGTTAAAAGACCAGCTATATTTATTTTAAATGTTTAATTAAATACACTCGCTGAATACATTCAATGTGGTTTAATTTTGCTGTTCCTATCTATTCAAGGCTTGGTACAACTTACACACACTCATAACTATTTCTGTGAGCATTACCACAGCAGAATTAATGCCACAAATAAAACTACAAATTTAGGTTTTATTTTGTAGTCTCCCTGTCAGATGAAAGAAACGTCGTACATAAAAATGAACCAAGATAGGAAGTAAGCATGAAATTATGGGGGAAGACAAATGGAAAAGGTTCAGCATGCAGCTTAAAGCAGGATCATGAAGCTGAGGTAATAGTCAGGGATGGAAGAATTGAGGTTTGAAGGAGAGAAGACTTGTAGAAAGCCTCAAAGTAGAGTGTTTGGATGCTCATGTGAGATATATTTCCCAGCTTTGGGAGCATTTCAGTAAATAGCTGCCTAAGAGTCAGCCAGGTTATAGTTTATGAACAACATCTGTCCTTGTTATTGCCTGGCAGATAGTCCATAAAACAGCAGTTTGGTCATTTTATGTTATTTTGCTCCTTTTGTTTTTCTTTCTAAGACTTCATCCATTGCTGCTTTTAGCTTTTCTGAGCCTAATTCTGCTACCTCTACCTTGCCACACATGCTTTCACTCCTTTAAATAGACTGTGTGCAACTATGCACAACACACAGACAGAAACTGAGCCCACCCCACTACATGCATCTCCAGGAGATGTTGGCTCAGCCCTACATCAGCCAGAGACCCTGAAAGAACTGGGTCTGGTCTTGCTCTGCAACTGCCACTTGCCAGCATGGATAGCAACAGGTGATTTACACCTGCCTCAGCCTCCTGATCTGCAATGATGATGTCAATCTTTATCTTTGTCGTGCCTGGCCAAGAGGGCCCAGACCCCCATGCAGGACCTCTGAGTGTTACTACACACACATAATCAGGCACTCACCCTTCCTCCTTCCCCTGGCCACAACCCAAAAAGGACGAATCTGGCTTCAAGGTGAAGCCCGGCTCCTGAGGGAGCTGGAGGCAGACTTCCCAGAGCAACAAGATGCTCCAGACACTTTTCCTTCAGCCAGCCAGGCAGAGCAGCAAGAGCTGTATTGCCTTGCCCATGACATAAGACAAACAAGAACACCATCCCAGTGTGGTGTCCCCATGGAGAGAGAGCTGGACACCAGCACGCATGGCCACAATACCTGCTTTCTATTCAGCAGACAGTGGAAAAACACCACAAGGATTTGCCGTTGAGAAAGATGTAATAGCTGGACATAAGTGAGGTAAATGCAATTTTGCTGCTAATGGATCAGCAGGGGAGCTGCAGTGAGGTGTTTTCACCTCTGCTTTGCCTTTGATGAAATCACAGCTGGGAAAGCAATGTTCTCGCTGATTCATAAGCTGCAGATATTGTGGTAATATAGATTTACTCCCATAACTCAAGTATTTATTAAGTTAATAAGTTTCTGAAGAAGGCAATATAATAACAATGAGAGTTTATCTTCCTGAGCTACCTGTCTTCCTTTTAAATTCTAACAAAGGAGTGGCATTTCTGTTTATCTTCATTCCAGCTTCAAGCACTTGCTTTAGTGAAGAAGAAATATTTCCTCATTAAACTTGTAGGAACCCACTAAGTTGTACACAAGTATTTGTAATTAACTCTATTATTTTAGATCTGGGTAAACTGGGTACCAACAATATAAGCTAACATTTAGCCCAAGCTCATATGATGCTAGAAGAGTCTGGACAGCTGAAAAGGATATGAGGAAGGAAAAAGGCCATCATTTATTTTCCATTCCTTTCTGAAAAATGTGACTTACTTTCATGTTTCTCTTTGGTTTATCCAGAGCCAGGGCTTTACATACAGTTAAAACATCAATTCAGGAATTTCACTTAGGTACATTAGATTTAAAATGCAAACAAAGCTAGTGTTATAAGTTTTCCCTGACTTATGGTGAGTTTGCTTTGTTTCATTTGGTCCTTAATTTCCACAGTGATGATTCTTCTCAGTGTTGAACTGAGAAAGCTGATCTGCTTTCTAGGAGCTCCTAATATTTGAAGGCTAACAGTTCTTCTACACTTCTGAAAATTGGGCTTTCCAGGTTTAGAGGATTCCTTAAATATTAGTCCCAATTCCAATTCATGGTTCATATGATTTTTCTCTTTTTCCCAATGTTTCATTTTATGGTTTTCCACAACCTACAATTCATTTTAAAGTTTTCATTTCCTATGAACTTGATGGTTTTGAAACTGCTGTTTCAATACATGCCTCAATCACCATAATGCATTTCTATCATTGCCCCATTTTTATCCTCTCATTTCACTGGCAAAATAATTATTAATTTATAATGGAGCCCATATTGAAATTCTATTATTAATAATAATTGAGTGTTATCTGGCTGGTATCTATGTATTTGTCACAGCTTGGGGAAGAGTAAAAATAGGTTCTCCAAATATATCGTGGGAGGAAAGGAAAGGAAAAGTGCCATCATGATCAAGAAAACAGATGATGCGAACATCATTTATAACTGCAGTTTCCTGTGTAAATATTTACCTGTAAGACAGATTATGTGTGGTGTGGGATTCAGAAATAAGGATTCCTACCAGCCCTTTGTGAATGGAATCAGTTTAATCACATGTCTTTTCTTACACCTACCTCAATGCTGTTTACACTGAGATTTCAGGCAGTCAGATAGCTTATCACTGAACCGGGCAGAGAAAGCCAGGGACATCTGTCAGCTCAGATCGGAGGAGAGGATGATATTTAACTGGCCCTGATAGGCAGGCTGTCATAAGCAGCACCAGGACTTGGTGCTTGGGCTCAGCTTCTTTGCCAAGCCCAGGTGGGCTCACCAGCCCTCTCATGCAGTCACTGGCACTGGCGGAGGACAGACATCCACCCTGAGGTGCTGTAAGGCACTGGGAGGGACCACAGTCACACCTACACAAACAGCCCCATTTCAGCTCTGCCGGAGCTCTACCCCAGCAGCTTACAGCTCAAGTGCCCTTCAGCAGATCCTGAAGAACAAAATTCATCCTGACAAGTATCTCACCCCAAGATAAGGGAAGAGAAAAGATGCCATATGATCTTGCCATCATAAAACGCCCTGAAAATAATCAAAAGGCAGCAGAGCTGAGAAGTATAGATGTGAGTGGGCTGGATAAACTTGAAAAGAAAATGGGATATGATGCAGTTTGTGCTACTCAAGGTTCAAGTTCTGTGTTGGGATTTGTGTTTCTGTAATGTACCTGAATGACTTATGCTGTTATTGTTGCTAGTGGCAGCAATAGAGAGGTCCAAGTAAATAAAAGAAGTGCATTTAAAAATAAAACCAAAATTAAATAGCACAGTTAACAAGAAGATTTAAGAACTTTTCTTGCCTTGAAAGCTGATCTTAACAAGGCTGCATAAGGCTCTGGAAAACCCACTGTTGGCAGCAGTGGGGGTGGTAGACTTGACTCAGCTATACATTTCCTCTGCTTCTGGGAGAATACTATATGGATTCATGCAAGGAATGAGAGATAGTCACTCCCTATCACTATGTTTATAGACATCCCCAAATGGTCAGGAATTTGTGAGTGACCACCAGTCAACATGGCCAAGTCTGTTCTGCTTTCAAATCATAAGGTCATAAACCTATAGTTCAAGAGCACTGCGATGACTTCTGCTTTATTGATCCATTTTTTAGATCTGTTTTATTAGTGCTATTTATTAGATTTATGAGTGCTATTTGATTACAGCCTCTGGACGCTGCCACGCGGAGCTTTATTTTATCAAGCAGAGAGACTATAAGGTGCACCAAGGAAATCAGATGATAGACAGAAAATAATTTCTCATTAATAATGCTGTTTCCCATGTGTGAGAGTTTTCCTTTTTTGGAAAGGGTAAAGAAAGAGGCAATTTCGAATATTTTGGGGTACATTAGAGCACTATAAACTTTGAGCTGTATTTTTCAAATTTTCTGAAATTGAGACACCCCCCACCATCACTCTGCTTTTTGGTGCTTCTTTTTCTGTCTCAGATGCCTTCCTGTGATCCTCCTTTTGTCCCTGTGCTCCCCTTGAGTTGGCAGAAGCTCAGTTCCTTCAGGTCAGGAAAGGAAGAACAGGCTGTCATTACTGGATGCAGGCATAAGCATTCATTTCCTCACCCAGTGAAGCACCAAGCCGCTGCCAACTAACTCTCCATCTTCCAATATTTTGCGGTCTCTGAATCTTTTCATGACCTCCTCTGAAACTTTTCACGACTCCCCATCGATTGTGGCAACTGTTGGAGAAAGGTTGGTGCAGAGTAAAAGCGAGAAGCAAAGGTGCACATATACAAGCATGAAGGACGCTGATGAATTGGCAGACGAGAGCAAGTTCAAAGGCACAGGTGGCAGCACAAGTGGAAGGGTTCACAGGTGCCAACAGCTCCCCACAAAGAGTATCCGGGCACACAGGGCACTGCCAGGAAATGGCACAGCCTGACTGGCAGAAGAACTCCAAGAAGCAGTGTGACTAATTGCAGAGGAAAGGTTACACTTCAATAGAGCAATAAGGAGATCTAGAGCAAGTTTATCGAGAGATCAGATTCATCAAGAGACTTAACACCCAGAGAAGTGCATTAGAGCAGCTCCTCACTAGACTGGAAAGCTGGACGCATCCTTTAGTTACCAGCCTTATGACCGGTTTCATTCTTGGATATTCTGCCTCCAACACAATACTGACCATTAAAAATAACTGGAAATAAAATACTAATTTTACATTACTTCTTCCATGTGGTCAGACTTCTTATAGTCATAGTAACTTATTATTGACAGGTAGTTGTCACAAGACCTAAAGCAGGCCTACGGAAACGAAGAAGAATACACAAGCCAAGGAAAGGTAACCAACCTCTGGCACCCAGTGTTTTTCCTAACTCACACATTTTTACTAGGGAAGAAGAAGGAAGGGACAGTGTCAGACAACCTGAACTGGCTTCTGAATGGGTGTGTTACACGAAGTGAAAGAAATGCTACAACGTTTTTCCTAGTGTGGGAGTAAGGGCACTGGTCCAACAAGCACAAGGCTCTTTCCATTCAGCAGGCAGGGAGGGAGTCCTTGGCATCTTTTTTTCTACGAAGAAAAATATAGAGGAAACTTTTAGAGGATCTTTGAAGAGGCATACCTGAAGTTTCCAAATAATTGCCAAGACACTTTCTAATGTATGGCCCTGAAACTGAAGGGACAGCAAAGAGACATTCCTAAATTGGCATGGTCTGTGCTTGTTTTCTCTGCTTTGTAGCTGATGTACCGTTCTATTACTGGTGGTACTGTGCTATCACCTCCTCTGCTTCTGGCATGTGCTGGTATCTTGAATGTAGTCAACCCCTGGTTGTTTGGGGTTTTTTTAATGCTGTTGGGACTGTTAAAGGAAAAACAAACCTCCCTAATTAGGACATTTTCCATCTGGAGAGAGCAAAATTCCAAAACTATTTAATAAAAGAAAGAAGAACTTCCTCAAATGTCAGTGACTGCAATAAGAAGTCACGCATTGTACAAGCACTGTACTTTAAGCTTTAAAATGGGGCCATTAGAAATCAAAGCTTTTAGTGCTGACTGTACTGCAATGTGCCGAATGCTTTGTAATCCTTGAGAATAAATGCAGTACAATGTCATTCTGTGCATTTTTCACCCTTAAATCATCGATTAACTGAGGGTTATTATCTCCATTTGTCAAGTGATGAACTGTTATGAAGACAAGCTAGGTGCCTCGCTGAAGGGTGCAGAGCAGTCAGTGAGTAAGTCAGGACTACTGACAATGGGGTACCTATGCTGAACTTCCTACAACGTATATTTGTTGCCACAGACCAGCTTCTGTAGTGGAGTAGGCATTCCACAGATTAAAAATTGGCAGCATGAGACATTGCTTGCATTTTTGTGCAAACTGAATAGAAATGCACATATATATGATATGGAGTAGTAGAGATTTCAATACACAGATTAAAATGAGTAATTTCATTTCAAATTTAGTTTTTATTTGCTTGCTAAGGTCCCGGTTGATCCCCTTTTAAGAAATCAACATAGAGTACCATAGTGGAAGTCACTATTTACTTATTTATTTTGAATTCTTACCACTGGCAGCCCCTGCCAGTGGGGGACCTTCAGCCTTGAACTTTCAGCCCCTGTGAGTTGATTGCCAGATCACTGCAACCTTTGTGTCAAAACAGCTGAGCCAGCAGCAGGCCAGCAGAAGTCAATATGGTGACACTTGTAATGGTATAGTGTTCCTCTGGGGAGGATTGTGCCATGGCCATGATGGAGAACAGTGCACAAACACTAAGTGCCAAGTTTCTCATGAGCATGAATGCTCAAACCTACTCCCATCAGGAGAATGAGGTCTATATCAACTAGGAGATCTACAATAGTGCAACACAACCAAGGTGAGGAAAGGTTATTCAGGCAAGTGTAAGTCTCAGAAGAAATATCTTCAACTTTTTGGAAGAACAACCTACCAACACTGAGTGCTGTTTTTTGTAACTTCTTGTGCAGCTGAAGGCAGACCACCCTCAGCTGAAGGTACCAGGTTTCTGGGTTGGCATGCATGGGCCACAGGGAGGAGCAGATGAAGGAACATGACTGATGACAGGGCCAGGGGAAAAAGGCAAATCACAATGTGAGACAATGTGGTACAACAAAGAAGGAACTGACCTGGTAAGAGATGAAGCAGAGAGTCAAAACTGGAAAAAGAAATGTGCCAGTCTAACAGCTTCCCAGGAGTAGCACCTCTTCTACCTTTCCATTGGCTCTGGCACTTGGCACTGTCTCAGTGAGACAGTTTGGCTCACTAAACTATAGGAAAAACAGCCTTTCTTCTCTCTCTCTTTTTTTTTTTCCCCTTTTTTCTCTTCATCTCCTATTCTTCCCCCAGCTAAGTCTGGGCTGAGGTCTCTGGCTGGACCACTGGCCTCAGAAAGGGCAAGATGACTTTACAGGAGCCAGGATTCAGGTCACTGGATGCAGAACTACTGTCTTCCTGAGCTCAGCAGCTTCATATCGATTTAGTTCCCTCCTGAAGCTTCATCCTGAGCACAGCCATCCCACAGGCACATTTGTCTGCACCTTGGATCTGTACTGAATTCCCAGACAGTTGCTGGCCTGAAGTCTAGGATAAGCTCTTAGGCAGGCAATATTACATTTGATAGATCTTTCTTTATTAAATTGAGGGTCTGAATCAATCTGTTTGCTTGATGCTGCCATTGCTGTGACTTAGGGTGCCTAAAGAAAATCCAATCACAGACCCTGAGATTTTATTTAATCCTTTCAATCAGACCGTATTTGAGCACAAAGTTATTTAACAAAACAAAGCTGTTTAGTAAGAAGTGCTACTGCTACATTATATGTGGATATATCCCTTGTGATGTTATTACAATATTCTCCTCAGGTTCCTACCTCACGAGCATTTTATTCTCATCCTTGAGTGTTAACCAGCTTTTGTGAGCACAGGTCAGTGCTTCTATGCCAGAGTGGACACACAGAGGCATATCCCAGCTGCTAATATGTTACAACAACTTCTACTGTGGTGAGGATTCACACATCGAATTCACAAATAGAAAATCTGAATTAAATTTGTCCTTAACTTCTCCGTCCTTCAGATACTGTTTAGATGTTGAACTTGGAAAAGGACTACAAAAAAATGCTTGATCTCAAGAAAAATCTGCCTTACATAGAGACTGTCAGGCAAAATAGATTGGAATTCTTTAAACAAAAGATCCGAGGATATCTTGCCATGATACATAGGTAGCTGTATGGGATAGAGATTTCTGATACGATAGACTCTTTTGTGCCTGCAGTGGCAGAGAAAAATTTGGTGGCTGGAAGCTAAAGCCATCACTGCCTCCCCCTGCCACCACATCCTATAGGCATCAGCACTTGCAGGATTCCCCACTGTGCCATACCCAGAGTAACACAGGGTGGCTGAAGATGGAGAAGGGAAACCTCAGGAACACCTGATTCATGCAGGACTACCAACCGCCCCTGAAGCTTGGATGGTCCCAGCCTTGGAGTGCCACTTCTGGAGTTCTCAGGGCCTCAACACACCCCCCACCCCCCACCCTCCCCCCAAGGAACCATGGCACAGATGCCTTGACATCTTCATGCCATACTTGACAAAAATTAGGCAGTCCTGTACTTCATGATTGCTCCTGTCACCCTGATCCCTTGGTCTCCTAACTCTGTCACTCTCATCCTTCTTCTTGTGTTTTCCTTTCACTTGCCTATAATATTACCTCCCCCTGATCCATGCCTCTGGGAGAGAAGTCTCTGTGCATACTTTTTTATGAGGCTGGTACAATTTCACAGGAGGTGGAAGAGCAATTGCAGCAGTATAACACAAGTCTTCCCTCCACCAGTGAGAGAAAACCACTCATAAAAGAAGATTTGGGGCTGTTTGCTTGTTTTCATGTAAAGGGCTCCTTGTAGCCTGGTGATTCAGGGACATCTGTTACAGGCTGAATATCTGCTAGTGTCAGTAATGGCAAGAAAGGGAAGACACTCTACCTCAAGAGAGGAAGATGAGGCTTAAGGGAGATTGAAGGAAATCATCCAAAAGAGAGGAAAATTAAAAAGGGAAGAGATGAGAGAAGAGTGATGATTTCAAGGGGACGCAGAGGCATAGCTGCTAAAAGCTGTAACAACTGCTGGAGGCACCTTCATATGGCTCGGCAGATGAGGGGAGAGCTGTGGGTATTGTCTACCCTGTGGTTCAACAATGTCTCCTGTAAGATCTTCATAGAGATACTGGTGAAGTATGGGCTGGATGAGCAGACGGTGAGGTGGACTGAAAGCTGGCTGAATGGCTGAGCCCAGGGAATTTAAAAGGCACTTCTCATCTCAAGGACGTGAATCCTAACTCACCACACTATACCACAACACCCAGCCTTACTACAGATCACCTTGTTATTATTTAATATGAATAGATTACGAAAAATATTTTGTAAATACTACTAAAACTCTCCCACAGTATTCCAAGGAAGGTAAAGGATTTGACAAGTTTGCACAAAAATGCGCATCAATCTGACTGATCTACCTGTACCATATTCCATTAATAAAACCCATCATAAAGTGCTTTCCTACTCAGCTCAATAGTGTTATCGTTGTGGTTTAATGCATTTATACAGCAGCAAGATAGACATTTGCATTTTATTTCCATTTTAACATGAAAGCTTGAATCAAGGACTGTGCTGCTTCCACTGTTCCTTCGATATTGCGTATGCTCACTAGTCTTATCAGAAAACAAGGCACTTGAGCCAATATTCGGAAGTGCCTCATATAAGAGAGAGCATTTTAAAAAAAAAACACCCTCTCTTTCATGTGGTTCTCAGCAGTACTTCATATGCAAAGAGCTAGAGCTGACCCTCAACACTGTTATTGCAGGAAGGAAAAGATGTTCTCACTCTCAGAGGCTTTAAGATCTCCCCGCAGATGGGATCATCTCTGCCTGGTACATTTGTACATCATCTAGCATAACAGAAGCACGTTTTGAGACAAACAACTTCAGAAGCAATGCAATCATATTTTGGAAAGAGATAGGTGGTGCTGCTGGAATAACATTCATTTGCACATAAATTTTTACCCCTGTGATTCTACAGAGAATTCAAACTGTAAGATTTTCTGCTGATTAGAAACATATTTTATTTTCTCCTCAACAGAAATAAAAACTGAAGCACCCTGCCAGTAGAACCTCCATTTTGTACATCCAGCCATTCAGGATGCTGGATTCAGAGATGCAACCTAATTAATGCAAAGTAAAAGACTGCAATTTTCTTCCAAGGTCTGGTTTTGAGTTAGAGTTTGATGCAGAAAATGTTTCTGTAACTGGCACTTCTCAGCTAAGGCATTTGTATTTTTCTGCTTTCCTCTTTCAAGGGTTGGTACCAGCTAGGTAATGGGAAATGGTAGGTACTGGCATCCCTCTGAAATCAAATCCCTTATTACTTTGCAACTTGCACTTTAAATCTGGCATAGACACACTTTCTCTGTTTGTTTTTAATGTATCAAATGTGATAAATCAGTATTTTTAGCTCATTGCCTAGTAAGTATCATTTCCCCAGGGAAGGCTTCTAACATTGCTTCCAGCCAAGAAAAAAGTGAACTTTTGAACCAGGGTTTCAAAGTATTCAGAGTACTAACAACAAAACTACACATTCATAGAGCTCAGTGAAGCCTACTACAGGCAAGTTTTGTTGCAGTGACCCATCTAGAGTAATCACAAGGACTCATATGGTGTTGCTGTGGTCTTTCCTGTGCCAATAATAACTGCAAGATTCTGTGTGCTACCAGCACTGAAGTATCAATAATATACAAAAACTTTGAAGCTTTAAAGAACTTAAAGCTTCTGCTTTGGCTGGCTTTTTAATGTGGTCTTTTTTTATCATGAGCCAGGATAAATGGCAGAGTTCTAGGGCACCGCTACCAGGGGAGAGAAGAACTCCGTGCTGCTTTGTTCTCTATCATGGACATGTACCTGAAAAATTAGCAGGTTGAGTGGGTAGGGTTTTACAGGAGGCCTTAGTTCTTTCTCTCTGTTTTCTGGCTTTATTTAAAGCCACACCTTTCATCTTGTGGGTATGGCCTTTAGGTCAAGCCAACAAAAACTCTTTCACAATAGTATGATGCAGAAAAGCAAATTTCATGACTTCTGCCCTCTAAAAAAATACAAGCAAAAAATCGCCTGGAGTGATATGGACAAAAAACCAAATTAATGGCAGTCATTAATTTCTGGTGAAAGAACCAAATATGGAAAAAGCTTACCTGAACATGGAATGACCTGCTTAATGAGCTAGATCAGAGACCAATTTGTTCTGTAGAACAGAAATTTTAGTCCCAGATTTGGTCATCTTATATAAAATATCAGGCTTCATATAAAATATTGATGGTGATCTCAGCCAAATCTTGAATTAATTTTCCTACCTTGCCACAAACAAACTTTTATCCTCATATACCTGATCCTTTGTGAAAGAGTCAAAGGAATGAAAGGTTGAGAAAATATCCTCTCTAGCCTGATTACAAACCAAATCCCAAATTTCTTCTTCCATCTGTGTCAAACTTTCTCTTCAATCTTGATCATTATGTGACACCAAATGCAAAATTTCATTTCCTTGGCCCCAGGCAAAAAACTATATCAAACCTATTTCCTCAGAACCTAGTAGCAGTTTCTTGCTTTTCAAAAAAGTGATACTGAAGGATGAAGCATGCCTATGATCTGGACCAAAACCAGAAATTCCCTTCACATCTGAGAAAATGCTCCAGTCATCTGCCTGGAGTCATTCACATTTCCTCTTCTCTTTCCTTTTCTGGTCTAAGAAATCTCACTCTTTGGAACCCAGTAACAGAGAAGTAAGACAGGATTATATGTCCATAGCCCCAGAGTAACCTTGGAATATGGTTCTTCCCTCACAGAGATCTGGCCTTGCAATTGGGCATCTAAACATGTTAGCATGGCAAGGCATATCAGCACCTCTAGCTGCAGCATTTCCTGTGGTTACTTTACACATTTTCTTTTGCTCTCCTTCCCTTCCTGTCCTCATTCCAAACCCAAATTGGAAGTACCTGAATCTCCACTTCTGTGTATAACAGTTACTGGCTTCTAAGCTAGAGATGTGGATGCCAGTCTAGGGGCCAAGCAAGGGACAGAAATGGTGGAAGCATCAGCAGTGCACAAGCCGCACTTGTGAGTCTCAGAGAAGCTGTTCTGTGCTTCTGAACTGAGTATTTGCTAGATGGTGCTAGCAACAGACTTGTACAAGAATGTTTATGTAGTTAGGAATAAAAGATTTCACAGGGTAAGATACATGATCTAACCTTAAAATAGTTTATTCTTTAAAACAGTTAAACAGAGATCTAATTCTCTTACTTTGTGCCCAAAGTCAAGATGACTATGAATGACCAGAAAGAAACAGCACTCAGTGCTGATCTAAGATTTTTCTGCTATGAAAAAAGAAAGGATATATTTCATGTACTTGACTGTGCTCAAAATATGAAGAATGAATGCTGCAGGAAAAAAATTAGTCCAACCCTCAAGGATGAGAAATGAGTTCATGAACAGCTGATGATGTAAGAGGATAACCATAGCATGCTAAGTTTTTACAACTCATTTGAAAAGTCCCTTCTGTTATCCTGGGATGACAAATCCCAAGATCTGCATTGCTCGAAACTCTGTGTCTTTTTCCACTTGTTTGGGATTTATTTGGCTTGATGACCTACTGTAAGAAGATAAACTCATCACAATCTCTCCAACTGCCATTTAAGACATCCTTAAAATGTTAATGATTTTCTATGCATGAAGGCATGGAGAACTCATGAGTAAAGCTTGAATGTGTGCCAAAAAGTGCAGTCACCCCCCTCTTCACCTTGTCCATTCTCCTCACCTCCAGAAGAGGAGTCCAGACTTTGTGCCACACCATGTTACTTAATTAGGTACTCAAAAAAGGAAGAGGTATACTTTTCACGTGGTCCCAGAAACTGCTAGTACTTCAGGCAGAAATCCTTTCAGACAGGTTTGTCTGAAACTGCGCAGTGGCTCTTGTCAACAGATGCTGAGTCTGAACTCAGCTGTAACTAGTGGCTGCAGTACAGACTTTCGCAGGGGTGGGAAAAGAGTTGGAAATCCTGTGTTTGCATGAAAAAGACATGACTGAGTGTATTTATTAGAAGCAGAAAGCAAGAAATACTTCAGAATGGACAAAATGGCCTTGTTTATGCAGACAACTTAACTTGCATACAAATTCCTCAAAGAATCTTTAACCCTGAGGTTATCCTGCTTCTCAGCAGAGATCACATTGTCTCTCATGTGCGTACAAAACATGGTTTACACCAGAGAACTGTCCACTGTCAGAAAAAGCTTAAAGAATGAGAACCTGTGTGCTATGTGTATGACCACAGCAATCAAGACCACGAGCAGCATGGCAAGTCCATTCAGATGGAGCCTGTCCTGGCATCTCATCTGTGCTTCCTCAGACAAAAAGCCTTCAAGAAAAGGAACACTTCTGAGTGCTGTCCACACCCACAAACAGATGTAGAAGCGGAAAGCTAATACAGCAATTGGCCATAATAAACTCTCAAGAGAGATTTTGTAACCCACAATTGGACAGGATAATCCCAACCACATAGTTTGACTCCCATGAAAGCTGTTTGACCTTAGATTTCTTTGGAGTATGCAGCTGGGTTTTTTTCCATGTCCCTCCCTTGGGCATTCAATGGAATAGCTCTGTTTACTAGTGCTTTAGCCATTCCAAGGATAATATGTGTCAAAAATGTAATGTTATTTCAGGTTGACAAACTTCATTTAATGGCGTGGTCAGTGGGGTAGGATGAGACTAAAGATAATGTAAAAACTTCAAAGGAATGTTATGAGATGATAAAACTCTCTTAGAAAGGGACCTCATGATTTGTTGGAGACTTTCAGAGAAAGTTCTTTTGTAGAAGAGTCTCTGTTTTACATTTAGAATAGTTACATTTTGAACAGTGTCAGATTGGTTGGAGTTCCATCCAAAGCAACTGTGGGGATTATATCAAAGCAGAACCTCTGATTCTCTGTGAATAAATACCAGATAGTAGCAAAGTAATGTAGCATTTCTTACTTTAGTTCTATAGAAAGATGACACCAACTTGTTAGTTAGATGACACCTGACACTTCTCTGATTTTATGATGCACTCAAAACCATTAAACTGACACAAAACATTTAGCAAATAGTTCTCAGACAATACCTGAATCCTAAGAAGATTCCTAGAAGAATCCTTCTCACCCTCAATTGTATTATCTCAAGGAATCATACATAGTCAGTCAAGCTCATGAGTTTTACAGCTTGTCATTTTCTTACTCCAAACACCATTTTCATGCACAAATCACACTTTGAGAACAGCGCAAATTCAGGTTTAAAGGTGCTCTGTAGGGGCTGTTCTTCATTATGAAAGAAATTAGTGTAAAATCAAGATCATGGATTTGGGGAATTTTCTTTCTGAAAAGTGTAGTATTTTGCATAGTCTCAAAGCCCATAATTCATCTTCAGGTTTCAAGTATTCATGGGCAAAACTATAAGGGGTAAACAAGGGAAGAAGTCAGTTTATGCTGTTGTCTTAACAGTATTTTGACATCCAAAAGCTGATACTAAGGGGTGCTTATTCCATGTTGTTTGCATAATTCACATGCACAGCAGTTCACAGCCTCCACAGTAGTATTGGAATTTAGAAGCTATAAGAGAATCGTTATGATGGAAAACAAAATAACATGACCTTGACCAAACAGTTCTTGGAAAATAAACCCCATGTGTATATCTTGAGAGACAAGAAGGCAGAGTTTCTGTTAAATCGGCTCGTCTGAAACATCTTTTTGTTTGGTACTCAACAAGTGTGATAGTGTATGGAGAGTACAGACAAACCAAGTGGCCACTGGGAAGTTCAGGTCATCCTGATGAAACTCCATTTCGGGTGAACAGCTGGCCAAAACCACAATGCATAAATGCTTCATTAGTGTTCCGTAATGCTGGGCGTAAGATGGACATAACACACTCCCACAAGGATGAATTTTAATCATATTATCATGTTCAGTAGCCCAGACATACTTTGCCTCTTCTTTGGGCCTATGGAATACATATATGAATAATAAAAGCAACAGCAGCTGCACTTGCAACTTGCTGGTCTGCACACAGGATTGTGACCGTATGATCTGTATCTGCCCAGAACAAGATAAAAACCCTCTCTTAATATTGCCAGAGGAATACTCTGGCACATCTCTCTTCATTCCCCCCTCCCTCCCTGCACTTGAAAAGGAGTTTACTTCTGTAGCTACTATTCAATGCAGTGACACAGAAGTGTTTTCTAGACAACAAAGGACTGGGGTTGAAAGCTTTGTCCTTTCCAAAACACAGAATCTCAACAAATATTTGGAATATTGATAAATTAAAACTTGAAAACCTGGTAAATTCCCATCTTTACACCAAGCAGCCTTTATTTAATGTGCAAATCCTGGGAAAACAATAACACAAGGAGAAAAGAAAGAGCATTCTGTGATACTGGCCACAGTGTTATACAACGTGGCTTACTATAATGTAAAAAGCCATTTGGGATCTTATCTGGAGTATATTCTTTATCTGTGCATCTTTCTAAACTGTTGGTATTACAACCTCTTCTTCTTTCAGTGTTAGGCCATCAGGAGGGCTTTTGTTACCCGAAGGCTAAGTAAACAGGAAGGAAAACAAGGAGCCCAAGCTATTGTATGTCACCGGGCAATGTCTTACTGCCACCTTGTGTCGAGTAAAAAATATGAATGGTTCACATTTCTAGACATCTAAACAAAGAAAGTTGGTCAGAAATAAACAAGGAAACTTTATGCATGAATATGTGAATACATAGATAACATTGCAAAAAGAAAAAAAAAACCAAACCGCTTTAAGATTTCATAAAAAAAAGAGGAAACTGCTTAATTTTCATTTCAGTTTTGTCTTCACAAGCGAGTGGCAAATGTCAAGCAATGGTTAACCTTTTGGCTGTTAAAAGCTGAAAAAAGGGCAATTTTTTTTTTTCCTGGGGAAAATAATGGACGTTTATAGTTTTATTGCCTGTGTAGATTTTTTTTTCCCTTTTTTTTTTTTTACAGTTACATCAGGAATAATGGGATTTCTTGCAAAGCCAGAGAGATTTTTATCCTACTCTTGGGCTATTTTTTTTCTAACATTGCAAGCAACGCTCTTCACACATCATTTCATCCAAGTAATGATAAATTCCTACCCCGCCGTAGCTTCTTACAGTTCAGAATAAATCCGCGTGCTGCAGACAACTTTCCAACCCACCAGATAAATCATACACAGCGACAGGATTGGTCCTTGCACTGTAACAACTTACAAAATCATTTCTTAGAGAAAATCTGTCCTCCGCTGGCTCCACAGAGATTAGTTTTCCTTGCGAAGCAATCACTGCAGCACACATACGCACGCATAAGCACGCACAGACAATGCCAAGGGAAGGCAAACTCTTCTGCAGCAAACATTTGACCTTGCAGAACAACAGTAAAAGAACATAGTTAATCAAGTATGTATTAAAGGTGCTACCATAACTATGGGTTTGCTCTCTATCCATCATTACTAGATAATACTGTCCTGACCGAGACCACTCACCAAACGCGATCTTTTATGCTTTAAATCAGTTATTTTCAACTTTTAGTTTGCAGAACCCTCAAAGTCCTGTGGAGTATTTCTAAGGTGCCTTCAAAACTAGATTTTTTTTAAAAAGAGGACATTTTTAAAAGAGCACCTCTCTCTTGTATTTAACTATATCTGCAGAAGTTTCAAAAAGCTGGCCAACATGTAAAGGTCCACCAACTAAAAGAGGCAGGAAAGTGCTGAATTAAAGGTCAGACTATGTCTCAAGACTTTGGGGGCCACTTGCAATTGCACCGTTTTCTTTAGGACACCACATATTTTTATCTTCAAGCCTCTTGAAACCAGTAAAATGCTACTATCAGCTTAACTGCTTAGTGTGACACCAAGCACCAGTTATAAACTGCTTGAGGTTTTTCCAGGTTGTGGTACCGTGGCAATGGATTTCTATAGTACAGTAGACAGGTGATTAGACAGGCCTTTAGTTAATCAGAAAGTACCTTGGGGTGGTAATATTGATTAGTGAGAAGTGGCTCCACTAATTCCATCACAGTCAAATGGTTCATGTGAGTATTATGAAATGGTAATGGGCTACCGCTATGCAAGTTTCACCTCCCAGAAAGTCAGTGCCTGTGATGCCATTAGTCCCAGCACAAAAGAACAGAAGTTCTATGGCTTCATGCAGTATGATAAATGGATGAGCTAGTTACTTAATTTTCTGTGGATGATAAAGGCTCTTTTCAGACATTTATGACCACTGCTAACCCCAAGTCATAAAAATGAGCTTGTTTAATGTACTTGGTGAAGGCACAATGCTGTGCCTCAAGGGTTCACTGACTTCAGTCACTGCAGTCTGTCCTCTGGGCATTATTTGCAGGGTTAGTGAAAGTGCTTCTACAGCAATAAAAAAATTAAAATGAAACAATAATAATTAAATACATATAATACAAATTACCACTCTGGGTTTTGATGTCTGTAACTATAATAAGTCTTCCCACTCCTATATTAACTCTTTGCTTGTTATAAGAAACTTTTATCTGATACTACTATTTCGATCTTGGAAAATCTGTACTCTAGGCAGTCAAGGGAGCACATTAACAAGGTCTACATGTAGTAAGTTGCAGAAGATGCTATGACTCATCTTGAGAAGACCAAAGCAGGGGATTGATTCATACTCAAGTGAGGAACCCAAGTCACACTGCCTGTGACTGCTGAACAGACAAGATTTGGTGGGGGGGGGAAGCTCAGAGACAGGAATGGAGATGAGAGAAGCAGAAAAAGGTCAGAAAACACATTATTTGTTCCCCAAGTCCTCCATCCTGTTAAGAATTTTTCTGAGAGGAATTTTCAAACCCTAGGACTCATAGCCTTGAGCGATCTCTTATTGTACTTCGGTTGGGTTCCCACTAGGGGTTCCACATAAATGTTTCCACTGCTCCAAACTCTCTATTTTTAACTAGACATTTCCTCAGAGTCCTTCAAACTTTGGCAACAGAGTCCTATCTTTATGTCTTGGTTCTGTTGGTCAAGAAGAGGTTAGAAGGCATTTTTCCTCTTTCTACTGCTGTATTTGTTACTGGCCTTGCCTTCTTTCCTTTCCCTTCATTTTGTTTCCTTTCCTCATCTTCCACCTCTGCTCTTTTGTTACAAAAAGAAACAGCAAGACATATCTTTTTTTCAGTCCCAAAAGTGCTCAAGGTCACCTAAGTCAGAGACCCCTTCTGGCTATAAGCAAGAAAGATGACAGTAACAGGGAGTTTCTCAGACTGCTTTAGTGTAAGACAGCTTCCATTTTCTCACTCTTTAATTCTCAGTCGATTGTAGGGCTACTACATATGCAATAGGGTGGCATGCTTTGATGAGTCTCTCCCAGCCTGCATGACCTACTCCATGTATATGTTCACAGAAGTACCTCCTGGTCTCCCTCTAGATCCTGCACAAGACACACTTGTGGTTTGTCTACCTGCCTGGAAACACAAAAATCTGTGAGGCCCAATATGAAGAAGTAATTAGAGATTTGTGCATTTAAATCTCTTTTAAGAGTAAAGGAGAAGGAATTGAGCCCATCTTTTCTGTTGCAGCATTGTCAAATTACCAGTGCTCACCCAGATGCCAGTCTTTCCTCTGGCAGGATGTGGATGTAAGTAAAATCTACTAAAAGCCGTAACATAAGACTGAAGATGTCCCTTTCTGCCATATCAATATCATGGCTGCACAGTAGGGATTGGGATTATAAATCCACAGGAAATCTAAATCCTAGCATCTGATCCCAGCAAACCTTTGACTGTGCCACAGCCTTGAAGATGTTCAGTCTGAAAAGCCTGTCTGGAGACCCCAGCATGTGAGCTATGCCTTTGGTGGCCTTTGAATCAGGCCTGTTTGATGGCAGCTTTTGGTGACTTTTAGCAGACTGGTATTTTCTCCTCCTGCTGTCAGTAAAACCAGAAAGTTAGAAGTCATTCATTGCACTGTGAGAATGAGGTTCAGCTGCTTTTTCTTACAAGAGTTCGAAGGTTTTCTTTGGTAAATTCTGAATTCCTTGTTCAGGGTTTTGACGGAAATAGCTCTATATTGTTTTAACTTGCCTGTGATAAAGAAAACACAAGAGAGAATGTATGCTCACACAGCAGCCCATTGTGCTCTGCAGATTTACCCACACCAACAGGGACAATGGCTGCTCAGCTGCCAGTATTCAACAATAAACAAACATCAACAACTAAAAATGTTTGACAATAAATTTAATTACTGTTGGAGAGGGGGGTGTGATTTGTTTTGTGTCTTACATAACACCAAGAAGAACCCGCTCAGGAAGGATGGTCAGTATTTCAAGCAGAGGAGCTATGCAAGTAAATCATCGATGGAAAGAGAGCCCTTGCATCTGGTACGGAGGATAAAAGGGAGCTAAGCAACCAGCAGGATGCAAAATGACAGCTGTTTAAACCACATTTCTAACTGCTGTGGCCAATGGTTTTATATCTCTGAGGAACAAGCAGGCAGCCATGGGGAGGGGGGGTGGAAAGACACAGAAAAACAGAAAAGATCAGCATATTATTATTTCTATTGTGACCAGACTGTCTGTTCCTGTCCAACTTCTATAATAGCTAATTAGCAACTGCCAGAGTTTACCCTATCCAAACATCTGGTTATCCAGGCCGTGCTTTCCTCTCTAAAGCTTTAAAGCATTTTAACATGTTTGAAAAAGCATTTCCCTCTGGCTTGCTGAGATAAAATAACATATAAACAGTCCCCTTGGGCATGGTACATCCTCTGCTCTGTAGTGTTCCCAAACTGGCTTATTCCCCTGTCCTCCCCAGCAACTTGTCCCCAGATCTCCTAGCTCTTGACTTGCTGAAAAAAGCGTCTGGTGAAGTACACAAAAGCCCTACACCATACAAGAAGGAACATTCCCCCACTCTGTTCAGGAGCAAGAAAAAAGGCTGCTGAAGAAGGTACTTTGCCCTCTGCTATGCAGCTTTGCAACAACATAGAACAGTACCCTCTGACTGATACCTTTCTGAACGGTGCTTCCATCCATGAGGTGCCTCTACCTCCACAATTGCCTCTAGTGACAGTATTGCCAAGCACAACCCACCCTCTCTAAAACACATGGATTTCATGTTAAATCTATCTGTCTGACAGGAGGAGGCTGGGAATACAGCTGTCAATGCAAGGAACTGCGATCAAAACCAACTCCCTAGGAAAATACAGACTGCTGCATGGCAGTATGAAAGGATCAAAGGAGGGGAGGGAGGAAAACTGACCAGTCCAGTAATTCCTGGAATTACTCCAAGTCGGCTTCACAAGTTTCCCGATGAACCAAAAGCCTGTTTACCTTCACATGATACATCGCTTATTTGCTCATCCAACTTCTTCTGAGCACCCAGAACACCTCACAGGTAGGCAAACTGTGTTTCATCTGGTAACTTTGTTCTGGCTGCATCTGGAAGCCAGAAAATATTGCGCCAGTGAAAGTTTCCGTCCATATTTCAGCAAGGTACTTTTACACTGCCTTTGGAAGTCTGATTCAGCTGTTCATTCATGTTAGCTGAGACTGAAACCACTTATATGAACAAAAACTCTGGCTGTGGTACCATATACAGAGAAGGATAGAAAACAGTATTTTGAGAAGTTGTCTGGTGAAGCCACAGGGTACTGGATGACGCTACCCAGCTTTTTGCTGTTTGCACAGAACAACTACATCAGAGGAAGAGAAAGTTGATAGTATGTCTTTACACAGCCCTCTAAGCCTGCTGCTATACCCACTGAATCCTCTCTCTTTCAAAGATGGCCTGACGAGAAGGAAATTCAGATGAGAAGGGAGAATGAGCACGTGGCTGAAGGATGGATTTTTCTGCAGCCACCTCAGAGCGTGGATGATTACCACAGCTACTGCTCCTACTGGTTCCTTTTTCTCCTACTTCCTGGCCTATTTATCACTATTATCTCCCTGCCTTCCCACTACAGCTACCCTACAAAATGTTCCAGCCAACTCCCCCTACCACCTCCCAGGTGCTGCTGCGTATGCACCCTGGCTGTCCCTGATGCCCACGCACGCCTCACTGCAGACCCAGTTATAAGAAACAAGGCTGAGGAGAGTATAAATCTTGTGACTTACACCACTACACTTTAGAGGAGTTCCTGCCCTGTTCCAGGGCTCACAATACCCCCATGAACTCCCTGCAAATGCCTGAAAATCCCTTCCACTTTGACATGACCAGAATGAGAAGAGATTAATAGAGCAAAACAGGGACGGTGCTCTGGATAGTTTCTAGGACCCAAAAATAATTTAGACTGTATCAATAGAAAGCATAGTGAGATATTACATTGCATACCAGGATACTGCAACTGTTGATTAAAACATTGGCAAAAATACAAGGAAACAAGTAAAATGAAATTTTGTGTCTAGTTCCAAACCTCATTTTAGAAATAAGGGCGTTACCTGTCTCTAACCATAAAGTCATGGGAAGAAGAGATACATCCATTTTGACTCGGGAAGTTAATCAGTTTCATTTCCCTTTCCCCCCTCTACATCCCTGAAATAATCGCTTTCTCTCCTGGGAGGGCTGTCCTTTCCTGGCATTTTCTTCTCTTTCAGAAATTTTTTCATGCATATACACAAAGTCACTCAAAATGTTTCTGCTGTAGTTTATTATCTAAGCCTTGTAGCTCAGGTTTTGAGAGGGCTTATCAGAGAAAAAGGGAAAAATGAGAGGTTTGACTGAGTGGATCGTCTGCAGCCTGCCAAAATCAAATGTGACAGCAACAGATCGGCACAGCAGGAGGTGGCAATGATGGCTGCAAGACTAGTGACACAGACCTGTGTCACAGGTGAACATTATCTGTAAAACTCACACATGGTCTCAGCTGGAGACCATCTCCGAAACCTCAACTACCGCTCTCTGTTTGAGGCAGGATCTCACAGTTGCATGTCATCTTCATTTCTGACTTCAATTTTCTAGGAAAAATAATGGCGTTAACTTGTGGTCTCCAGAGGTATTTTTTTAATACTCCTTCAAAGGACTGTTTGGGTTATACTCCAGATTTCACCTGGGGATCCCCTTAGAGGGTCTTTGTGGTGTTTGAGACGATGGAGCTTTGGGAGCTTTGACTTTTATTTTACTGGAGTTTGAGTTCTCTATTCACTTCATATCCAGAAATCTGTCCTGGCTACTGACACATCTTTGAGGCATACTGAACACACACATAGGTTTATATCTGTGTGGGGCCATTATATCTGACAGATTCTGTCTGTAGGACAACACACACGAAACAGCAGCAGCACAATTACACAGCCGGACCGAACGGTGGCACTTCCTGATGATTAGTGGTTAACTTCATAGAAGTCTCATGAGTCAATGTGCACTTTAGCATTTGATTGCCACTGGATTTGTTGCTTGTTTGCAATTTTCCTTTGAGGATAGCATTTCAAAAGGCTAATCCCTACTGCTTCAAAGCTATGCTGCTTTTTCGTTACACAGCAACCTTGCAAACATGGTTGGGGTTTGACTCTACACTAGTCCAACCCTAGCACGTTATTCTACTTCCCTGTAACCAGCTGCCTTTAAAGTAATATATAAGTTCATTGTGAATACCATCTTTCATTACTCCCTCAACTATTATTATTATTACTATTATTTAAATTATGTCCTGTACAGTTTGCAATTGTTTTGGAGTTCACTGAGCTTGGTTTATCGTATGCAAACACAGACTACTTCTTTCAAAATAGCAGCTTTATTTTTTTTTTCACCCGGTAACATGTTTACCAAATGCTCATATTTTAATCAATAAAACCTGATTTACTCACCCACTGTAGTCAAAGCTACCAGCTACAATAGACTGGATTTCACTATACCTTTTTAAACAGCATGCCTACATATCACTCCATAACTTCTTTTATTTTAAAGCACAGTTATTGTGACTGTGTGTTTTAGCCACTCCTTTCTCACAAAAGGAGTTGCCTCCCTCTGTTTTCCCCACTAGAAAAGAAGAAACTGTTCTTACTTTTGCTTTCTTCCCACTCCACCACAGCACTCCCTCCATCCTTTCTACTCATGTGAAGTAAAGTTTGAAGGAGCATGGGATATATATATATATATATAATATTCCTTGATTTAAGTCAATATTGGTTTATTTTAGCATTTAGCAAGGGTTTGGGCCAGATGACTTCTAAGTCTGTCCGTCAACCTCAATTATTCTTAAATGCTAGAAGTTTAAACTGTTCCAGGACAAATTCTTCCATCACTCTTTGCATAGAACAGCAGTTTGTTTTACAAGAAAATCCATCCTTTTATACAACAAGCTGTTCTGTATGTGACAGCTTCTTACAAATTCCTTGGAGGAGCATGGATGGGATTTTAATTTTTTTTAATGGAAAAAGTATAACAGAGCACAAAGGAAGAGATATTTGATGTCTGTTTTATAGAGACGTAAAGACCACATGGCTCATGCAGATCACAAAGTTCAGTACAGACTCAAGCAAGCTCTGACCAGTCAAGTTCCAGTAAAGACCACTGTCTACATGACATTCTGCTGCTGCTCTGAGAACTTCTCTGAACCAGGAGAGAGAACTGACTTGTCTGCTGTTCCAGTACTGGTTTCATGTAGATGCTATGTCTTACAACTACCATAACCTAAATACCCATTAGTGAGTGCAAGCAAAGCAGCAAAAGCATATGAGGCTGACATTGACCATCCTGAGACCCAGCTATACATCAGGTGCTACTATGGAGCAGTGGGATCCCTGGAAGTGTGATGTTTTCTCCCATTCATTAACTACTTTCATATGTGATCTTTCCTGAATACGACAATCTCTTTGCTCTTTGTGGTATGAAGTATGTGTCTTCTGGCTTACGTAGCTGCAAAGGTCCTGAAGGGTGGTTGTGTTACTCTGGATTTAATCCTAAATAAACAGAACTTAATATTATGCCCCTGTTTAGGTTAAAAGCAGCTTTTCCTTTAACTCAGTGGATTTCAAGGATTCCATCCAACTTTCAAGCACAATGCCTTTTCACCAGTTTTAAGTAAATGTAGTGGCTTTAATGCAGCAGATTGCCTACACACGATAGTGTAATATGCATGTACAACAGTAGGCAGGCTTTTTAAGAATATGCCAGGTTATTTATTATCTTTTCCATTAGGAGAGTAACTGATTATTTTTGCAGTTTAAATAGATTTGTTTTTTCTTTCAAAGGGATGAAGACAATGCTGGCATGCTGCAGATGGCATCACATGCCGACTGGAAAATTTATTCATGACATGAGGTAGAACCAAACAATATTTCAAACAACTTTCAGACACTGTTAGGTAATTATTGAGTCTATTTTATGGAGCTAATTTCAGGTACCATTTAGGAAATATTTAAAGAAAGCAAAAAGGCAACTACAGAAATTTTTCCTATTAAAGATAGAAACATGACACAGACTAAGTTACTAGAAGCTGTTGTCATGCCACCCCCTTCAAGTGAAGTACTTCTTAGTTTCTGCAGAAGAAAGGTGTTCTTTGGAAGGACAACTTCACAAAGAATTCTTTAGAAAATAACTTCTTTAAGGATAGATTTCTTCAGAAATGATGCACTCATGAGATTTTTCTCTATTTAAAGGTTCCTCATAACAAGAAACAAAGAGGGATATGGGATGAGCTATTAGCAAGGTAGACAATATAGAAATATTTTCTGAAAATAAGGCATATTCCATGATATTTAATAATTGGGTCTGGCCTCTGAAAACTTAAGGCCCTTAAATACATTTCTCAGAAGTCTAAATTCCAGTACTAATAATGAAAAATCATTTTCTTCAGCCCAAATTTATATTGGTTCATAATAGCTGTTAAAAGCTAACACACTGAAAGAGCAAAGTATGAAATAAGCGTGATGTAACTTAAAACTAAAGGATGCAATAATCTGCAGACACTGCCATAAGAAATGCCAGTGACTGATATATTAGCAACGAGCTGGGTATGGAGTCTCCAGCCTGGCAGCTCTGCAGACCTGGGATCACTCTCCCACAGAAATGATGCACAAGGTCTAGACTCTTTCATGTCATACAAACCCAGCTGATGTGTGGTCCTACATCTCAGGAAAAGCAGAAAATCCTAGAAATAAGTAGAAAAAAAAATTTTTACTGAAATAGTTGTCAGGGCCTGGAATAGGCTGCCCAGAGAGGTGGTTGAGTCACCTTCCCTGGGTGTGCTTAATAAAAGGGTAGATGAGGTACTTAGGGATATGGTTTAGCATAGGATGGGAATGGTTGAACTTGATGATCTTTAAAGGTCTTTTCCAGCCTTGTGATTCTGTGTGTGTGACTCTGTATGTGCCAGAAAGCCAGGTGCCTTTTGGAGGCAGTGACTGACAGGCTCCCACAAGAGTTTCTATTTAGCCAATGGCAGGGGCGAACACCTTCCAGAAGGTATAAAAGCTATGTTATACTTACAAGGCCTTATTGTGACCCCAAAATCCCAGAGATCACTGGTTTTGATGACAGAACCACTGCCATCATCTCTGAAACAAGGATTTCACTCCTTTCCTATGGCAGATATCAATCTATCACTTCTGTCAAACAGGGGACATGGAAATAGCCCATGAGACAATTGGCAATCAATTGATACGCAAAAGGAAGAACTCAGTAACTGTCATGTTAATTTATCAGAATATTTCAAATTTAAAAACCAATGGAAGATTCCCATCCATTTTTTTACAAAGATCTACATATAGCAACTTGTCACTTTTCACATTATTGTGATTTCTTTTTCTCTGTCCAAGCAGGTATAGATATAAAACTCCTACCAGAAAGAAAGGTAACCTTTATTTCTTAGTATTACTACTGTCCTCTTCAGGTATTATTCTTTTGAAAAATAATAATTAAATATCAAACACTTTGTAAGCAGAGATATCTTATCGACTGGGTTCTATTTGTCTTTATGATAATTGACTGTAAGCTTGCTTATTGAAAGCATTTTCACACAAACTGTTGTCTACCCTACTACCCAACACTTTTCATCAGCCAGTATATCCATCTGTGTCTGTATTGGTTTTCTGCTCATCTCTCTGGACAATTTCACTGAGTAGTTTTTTTCTCAGCATGGATCCAGCTGGGAAACCCTGACCTTCACTGAAGGGTTGTGGAATACTTCTTGTAACTGCTACAACTTTTCAAGAGAAAAAACAACTACTACAGGGTAAAAGCAACCCTGCTCATTGCACTTACATGGTTGTTTTCCAACTTAGGAACTTACATTCTGAGCTCTGAATCATTTCTTTCTGCAAGTGAAGAGAATAGAGTTGTCACTGCACTAATCTTTAGACTGTGACTGTATTAATCCTTCTTTTAGATTAACATTTGTCTGGGGGGGGTGGGTGCAATTCTGGTCTAAGCAGCGCTGCTAAAATTCTGAGCCTTATTCCTAAGAGGGCTGTATAAATCAGTTAGATGTGTTGATTACCAAAATAGCTGACGCCAAGTCCATGGAGACTGCTATTCATAGGAGTTTGTAGCTGTAACTGTATGTTACCATAGTGTGCTATCAAAGGATGTAAAATATAGAAATGGGTACGAATATCCCGTTGAGATGATGAATCTATGGATTTTTCCACTGTGGTGGAAAAATATTTCTTAAATATCAAAGGCACAGCACCAAAGAAAAGCAAGAAAGCTACTCACAGCTCTAGGAAAATTGCTGCCTGCTTTTGTGATGCTCCCAGCCGGTCAGCAGCACCTCTGGGCTTGTTCTCCAGCATGCATAGACGTAGCCTGGAGATTTTTAGAGGTGTTCACACAATGAGCTGTTGATGCTGTAAATGACATAGCTCTTTTAATGACTAATTCAAAGCGTACTTTGCTTTATGTTGAGGATGCAACAAAAAGCTACTGCCTTTTGTTTGCCTTCGTATTATGTTGCAATCACTGGGGAACTAATAGTCTGATCGCTGCCTGCTGACTGTCCACACCAAAACAACCTCTGAAGAAAGTTATGTTGTAATAATTTCCCTGGTGTTTTAAAAGAGGCTATGAAAAAGATGGTAAGAAAATTACCATGTGGCAGAAAGACAAACTACCATAACCATTTTATGTTTACCTCTGTTTTCATTGTAAGAAATACAATCCCTGGTTTTGTCCATTATATTTTCTCCTTAAGCTAACACTAAAAGAAATGAAGCATAAGAGTGGGTCCAGTCATGATAATTCATAGTAGGTGAATTCCTTCATCACTTCAGAGTAGAGTTGAAGTTTCTCTCTTCCCCATGAACATCCATAAGAAAAAGTGATCTGTGCTTCCTTCATTAACAAAATGTTTCATAATTTAAATTCATTTGAAATTCAAAGTGGTGTTTCCCAGTTTGGTCAGTCACATCACACTTAGATAATATGGCTGAGCCAGGGAAAGAAACAGGACAAATTCTCAGCCAAGATAACTCAAGGGGATTCAAGCGATTTTGCTGAACTGAACTAACTACATCACTTTAATACCAAGTCTTAGATGTGGTACAAGCAAAGCTAGCTTTATGGTGAGCTTCATACCTTCTGTTTCTACTATAAGATAGTAATTCACATGCATTTGTCTCTCCAAGTAACTCTTATGTGTGATGGAGCCCTGCTTTCCTGGAGATGTCTGAACACCTGCCTGCCCTGGGAAGTGGTGAGTGAATTCCTTGTTTTGTTTTGCTTGCATGTGTCGCTTTTCTTTACCTGTTAAAATTGTTTTATCTCAATCCATGAGCTGTCTCACTTTTACCTTTCCAATCCTCTCCCCATCCCACCAGGGTGGGGAGTGAGAAAGTGTCTGTGTGGTGCTCAGTTGATGGCTGAAGTTAAAACATGACGTGGAGCAAAGTTAGACAGAGGGATGTTTTGCCAAGGCAATCATCTCTGGTTTGCTAAAGCCCCTCACAGAGCTGCTCCTTCATTACTACTTTATACTCAAAAAATAGGTAAGTGTTTGAGAAATAACAGCACTGTTCCTGCTCTGCCTTTTATCCCCTTTGGATGTCAGTTATATTCTTGATGTCACTGATTTCTTAATGGAACGAGGCTTTATCCATGTGTTTTGAGATATACAGAAAAGTTACCATTGAAATTGGTTCTGAAGAATAGAAAGGGGATTTTCATAATGTTTTAGAAAGTTTTTCTACTTTTTTTTTTACTTTTCTTCTATAATATTTTCATTTGCTCCAGAGGAAGGCAAAAAAATAAGTCTAATTTTAGATCAGTCACTTCACATCTTGCTAGCAAACAGAAAAATGGGGTTTGTGTAATTTATGTTGATCACATGAAACTCGCCAAAATTTGCCTAAGGTAAAGCTTGGGGAAAATGGCAAACAGTATCTCCCTGACTTGCCTGGAGAAGAGAAGGCTGTGGGGGGACCTCATTACAACCTTCCAGTACCTGAAGGGAGCTTATAAGCAGGAGGGGATTCAAGTTTTTAAAAGGATAGACAATGGCAGGACAAGGGGGAATGGACTAAAGCTAAAGGAAGGAAGGTTTAGATTAGATATTAGGGGGAAGTTTTTTACAGAAAGAGTGGTGAGGTGCTGGAACAGGCTGCCCAGAGAAGTAGTGGATGCCCCATCCCTGGAAGTGTTCAAGGCCAGGTTGGATTGGGCCCTGGGCAACCTTGTGTAGATCCAGGCCTGAGGTTGGTGGCCCTGCCTGTGGCAGGGCGGTTGGAGCTCTATGATCCTTGGGGTCCCTTCCAACCGCTGTCATTCTATGATTCTATGATTCTATGACTAAATTTCAAAAGGCATCTGCCCACACCTACTGAGGGGATCAACTGAACTTGAATGCTCTATGGCCACAACTCTGGTACAAGCCAAGACTTTCCTTCCTAGATGAAAACAGGAAATTTGCTTTCATTTTCCTTTAATTAGGGATGGCAAAAGGAGGCTGTTGGCCTTTAGAACACCAGCATTTTGGTTACAAAGCTACCCACACAGAAATGAGACAGTACCAGAACCCAATTCCCCTCTGGTGCCATTTTTGGTCTCTTTGAGGAAGGACCCAGTTTAGATGATGGACAACCTGCACAGCCTCCTGCTCCATTTCTGGAATTATGATGGATTTTAAGCAAACATTCATGCTGTGTGTTGAACAAGACCCTTCCTCAGGGAGCAGGACATCCTAGGTGTCAGAATGAATCAGCACTGAAGCATTCAGGAGACTGCTGTCTTTTGATCACTACTCTTTATTTGTTCAAAGGCTGAGATGCACAGGGTGACTGAGGCTGGCATTCACAGGGAGAGAAACAGGAGCTCTCGTGTGAATGTTTCCCCTGAAAACTAGATTTCCCCCTCTTCACCTACTTCATAGTTTCTTTGTGGTGTTACCCAAGCCATTCAAACTGAACTTTACACAGGAGTCACTACATGGATGTGCTTTATTCTCTGGGTACCTGACTTGAGACTTGAAGTCTGATTACTAAGGGAGCTGAATGCTTACAGCTGTAGCTGATGTCAATAGCACCCATGCTCTGAGCCTGTTGAGTTATTCAGAGCTAAATATATGGAAAGTGGGATTTCAGATGTTTAGATTTGGGCAGTGAGAAAGTTATTTTTGCCAAGTTACTTTTGTGTGGCTACCTCTCCCTGTCTTGTGAAAGCATCTACACTAAGACCACATCCACCCACTTTCTCACCACAGAAATTCTCCTGGAGGAATCCCACTGACAGACCAAGAGACAAGACCGTGAGTGTCTTCTGAAGTTTTAAACCCTCATTAGAATGCCCCCAAGAACAGAGAGTAGACTGTCTGACCTCAGGATCAGTTGTTACCTGGCTTGCCCTGCAGCTCTCCCGTAGTAGTTGGAAAACCATAACCTCACAGTACCCCAGTACTGGTAACCCACTGTGCTTGGTTTGTTCCTACAAGAGCACAGGAAATTGAGGTGGGATACACATGTTTAAGGCCAGGTTATACTGTAAAGTTGCCGCAGCCTCCACAGAGCTATTATCAGGTCTGAAAAGGCATGTCATTTGCTTCTCTTGTTTTAGAAGGACTGTCAGTCAAAAAGATGTTATATGAGCTCAGAACCAAGCATCCATTTCAGGGAATGACTTGGGAGCAGTGTTCAGAGAGCATAATAGCTAGATGAGTATGTTTAGGACTCAACAGATTCTGGAGGTTATTTGAAACAGGGAAAACAGTAAAGCCCATTTCCAAACAGCCTAAAAAGTGGAGAGTTGGCAGAAGAAGAGTAGAGCAGAAAAAGCTTTTTACTTCATTGTAAAGAACATGCAAGATTTTGAGGACAAACAGCCAAATGGTTGGGGGCATTGTAATAAAAGTTCCATTTGGCTGATTGACAGACACCTTTCAAGAGGTAACAGATATTAGCACTCTGACATTTTCTGGTAGGTGGAACAATACAGCGGAGCTCCACCTATGAGCCTATCCTATAACCCGGATACAACCCAGGCCCCTGTCCATCCAGGTATAGCTGAGATGTTGTTTGTCCTTGACAATGTGTGAGAGACCTTCTACCCTTGTCATCAGTAGGAGACAAGTTGGATCTGACCTATGATCTGACATAGAACAAGAGAGAGACCTTAGCAAAACACAAGAAAGAATCAGTGCCACAAATGATGCTTGAAAGCCCAGGAAGAAAGCTGAGGACTGTTCCAGCCAGCTCTGATAGCCTACAGATCTCTAAAGTAGCTGCAGGGATAGTGTTGGACAGACATGATCCTGTGCCCTGGTTTCAGCTAGGGTAGAGTTAATTTTCTTTCTAGCAGCTGCTGCAATGCCCAGTTTGAGAGTTGGGATGAGAGCGGTGCCGATAGCACATGGATGTTTTTAGCTGTTGCGGAGCAGTCAGGGACTGCTCAGTTGTTCATATTGCCCTGCTAATGAGAAGGTGGGGGGCACCCGGGGAGCTGGGAGGGGACACAGCCAGACAGGTAACCTATTATTATTATTTCTCTTTCTGCTGTCCTAGTAAACTGTCCTTACCCAACCCACAAGGTTTGCCTTTGTTTTTTCTCCTTTTTCCCTTTCCCTTTCCCCACCTCAGAGTGAGCTGCTGCGTGGTGCTCAGCTCCCAGCTGAGGGCAAAACCACGATATCCTGGACCACATTATTTTATTTCTGGGCCTTGCACCCTAAAGCGGTGGTCAGTAGCCAAAAGGCCAGCTGGGTGTGTTATACCTAGAGGGAGATCCATGATAGAGCTGTAAGGTACCTATAGACAATGTTGCACTAATTTATTTCTTTGCTCTGAGACTAAGCTTCAATTGTGCTCTGTCTAGAGACCTATTTAGGAGGACAAGTCTGAAGGCTACAGCTCACCCTGAGTTTTGAATTAAATAAGGTAGAAAACTATAAACTTCTTCCTGGAGAGCCTCACCACCCCAATCTGCCTGACAGTGACACACCTACATCTCTCCCATGGGGTTGGAAAGGACAGCCTTTAACACTGCAAAATCTACAGACATTGGCATATTTCATCAGGCAACAAGGTCTGTTCCACTTCATCTCATCCTAATATCACGCTGAGAGCAGCATAAGGAGTCAAAAAAAAAAAAGATGTCATTAAAAAAGTCTTACATTCCTAAAAAGCCTAGATAAAGCAAATGCATTTGTGCTATCAACTATCAGAATGGGTGATTGCTTTTTTTTCTAACTCCTTCCTTTTTCTTAGAAGCCAGACTCAATGAATACGGAAATCAATATTCTCACTGTCTTGTAAATAAAACCTTTGTTTTCTTCTGTCATTCTTTTGAAAGAATCTTCCCTTAGTTCACAGTCACATCCAATGTGACTAAGCAAAGTCAAAGGCACTCAGTCATACCAGTTTGGGGGTATCACGTTTTGTTCTGAAGATTAGTTTTGAAAAAAAAAAGTCTTTACAGAAGAGGAAAGTGTCATAGTGCAAAGGGTGGATGGATTTATAAGTGTTCAGTCTGAAAACATGTGTTAATTACACAACAGATTTGAACATTTGTGGAGGTTAGTGCTTTCTCACAAGTTACCTACCATATAAGCCATCTTTTCCCAGGTTTCAGTTCACTCAACCAAAGAATGCCTAAACAAACTCAGATGGTTTCCAATCAGTTCTGCAATTTAAAAAAATAAAATAGATCAGTAAGTTACTGGTGTTTGGATGAATTCTCAAATATTCCAAAAATAAAAACCTGTCTCTGCTCAGAATGACTCAGAAAACCTGTTAAAATTAAAATCTGATTGTAAATAATGTAACCAAGGGATATATCACTGCTATTCTTCCATGAAGGACAAACAATGTGTAGTTAGATCCAGCTGAATGAATCAAGACAAGGAAAAAAAAAAGGATTATTGGAGGGGTGGAGCCATTTCATCTGCCTTTGCGTCTTATTACACACTTGACTGAGAACTCACTTGCCAAACTTTATCAATGTGAAAAGTGCAAGAAAAAGAATTACAAATGGAATTAAGTTTAATAAAACATATGGATCATGTTACCTTTTGTAAAGGGGCATTGATCCTGAAGCCACTTCCCTCTGACCTGATAAACAAATCCCCTAGAAACAAATCTACAAGAAGAAAAACTAGTTCCCTATAGCAGCACTCAGCAAGGAGGCTTTAAAAGAGAAAACACTACTGATGATACACCCAGCATCAGTTAATCAAGCACTTGTTGACAAATCTACTTAATTGCATATGAAAAGGATGTGACATACTGGAATTTGCTAAATCTTCACCGGGTTACCTTGGTAAGTTCAATCATATACACTAACTTTTCTACATGTGTGGCATATTTCTGCACTTTTTTACTAAGGTTTTTTCATTACAAATATTTTGCTGCTGAGAGATTCCCCCATGAAAGTAATTCATAAGTACGCATAAAGTAACCCCTAAGTTTCAATTTATTTAAAAGAAGAAAAAGAAAAAAGGAATCTGTAAAGCTAAAAGAAAAAATAATATTTTTAATATAAGACTTCCATGAAAATATGCCTTTAACCCTATCTCTTTCTGCAACAGAGCTCTATTTGCAGAATATCTGGAAGCTTCATGCCAAGTTGCAAAATTCTGCATGGGAAAGAGGTGGTTATTAAAAAATCAAAAAACAAAAACTAAAAAAAAAAAGGAAATAGAATGCCTGGCCACACAACAAGCAGTCTTTTTCTTTCATTGTGTAGCTTAGATGTGATTGTTCTTCACAAAATAAAAATCTTGACAAATGAAAAAGTAGTAACAGCAAATCTTGGAGCAATGGTATGCAATCAGATCTTTGCTCAGAAGTGGAAAACAGTAATAGTTCATTATTGTCATTCATTATGTACCTTGAATGCGATTTTTAGTGCTTGTCCTTTTTAATTAGCATATGTGTTAATTAACCTTTATGTATTAAAGAGGAATGAATAGATGCTTATATATTTCTAGCTATTTGCTACGCTTGTGAAAGAAACAATTTCCGTTATAAAGATCTGATTTTCTTCCTGTAAAAGTCTGAATGATTGTCTTCTAGTGGCTGAAGAGTTTGTAAAAAGCATGCTGGCAAATTTGATGAAACGATTTGTTTCTAATCATTTTAGAAATCAATCCAATGGGACCATATAATTAAACAAAATCATATTCAGTGTGTGATATTCAATAGCTCAAGAAAAAAAATCAACATGTATTTGAATGAATTCATTCTAATAAATAAAAGTGCCCAAAGAAGCCTGCAATCATGAACAATCTTAAAATTCCTCTTAGCAAACAAAGCATCTGAATTACAGAAAAAGATTGAAGAGGCTGAATTAACAATCTTCAGTTGTAACTTGAAATGTCAGGCCAGTTTTAGAGTGACTAATCATCAGAATACCTTAAAATAGAGCTTTGCAATTCACAGAAGATTACTTACTGATCAATGAACAGATAAGTTACTCTGATAAACTGATGCCTTCATTATTTGATTACAACATATACATAATGTTTACTACTTTTCCTGATGAAAAGAAAATCAAGAGTGATTAGACTCACCTTACATAAATGTTAAATTGTATTTGCTTAAGCATTCAGCAAGTAATTAGTATTTGTATATAAATAAAATTGCAACAAGTAGTAGTCCTGAGAGCTAGAGACTTCATTTTTATCCCACGTACAGCAGTATCGCAATCTCACTTATCGATGGGGGAGTGGCAACAGGAAATTAAGCGGCTGCAGTACCAGATGGGCAGAGGTCCTAATTACACAGTTAGGCTTTAGTATCTAATTAGTTCTGCTGACTGATGCTGACACTGCTTGCACACTCAAAGTTAGAGGCTGTTTAAACAGCTTGCTGAAACAGGGTCCTGAAGCTGTTGAAACCTGCATTTAAAGAGGATTGGAAGTGCAGACAATTGCTTCTTTACTAGTATATGTACCTACAGTATTTATTTTTTTTCCCCATTTGCACATCCTCCCATATGAAAATGCATACAGCAAGGTTCTGAGAACCTTTCCTGATCGTGTGTCCCAGGTATACAAAGCTACACCTCTTGATGCTGCAAATAAAGAATGCAACAAGCAAGCTCTGATTATTCTCCGGACCTGGTCAAAGAAACCTGCAGCAGCATGGAACTTCTAAAGAGGGAAGCTGAGCCTCATAAAGAGAATGTTGCTTTGTCTGGCAGCAGCAATCCTGAAGATGTCTTCGGTCCCAATGAAATGCAGGCAGTATCGGTCTGTATGGATCCCACCATGGCCCCAGATGACTCCATTCGAAGACGAGGTTACACAGAGTCTTCATTTTCGAAGCTTCCCACTGAGGAGTCCATTGGGAACCATCATGCACCTTTCCAGTTTGACCGGAATGCTTTGTCCAGAATTTCTACTTCTCCAACTTTAAGGCGTCTAAGGATGGCCTCTGTCTCACAAACACTGTCATGTCAGGATGGCTCTGACGCAGCTCAGCTGGGAAATCCAAAAGAATACACTGGCTCCCTCCACCACATCTGTAAGAGTCCACCTCGGTGCACTACAGCTTCCTCGTTGTTGCCTCCTTGTGTGCATGCTAAATTACTGTCTTCTAAAGCCAAGTCTGAGACAGCTGTAACAGATCCAGAGTCTGCCAGACCCGGATCAAAGCTGCCAAGTCAAAAAGATCCTCTTGGCAATAGTAATCCCCATGAGACACTCCAAAAACCTTGGAGACCCAACTCTGCTACTCTGCCTAGGAGAGTACCCCACCCCAGCCCCCAGGAGCCTGTCCAGGTAAGAGGACTCACATATTCAGTGTTGGTCCATCATGGCCCAGCGCATACACAGATCCACAGTTTTTAACCTGAACTGCAACCCAGCAGTTGTATCACTACTTTGATACAACAGACTGACTTCAGTGATCATCAGGAAGTGAGGGGTTTTTTTCCAGATCAGCAGAGACAATGGTTCCAGCCTTGTCTCTAAGTTACCAGGTTGGTCTGGCCTGCTCCTGCACATGACCACTCCTTCCCACCTCTGTCCATTTGACCTGGTGGACCAGTATAACTGTTTGTGGGGCTATGAAAGAACAAGACTAAGTAATCTGTCCACTTCTGGTTTGGGTTTTAGAAAATTATTTTATTTACAGGGTCCTGCAGCTGGGTTCTTCCTAAGCCAGGGCAGATCTCTATTCTGTTTTATCGAATAGCATTACTAACCCAAACAAAACCAAGAATTAAGTCATTCAAGATCAACGCAAATTTAAGGTTTGCTACTATTGAAGGAAGAGGTCCCATTTCCTTTCTTTGCATCCACTTACCCAGCTCTGACACTCTCTAGCACCCTCCAGTTTTATGTTCAGCTCCATAAATGAGCAGGTGATGGTTCAATCGTTCCTGAAAAAAACCCCCAAAACATTGGTCCAGTGAGTGACAGCATCAGGAAAGAGAAATGGGCAAGGAAAGAGCTAGCTCTCTATTTCCCTGGCAGCAAACTACCTTTCATCTATCCCACATAACTTCACCCCAAGGAGAAATGGAGAAGCACTGCATGCGCCAGGTTTGCTACTAGATCTACTCGCAAGGACTGTGCATCCCTGGCACAAGCAGTTAAATTTGTATGCATGTCTGACTCTGTCCTACACAAAACACCTACACACACTTTTCACTGAAAAATGGATGGTGACAAATAGGTGTATAGCCCTTTATTAACCAGTTTAGTTCTGTGCCACAAACCAAAAGCTATTTATCCCCTGCCTCCAAATATACAAAACATTCACTGAATCACAAAATCATTAAGGCTGGAAAAGACCTCCAAGATCATCCAGTCCAACCATCCACCTATCACCTATATTACTAACTAAACCATGTCCCTAAGTACCTCATCCAATCTTTTGTTGGAGACCCCAAGGGACGGTGACTCTACCACCTCCCAGGGCAACCCACCTGAACCTCCCCTGGTGCAACTCGCAGCCGTAACTGTTAGCCATTCTGGATATCTAATGAGTTCTCCTTGCTCCACAGTAGTGAAGATAATTAGCCAATGCCTAAGTCTATTTAGTACATTTCTTTTAACAAATGAGTACTTTTTTCACAAAATCAGGCTGCTTGCTTTCTGACCAAGTAACAAGACTATCTCACTTTCTTTCAGAAGAGTGGATTGCCTCGACAAAGGTATGTATATATTTGTTTCCTCTTACTCTAAGCTTCACTTCTCTAAACTTTTAATGAAGCCACTCCTCTCTAAGACAAAACTGAACAATGAGGCATGCACATGTAACTCAACTCTGATTTGTAGATTTGCTTTGTGAAATGCCTGTCACCAGCTTGTTAAACTAAGCATTTTAATGAGATTTTCCTTCCAAGGTCTCCCCAACACCTGTAGCTATATTTCATGATGGACCGTTGAGAGCTCTGCACTACGACCTAACTGCCAAAAGGTCGGCCTGTTTGGATTAACAGGGTCAAATTTCAGCCTGAAGAATGTGAAACATCTCATAATCTTGAGCAACATTCTTCAAAACTTTGTGGGAGGAAAAAGGGAGCAAAGAAGGTAGCAGAACAGCTCGATATTGTTCTCCTACATGAGCAAAACAGATCTAGGGCTGCTACTGGATGGGAGGATTGTTAAACCTACAGACTAAGAATAATACTTTAATTTTTTAAGTTAGAGCAGGCAAGATAAGGTGCTATGTACCATAGATGGGGAATTGTGCAGGGAATTGCATCAAGCTCTTACAAGCTACTAACAGCAAGTAAAAGCTTGATGAGTAATGAGCTTGCTTCAGTCAGGTTCCTGTACTTAAGTAAGATGTTCAAATGTTTACAGAAGGGAAACAAAGTTTCTTTTCTCTCCACACAACAAGGAAGTAGGAGTTAGTATGCCCCTAAATAGCCATGCCTCTCTCACCGATGGTGCATGATCCCCTCGAAGATTTCAGGTGGGGCATGCAGGTGGGTGAGGTATGCCCTAAGGAACACGTTTGGTGAAGACAGAAGTAGCCTCACAGCAGTACACTGCTTCTGTGAGTCTACTGTACCGTGTTTCACTTGTTAAGGTAGTAGGCACCATTAGTTGAGATCTATCTCCTTCACAGGTTTTACTCGTTTTTCAGGTAAAAGCTCTGTTATAACCTGCAGTTTATGAACAAGTCTGTGTTCCAAGTACATTTATGTTTGGGACTGAGTGGGTTGGAACAGGCTGATACAGTCTTTGAGTCATTATGCAATGCAATTGCCTAGACAACACTGTGGACCTGAATGTGTATGGACCTGAATTCACATGTTCACTGCAGAAGAGGCCTCCTTGATTTTCTGAATTGTTGCAGTTTCCAACCCACTCTTCAGTATTTTGACTTTACAATGGAAATGGAAAGAGGAGGGGAGGGAGAGATCTTTGTGTCTTGGTATGAAAACAGGTGAGCTGTAACTACTTTGGGAAGATTCTGCTCTGATCTAACTCAAAACTGTAGCGCATAAGCGTATCTCAGAAGTGAAGGTGAAGATTTGTGTGATCTGTAGCAAATTTCAGGGGAGAATTTGGAGAATACTGAATGCAAATGGTTAAACAGGAGAGCATTGAACACTGAATGTACACACATTCTCTTGGTGCTGCTTCCCTGGTAGCTTCAGAGGGAAGCCACTATATGCCAAGTAGGATATTGGCTCTGGACTTCTCTCCAGGCATATTTTTAGATGAAGAAATGACACAGGGAACAACGCAACCTTTGTTCTACAGCCACCAGCAGGAAAGACTGAGAAGAGGATGTTTGGGTGGTGTATTATGATTTTATTTCTTGTACTGACCAATATTAGAATGTGCAGGAATGTAAAACAAATGTCACCAGTTTCTGCTTTCAACCATTTTGTTGGGTTGAATTTGGTCCAAAATCTGAGCAAGGGCTGCATTCAGCTCCTCCATTATCCGAATCATTAGCCTAACCCCTTAACAACTAATCCCTTCTTATCACAGCCAGACAAAACTGCTGAAATGTCAGATTATTCTCTCCATCTAGAAGCACACTGGGACAACTGAAAACCCTCTTCCAAGACTGACTTATATCGTAATGGGTAAAAACATACCTCCATCATTCAGTTTTAATGAATGTCTCTATATGTTCAAAAGTCTCTCTAAAAGCAGCAGTGCTCATTTTAAACACCCTTCTCCCATAATGCCCTCCATGAGAAGTGCCAGTACATCTCTGTTAGCAGGGCAACATGCTGAGCCGACGCTGATTAAAAAATTATCAGCCAAAATAAATAAACAAAAAGGGCCAGAGGGGCAGCACAGAGAGAGGTGTGTGTGGTGGAGACGGGGTGAGATCCTAAAGCCAACAGTGCTATGGCAGGAAATGTTAATGGAACAAAACCTTTAATTTACTCTGAGCTCATTTTCCCCTTGCCCTGTTTAGTGTATCAGGGAGTGGGTGCAAAACTAGATTGTACTTTTTCCTAAAGACAACCAGCTAATGAAGAATCTTTTCAGTAAATGCCAAGGCAGATCCTTTTCAATGAATTGAGGGAGCTGGACTCATCTACCTAAGTGCTACTCTCCCTCTTTTAATGTCTCATGCCCGTGAAGTGTCACGTTAACTCTTTGAATCTGGCCCCCGGGTGGCTTGAGTAACAGTGTCATCACCTGGAAGCTACCTCAGTACTGTGACCACCCTATAACATGGACCTTTGTAACCTCTTCAATTTCTTTTATCCTCATCTAGTAGGCATTTCTTTAAACAACATATCTGTTATTAAACTAAGGAGGACTTAAGGATAGATATCTGTTCCCTGGGACAGCTAATCAGGCTAAGATTACGGACATATGAAGACACACACCCCTAAAAAGCATTCAGCAGAAAGTCTCCACATGCCCTAGAAAAAAACATACACACAGGATATTTGTTTTTCCAGACCAAGAACTGCCTCGGTGCCTCTATTAATTTAACTTTTTAATGCAAACCTGTGTCATTGTCTTGTTTCACAAAACAAGTAGAGTTAAAGGAGGAATTATTGCAGATGATATCTCCTCAGCTGCTTGAGTTCAGCCCTAAAGTATAAGCACTTCTTTCACTCAAACACTGAAGTGATCTGACCCCAGTAAGAAAAACAAACAGCTAAAGAAAAAAGCAAGGCTACAGGGTCTGCAGGCATAAAAAAAAAGATGCTACAATATTGCATACGTACTTCAAAACTGGAAAATTGCATTACACAGCACTTCAGTAGTTTAATTTCTCTTGTAAAACCAACTAAAGCATCTAATGTATCTAACGTGCCTACAGGCATCCAGCCAGGTGATTGCAAATACCTGTACCTTCATCTGTGAAGTATGAGCACATAATTAAGGCATCTAAGTCATAAATCAGCCCAGGCATGTCAGATTGCAAAGATGTATTGTAGATACACATCCAAGTGACCTTGGCATGCTCCCACACATCACCAGCTTGCATACCCCATGTGAAGAGCTTGTTCAGACATATGTGGATGAAGTTCAAGACCTTTTCGATGTAGGGAAACAACATCATTTAACTAGGTCATGATAAAACTATGCTTACCATCACTGATCTTCCAGCCTCCAACTTCAGAAACATAGTCTGAAATTGAAGGAGGCTAGATCCTTTAAAAAAACAGTAATAGACTGGCAAAATTTTATGGTGAAGCCAACCTGAAATAAACCTGAATTTCCTAGTACAGGAGTGACAACTTTAAGAATTATCCTTGTATTATATGGCAGCATCTGGTTTGTGTAATAACCCAGCTGCCCAAGAGACTGCATTGTATAATCTCTAGAGGTTTCAGAAGCATCTTAATACAACTGTTACCAACACTTAAAATTTGCGCTGGGTCGCACCTCATCAGGAAACCATCGCCCTTGCCCTGGTACAGGCTGGCAGGCAACCAAGAAACAGACCCCATCCATAAAAGCTCTCAAACCACATGTTAGGTTCAATTTCATGAGAAACCTCAGAGTTTCATTGTAAATCCCTAAAGTTAAACAAAGAGATACTCTGTTCCCTATTCTACCAGGACTACCAGGAAAGGAAAAGCTTTCATAGAACTTGTACATTCCACATTGTACACTCCTCAACGAGTCATTTTCAAGCCCTAATACTCCAGTTTTTCAAGTCTTGAAGTCCCAGACCTGTCCCTCCTGACAGCCTACAGTCCTCTCCCTTGTCTTTCATCTGTACAATTTAATTGGTTTAGCTAAGGCAATTGCAAGCAATGTCACTGTCAGATCATAACAAAAAGCATAATCTCCATGTCCTGCTACGGGCATCAAATACTTGTTCTCCATCTCAGAGTTCATCTGCCAGCTGATAAGTCATCAAGTGACTATTCATGCACTTGAGGGGAAAACACACACCTGCCAGGGTTCACAATGGGTGTTGGCAAACAGCTAGATACTCGCTGTGAGGTACCTACCTAGGCACAAAAAGCAACAGGAATTATACTTAACAGATGAAATACACCACATATGCCAAATGGTGACCGAAAATGTGAATTTTTATATATGTACACACACTTCATGTCTCCTCTCTCAGCTACTGAATTACTGGCCCTTCAAACTCTGACACAGTCTTCATGCACCAATCAATTGAGGACAGCACAACAGCAGTTGTAGAGAACAGTCACGTCGGAGCATCATACTAACACAATTAATTAGGTATTAGGTGATTTATTAGCACAAACCAAAAAAGGTTTTTGATGTGCACCAATAGTTTCTGTATTTGAATGCAAGCAGCCTCTGGCACAAATATGCTGTTGAATACAAAATGCCTGTGTCACTTCACATGATGGATCTACATCCTGGACAATGCCCTCAGTTAGTAACAACAGGAGTAGGAAAGGGCCATTTGTTTTTGATCAGCAGGGCCACTAAGCCATATTATATTCAAAATACAAAATATTTGAATTAGCAGCAAAAATGCCAAAAAGATTTAGAAAGAATACAGCACAAACTAGCCAAAAGGTTAAATATTTTAAATAAAAGCCCACCACCCAGTAACACCCCCCCACACATTTTAACTGTTTCATTAGCATGCTGTCTTTTCTTGAAATCACCAGTTACATATACAAAGGTTAAAAGTAATCACAAGCCACCTATCAGCTGGGGACATGGTATTTAACTGCTCCCTTAGCCTTGAGTGCTAAAGTGATCATACTGATGTCTCCGCTCACTTTTTGCCTAATCTCAGGAGAACCCAGGAATTTCCAATATTTAAATTCTCTAAGTACCCATTATCTGAAGCAAGCCATGGCCTTGAGCACCTTGATCTTAGCAACAATGTGGAGTTGGGAAGATAATTAGATATGTGCTGTCAGTCACTGAATTCTTCTCCTGTGTTCCTTTACCATTCTTCTACTGTGTTCCTTCAACACACTGTGCCACAGCCACTCTGATTTGGGTTTTTTAGCTCATTTGCTCCTGTACCAGGAAAGGGAACTTCAGAAGTTTCCCCTGCAGCCACAAGTGGAGAGAGATGACGTGTGTTGTTGTTTCATCTCACAGATCAGCCGAGCGCAGGCGAAGCTCCATCATAGTGAGTCTGCCAGGACTCGAGGTGTTCCCTGGAGACCTCCTGGTGTCAGACAGTGCCATGGACTACCTGGCCCACACTGCCCTCCTGCTAGGTGCAGGTCAGATACAGGGTGGGGTCTGCTCATCTGAGCCCATCAAAAGCCACAACTAAAACACGTGTGGTATGGGGAGGGAGCATCAGTGGTGCTATGGTGATACATGAGGTCTCCATGGGGCCTCACACCAGGGTAACTGCATTCGTCATTTTAAAATTCCCCTCAATGTATTTTTTTCCCTGCATTTTATTGTCAAATGCAAAACATAAGAGGTAGATGGGGGAGGGAGGAGAGCAGGACACAGATCACCTCACTCCTCCTTCACAGGCTAGAAGGGACCAGAGCCAGGACAGGATCTCCATCTGCAAACAGCTGAGTTACAAATTCCTACCTGCATAGCTCCAAGCAGAGGGAAGAGAGTGGTCCATGCTACTCTTTCCAGTAGTGGTCTAATCACAAGGGTAACAGACCCAATTCATAGCTAGAGGATGCTCACAAGAACATCCAACACTGAAACACGACCTGCAAGCAATTTCCACAAATGCCTATTGTGGAATATAATATAGTGTGCAGGATGATTGCCGGACACTAGAAGATGCTGGTGACAAGAAATCAACATTTTCTGAAAATAAGGTAAACATCCAGCAGTTTCATGGTAGCAAACGACAGCTATCCCCATAAAGAACGACCAAAGCCTTCAAAATCCAAAAGGAGAATTTCAACCATGACTTCCAGTCACATACAGGCCTGAAGATTGGTGCTGCATATAGAAAACTTTAAAATCTCTTGCTGAAAAAACAGAGGAATTCCTCACCTCTCACCAGTGCATTCTTACATCTAGATCCCCAGCTTTCCCTGTGCCTCACTGAGGACCATGAATGACAGCCCACACCACTGTCCCCACCCCATGACAGAGCAAAGGCTTAGGCTTTTGTAGGATTGTTTATTCACAGGAGTTTAAAATACCTGTATAGCTCCAAGACATCACTAATGAGCAGACATAGACTAATTCTTGCTTTCAAAACAATTAATGTCTTCAAGAATTGGCTTGAGGTATGACATGTTTTGGCAAAGTACTGGCAATCCCACACTGATCAGATGCAGCAAGTGGGAGTGTTTGGCATCATCCAAGATCCCATTACAGACAGACATAGTTCTTGCTGGGAGGAACCCAACAGGCTTAATGGACTTTAAGTCTGGTGCACAAACTGCTTCAACTCAAGTATTAAATCTGAGCCAAGTAGAGTATAGTATATATCAGGCTTTATCTAAAAAAAAAAAAGAAAAAGAAAAAAAACAAAACACAACAAACATAAGCCCCACAAAACACCCCCACTATATAAATAACAATTTTATTCTTACCTATTTGTTTCTTGATGGATAACACATTTGTTTTACCCCTTAGAGTCCAAAAAGCCACGGTGGCCATTTGCCAAAAAAGGAATCGTGAGTATTTCACCATGGGTTTGGGTTTTTTCCCTTCTGCTGACCTTGCTTTTTCCCACAACTAACCTGGGTAAAAAGAGTTTCCTCACAGCCCTTGGAGAAAGGCAGCCAGCGGGTGAGCTGAACTCAGAGGTTTCAGCCCACCCTGGGACTGCTTGGACATCAACCAGCAATGAAGGTAGGGTGGCTCCAGTGCAGCCACCGGTGCCTGATGCACATGAAAAGGCAGAGCTGCTGCTCCCCATCCACGGAGGGTGGTGGGAGGAAAGGTGCCCTTAGCACGGGGAGGACATAGAGGGGTGGGAGATGTAGGAACTCTCATTCAAGGTGTTCCAGGATGACAGCAGGTCCAATGCAGCTCCCTGGAGTAAGAGAGCACAAGGAGGGTAAATCAGTCAATTGTTACTTTGACCACAGCATATCCTGTATTTTCTGCTAGACCCCAGTGCCTTACAGCTCTAGAGCATCTGCCTAACTCTCACTCACATGGAAAGGATCTAGGCTTTACTATCAAAGCAGGTCTTTAGGTGCTTTCTTAGGCCTTTTCTGTCCCCATGGGCACCCTCACACTCACCAGGGAAAGCATGCACACCAACATGCTTCAGTTAATTTCGTCATCTAACACATTTCCTTGCCTTTTCCAGTTACGAAAATTTTCACTTGCTGTGGTATCTGAATTCCCTTTTGGGAGTGTGGTTCATCATTCAAAAAATCATTTAGAAGTATCCTGATAACACATAATTGTGAACAGTCTCTTCTTAATAGTTTTTTCATTTTCTCTTATATGTCTCAACTGTCAAAAAAGAGTTTGTGCAAGCAAAAGCTATGCAAGTAGCCAGCATGTATAAGAGCTCCCACCTCATTTGATAGCATTTCTACAGTATTTGAAGGAATGTGGCCTAAACCTGAGAATTTTTAAATTCAGCGAAATATTTTAAATTTGCAATATAATGCATTTGGTATTTAGCCAAAAGTGACTTCTGAGGCTACTAAAGGACAAAAAAAAAAAAAAAAAAGAAGAAGATTCATTTGCTGGTGCATTTGTTAGGGGTGTGTAAAAATAATTGCAATATTGTTTCTGCTCCAATCCAAGCTATGTTTCAAAATCGTGAGTTGAGCTTAAAGTCTGAATTTGGATTATTACCATCAAACACATATTTCAAAATTGGCTGGAGTTCAGTGCCTGGAGTTCAGTGCCTAAAGTTCAGACAATAGAAATCCATGAAGTATGAGCAAACTGTTCCAGACAGCAGATAAAACTTAGGCAAACACCCTATAAGTTTGGCTCACAGCACTAAATTAGAGTCCATAAATATTGGTTAAACTTTTTACATGGCACTGTCAGCCTGCAAAACAAAGCCAAACCAAAAGCAATTGTTTTTATTCCATGATCCCTCACACAGGCAAACTCCCCCTGCACTTTAAGCTGTCTAAAAGCTTGGTTTTATGGACACTACTCTTCAGCTGGCCAAAGGAATTTTTTCAATACATAGCTCAAAAATTAAACATGATCACACAAGCTTTATATACCTATGGCAGGAGGATGATTTCAACTGAGTTTCTTGTCCCCTATTTCTGGCAGTGCTGAAGGAAGCAAAATATTTCATTCGCTTTGTCTTCCAAGGGTTGCCCATTGTCTGTTGCCATAACAATGATTTGTCCTGCCAAAGACTTCTACGTTACATAAATAAGACCTTATGCACCTACACCTTAGCCACCTACACACCCCACCCATAGTTACACCTAAACCTGCCATCACCTTCTCGTCTCTGTGTAGGAGAGCCTGGATGTGAGGAAATCACTCCGTTAAGGGCAAGCTCGTTGCAGATCAGAGCAAGGTTACTGAGCTGGGCAGGTTCTTAATGGTCTTTAAATCACTGTATGAATCAGGGGTGGTTTGTTTGTCATTCAACAGGGTAAAGACAGACAGAAGCAAGCATCTGATCTGGAAAACTGTCTTTCAGCCGCTAAGATCATAGACAGCAGCACATACGAATTTTTCTGCCTTAAGGTATCAAAATACTCAGTATGCTGTACCAAGGATACTTAAAGATGGGGGATAAAAAATTTGTGGGTTTTTTTAAGTTACCATTTTTTCACTACGTTAATTTGGATACAAGACCTTTCTGTAAATTTAATGCGTAAGCATAAGGCAGATTTTTGCTGTTTGAAATGGAGTGGCAAGGGGGAAACTGTGAGTGTCAGAGAACGTTAGCAAGGGTCCTCAGAACCGCAAGGATTTTGCCAAACTGCCCTAGATCAGGGAGGTACCACCCCCAGAAAAAGGCATCAACCTCCCCAGCAGCACCTGCAGGCATAGGGAAAGAAATAGCAGCATCACAGAGATACCAAGTAAGGCACAGTCAAGACCAGTGCTGCCTTAGGGTTTGCGTTCAGAGGCAGCAACATAGAGGTCAGTGCAAACACCAAGGTTCAGCTGCAGAAACTCCATAAAGGCCTGTCTGCTAGATCAAGACTTCTGGCCCCCAGGGCACCCTAGCCATAGAAACACCAAGCTTGTGCTACCAGGGCAATATTTGGATAACCCACATCTAATATTACCCCCCCTCATCTCCCAAAGCAAATATTTTGCTTCTCATAGCAGGCCATTATATGCAGTTCCCCAGACATATAGTTGTTGAGGACTCCTGTCAGTGCCTAACTTACACGTGACAGTCTGATTTTGAAGCAGGTCAGTAAGGTGATAGTGGTCACCTTAGGACTAAACAAAACAATATCCAAGTACCTTTGAAGACCCAGACCTTTGGTACCTTGATTTTACCATTTGGAAAAGAGGAAACTATCGCCCATCCCTGCTTTCCAGCAGCAGCACGGTAGATTAAGTTCCATTTGCAAGCTGCCCACTGTTTTTTGATACAGCACCCTAGAAACATAGGCTGTCACATTGTGTTACTTCTAAATTCAGAGTGAAATTGTAAGAATTTTTGAGGAAAATATCAGTATTTTAAGTCTTCTTACAGAAACCTTAAAGCTATAAAAAGAAGAATCACTAATAGCGACAGTCAGGCTTTTTACATGGACAAATAGATCATGGATTCTTTTTGTAAGGTCTGAAGCAGTTGATGCAACAGTCAGTGGTTTTCTTTCTTCTTCGATCAATAGAGTAAATCTTGGCATGATTTTATAAAGGAGCAACAAACTGAGCAGAAAGATGTAGACAGCCGGTTGGAAGTGAAAAAAGAAGCAGCAGTGTGGGAACTTTTCACAAGCGAATGCACTTACTTTCTGGATCATTTGCTGGTTCTCAAGATGGTAAGTTCAGATATATATAATTTCTCCAAAATAATGAAACATTATTTGCCCTGCTGTCAGCATGGCAGACACAAAGCCTGTAACCTCCCACTGGGCATCTATGGGGGAATCTTTGTTTTTCTCCCATCTTGTCTGCTCATCTCGTTTCCACAATTCCCATTGGTTTTTATCTTCCTGATGGCATCTCTTCTGGACGTGACTTTCCAGTGCTTTGCAAACCCCATCTGATTGCATACCCTCCTAGTCATTTCAGCAGATGTTCCACTATTTTTCTCACTAAAGCTGAGCTGAGGCCACTCTCACATTATTTTACTGGGTATTTCCCTACTGTTAGTCTGTAGCATTGTACTCTTTGTTTAACTTCATATAGAGCTGTGGTTAGATTATCCTGACTAGAGCACAAAAACCTCAGAATTCAGCAGATCTGTAGTTTGAATATCACAAGAAGACAAGCCAACTAAAGGCCAACTCCTCTCCCAAAACCTCAAAATCGCTTCCAGCAAGGTGAATTTTAAGAGCTTTGCAAGATGGGCAAGAATATTACACACGGACACAAGAATAGCCACACTATCTACATTCATCACACTTCAAAAGGTAGTGCATCCATTTAAAAGGATGGGAGTTTCTCCAACCATCTTCAGTCATTTTTCTCTTAGTCTGCACAGACAATTGCCATTTTGTTTAGTCAATGGAAAAAGATTAGTGAAACATTTTCTGTGTTGCTGAGAAGTTAGCCTAGGCAGTGCAAGAAATACTGTGAAGTGATTGGAAGAGTGTGCTGAATTCCTCCTTGGTGGGCAGAACAGGGAGAAGAAAGGGGATGAGAAGACCCAAGGCAGGATGAAGCATTCTTCCTTCTATACACTTAGTCGAGCGATCTGAGAAGACTAAGATTCCCAGGTGAATCCTGGAAGGAAGAGGGTAACAGGAGACATGCAGGCCCCTTAGTGAGTCTAATGCAGGAACCCACAGATGCAGTCAGCCAGCCCTGCGCGACCCATCGATGATAAACTATTCAGCCCATGCCAGCTTCCCAACTTCCCCTGACAAAGAAAGAACCCATTGAATTTGGCTGGCCAGTTTTACAGATACCCAGTACTCTTAGTGCTTCCAAACATAGAAATATTCCTTTGGTTTTAATGAATGTCCACAGGGGACTTTAAGACCACCGTAAATCCCCTTTAAACTCCTGGGTCAGCGGTTCATGGCAACTGAAGAATTACACACAGCTAAGCAAAGGCTCTCACTAGCTCTTCAGTCTTGACACCTGAGTGATGGGGTTTTGTTTTCATTAATGTTTTTCACACACATACAGAAAAATTCTACTTGGTAGAATTTTTAAAGCCCTTTTCAGATCTAGGTCAGATTCAGCACAGCTCCAAGATCATCATCAGAGCTTAAACAGTATAAAATCTTAAACAGCCAATAAATACATGTGTGGTTTTCACTCCATGCAGGTTAATAAAACAATCCAAAGAGAAGAAAACACTTAATGAGCCCTCTATTTACGAAATTCCAACAGTATTTTTTTTCCCATAGTAACACTGAACAACTTCTATGGCAGCAGATGCATGGGGTGGGAAGGAAAGCATTTAGAAAGGTCATAGAAATCTGTAGCTATGACTCTGACATTGCTAAAGCCTCCATGCAGATCTGCAGGGGGCTCGGTTGCCCCCCTGCCAGAGAGCACAGCAGGGACATAGCTGCCTCTGTGGTAGCCGCAGAGATGTCACTCATACCCTCCACACGAAGCCTAATATTTAGCCTTCAGGCAGGTCAGGAAAAGTTTCTCAGAGTGTGGCCTTCTATCCTCCTCAAATCAAATAATCATTATTTCATAAGAATTACAGTGCAATTTTTTTCTTTTCGGGAGGGAAAAAAAAGATAAATGTACTGAATTGACAAGTATTAAATAACATGGATTTGGTTTGGTTTCAAAGGTATTTATGAACACTCTAAAATACCTCCAGAGTAATGAATTTCTCTTGGATGTGGATTTGTGGAGACTTTTTGCTAACCTAGAGGAGTTAAACAAGGTGAGTAAAAAAATAAAGTCAGTCTCACTGAGATCAGGGATCAACCAGCCCAATAAAAGGAGATGAGAAACAACCCATAAAGCTTCTATGCAGATTCAAGGCTCACATTTGTAACTCAGTTCAAATAATTACTTTCCTTCATTTCTATTTTATGTATCATTGGGGATCAAATTTTACCAGTGCAAATTACTCTCACGTGCCTCCAGCAAAAGATAAACAGGCATTTGAAAGGTGTAAAATGCACCCTTGTCAAAATGAAAGAATCCTGCCCCCATAAATACACCCAAAAAAGCAGTCCGTGCAGCCACAACAGCAGTTCATAGCACTATCACAGAGGGCAATGTTCCCGTCTGGCCTAAAATTTGGCCTAAAGCTGAATCTGGTCATGAATTTTTGTGCAAACAAGGTGTTCAGGAGGCTTATGGGGACTATGTAATATCTTTATCACGTTTTATAGACATTTCCTTCACCTCCAGTAGCATAAAACAAACTCAGACTGTGAAAGATAGCATCTTTAAATGACCATGAAGGCTTCCTTACTTGTCAGAGCTCTGTCATTATACAATCAGTGTTTTCCAGCAGATACTATTCATGTATTGTAACTTTCCATGTCGATTCACGTTAAATTCAGCTATTACCCTAAAATATCACAATGTAAGTGGGTATTTGTGTAGATCTGTTTTAGCTTCTGACTAACCAAAGCATTCCAGGCATAATTCTGAAGCTGGCAGTAACTCGGGCAACATCACGAGGCACCCCAATAGGCCTGGAGCCTTTGAAAAGACCAGGAATGGGAAATAAAGTTGGTTTAAACTTCATTTCAGAAGATCACTCATGCTGATTTATCCTTTTCTTTCTTTTCCTCCCTTACTTAGATAAGTCTCAGCTTTCTAAAAACATTTTCTGAAAGCGTGAAGGAGCATGTCAGCAAGTCAGAGTCTCCGATGGATTTCAGCTCCATACTCAGAAAGGTAACAAAATTAGAAGCATTCTTGCTTAATGTCAGCAGGTCCTTGCAGCAGACCATTCATCATAGCATGCAGGTGCTTTAGAGCAATCAAGTCAGTCAAGGACATGCCATCTGTCACAGGCAGTTTGGTCACAGCCTCCAGCACCTCCTGTCAGTATGATGTTCGTATTTTTGTTCATTGGCATGTTTGAGTTGCTCATAGAAAGGTGCTCTGTGCAAGGAACAGTGTAGAAAGACTTTCCCTTCTTGTGGAACCATAGTCCAGACATTGAGGTGACTTCACCACAGGCAGAGGAGAACTTCTCCCTCCATGGAAGATGTTTCAGGGTCCAGCCCCCATTGTTGGATGTTCCCAGCCTCCTTCCACTTCATCAAATAGATCCTCCCTTTACTCTGTGGACCCACAAGTGTATTTAAGTGCTTAATTAAGAGCTTGATAGGACTGGAATACATATTGCACTTTGGCCTGTGACTGCTAAACAAGAGAGAGGCACTGACACAGCTGTCCTGCTGCGGCCGAGCAGTGACAGCCACTAGAAAACTTTCGGGAAAAGAATGAAACAGATCCTACCTCAAGGGTAGGATTTTAAAAAGGGAAAGGGTGGATAGAGCTTGGCTTCTCACTCCCTTTACCTCTGACTTCAGGCTTTCTTATCAGTACTGTGTGCATGAGACAGAAAATCCCCGACCAAACTGAGTTTTATCATGGATAGCATCCAAGATCTCCAAGAGCTAACAGACCCAGATATAAAGCGACATGCTATGTGAGGCCACCTAACGCCTCTGCACAGACAGTGGCTTTTATCTTCAGCTTCTACATGAATTTCACATCATTTGCTTCTAATCAGAACAAAGTCTGGGAAAGCGTCACACCTCTGCAGAGCTGTTAGAACTCTGCTCCCCTGTGTTGATTGAGCACTGTTGTGGGCTTTTTTGCTACTTTTTGACTTGCCCTTTACTTTTTTAACTCCCCCTTTCCCTCTCCCCCCTATTTCCCTAGGTGCAAGGAAACCTCAGGTAAAAAGCCTGTTACAAACCCAAAACTGTTTCTCCTCCCTTTGCCATGACCTCTTTTTTTTTTCTTGCTAAGTTTCCAAGTTTTTTTCTGCAGTTTTTCCAGGGTGACCTCTGCCAGACGCACCAGATGTATTGCCTTAATTATACCTCCGCTGTCTTCTACTTGGAAAACCTGAGACAGAGAGAAGATTTTGGCATCTATCTGAAAGTAAAGCAATGGTGGTGGTGGTGGTGGTGTCTTCAGCCCTCCTGCCTTATGACAGGATTTTTACAGCAGACTAGGGAAGTTCATTGGGAGCAAAGCTGTGCAGATGGCATTTCACACGGGTTTTCTTGAACTGCAGAGGGTATCATAGATACAAAGTCGCCCTTCTGAATGGATGTTCCCCTGTATATGTGAAAGATCCATACTTGTAGTTTAGAACAGAGGAGAGGGGAAAACCAATAAGAGAACAACTGGCTGCATTTTTGCAAGGAGCAAATACGCCAGCCTCTGTCATTCAGGTGTTTCCCCTATAATGCCTCAGCTTGGTGACCTCCACCCTAACGAAGTGAAATCGTTACAGATATCAGGAAACAAAAATCAACAGCTGCATTGTAAAACCCCTCTCAAGTGTTCTACTTTGATGCACGTCCTGTGTATCAGCTTGGTTTAGATGTTGGGCAGGAACACAGTTTGCACAGTGTTATATTCTTTAGTGGAACAGGACCCAAACTCCTCGAGTGCCAACCAGCCCCCAGCCTCTATGCTATGCTGCATCAGCAGTGACATGTGCAAACTTCCAAACTGGAGAAGCATATGATGGTTTCCATTTGCTTAAGGAAAGGGGTATATGATAGAAGTCAAAAAAAAGGGGGAATAGAAATTCCCAGGAGCATTTTATGTTGTCATGTCTTGAGAGTCACAACATGAGGGAGCAGGGTGGGTTTTGTCTGAGCCCTGCTTAGAAAGCCAGGCATTTTTCCTTGCTTACAGGTGTTTGCTGACCCACATGCCCACAAAGGAGGAAGCAACATCCTAGGTAGAAGAGCAAGGGTGGAAGAGCAATCAACTCCGCTGCAATGGCAGCATTTTAGCTCCTCTGAGGTCTTACTTAACCATAGATAAAGCATATGTAGAACTTGGTATCAAAACACTACCAGTAAGTCAGCATTTACCTTCCTCTAAGGCTGGAAAGAGCTGTCAGTGATGTCTTTGTAAAGTTACAGCAGGTTCTGTCTTTGTAGACACTGCATCTGCCTGATGTGACAGCTCCAGCCAGTGCAGCTGTGGTGTTCCCACAGAGAGAGGTCTGCTCCTTCTGACTTACCATTAGCAGACCAGTGTGTCATGATAGAGAAGATCATGAGAAAGACAAGCCTGAAGCAGTGGGCCTTTCTCACAGGCAGCCCGAAGCTCTTTCTAGCAGCCAAACTGCACCTTTTAGGGCGTGGGAGTTTCACATGACTTGCTCCTTGACAAAGATTTCATACACTCACGCCTAGGAAAAAGGTCCCCTGTGGGAAGTAGCAGGTGACCTTAAAACATAAGGTGACCCTCAAATGTAAGTGAGGTTTTACTGATGACATTACAATGGCAGAGAAATGGCAGATCTGCTAGAGCAGCCCCAGCCTCTGAAATGGGAAGCAGTGATGCAGAAAGTGCATCTGGAGGAACGATGCAATTCCCCCTGTAGAGAGCCTTTACGCTGCCCTTGCTCTCACTGTGTGAAAAGTTCATCTTTAATTAGTCCCTGTCTCATTACAGTCAGCTGCTGATGCAGAAAACTGTTTGCTACCTCCCGTCCAGGGAGCAAGCTGATGCCTAAGGCAGATTTCCCTGTCTTCAGCAGTGGTGTGAACAAAATGAACAGTGCAAGAGGCTGCATCTGCCCGAGCTACTGGTGACTCCTTTGCATCGGCTGACACGCTATCCCCTCCTCCTCAACAACATCTGGAAGAGGAGCACTGATGAAACAGAGAAAGGCTTTATCTGGTCACTTAAGGAGAAGGTGGAAAAGTCCATATGTAAGTAGTTAAGGTTAAGAGTCAAGCCTGCAATTAACAATTACCAGGCTATGTGGCCTTTTTGTGCATGTCCTTTGAGTGTGAATGGGTCTGGTCTCCCTGCAAAGACACAGTGAGGTTGTGCATGCCTTCCTCATTCTGTAGGAAATGATTGGTGCCACCCTTGTGCTGTCAAAGCCTCTCTGAGCAAGGTCACGGGACTCCCAAATCAGTGAGTCACTTGTATTTGTTCAGAATCATCGGCAGTGACACGCAAACAATTAAAAGCAGATCACAAATTGGAACAAATCAAGAAAGATCTCAAACAAAGAAGTCTTTGAGTTGGATTTATGTCTAGGGAGGATTTCTTGGGGCTAATCCTTAATAGGATAAAATTGCACTCACAAGGGGAATATTATGTCAGTGACCTTTCAGTAAATGACAGGCTCCTACGATGTAAAATAACTGAAAAGCTGTCTTAGCTACAGATTTTCTCTAGCTATTGTGGAAAAAGAAGGGGTTGGTCCAGGAATATATACTCCCCCCCTCTCTTGAATTTTAAGTAAATAATTTATTAATTGTTCAGGAAGCTATAAGTGCATCTCTAAGTGTCCTATGGTCATACAGTACATCAGCAAATAGGTTTATTCCCAAAAGTCCTCATGCAGCCTCCAATGAAATCAAAGACAAGATATCAAAACGATTTTCTTACCAGCTTTGTCAGAGAGAGATGCCAGGCAGTTCTTCATCCTCACCAGCAGCACACCAAGGACTTGAGCCACTCAGCATAGTGGCTTGCTCTCTGCCACCATCCTTCTCACTGTCCTGGAGGCTGAAGGCTGGACCATCTCCTTGGGAGATAAGGCAGGGAGAAAGTCAGTGTCTTCAAGAGATGGATAATTCCAGAGCTCCTTCTTCTTGGCTCAATGACAGAACTACCACCTAAAAGAGAAACTTGGGTTCTTTCTCTTCTTGCCAAGTCTTATGAGGAGTCTAGCCCAATGGAGCACACTTTTTGGTGCAGAATAGGTCCTACAGGAAACTAAGATGGTTTTGTTGCTTGTCTGGGGAGTTTACCAAGAGGGCAGCAGGTTTAGATATGTCCCCAAAAGACCTTGGGGTATCCTGGGAATATTAATGGCAAAGAAATCAGCCCTTCCACCATTCCACCTCTTTGCAAAGGAAATTGAAGCCGGGGGGAGGGTGGGGGGGGTGACCCCTCTTTATTCAGAGACACCTGACAAAGATCTGCCTTCATTTTTTGATCAGTGACATAAGGAAATGTTGGAGTCCCAGCATTCGCCTTCTGGGGTGTTTGTGTGTCTGAAATGATTATTTGCAATGTCACTCAACACAAAAGCTTGAAATTTAAGTTACAGGTCCATTCGAGAAGTCCCCATAATGGCCCTGACAGCAAAGACTGTCCCCATTTTTCACATTCTGAGATGCCCCCATCCCAGTCAAACTCTTCAGTCACTTCTGGCACCACTTCCCTGGAATTAATTCTCATTAATTTCAACAGCCTTTTGATGAGGTTGTATATAATGAAAATTATTTTTCTCTCATTACCCCAGACAGTTTAGAAAGGCAGGATTTTTTTAAAAGAACTTGTGAAGATTACAGTTTAATTGAGTTTTATATGATTCCCCCTGTTCCCCAGTCAGATTAGTAAACACAACCTTTTCATTCAGCAGTAAATTTAAGCAAGTTTTAATGCATGATTTGAAATCCTGGCTCTGCTGACCTAAAAAGAGTTCAGTGGTTTTTGGCTTGTTTGTTGGGGTTTTTTTCAGTGAGGCCAAGATTTCATGTGGGGCTCACACGTGAGGTGCTTTAGCTTCCACCAGAGGAAATTGGTATTCAGCATCTTCCAGAAACAGGGCTGGTTTTGCCCTTGGCAGTAATTGATGTTTCACATATTTCAGGGGATCTGGAAGGTAAAGTCAAGTGGCTGGACAACTTTCAGAAGTTCAGGCAGCTGCAAGAGGTTATAATTTGGCCTCAGGTCTGGGATCGTGACAAGCGATTCTTTGTCCCAGAGGTAAGCATTTTTCTAAAGGGCATTTTTGGCCTGAAGTTGGCTGGTTGCCCGTATTCTAGTTACTGGGAATGGCCCTGCTCTAGCAGGAGCAGCTGCAGCCTGAGGGCTGCAAACACTATCACTGAACCCACAGATCAGGCTGAGCACAGCGCTGTGGCTGGCAGGGGGAGAATCCTCTCAGCTGGCATCCAAGAGACTACGACCCTACAATCCAGGAAGACTCCCTAGTGTTTTCTTTTAGGGGGCAGAATGAAACAGGAGAGATGTGAGCATTGCTACTCCTATATAAGGATACGGAGTATTACTCCCTGTATATGAGGATACAAAGTAGAAATCATTTGCTTTCCTCACTCCACAAGATGAGCCAATGAAATTTCTATTTGCACTTAAACAGCATTACAAAAAATTAAATTACCTACCTGGGAACATGTGCACCTTTCTGCTGTGTTACACCCTTTAGCCCTACAGATGGACATTAAGCAGAGTTATGGTAACATCATCAAGTGGGTCTCCCCTCAAGGATTATGTCTGATCTCACACAGGGCTGAAAAAAACCATTAAAGTCACTCTAGAAAAGAAAAATCCAGCTTAACATTTTTCAGAACCATAAAGACACTTAAGCCATGGTGCCGCTGAAGAAACGCAGCCGTGCTCAGTGATTAGCTGTATGAGGTATTTGGCTTGAGATAAGACACACTCAGTTTGCTTAACTGCTGGTTACCTCCCAGTTCAGCATCAGATATTCAAGATTCCCTATTTTTTCTCTCTCTCTTTTTTGGGTCAAGTGTTTGAAGCAAAGCCTAAGAGAAAACAACAGTGAAAACATTTTGTCTTCAGCAAACAGACTCCTCCTTCATGAAGGGAAGCTCATGCTAGCAGGTAACATCCCTAAATGCCCTGGTATCAGGAGTTAGCTTAACAGCTACAGTATTTGGGCAGGAGTGGAAAAGAAAAAGCAAATATAAAGCTTGTCAAAGAGAGTCTGAGGAACAGCCAAAGCACCAAAAGGATAAATAATCTGCAGGATTGTTTATTGCCACATCTGGATATTCAGCCTGCTAGATGCTGAAGAAATCAGCTTGACTGGCCAATGCCTGCCACTCAAAGGGAGCATTTTACTGTTATGTCCAAGGCTGTGGTAGTAGGACAATGGGAAGTTTAGACTGTCCCACCTACAAGGTCCCCCACGTATCCAGGGACAGATGTCAACATACCTCACCTCTCTGACATCATATTGGCTGTTTAATTAAAAACTATTAAAAAGTCCTGAGGCTTTTCCTATTTGTATTTCATACTTCATCTCTATTGAGCCTGCTGTTTTGATGGATACCTCAGAGCAAGAAGGTGTTATCCTGCCACCCATCTCTTTTATGAGCAGAGCCCTCACACACATCATGACATTAACTCATGTGGGCAGCACAGAGGTCCCATGAAAGCACAATGATTTCTACAACACTGCTCACAGCTGTCTATCACCCTGGCAGAGTGGACACTCGTGTCTCCAGCCACACAGACACCATTTCATAGCAGGGCACAGGTAGCTTGCTGGGGAGCTGCTGCAGAATCTCTACCCATGCAGGACAGAAGGATTTCCTCCTTTCATGACCAGGAAACAGAGCCTGGGCAGTCTGGAGAAGACCATCACCTGAAAGGATGCATGCCACCATGGCTGCAGGGCTGTAGCAGTGGTTTAACAGAAATGAGCATCAGCTCATGTCTTACGTTTCCTTCACCACCTTCTCAGGAGCAGAGGTGAACAGAAAGGGGAGCAAAAGGGACACAGTCCAGTTTTTGGTGGTTTTGTTTTCCTTTTGACATGAGAACTATTGCAGCAGATGAGAAGGCACAACACCAGGGACATGGAGAGCAGTAGGAAAGGTGGCTGATGATGTTTAGGGGACCATGGGCAGAGAGGAGAAAATAAGGCACTGAGTCCTCTCCTGCCAACCTGTCTGCACTCACTGTTCTCTTGATGGGACATCAGCCCCTATCATTACCCCTTACCAGGAGGTAAGGGTGGCTATCAGGTGTCCACATTTCTTTCTGCAATACATAATTAGAACATGGAGAAGGAGGTATGAGCGTAACTCTTACCCACCAAGACAGCCATCTACCCACAATCTGCAATATAAAAGTGCCACTTGCCGGAGTGAAACATCTTTCAAGGAGAACATAAAATCACAAGTCAAATATAATGCCATGCAACAGAAAGAAGCACGTTCTAAAGTAACCACTCCAAACAGACTGAAGTGGTTAAGGTGTTAAGGTGAACTGTGCTTGTTTGAATGAAACTGAGGTCGCTGAGACCAGAGCAGCGTGGTGGTTTGCTCTTTTGGGGTAGTTTTTTTCCTGTAATTGAGAATAGGAGCAGCTGAGAGGAGTGGGTTTGTTCAGATGCAGGAAGAGAAGGCTCAAGGAAGACATTACTGTTGCCTTCAATGGCCTAATGGCTAGTTGTAGGCAGAGGGAGCTAAAGGCATCTTAGAGGTGTGCAGAGGAAGGGTGAGACATGGTAATGCAAGTTGCAGTGCGGGGTACTCCCCCAATAGGTATTTAGAAAAATGCATACGGATACAAGGGACTACAAAGCTTGCAGAGTCTCCTTTCCTGGACAGATTTAAGACTGGAGTGAACAACTTGCTCTAGCTTGGTCTGCTGGGAGAAGTGACTCAGACCAGAGACTGCCAGAGGTTCCTTCCAACTGGTGCCACTCAATGACTCTGTGAACACAGTATAAATAAAAGAAACAGGAAAGTCTGTCCACAGCAGCAGACAGAGTTTACAACAATTCTTTCCCATGTAACACTCACAGAAGCCTACACCCATACAAAGCATGCTGTGGAGAACCCTCTACAAAGTTTTTGACTTCATAGAAACTTCTGGAAGGGCACTCTTTATAAGAAAGACGTCTAATACACGTTAAATTGTTTTTTTGGTAGTCTTCTGAATCTCCAGTGGCACATAAGAAGGTAGTTTCTTCATGGTAGTTTCTTTATTCTCCATCCAGCTGACTGATCCATAACCTAGTTAAAATTTTAATTTTCAGTAGCTACAGGTACTGCTTTATGCAACATTAACAAGACAAGAAGTTTTCAAGCCAAACCTTTCAGAACTAAACACCCTGGACCCTGCAAGATGGCCTGGAAGCAATAGCTCTGACCTACCCTGTTTGCTGTAAAGAGGGACTGGGCATTTCATGCCTACTTTCCATGCCCAGAGATACCTTATTGGTACAGAGCAATCTGAGGACAGGTTATAAAGGATAAAGCCTGCAAAGAAGAAAGGAGGTGATTCTGTAAGTGAAACAGAACAGCAGTTTGGGAACCAAAAAAGGAAGATGAAAGAAAGATTCATGGAAAGGGATAGAAGGAGCCATGAACAAGAGAGAGATCAAAGGATCAAACTCTGCAAATCTAGTAGAGAGTCCACATTTCCTGCACAAAGTTGCTTAGAACATTACTCTTGCTTCTGTTAAATTGCTCCCTAATATTTATTATAATAATAATAACAGAGTTTTCAACACAGCTTGGAGATCAACTGGGAAGACTCAGCACTCAGACATTTTATTCCTCACATCCTCATGACTTCTAAAGATAGGCAGAAAAGATAAACCAACCCTATTTTCTGTAGTTTTTGAAAGGTTTTTGTGATGCTATCAAGTAACATTTCATGGCTGCAAAAGCCTGTCAAGCTGGCATCATGCCAGTATTTAAAGGTGGCAGGAAAAAGTGGTGTTTCCTTATTTCTTTATCTCTGCTATTTTCAGAAGATTCACTGTTGCCAGGTAGGATTTGCTAATAGTTTCTAGCATGCTGATTGTTGCATTTGTAGGTACTCCAGGGCACCCCAGATCAATTTTCCTGGCAGGAAATAAGTTGGGGTTTTTTTCATAATGAGGTAGCCAATGCAAGGCACGAGTATTAGTAGCTAAAACCATCAAGAGACCCGAGTTTTTTTAACTGCTGCATTTGAGAGTGCAGACCAGGGTGTGATGAGTAGTCATGTAGTATGTAGGAAACCACGCTTCTTTGTTAAAAGCATTTTGTAAGGCGCAGTGATTCATAGATGTGCCTCATCTTAGAAGTATTCCTTAAAATAACCACACCATCAAATGGATTTTTTTCTTGTTTTTCTTCTCAGAAAGCACAAGACTCCTTGATGTCTACCTCTTCCTATTCGATGACTTCCTATTAATTACCAAAATGAAACGTAACAAAAAGGTAACAATGGATAGAGATATACATGGCTGTGGCTGTTATGCTTTTCAGTTTGGTAAATATCTTGAATGTACATTGCAAGATTAATGAGAAAAATGCAAGATGACTAACGGGCATGAAGGATGGGTGAAACTTCCTTACGCAACCACCAAACTGTAACACATATTCAGAATCCTGATACTAGGCTCAATATGTGACAGGAGCACTACGACAGGCAGACTTTACCTTACAAGACCTTAATATTTTCCTGGTGTTGTTCTGATGGATTCCTAAGGCTCAGAAAAGTTTCAGGAATGTAAGAAATCAGTCCAGCAACCTGAGAGATATCAGACCTGTTGGCAAGAAGTTTAAAAAAAAGGGGGGTGGAGGGAGAAAGGGGGAAGATGGAAAGAAGGAGGGAAGGTTTAAATTAAATATTAGGGGGAAGTTTTTTGCAGATAGAGTGGTGAGGTGCTGGAACAGGCTGCTCAGAGAGGTGGTGGATGTCCCATCCCTGGAGGTGTTCAAGGCCAGGTTGGATTGGGATCCAGGCCTGGAGGTTGGTGTCCCTGCCTGTGGCAGGGGGGTTGGAGCTCTATGATCCTTGGGGTCCCTTCCAACCCAGACCATTCTATGAGTCTATGGTTTTATCCTCAGTTCCAACACAGCCTGTTGTATGTCACCTCTCTTTGCCTTGATTTCCCCTAACATGGAGATAATGACTCTTCATAAGAAAGTTATTATTCATGAAAGATGGTAGAGAGAAGGCTCTATAGATTATAAATCTACACATGCAGACACCAAAATAGGCCCTGAGCTACCAGAAATTCCTAAAGCTTCAGTATAGGGGTGCATCTAGCTAACTGAATTTATGAAGCTAATGTAAATTAAGGCTAAGTGGACCTGGGCTAAATCTCAAGAAGCTTGTGTTTGATTTAAAGTCTCCTTGATGTTTTGGGTTTTTTTTTTAAAGAAGTGGGTGTTCTGCCTTTGTAAGAGCTAGAGAAGGCAGGCATGAGAGATTCTAGACCACCAACACCATCCCTTAGCATGGGAAGGATGAAGGGAGCAGCAATTCCAGGGACCTGGTGCCCATAGGCAAGTTTTTTTGAGGTTTTCCCCATATATCTGTGTTGATGAACCTTCTGTGAAGGGCTTCAATTCATCTGTAGACCCAGTAATTGCGTTCTTCATGTACATGAGGGGAGATGTGGAAATGCACCTCCAAGGAATGGAGAAAAAAGTCCTGGCATTCAAATAATGGGGGTGCAGGGGGGAGGTAAAATGACTTTTGAACACCTTAGACTGACTGTTCTCTGCCTCTGGACTTGTGTTTCTATTGTGGCTTTTTTAGTCCAATTGTGACCTTGCAGGAGAGTTCGAGGTACAAATGAGTTTTTCTGAGGTTCCTCAGGCAATAAGCTGTCTGAATACCATTGATCAAAGCAAGCATGCAATTTAGGGCTGGTTGGTGCCTATACTTCATGAGCAGATGGCAGACAAACAGCTAACCAACTTCATTTTCTATTCCCAGAAACACGGGGGCTCAGACACTGGCTTAATCCCTGTCTGCCCTTCCCTCACTCCCGAGCTGCAGTCCTTCCTAAGAGACGGCGGGGTTTGCACAGTCCTAGACCAGCCCGTCCCACTAGACAGACTGGCACTGAAAAATGTTGACCCAGTCCACATTACAGGTAGGTGCCCACCTGCATTTGAACACCTGTATAAGTACCGCCTCAATGCACTGTGTACGCGGCAGGGTAAGGGTATGTAAGGCGCTGCTTGTCCTCAAACCACCCTCAGATGCCCAGAGTGCAAACGCCTGTGAAGCCAGACTGCACTGAGGCACAGGTCTGCTTTCACTGTAAGGCATGAGCCACAAATACAGACATCACGTGCCCACGGCCCACTGCCTCTAACAGTGACCTTCACGTACACAGAATCACAGAATCACAGCACCTGAGGGGTTGGAAAGAGACCTCTGGAGATCTACTCCAAACCCCCCCCCCCTCCCCTGCCAGAGCATGATCAACCTAGAGCAGTCTGCACAGGAGAGTGTCCAGGTGGGTTTTGAATGTGTTCAGGGATGGAAACTCCACAACCTCTCTGGGTAGTTTGTTCCAGTGCCCTGCCTCCCTCACAGTGAAGAAGTTCCTCCTCATGTTTTGGTGAAACTTCCTATATTCGAGTTCGTGCCCATTGCCTCTTGTCCTGTCACTGGGCACCACTGAAAAAAGACTGACCCATCCTCCTGACACCCACCCCTCAAGTATTTATAAGCATTGATAAGATGCACCCTCAGTCTTCTCTCAGATAGAAGGCCCCAATCACCCAGCCGCTCTTCATTAGAGAGATGTTTAAGTCCCCTAATCATTTTCATAGTCCCTTTTTATACCCTCTCCAGTAGCTCTATGTCTTTCGTGAACCGGGGAGCCCAGACACACCAACCACTGTGAGATACAACCCATTCACCCCAAAGGAGGTATAAAGTCTCCAATGACTTCTTCCTCATAAGCCAAGCATCTCCTTGCCCTAACCATCCTCACACACTTCTTCAAACTCTGGTGCTCTTTCCCAAGCACATTTTCAATTCCATAGTACTTAGGCAGTATTTTTTCAGTTGTCCCACTGCCCAACTCTTTAGCACACTTATCTCCTGGGTGTCCTCACACATGCAGAGCACCAATTCTTGAGGAGGCTGGAGAGGAGATTTACCTCCCGCTGCTTCTCTTACTCATCTCCCTGCCAGCTATCCAGAGGATGGAAATCACCCACTGTACATCAAAGCTTCTTTGCTCACATGTATCCAAATGAATCACCAGGGGAAACTGCCCCAATAACATCTGCTGCTGTGCCCTTGGGGGAGGAGAACTGACCCCCACAGAGAACAATCAGCCTTACCCTGCCAAAACAACATCTCTGGAGGCACCAAATCAGACCTTGGTTGAGGGAGCAGGTGTTCACTCAGTCTGATCCGCTCATGCAGGCTCTCATACACCTCAGCCTAACACTGCCCAGGTCCCAGGAGCCTCCTATATCAAAGAGAAATAGAAGAAATACAAATCTCCAGGGTCCAGAGCCTGACAGACATCCTAATCCTAAAGACTGGAAGGAAAAAGCTCAGAGAGTTAAGAGTGCTGTGTAGGAAATCAATAGGTGTGGAAAATAAACCTAGAGCCCATAAAATTTGTGATAACCTTGAAATATATTTACCCAGCGTAATTAGCATTCAGCAGCAACGCTGATAGGAAATAAAGGTAAGCAACAAAAGGCAAATGACTAAACATGAGATAAGGGGTTGAACACAGGGAAGAATAAGTTTTTTGAAATGTACTCCAGACACTGTTGACCTGCCTAAAAGGGTCTTCCTACCAACCCAGAAGAAATGAAGCAGACATGGCAGCCACCGCTCGCCCGCAGGCTGGAGAGGAGGGCATCCCCACGTTCCTGCCTAAGCCCAGACCAGACTCAGTGTCAACAGCTCCTGGGTGCTGTTTGCACATACAGCATTGGGCATAAAAAACATAATGGAGATGAGAACAAGATCTTTTGGGGGCTTTTTTTTCCCAAAAGTCAGCATTTTCCATATTCAGAGATTTCTAATCAGAGTCCTTCTCACCCCTGTGACCCAGCCACAACCAGCAGAACAAAGTTGCCTGCTGAATCCCAGTGCAGGCTCTGGCCACTGGGCCACTTCCTCTGGATTTCATTGCCCAGCTTCTCTCCCATATATTCCTTTCAGCTTCATTACAGCTGTGGCTGTAGTAGCAGTCTCTGTTACCTGTGCTCTTGTAATACCATGGAAGTCCCATCCCAATACAGGACCCCTTGGAGCGGGGTACAATACAAATAGTTAAGAAAAGTTACTGTAGGGATCTTACATTTCAGATTTCCACCACTGTATGTAATACAAGGGGAAAAACTTCAAGTGTCAATGGGGAGGGACAAAAAATGAAAAAAAAATAATTTAAATATTGTCTGGAATGCTTGACCTTGGGACATGCTGCCAATTTATTTGCAGTCTCAAGGATACTTTTACTACTTGCGGCAGTAGAAGATTAGTTAGTATGGTCTCAGAAAGGGCAGTACATGACTTGTTGTGATCCATCAAAAATGAAACCCTGTTTTTTTTGATCTAACCAGTCCTTTTGCATCCATTGGTTTGCAGAGGGTTTATCTCGCTTTGGAAAGAAACATACCTCAATACAAGGTCTAGGAAAAATAATATTGCACTATCATGGAAATACTCTTTTGGCAGCAGGCAGGAGACTGATAATCATGCAGGAAAATTCCAGCCCAAAGCCCTTCACACAGCAGCAAAGGGATCAGAGATGCAGTGGTGTATGCACAGCGCCGGGTAGGTACCCCAAAGGCAGAACAATGTGCAAACACCAGGACCCTGTACAGGAGACGTAATGTCCCATGCAAGCATAGTAGTAGGAATCCATCTCAGAAGATAGTAAGCAGCAACATACTTTCTGACTAGAAATTTCTTTCCTTTTAACACTGCTCTGGATTTAATCTTTGCAATTACTCATTGCTGTTCCACTAACAACGCGTTACAGAAGTTTGAAGGGGCCAGACCCACCGGTATGTCTCTGTATTAAAGCCTGGCAATCTTTACAGCCACAGAGTTTCTTTTAGAGAACATTACTGAAAGCTTGATGCTGAGCATTGCCCAGAAAATTTGCTTTCAGAGCTATGAAGTTGCATTTCCCACTGACCACAGGCTGACAGAAGGCACGAGTTCTGAAACATGCCTCCTCTGCTGCTGCAAATGCCTGCTGCTAACTGATTTGCTGCAGTAATCTAAGCAGTCTGTGCACCGCTTTCCTCTTCTATACAACTAGGATTTAGAGGACACTTTATCTCCCAGAAACATTTTGAGGTCTGAGTGTGGAGGACTAGGAAATGCTTGGACAAGCAGTGTTACACCCCAGGAAGATACCCGACGCACTACAAGACTTCAGAGCAAACTGTCAGCTGGAGAAGTTTATCAGACAGCTCTGTCAGCTGGGGCAGGCACAGAAAAATGATGCCTTGTCTTGGCAGCTCATGATCCACGCTCTCCTTGGGTGTGGGGGTTCAGGAGCCGGGCCCTGCTTTGGCCACCATTGGCAGGGAGGAAGGCCTGAACCTCGCTTTGTTTATGGCTACGTCGTCTCCAGCTAAAACAAGCAACAGCTCGTGAACCCAGTGCATGGCAACAGGTTGCTGTGCCCTCCTCCCTGCCACAACTTGCCCACCCAAGCACGCCTGCTGTCTGCTGCAGGATTTCAGCTGCCTGAAGATGCTGTCCCCCTCCTCCTCTCGGCCCCCAGCTTGCTTGGTAGCAGATTTAAGCCGCCCCTTCACTCCAGGCATGTGACCTTGGTGCTGATTCGTCCCCTCGCAGGAACACCTGGCCCATAATGCCCAAAGGCACCTGCAGGACGCAGGAGATGCTGCTGTCACAGCCAGAGTCACCAAGTGACTTCTGCAGGAGTTTGGCCGGCACCAAAGAGCTGCCGACACCACACCCGGCCCTGCCGGGCATTGCTGCTGGCAGCCAACCAGGGGCACCCCGGGCAGCTGGGACGGCTCATGAGGACACCCCAGGGAGAGCCCAAACCCACCACCAGCCTGAGTGCAGTTGCTTCCCCACATAACAGCCATCATACAGACCCATGTGAAACGAAATGGAAACAAAATAGAAATGGGGCCTTTCTCTTTAACGTTTCCTGTTTGTTTTCCCCCAGCTCCTGTTATGATCTAGTCCACTTTGAACAGAAGCTTCACCTAATGACCCCAGCCTCAAAAGCACAATGATAACATAATTTAAAAAGAAAAAAACAACAATCACTGCAAGGAAAATTTACTTTTTGCAGTAACAGAGCTTCCCACACAACAACAAAAATACCCCTGTCAGGGAATACTGCCCTATTAAGCATCAGAAAAGATTACATGCAGCATTTCTTCAATCATAACCAGACAATGTGACAAAAGATTGGACTGACAGCTGTGTGAGGGAATTTGTGTAACTTCTCTCTGTTTTTCTGCAGTCTCCAGCCTGCGAAATGCCTTCCTGATCCAGCACCAAAACAGATACCGTCAGTGCATAGCCGTTTTCTTGCTGCAAGCTCAGACAGAGGCAGCCAAGGTAAGTTAGCGCATCCCTTTTTTTTCTTCCCTCCTCTCATTACACAGCTATGCTTTCCCTGAAGGAGGATCTCACCCTAAAAGTGGCCGTGCTGTGCTAAGAATCTCTTACAGTTGTGACATTTGACCAAAACCAAGTCAAAACAAAACAACACCCCGGCGCTCTGGCTCACACATTTGTTACAGGGTTTTAGCTGCTGCACATGCCCCAGTTTGCTAACAGGGGTGAACATGGGTCACATTCTTGTTGAAAAAACATTATCGTTTCTGGTTGCTGAAAAAACAGTACACTGTTTCTTGGGTAACAGAGATGGAGACAGTCAGCCACTCCAGGGAAGTCAACACCAAAACAACTCCCCGCACCGAACTCATATGCATTAGTTCTTGGCTCAGGGAGCTGTATCCTGCTCATCTATGCACGAAACACATCTTGCAGTTCCAGGTTGAACAGATGGTATGATTAATTCCACTGTTATATAAATTTACCCCTCATTTTCACACATCACATTTCTAGTAACAGCGCTGTATGTAACATCTGAAAGTGTGGCAGGCACTTCACAGAAATACTTTTTTTTCTCCTGTAAGTTGAATTTCATTCTCTAATACCTAATGGGCAAAAATTTGACTACCACTAATACTAATTCTTTAAAAAAACCCTGCAGTGGAAGCAGAGAGTAACTTCTTCCCATTCCTGAAACACTGATTAGCACCTGGACTAAGTATCCATTCAAGAAGTCATTACCTTCCGTTCTTGCAATATTACCTTTCCCTTCCAAAGCTGCCTTCACACTAAGTGGCTACTGTCTTCTCAGTGTCTCCCAAGTCCAGTTCATCAAAGGAGAAAGCCCTGCAGTGAAAGTTTCTTTTCACTTGGGTGCGGTGGCATTACAGCATTTCGTTGACTTTGGGCATCTCTTAGCCCTAGGAAAGGTAAGACTTATCAGCACTGGTTGAATGAATTATTGCAGCTCCCAAGAAGCCCAATCTCAGTGTAACCAATACCTTCTTTAAGAAATTTTGCTACCCAAGATGAGCTTATGGCTTTAGCTGACGTGATTCTGCAAGGCAGAGAGAAAGACGATCTGGATAAGACTGATACTGGTGAGGATTGTCAGACCAGGGCCTCAAGATAGCTAAGCTCTATCAAATGGGAGACAGCAAACTGAATGAAGCCATAATTTCCATTGCCTCACGCCAAGTGCAGGGCTGTTATGTCACAAGCTGCCTCTGAGATCTCCTGATGTTTGCAAGGTGCCTGCCTCAGTGCCAGGCTCATCCCGACCGCCTGCAGCTCACTTCCATACTGTGCTCTATCACAGAACCACAGATTCACAGATTTGTAAGGGTTGGAAGGGACCTCCAGAGATCATCAGGTCCAACCCCCTGCCAAAGCAGGCTCCCTGGGACAGATCACACAGGGAGGTGTCCAGACGGGTCTTGAATATCTCCAGAGAAGGAGACCCCACACCCCCCTGGGCAGCCTGTCCCAGGGTTCTGTCACCCTCACTGTGAAAAAGTTCTTCCACATGTTAGTGTGGAACTTCCTGTGCTCCAACTTGAAGCCATTGCCCCTTGTCCTGTCACCACAGACCACTGAAAAGAGGCTGGACATTTCACTCTGTGTCCCACACTTGAGATATTTATAAACATTAATAAGATCCCCTCTTAGTCTTCTTTTCTCAAGGCTGAACAGCCCCAGTTCATTCAGCCTATCGACTGCAAGGGCAGCACATACAATGCACTGAACACAGGTGTGGGGAATCCCTCACCCAACCCCCACCTCTCTCTGAGACATCAATACTTTTTTCCACAGGCAGACCTGTGGAAAAAACAAACCTCAGATACACTGCTGTCGCTCATCCCACCACCCATACCACTCTCTTCTCTTCCCCCTGCCCCCACTTTCCTCCCTGAGCCTTAGAAAGCCCAGCAGTTTAAATCTTGTCTCCTATGGGTCCGGGCATGCTACAGCCAGGGAAACCCCTGAATAGCCACCACCAACACACTGCACAATAGATCCTCCTCCGTCAAGAGCTCTATGAGGACCAGAGTAAACATCCCATGCCAAAGCTGGGCCCTGTGCCCTGCCTCTGCCAGGCAGGAACAGCTTGCATGTGCAGATTCTTCACATGGCATCTGCCGAGAGCCCTTAGACCTGTAGGTCATCCAATTTATTGTCTCCAGCTTTTTGTTTTTCAGAGTGATGTTTTTAACACATTGAGGGTGTAAACACACGCAAGAAACAACCCCGTGGGTCAGTAACAATTGTTATGAATCCCAGTGTAACATGAAGTAGAACAGGCTGCCCCTTCTCACATTTCTGCTCTTTGCATCAAAGCTCAGTGCCTCTGCATCCATTACAGCAGAGAGAGCAGCTCCTGACTGGGCAAACTAAAAACCCTGGGGAGGGAGAAGCACAGCTAGACCTTAAGCTCATGTAGCTACCAACTAATTTGTAATGTCTAATTATAGCCATTCAGAACCAACTCACAGCTCTAGCAACCCAGACTGTCTGGACTAGCAGAGAGAATGAAGTTACATATTCTAAATCCATCTCTCCAGCCATCAGCCTCTGCCCTCATACCTGTATGACAGCAGATGAAGAGCTGAGTGCAGTCAGCGTGATGTTAGAAACCGAAAGTCACGTGGCAGCACATGACAAATCTCGGAGCGGGGACAGAAGAGCACTGGGGCTCTTAATCAGAGGAACAGGGAACCCAAACCACAGGGACAACATTAAACTAATAAATACTAGGGGGCAGTGGCAAGGTGAAATAGCCTGCAGCAAAGTTCATCGTTACCAGTAAACAAGACCATTAAAATCCTACCTTCCAATCACAAAGGAAACCTTCACTGGAAATCCCTGGCCACAGATGCAGACTCCAGCAGCCTGTAGTGGTCTGAGCAACTGGGAGAGCCTCAGTTCTGGGATAATTCACAGAATCAGAATCACAGAATGACTAGTTTGGAAAAGACCTTTAAGTCCAACTGTTCCTGCCTTATGCTAAACCATATCCCTAAGTACCTCATCTACCCAGCTTTTAAACACATCCAGGGACTGAGACTCAACCACCTCCCTGGGCAGCCTGTTCCAGGCCCTGACAACTCTTTAAGCAAAGACTTTGTTCCTGACATCTAATCTGATCCTGCCCAGGCGCAGCTTTGTGCCATTCCCCCTTGTCCTAGCTCCTGTCACCTGGCTGAAGGGACCATCACCCACCTCTCTACAACCTCCAATTCGCATTCACTTCAGGAATTCCAAGCACGGGCCTCAGGAAACGCTAAATAAAACTAAAGGCTGTGGGGGTTTATGCATCTGAATCACTGGAACTTCTTTTAGATTGTCTTAGTTTGCAATTTTTTTTTTCTTGTTACAGAAAACATGGATGTCACAGATAGAAGCGGCAATCTCCAGTTACACCACGCACCGTGAAGCCAAGAAAAGCACTGCTTTCTGCTCCCCAGCTGAATCCTCTGAAATTTAATAATGTCAGCACAGCACTGAGGGGGCCAGTGAAAGACTTGTGGTAGTAACACAGTTATTTCTCCCAGCACGCCTGAAGTTTCAGAAGCTAACAGATTTCTGACTTGGTTGGAGACAAATTATGAGTTTTGACCACAAGATGTAGGAAAAAAAAATGAAGGGGGAAACTGAGCTGTGAAACAAATGAATTGGTCTTAGATGCTCCTTCGCTTCAGTAGGGGAAGGCTCTTGCCATCTAAGGAAGTTTTAATACTGCTGCTTGTTTCCTACACATCAGGACATGGAAAAAAAACCCAAAAACCCTATATTGGTGAGGAGAACTTATTCACCAGAGAAGTCTAGATGGGTTATTCCAAGCTCATGAACACTTCATTAACAAATTTCACAAGATTAAAATCGTATAGACATAGCTTCTTACAGTTATAACTTTGTACCTACTAAACCACAGTATCACAAGATGTTTGCATTAATGTTGGGCTTGTGGAAGCAGATCAGTAGAAGCATATATTGTGCCAACTCAGTGAGATTAAAATGAAATTATTTAAAATTAAAGTTAAAAGAGATTATTTAAATTTCTTTGAAAAAGGTCATAATCACATACAACATTCAGTTATACTACAGATGCTACAGACTATATAAACGGAACTATAGTGTAATGATGCCCCTTGCTTGGGATTTATTATTTTTACCTGAAGTTTTTTACTTGAGATCTGTAATTATGTATTGTTCACACTTGTCACACCCTTTAGAGGTCAAGTTCGCTTCACAAACTTAAGCGTTCGTTTGGCATTAAACCACTTGATACTTCACTACTATCCCAGGTCTGTGGTCCACATAGCATGTGCACCTCTGTTCATCACCTCCCCCTGCCCCTCTTTTTGAGGTACTGGAGGGAACTCGAAGACTATCTAGCCCCATCCCCCTGCCACAGGCAGGGACACCCTCCACTAGCCCAGGTTGTCCAAAGCCCCATCCAGCCTGGCCTTGAACACTGCCAGGGAGGAGGCAGCCACAGCTTCTCTGGGCAGCCTGGGCCAGGGCCTCGTTGCCCTCATGGAGAGTGGCAAGACAGACTGAACCTGTTTGCCCCAACATTTGTGCAGGTAACGACCATGGAGGGAGGGTGCTCTCACCAGGTTACTGTGGCTAATCCTGAGGTTAGCCACAGAGAGAAAGGCAAACTTTTCTAAAGCCGTTCTTAGGGATCTCTGTCACTTCTCTCACGCTGTGTGCCCACCAGCCTGACTCCCTCAGCAGAAAAGCCAGCCCTTGGAATATCCCCACAGCCTCAGAAATTACTTCAGGGTGAATGCAACATTGATGAGAACTATGCTGAAAAATGCAGGAATGCTGTTCCAGCTGCTGGCATTATACACAGGGAGCTCGGCCTTCGCTTCACATTCCCCTCTGCTCTGCAGTCTGGCTCACCCAGCTCCAGCCATCAGGACACCACAGGACGTTCTACCCACTTGAGCTGGCTCACCTGTACATGCAAGCTACAGTCTGAAGGCTGTACATATGTAAGTATGTATCTACTTACCTGGTTCAGCACCCTCCAGGTGCAGCCCGGATCTGCTGCAGCACACATTCCTGCTCTTCCCCTGTGCTTGTGACAGGCAAGTTTTTGCCACAGGTTCCTGGGAAAGGAAGAGCCAGGCAGGCTCCATGCCAAGGGGTGAATGTGCAAGGCAGCAGAGCAGAACAGAGAGGAGATGGGAGATCTGCTCCAGGACACCTTGCTAGCTGCAAAGATGTAGCCATAACTTGCTTTAGACAGCTGTGCTCGATGTCCCCAGTCTCTAGCTCAGCTGCACAGTGTCACAAACTTCCCTTTCCAGCCCTGGTGCCGCACCAGGACCTCATGGTATCCTGGAACCAACACAGAAACAACAGAAAGGTATTTCAAGTCCAGAGAAGTCACACCTGACAAACTGAGCTCTGGGCTTGTGCATCAGTGGAAGGGAGGGGGTGTTTTACTCCTCTGTGTACTTTTTGCCAAAACGACTTTAAGGCAGATGTGCTCAGTTTACCAGGCACCTAAGTAGTCCCAGAGATCCAGTATGTCCTGGAGGCCAGCACATCTCCAAGGAAGACACCCCAGGGGAAGGAAGTATTCACACGCAGGTTGTCTTTAGGGAGATGTAGGCTCAGGAGGCTCTTCTGTGGTCTGGAGAGAAAGTCACCTCAGAAGCAATTGAGGTAGCACTTAACCTCCCAACTTCAACTGCACTTCAGGAGAGCTTTTCTCTACCTCCACTGTCTACATGGAGCCCCGTGGAAGATCTGCTTCAATAGCTAAATATAGCTATTGTGAATGCCCCCCCAGTTCAAGAGTGGCTCTGTCATGGCATCACTCTCTTACACAGTAATGATCTGGCATCTCTCCACAACACAGTTCCATCCTGAAAGAGGTTACCATCTCACAACTGAGCCCTTCATTAGTGTCAAAAATTAAACAAGTGCTACTGCTATGACAGCAGCCTGACTGCACTGAACGTGATGTCTCCACACTGTCAGTGGCAGAAGGGCTTCCACAGAGTGTGGGACACCCAGCAGCTTCGCACAGGTACTGGGAATGGAGAAAACGATTTTGAATTTAACTGGTGAGGAGAGAGATTTGAGAAACGGTCATTATCACTGCCTCCTCAGGCATGTGAAAGCTTTTGTTGCAGCTCCCCACAAAGCTAAAAAACTGGAGCATTTAGCTTGTTCTTAGACGTGAGACCTGCAGCAGTTCATTTGTGAAATCTCTTATCCCCCGTGTCAAAGTAGTGAGCAAGGTAGTGTTGAATGACAGAACCGGTCTATTAGAAAGGTCTAATTTCTTACTTTTTTATTATTATTGTCATTACTCATTCCCTTAACAGGTTAGAAAAGAAAAATGACTTTTCAATAACATTTCATCGCAGTTTATACAGAACTGGTTGATGCATGGTGTCATTTTCTCATCCAAACCCACAGCCACCTTCCAAATTGCAGGGTTTAGGAATTACAGTGCACGCTGGACTATATTTCTTTCACAATGTAAGGCACAACTACATAATCACAAATAGTAAACACAAACACTGGGAACAGAACTCAAGAGAATCGAACTTCAATTCAAAAGAAATAAAACAAAAACACACTCATGCAAAAAGTCTTATCTACACCGACCAAGATGGTATGATCCAGTTTAAAAGAAGTGCAGTACTCTGTAGGTCAAACTGCAACAAAAGGCTAGTATAATACATTACCTCTAGATACCTGGTAAGAACATAAAACTTTTTCCATTTATACTTTATACAATTATACAGAAATTAGGTTGCATGAGCAATATTCACATCTGCAATAGTAACCTGATCATTAAAATCCAGAAAAGAGGCAAAACAAGACAATGTGATTTGTGGCACGCTCCCATTACAGAATACCATTCATCAAGCTCACATCTCGAGTATTGAAGGGAAAAAAAAAAAAGGGGGTGGGAGGTGGGGGAAGGACACCAAAAAAACCAAATGACAGAGCTGCATACAGAACAGTTTCTACCCAGCAGACCGTGATTATGAAAGCTTGTGGTTAGGACTTATTTCCTGTCCAGCAGCTCCAGTTTATGAGATTGAAACTGCAGAAGTTAAAAGAACACAGCAGAGGTTACTGTCCATTCAAACTACGGGGTGATTTCAAACACATTGGGGGAAAAAAAGAAAAAAAACCCTTTTTGGTGATCAACTTTTGCAATTTTGGCATTCACTATAACTTTTATGTAACATGACAGCGAGCAAACCTTAGCAAACTTCCCTAATGGTTGGATTTCACACTGAGAGGTAGTTGAAACGAAATCTAACGTAACGGCCTCGAATGGTGGGGGGGGGTTTCATGGTTTTGTGTGTGTGTGTGAATTTTTTTTTTATTTTTTCTTTTCTTATAAAAGTGACAAATCCTATACAAGCAGCATTTTGGACACATTACTATAAAAAGACCTGGTATTTGCTAAGCCAGCGAGACATTCCTTTAGACATCCCTCTTGTGCCAGGAGTCAAGGTTTCGCGTGAGGCAGCAGAGTACTTGGCCATAAAGCCAACAGCAGGAGCCTGGACCTGCCAGCACTGGCCTGTTGCCATATAGTAACGATGAACACTTTTTTTCCCAGCCCTCTATACCCCCCCCAAAAAAAAAGGGCAGGAAATGCAGATGAATTTGTTCTTTCTTTAGGTAATAAGGGGAGGAAAAATTGGAAAACGCTCCTACCAGGCTTCTGCTTTCATAGTAATGTTGATCCAAATGGGTTAGCAGGGCTTCAGGAATCTTCAAATGAGCAGATACTCCTGGATCTGCTGCACAGCAAGTGCATAGTATGTGGTGAGCTACAGACAAAAGGCAGAGTTTATTACAGTGACTAGTGCCTAGCCTCTTCCTTACTGTGACCTTAGGTGGCGTCTAATGCTCTCTCTACAGATTCAAACCTCTCTGTTCAGTGCCCTTTAAGAAACCAAACCAAACCAAACCAAACCAAACCCCGAGTTTCTGTGGAGGGACTTTGTGATCCGATTATTGCTGGTTTTGAAAAGCACACCACTCTCTGCTTTTGGAGAGGCTGTGGTTGGACAATAAATTTAAACTTATACTAGAAGGGGGTGTGAGGTCAAGACTTTGAAAATTAAGAACTCAACAACTGGTAAGACCCCTGGAAACACACAAAATTTACGTTTTCTCTTTCTGTAATCTTAAAATTAAGCTCAACAAAGACAACGTGTGCATGGCTACGTGGGTTTTTTTGTGGTTATATGTGCTCTCAGACAATGGTCACGTTTTTGGTACAAAGGAATGATGAGTGCAATTCTCCTGACTTAGCAAGGGACCAAATGCAATACAGTCCAGCTGAAGATAAACCTTCTGTCCACTGATTACAGCCTACATATGCAACATCAAGGATGCCATTCTGCTTACTGCAGAATATATTCATTATATTCAGTTGGACAGCAAAAAGTGCGTAGTGCAAATGACAGTGTTGTCTCCTAGTCCTCCAAGAAAAGAGGAGCAGGAAGGGTGGTACTTGGAGGAGTTTCACCATACTCAAACCATGGTACCATTCTTCCTGGCATGTTTATATTCTGCTTGAACTTCAGCTCCAGCAGTTTTCTTTCTGCCACCGAGTACTGGTCATAAATATTTTATGTTTTGCAAAAAACTTTTGTTCCCACTTTGTGTTTAACTGGCATTTTACAATCCAGAAAAGTACTTTAACTTTTCCAGGTCCTTTCTTTGGGGATGTCACTTCTCTTAAATCCAGCATGAGAGCCTCAATTGTTCTTGCTAATATAATGTGAACACAGCAAGGTTACTTCATGCGTCTGCTCCCAAATCCCTTCTTGCTTCACTAAGAAAGCTTTTCCAGGGAGGATTCACAAGTAATTCTAATTGTCCCAAAGCCAACAAAAATAGTTATCCATTGTTCATGTGTACCTAGTGCTCCACACTCCACTGCAACTTGGGATATTTGAAACCTCCCAAAAACAGAGGGAAAACCCCCCACACTGTACCCTAGAGCCTCAGACTCCTGTGCCAGAGAGTGAAGCCAGATGAAAAACAAGATCCCTCAAAACCTCTTCCCTCTGTTGGGAAGCTGCAACAGAAAATTCCTTTTGTTTCTCCATCTGCAGACAGCAACTTTTCCTACTGCGACTCATTGATTTTATCTTCTTTGTTCAACCTTTGCTGGGAAGGGAAGATTACTGGTGGGAAGGAATACCTGGGGTGAAGAAATGAGTAGCAGCTCATGAAGCCGAGCCAGCTAAGATCAAAAGCCTGCTGATCACTGACCTCTGCAAGGCTACCTGCCTCCAGAGCGGCTGCAGGACACTGGTATGAAGTACGCATTGCTGACATGCAGCTGGAGTGGAACAGGAGAATTTGGCACCTTGGAGGCAACAAGCCAAGCAATTGAGGCTCTTTGACTGGGAAGAGAGGTGATGCCTCCAAGAAGTTAGAGAGCTTCTCCCCACCCTTAAAAAACCCTATGTTTTACACCGCTCCGTAGCTTGTCTCAGCCCACATTGCAGCTGGTCTCTCACATTCTGCTCCCTCAGTGATTCCAAACGTGGATGGAGTCTCCTGCAGAGGGGACAGGTTCAGGAACAAACCCCAAACTTCAGTGCCCCATTCCTGATGCCATGGTATTGGCCAGTAATCAACGGCAGCCTGAAGATCCCCACACACCTACTGCTTCCAGCACTGGTTTTACCATCATTTCCACCTCTTGCTCCACACCGGCCTCTCCTCAGTGAATCAGAGCAAGCTGGTTCTTGCTAGAGGCTGTTAAAACACATCACTCTGCATCCTCCAGTTCTGAGGCTCAAGTCTGCCGTTTTATTAGTGTTTCCCTCTGTGTCTGTGTTTGCAGTCTGAAGAATCAGTGCCTTAAACTTTTTGGTCTGGAATCCTTTAACTCGAGTGTGGTTAAAGTTACCAGGCTTTTTACTAGGTATTCCTATTACTTATGTTTTAAAGGACCCCAACAAACCCCCCACATTCCTACTGACAACATGCCACAATCAGACATCAACACAATCAGACTCTGCAAACAGATTTATAAATATAAAGCTTTTCACTTTCCAGTTTCCCTTATTATGCATCTCACAGGTGGTTTTACTAAGCTTAAGCACCATTTTTAACCTGGCAGTGAGGCCGAGAGCATTACAGGGTCTGTTACACCATCAACTTGTCAACTAATACAGACCAGCACAAAGGAAGGAGCATAAGATTTATCAATGGAGTTATAAATTTACTCCAGCAAAAAGCTGTATCAGTCCTGATCTACTGCTGCAGACCCGAAGCTCAAGCTCCTAGCACAGCACTGTTTCTTCAGATTTTAATGTGGTGTATTTATAAAGTGTTTCTATCCTCTCAAAAAGTTGGTCATATAGATCGGTCAGCAAAAAGCAACCTCCAGACATCAACCTGGTTTTTGCTCCCAAAGCTGAGGAGCTCCAGTCTGCAGGCTGACCAGCTGCACTGCTTCAGCAGCCAGCTGACTGAGGGGACTCTGCTTGTCTTTACACAAAGGCATCCCAAAAGGCTGAACAAAGAACAAACCTACTAGACTTTCTACCACTTCCTCTTTACTGCAGAGAGCTCTCCTTGGCCTTCACATGTTCCCATTCAAAAGCCAAAAGCCAGAACACAAGCGAGTCTTTTCACCACCTCCCCAGCTCCCTGAGAGATTTCCATCTTCCTCTGCCTCGTGCGTTTTGTCCTTGTGCCGCTGCAGGAACCTTCTCTCTCCCCTCTCAAAATCCCTTCTGCTCCACGTGGTCATCCTACACCCTGAGAGCAGCAGGAGGCTCCGTGTGCCACATGACAGGGCAGAGACTGTATTGAGGCCGCAGCATGAACCGTCACATCTTAACCCTCCCCAGATTCCTGAAGTCCCGTGTCAGACAAGGCAAGGCTCAAAAGCAAACTCTTCCCATTTTTTTTCTCAATAAATAAGAAAGAAGAAGAAGAAAAAAAAATCCACAGCAGAGATTCTGCTCCTATCTTCTATTCAAGAGTCTTGCACCAAGCAGATACACTGAAGAGGTGGAACAGCGAGGCTCTGTTCACACAGAATCCTTGCAGCAATTGTTTCTTTTGAGCAAACAACTCTCAAATTCAAACCATAAGAGCAGGTCAGTATTTCAAATAAACCATGGGTGTACCCCAAATCCCCAAACAGCAAAGAGAACCAGTTGCATCATTCAGCTGGCTTTTAGGAAATAAGAATTTGATTTTAGGAAAGACCCTTGAAGAAGACTCCTTGAGGCCGCAAATGTAGAACTAGACAGGCAAACTAAGAAGGGACATGAAACATAGAGATCACTACTAGTGATCTATCAGCAATCCTGGCAGACTGGGGAAGCTCCACACGACTGGAGTTTGGTAGATGTTACACCCATATACAAGAAGGGTCAGAGGGAGGATCCGGGGAACTACAGGCCTGTCAGCCTGACCTCAGTCCCGAGGAAGATCATGGAGAGGGTCATCTTGGGAGCTATCATGCAGCACATGCATGATGGCCAGGGGATCAGGCCAAGCCAACATGGGTTTACAAAAGGTAGACCCTATCAAACTAACCTGATCACCTTCTATGACAAGGTGACCCGCTTAATGGACAAGGGGAAGGCTGTGGATGTGGTCTACCTGGACTTCAGTAAAGCCTTTGACACGGTTTCTCACAGCATTGTGACTGAGAAACTGGCTGCCACTGGCCTGGACAGGTGGACCCTCTGCTGGGTTAAAAACTGGCTGGATGGACACGCCCAAAGGGTGGTGGTGAATGGAACCACATCCAGCTGGAGGCTGGTCACGAGTGGCGTCCCCCAGGGCTCAGTCCTGGGTCCAGTTTTGCTCAACATCTTTATCAATGACCTCAATGAAGGGATTGAATGATCCCTCGGTAAGTTTGCTTGGGAGAAGTGTTGATCTGCCTGAGGGTAGGGAGGCTCTTCAGAGGGATCTGAACTGGACCGATGGGCTGAGACCAATGGGATGAAGTTTAACATGGCCAAGTGCAGAGTGCTGCACCTGGGACATAACAACCCCATGCAGTACTACAGGTTTGGGGGAGTCTGGCTGGAGAGCTGTCAGGCAGAGAAGGACCTGGGGGTGTTGGTTGGCTGCAGACTGAACATAAGCCAGCGGTGTGCCCAGGTGGCCAAGAAAGCCAATGGCATCCTGGCTTGTATTAAAAATAGTGTGGCCAGTAGGTCTAGAGAGGTGATTGTGCCCCTGTACTTGGCATTGGTGAGGCCACACATCAAGTGCTGTGTCCAGTTCTGGGCTCCTCACCATAAGAAGGACATTGAGGTCCTCGAGCAAGTCCAGAGAAGGGCAACCAGGCTGGTGAAGGGGCTGGAGGGCAAAACATATGAGGAGCGGCTAAGGGAGCTGGGGATGTTCAGCCTGGATAAGAGGAGGCTGAGGGGAGACCTTATCACCGCCTACAACTGCCTGAAGGGAGGTTGTAGAGAGGTTGGCGATGGTCTCTTTAGCCAGGTGACAGGAGATAGGACAAGGGGAAATGGCACTAAGCTGCACTAGGACAGGTTCAAATTAGATGTTAGGAAAAAATTCTTTACTGAAAGAGTTGTCAGGGCCTGGAACAGGCTACCCAGGGAGGGGGTTGAGTCACTGACCCCGGATGTGTTTAAAAAAAGGGTAGATGAGGTATTTAGAGATATGGTTTAGCATAGGACAGGAACAGTTGGAGTTGATTATCTTAAAAGTCTTTTCCAACCTTGTGATTCTGTGATACTTCTGGAGAAGAGGGATTAAGAAGTTTTTTCACTTCAGAGTTAATCAGCACTGGACATTTTTGATAAAAGGGACTCTTCTTCATTCACATATAGAGCTATCAATAGATAAAAGCCAACGAACCTGTGTCACGACGGCTAAGCTTCCCTCACTGTGACAGAATGTGATTGCTTACCTCTGGCAAGAAGTAGAGGAATTCAGGACACAGTCCTTTTCTCTGAACAGCTGGCACAAGTTTGTAAGACACAAAATGACTTGGGATGTAGGGAATTTATTAGGGAACTTAAGACAATGGGTGCCTAAATATTGGAAGGCATAACACATGCTCAGAAGAAATAACCTTAATGACTTTGAAATAACAGTGAAGAGACAAACAGCAAGAACAAACAGGTGTAAGTAAAACAACAAAAAAGAAGTTAAGAGCCTACATGAACTCTACAAGAAACCTCTGCTGCAAGTACAGAAAAGAAAGTATGATAAATACCTGAATATCTGAAGACATATATATTATACATATATATTATTTAAAGCTGCTTGGCTTATAACTAAGCCAGCAGCAGGAGATTCACACCACTGTTCTGAGCAGACTAAATCATATAGTTAACATAACATTTAAGACCCCCTGGGTAATGGGGGTCAGATGGAGCAATGGAAAACAGGTTTGTTAGGTGTAGCAGGAGTTCAGCTTCTTCCACCAAAAGCTGAGGGAAAGGAGAGAAAAAAAGGCGAGACAAACTGCAGCAGCCCCAGAAAGGACTGCTTCTTAGTAGGATACCTGGCGTGGAAGGTCTGGATGTCCCTTAGAACCACAAGAGCCTCTTGGGGCTTGCAGGGTACGGGTAGGAGGAAAAGATGCAGTAGAGGCTACCACCAGTATTGTTTGCTTTTAAAAGCCCACAGATAAGGGTTTCTGGAATATTCAATTCCATACACCGAATATGTGAACGTGAAATCAACAGTACAGGATGGAATATTGTAATGTATCATGCAATATTCCCCCAACACCAGCTACACTGTCGACTCACCATTTGTTCACACATACTCTCTCTCTCAGGCACACACAGACACACACAAACTACACAATACAGTGCACGTGAAGGTGTTCCGGTGTCCAAGCGCTGCAGCTAGGTAAGGGCTCAGGTGCTGATACTGCAAGGAGCTCTAAGTGGGCAAAGAAAACTGAGCTGGGTTCAAGTCCAGCCGTTACCCTCACTGTGGAGTTCGAACTTTAGAGAGAAAAGTCCAAGGACCAGAAAGACAGAAAGAAAACAAAAATCACAAGGGGTTATAAAGAACACCCGGTATGCAATCAAATGCAACAATTAGGCTTTTACAGCAACATTTGATACATAAAATCCTCACAAGTTTTTGCATCTTCCTTTTTCTTTGAAGGAAACAATAAACTGCAATATCACATAAACGCTGTTTCTCTTGAACAAAAAAATAAAAGATAAAAAAATACATTGTTACTCCTCTGTTTAAACTTTATTTACAAATAACTGGGTATTTCTAATCTAGACATAGAAGCTCTTTCCAGGATAAATGGCAATAAGCTATACGGATGATCTGAGCCCATGTCTCACAAAAAATACAATAGTTTTACTTGGTATCAATAAACATTTTTAAAATATACTAAATTTTGCCAAGTGTTACAATCATTGTCCAAACTGAATAGTAGTCTGAGTGCTGAACGAAGTGCATCGACAGAAAGTATAGATTTTAGTGTAACATTTCTTTGTCACTCACGACAGCCAGTTATCCTTGCAAGTCATTAAAACAAGTATCACAGACTCGGACAGGCTTCTTAGAGGAAGGAGTTAAGGCATTCTTTGCTGAGCACTCGGCGCAGAAGATATTTCCACACTGTCGACAGTGGTGCTGTGAGGGAGAAAAACAACACATGCGCTGAACACCAGTGACAGGGAATCAAACGCTACTCGAGATCACGATCTCGTCAACTCAACTCTTGTGTTTCAGAAGTTACTTTGAATTTTTCAAGAGCAGTTACACAGCACACAGAAGGGCATGGGAGTAAATCCCTTCTAAAAGGTAAGGGAGTAAAATATTCAGAAGCGCTTCGCTGAGTCAGGAGATTATACCAGTTCTGGAAGTGAACTGGTAGAAGGTTCATCCTCCTCTTGAACTTGTTTTGGTCACATAAAACATGTTCTTACATAGAACTACCTGGTTTCACACAAGAAGTACCCTTCAATCAAAGGATCCAGCAACCTTCGTTGAAAGACTAACCAAAGGACATCACTACAAGTAATGCAGGACAGGGAGAGCCACCCAGAACCAGGTCAGGGAGCATCACAAAGTTAACCTCGCAAATACCCTTTATGTTCTTCATTGCCAAGTCACCTGCTGAAGGGATGGTAATCTCTGGTTGAAGGGCACACCCTGGCAGTTGATGGATGCTAACATCTTAGCTGACCACAGCTACTTTCACAAGACAGGTCTGACTACAGACCTACAACACATCCAGTTGTTTCTTCTGTTCCACATATAGTCAGTGTTTAGAAAATAAGTCACAAAGTCATGTTGAGGCCCCATATTTTCACATATAACTAATTTCAGCAAATTTACATTCTTTTTATACCTGTAAATCCAATTCAGACTGCTTATTTATAAGTTTTCCGTAAATACCCTTCTAACAGTGTAATTTTGCTTGCTCACTCAGGGGACTGAACTATTTTAGCACTGTTTATAAATTGATGCTGTTAAAATGGCAAAAGAATCATTAATGAAGTAAATTTCACAAACTTTTTTGTTAATACTTAAGGCATTGCTTGCAGTAACTGTATTCTGAGGTGTCCTGAGCATCACAGCACTACTAAGGCCATTTTCCGGTTTGTATCCCATCTAAGAGTTTGAAAACGAGAAAAATAAAATCCCCAAAGAAAGACAAAACACACCTACCCTTCTCACTGTCACTGAAAAGCCTTTACCACAGGCCATACAATTCTGTACCTCATTGTCTTCTGCCCATTTCCTGTTGAGAGCTTGGGTGTGTTTGATCTGTACAGAACATATTTAAAAAAAAAACACTTTAAAAAATAAATCCTATCTAATTGCTACTAATTTCCCTTTTTTTTTCTTTATCACTGCACACACTACCCAATGCAGTATTAAAAGCATCAATTTTGCCATAATACTGAGAGCTTCTATTTGTTCAGAGATGCCATGGTTTTGCCCCTGCTGAGAGCCCAGCACCACGCAACCGCTTGTTCTTTAAAAGGGAGGGGGAGGGCGAGTTGAGGGAGGGGAAGAGGGAAGGAGAAGAAAACCCAAGGAACTAAAACCTCACGGGTTGGGATAACGATAGTTTACTGGGATAGCAGAAAAATAGATATAACAATAATAATAATAACAAGAACAACAACAGGACTTTATAGCAAAATATATGAAACTGGTGATACACAAAGCAGTTTCTCACCAAACTGCACAACTCAGGTCATACAGCTCAGAGACGTCCCAAAAACAGGACCGTCCACAAAACTGCATGTTCTGGGGCTGCCGCCTCCTCCCCACACCAGCCCCCCTTTATGCTGAGCATGACATAATCGGCATGGAATACTCCCTTTGGCCAGTTTGGGTCACCTGTCCTGGCTGTGTCCCCTCCCTTCTCATTAGCCAGGCAGTATGAATAACCGAACAGTTCTTGACTGCTTGGCAACAACTAGAAACCTCAGGGTGTTACCAGCACCGCTCTCATCCTAACTCCCAAACACAGCATTCCACCCCCTGCTAGAAAAGACATTAACTCCACCCTAGCAAAAACCAGGAGAGGTGAGACAAATCTTCCGAGGAATTAAAGCTATGAGCAGATTTAAGAACCCACAGACAGCAGCACAGCCTGTGTATACCACATGCATAACACCTTAATCACACTGGAACAGCAACCCACCACCAACCTAACACAACCCTGAGGTTCTCCTAAGTTCCCTCTCAGAGAATCACGGGTTTAATTGCTTCAAGTTCAGTTGATACCTGCAAGGACTGGTTTTCTCGGCCAAGTTCCTGCATTGCTGCAGTAGTGTTGTCCAGCTTCTTCTTCATTTCTACAAGTTTGGCTTGAAGCTTTTCAATTTCTCCCTCGCTTTTTATACACCTGAGGAAAAATAGTACATAGGTCGGCTCAGAGCACATGAAGCAATGTACCCTGCCTCCTTTGGGCAGGTTGTCAGGTCTAAGAAGCTACTCTCCATAAAATCCAGCCAAAAAAATACCCTTTTCTGTGAAGTGTGAAAAGTTCTTGGATGCCTCAACTGGAAAAATGTTCTGTTGTAACAATCAGTTTAGGATTATCTGGCATAGCTCCCAAATACCCGTGGCTTATTAATACCTGGAGTTTCTCCCAAACCTAGGGACAGTCCATCAACAGCAAGCCCCAATAAGTACCCCTGTGCAACAGGACTCTTGTCACAAACCAGCCACAGCAGATCAGATCACATAACGGAGCAGAAAAGAAACCTTTTTCTTTTAGCAAGGCCACCTCCCATCAGCTGAATTTCAGTTAACTGCTGAAAGCCAAATTTCAAAGGCTGTTTTTCTGCCAAGCTGTAAACGGCTACTGGATGAGTTCGGCACAGTGCGGCAAGGGATTGCCAAAGAAAAAGGATCTCATCTGAATTGATCCCATCCTTTCTCAAGGTCTACTGTTTAAAAAGCCAAGTCTGACAGTATTGGAGAAAGTTTTCCATTCTGCCTTCACCAAGCATGTCAGAAAAAAAGGGGTGAAGAAAGTATCCTGTCTCACAGGCATTTCTTCTACGCTGTGTAATGGCTGCTTTCAGGTAACTCCGGCTGCTTTGCGTGTCTCCTGCCACCTGAAGGACAGACACTCTGATTAGCTAAGCCTTAAACATACTGTAGGGACAACAGCAGAACTGGGGAAGAGACAACTGTAGGCTTTCAGAAGGAAGAAAACTCTTTTGTGAACCTTAGCCTATCTAATCCAATTACAAATTTGATCTCCTAACATCGAGCAGCGGGCATACCTAGAAGTCCCTAAGCAAACCCTGTGTTACTGGAGGCACTCAGGAGTTTCTTCCAGGCTTCTGCATGGCCAGTGCATCTACACCTACTCTGAATCAAGGCAGGGGAGCTACAGCATGATGGAGAAGGTTAGTTAACTCAGGTAACAGAAGTTCCCTCTGCTTGGCCTTGCAACATTCATAAAAGAGATTAGAACACACCTCAAAGTTCAGAGGAGCCCAAAATGTATTTCAAAGGCACAGAGCTGTGGCATCGGTGATAAGTAAGGTCCTGATAAGCCTACCTGCCTACTACAGACGGTCTGCCTGTCAAAGCTCAGAGAGAGCAGTTTGTTCCCAACACCACTTGCTGTGCTGTGGACAGCTTTGGCAGGGATGAGACGGTTGCGCTCTGGAAACCATACCCACAGCCCAGGCACTAGGATCAAACAGGGATTTAAATAACAGAGAACCCTGAAACAACTGAAACAAGTTCTCAGTGCGAGGCCATGCCTTTCCCAAACTGCACTTCCACACTGCCAGGACCACAGCTCACCTCTCCAGCAATGCTCTTCTCTCATCCTGATTATTCTGCACCGTTGCTTCCAAGACAGCAATGTCTCCACGTAAATCATCCGTCTGCTTCTCCAGCTCGCTCACTCGCCTCTGACTGCTTTGCCACTCTTTCTTCATGGTAGCCAGGTTTTCATTCAGAGCTGTCACCTGCATGGTGAGCTTGGTCTCCTTTTCCTCATGTTTCCGGCTTTCTTCTTCTTTCTCTTTTTTCTCTGTTTGCTAAGAAAACAATGGAACAATGAAAAACAACCTTCCAAGTATTCTTTCCCTATTCCCTACATTTAACCAAGGCAAAGAATTTACTGTCCTAGAATCAAACAAACCCTACTAAACAAAGCTGTCATCCCACTGAATTTTCCTGTATTATTAAATGCCTCATAGATTTCTGACCTTGCCATCCAGAAATTAATGTAATATAAAACTAATGTCAACGATTTGCTTCCTCTCTGTCCCTGAAAAAATCCAAAAGTGTCTTCACGAAACAACAGTCTTATAGTCTCTAACATACTAACCAGTTGAGCTTCAATTTCAGCACATTCTTTCTTCAGTTCCTCTTCTCTCTTTTTCAGCTGATCTCTGACAGCTTGATGTGTTTTTTTTTCCTGTTCCAGAGCTGAATTCATATTATCTATTTTGCCCTGAAGTTCTAATTTCTGTTGAATCAATAGCTGTTTTGCATCCTTGAGATTTGACACCTCCTGTTAGGAGACAGAGCTCAAAGTTAAAGTAGCAATATCAACAACTGATTTAATTTGAGAACTGCTATAATTCTTTCCAAGGGGAGGAGAGCAATAGTTTTACTTTTATCACTGGAAGAAAAGATGGTTTTATAGCAGAAAGTATCAGTGATTTTCATGATCAAAGATTTAAAACTTATACCTCTATTATGAACAACATTCAATTTAAAAACTGAATTTAATGTATGTTTCTGATAAAGTAGTAGAAGCTCTGTTGGATGATTTCCCACGTCCACTGTTATTTTTTAAATCTGTTCTAAAATTTGCTTCACACTGTAATCTGGTTGTAATAATGATGTTCAAAGCTTTGTAATGACAATGTAAAAAGCAAACATGGGTTGAAGAAAGGTAGTTTCTATTAATTGCAAATGTATAACTAACTAACCTGTGTTTAAGCAAGTAGGATCACAGAATCACAAGGTTGGAAAACACCTTTAAGATCATCAAGTCCAACTGTTCCTGTCCTACGCTAAATACTGTCCTAAGCACCTCATCTACCCTTTTCTTAAAACACATCCAGGGAAGGTGACTCAACCCCCTCCCTGGGCAGCCTGTTCCAGGCCCCGACAACTCTTTCAAAGAATGATACATTTAGATTAAAGTATTGGTTTTACTTGGTCTTTGATGGTAAGCCGTAAAAAATCCTGAAATAGAATAATTAGTTACATTTACAGGAAAAATCTTAAAATGACACAGCTCAGTGTGAAGTTACCAAGAGGGGTTGCCAGTTTTCTGTAACTCAAAATTTCCTACCCAAGTTAAAGCCAAACCAGAGAGAACATCCTGAGGATGGAGGGATGCCCTAGAGATGCTATTTATCCATTGCTTTGGCTGGGGGGTTGGACCCGATGATCTCTCGAGGTCCCTTCCAACCCTTATGATTCTGTGTGATTCCCTGGTAGGAGATGGGAAACAGAGTTTATGCTTTTAAGAGACAATTTCTGGTTTAGTTTGATTGCTTGTATGGAGATGGAGGGATGAACGTCAAGCTGCCACCAGTATCCACACGTGTATCTACTTCCTTTTTCCTGTTATTTATTCTTCTTCAGAACAGAGGTTTCAGGAATGACGAGAATTATAACAACCTTTCTTCAAAATCCAAGAAAGTACTGGGCATAGATTGCTTGACAGAAACCAAGTGCAGGCTTCTATCTAGAAATAAGAGACCATTTTCTAAACAAAAGGACATCTGAAATAATATATCACATTACTTTCTTTTTATTAGCCTATAGGGACTGTACCCTCACTTATACTCCTGCTGCAACTGAAACCCTGTGTGCTCAGCAGATGCAAATACAGCTCCTAATAGCACAAAACCCACAGACTTCAGCATTTTAGGAGCATTTGCTTCTACACAGACTAAAAATTTAAATGCACAGAATGTGGTGAGAAATAGTTTGCTTTACTGAAGACTAAAAATTATTTAATTGAAGCCTCCAAACATCTACCCTTTGGAGACCTAATTTGAGTGTTATGATTTTGGAAAAGAGTCTTTTATGAGGCTCCTGACATTGTTTCTTCACCAAGTGTGACTTTTTAAGACATTTTAGAAACCACAGCACATCAAGGGAGTTTCAATTCTACCACACACCCTTGAGAAGTACCAGATGTGCCTAAGAATATCTGGGAAACTTCACATTCGTGACGCTTTTAGACATTTTTCTGCACTTCAGAGTAGTCAAGCAAGGGTACGCTTAGTGAAACAGAAAAAAAGCTAGGCCATACAACCCATCTTGAAGTTAAGACAAGTTATGTGGTCCACCAGGCCAAGAACACTGGGCACTGGTGTTCCAGGACTATCACTGATCAAGTCAACATTGCTCAGGAACCTCAACAAAATCTCTGCTTTTGTTCCCTCACCTGTAATATTGATATTTACAGCAACCATGTTTGTAAAGCCCTTCCAGATAAGAAATATGTGCCTACTCAGTAGACTTTATCAAATAACTAACCACATGATGACCAGTTTGTCTCAACATACCTTCTCAAATTCTTGCTTGCAGGCTCTAAGCTCTTCACCCAGCCTGGTACTTTCTTTTTCAAGTCTACTCCTTATTTCCTGGAGCTCTGTTGTTTTACATTTTTCATTAGCCAAGTCTTTTTCTTTCAAAATCTTGAAGAGAGATAAAAAGTGCTAGAAAAGTTACTTCTTCCAAGTTCACAATATTAAAAAAATCCAAACCAAACACAAAACAACAAAAAAACCCCATCCAGAGCACAAAAGCTACTTGTAGGCTTTGTATTTCAGAAGAAACAGCTGTGGCATATCTCTATCACAGATCATAGTGCAAACAATTAGCAGCATGTTGGCACTTCAACATTTTAAACTAATAATGCTTTTTCACTTCTAGCCACTTAGAACAAATGAACAGCCTATTGCAAACCAAATTCACTTCAAACTTCTGTTAGAAGTCTTTGCACCAGTTTCTGCCTCTGCCACACACTAGAGCAGTGCTATGCCCCCTAAAAGCCCCTTGTTTGGAGATGTAACAGAAATTAATAACAGGTACCTGCATGGGGTGGACAGAGGCACTTACCCTGTCATTCTGAAGGTCCTGTAACATTTTGGTCTTCTCACCCAGCTGCTGCTCCTTCTTTGATGCATCCTGCTCCAGTGTAGACTTTGCTTTCTTCAGTTCCTGAATCTGCTGATTACTGCTTGCAATTCGATTTCTGCTGGAAACTAATTCTTCTTGAGCCAGGGCAAGTTTTTCTTCTGTGGACTAATTACAAAGAGAGCTCTGCAAATCATCTGTTAGTAGAAGAGTTTCAGATACTCAAGAATCACTTCTTCATTTTCCATATGGAAAAACTGTTATCTGGCAGCTTCAAATGTTGGCAAAGAATAGTTACAGAAACTTGTAGGTTACAAGGTTACCCCAAGTAAAAAGAAACTACCCTAGTACCATTTGCAGCAGCAGTACCTTACTGTACCTTACTGCAGCTTGTATCCTTCCACAGAGAAAAGGGCAGAGAATGAAAGGTGAATGATCAAAAGAGAATTAACTAGATTTTGCTCACACAGATTTATTTTAATCTCTGAGCAAATCAACTGCTCTATAACTCTGGACAGCAGTTACTTAAGAGGAAGTGAAGTTATACTGTGAAAATTTTAGGTCATTCTATGCCATATTTTACAAATGATTCCATGAAGCTAGTGCTATGACAGTCCTGAAATATTTGCAAAATTTAAGCTTCCACTCAAAATCTACTACAACTTATATTTTAATTTGCCTCCAACTTACACCAGTACCTTGAAAAAGAATGTGGATTTATCGCTCCACATCAGGTCTCAAAAACCCAAGAAACAAACCAAAACTTGAACCCCAGGCTCATTCTATTTGATCACAGCAAAGTCAGACTTTGGGGTTGTTCTCATGTTACTGTTCCAGGGGTTATTCTTATTAAAGCTCTCAGTTTAGGCAAAGACTAGCTCCACTTAGGAACCGGTTCTTCCACAAAGAAACAATGAGAAAGAAAAATACTCATCTGCCACTATGCCAAAATATTGGTATTTTATGGATATTTTAGATGCTGAGATACAGAATGTGAGGTGAGGAGACTTGTTATTCATGATAAATGTATTACTTTCAGTGCACCAGCAGGGACTTAAATTCTTTAAGATTAGACTAAATTTTTGAGGCTTTTGCTTAAATCCTAATCAAACCTCTTGTTGAAGGCTACTGATTTTAAAAGGAACAACTTTGACTTCATGTAGTTACTCATATGCTTCACTGTTGATTTAAAAACAAGTTGGTTTCTGATGCTTCCTAATACTTTAAACAATGTTTAAACAATGTTTAAAGCATTTTTCCTGTAGAGTCAGGCTTAGTTGGAAACACCAATGATGGCACAGTGCTGATTCAATAGCATTTTCAGTAGCTCTGAAAAAACTCACTGGCTTTTAAAATTAATTTGCAGACAAATTGCTTGATTTGCTTCCGACCTATTAAGAGTGTGCTACCTAACTCATCAGTTCTGTTAACTCAGAAAATGTTTTAAGCAAAATAGGACATGAGTTTGTGATTTCAAGCTTGCAGCAATTCAAGTCTTTTAGAAAGCAAAATTATCTCTCTCTGCTCCACTGTGGGCAGTGTCGTATCCTATTTTCATAACAATGAGAAAGGATGGGAAGGGTGGCATCCTCAGAGAACATCTTCATGGGAAAACCCAGTAGTCTCTGCAGTCTTAGAAAGAAGTGTAAGGAAGACACGGCTTTTGTTCAGATTCATTTCCAGTAGGAGAAATGTGCTTACATCCAATTTTTTTAGCAGAGGATGATGAAATCTGGCTATGAAGTAAATAGTGACAGCCAAATTAAAAGCCACACCTAGGTGACATTCCTCTCTCAATGCCTCCACCCCTGCCAAGTGTCTGCACTGGACAGGTTATCTTACTGTGTCTGTAACTAGGCTAAGTCCATGTAAACATTCTTTTAAGGGGAGATGGTATTCGGCACACTCTGCACTGTACAACACACAGATTTCCCCACAATTCAGCAGTTTCTAATATAAGAGACTTTAATTTTGCATACAGTTTATCAGACTATAGCTTACATCCACAAGCACCTCTCAGCTGTGCTGTGATGAACAACACTGCTACCTACCTTAATTAGGAAACCGCTCGATACAGTAAATGAACTTTCTATTTATGCCTTTTTTTCTGCTTTGCTCAATAATCCCATGCAGCACCCTTCCAAAATGAGCAGAAATCTTCTGGCACATGGTTAAATGTTCCAGTTGTTATCCTTGCTCCTGGCTTAGTCTCCAGTGAGACTGTAATTCAGCCTGATGGTTTTGTACTGTTGACGAGCTCTTGTCCTTAGCATCAAATCACCTCTTAAAAGATCTGATGCCATTTACCTTATTTATGTATCCTTCAGTTTTACACCTCAGTGTGATAGGTGTTCTCCCAACAAGATACCCACAATCATCAGACTGCTCTTTAAGATGACAGCTGACACTGAATGCATGGACAATGTACATACAGAACAAAAGAAGGAGATCTGTAGTTATTTTTTGTAAAGATAAACAGATCTTAGGATGACTAGTGTAGAGTTTAAGTCAATAAATAAAAGAAGGTATCACAGCCTGATTCAGTACCCGTTGGGCTGTTACAGTGCAAATAACAGTGCCAACAACAGAAACTAGCTGAGTGTTAGGACCTGGATTAATTCCACCCAAGTGAGGTGCACATGTGAGCATTTTAGTCTTTGTGTCTCATCTTCTCCACTCTCTGGCCCACAAGGAGAGACATGAAATTATTCACAGATGCTAACCTGATCTCTCTTCACTCCCCAAGAAGAAGGATTAGACTGACTGCAGGCAATTTAGGCTTTCAACTTAATAGACCTGAGGTCTGGCAGCATGAACATTGTCCCAGAACATCTACTGATGAGGCACTGACAGCGATGCCAACATTGGAGGCAAAGAAACATTCTTTAGAGAACACAGAGGAAACCAGGACCGACTACAAAAAGCACAAATGCCAAGACTGAAGGATACTTGGCAGAGCTCAGGAAAGCAGGATTCACACAAAATGTTCTTGCACTAACTCAAAATCAAGGCAAAAGTAACAGTTCTATATTTTATTCATTTTTACATTTAACATTGCCTTTTCCCCCAAAAAAACCCACATTAGATATTTCTGCATGTGTATATATATAAAAATATTGGTGTATTATATATAAACATATACACACTTGTATATACATTTTTTTGTTATATATGTTTTTATGTCATCAAAACCCAAGTGCCTGTAAAAGCACTCCAATTCTGCCCAATTTCTTTTTCCTGTCACAGAGACAAAAAGTTACAAGTTTAGTTATTGTTATAGATGGCACATTTTTAAAAGAGAAAAAAACCCACTCCAGTAAATTTGCAGCAAATGGCATCCACAAAATTATACCTACATTCCCACTTCCAAATTTATCACAACACTTCTCACTTTTCCTCTGCTGACACTTAACCAAGTTTGCATCTGACTACAGCTACATAGCCAGGGTTTTCTGTCCCTGAATGAAACCCTGGGATTTTAAGGGGGTTTTTCATTCTCAAGCTATACTGACAGCACTCCAGAGAGGAACCACCTGCTCTGCGTCTCTCCCTCATGCAATACTGGATCTCCTCCTGCGAAACTTCACTGAAGCGTTTGCTCCCTTCCCACTCGCACCCCAACTTCCCAGGCAGCGATCCCAGGAGTGACGTTCTACGTACATGCCAGAAGATGGAGCTCTGTGTACGGTCCAAACTCCTGCCACCCCCTCCCAGGAACCAGACCTACCACCCAACTAGCGTCACCCATACGCCTGAAACCTCAGCCTCTCCAGTAGCGTGGTGCTACACCATGTGGGAATATTTAAGCTTGCCCTTGCAATATTTTTAACTAAAGAAAACCTAGCATTGCTAGGGTCTCATGATATTGCCTGGAGAAGCCAATCCTGGGCAATGATGGACTTCAAACTGTGCGGACTCAATACAGCTGTGAAGGCAGTTTGCATCTCTACAGCAAATCCTGCATTGAAAGAAACCAAACCTCACCTTACATACAAGTTTTTATAACTTCTACAACTGCCTACTACGAAGATTAAGACCAATTTGAACTTCAGCTCACCCACCAGCTCTGGTTCCAAACTTTAACCAAAATCCATTGCTCTGGATCAAATTATCTCCTATTATTAATTAATTCCCCTAAGGCCAAACATAATCCAGATAACTGATGTTGAATTGGACTGTGAAACTCTACCACACAGTTCTTCTGACTTGAGTGGTACTTTGAAGTTCAGCTCTCAAGACCAACATACGCTGCTGAGGCTTTTTGAATGTGCTTTTTCCTTGGTGGTCTTCTAAGTTACCACAGCTTCTTTAGGGTAACATTGCAATGAGGCAACACATCCAGGATTAAAGATCTGCTCCTCACCTTTACCCTCTTCTACATTTTACAGAAAAAAGTGGCAGCAAGCAGATCCCACTAATCCTAATTAATGGTTTGAATTTTTTTATCTTTTTCTGTTTTTAACTGAGCAAACAGCCTTCAAGTTGGTACATCACTGGAGTACTGAGGACCCCAACCTTCCTCAGGTTCTCCAGACTCCACAGAGCCTTACATAATAAATCATTACCTAGCTGCTCATCTTGAAAATCTTGTTTTCCCATTGCCATCACCTTATTTTACCTTTTTGCACAGATGTTCCCTCTCTCCCTTTCTACTGCCGCCATTCAGGTTTAGAAGCCTACTGCCCTATTTTATACCTGCCAGAACTAGAGGTCATCAAGCTGGTTATATACTTATTCAGAGCTATTTTTGCAAGAAGTGATACTTAAATGACAGATATACCCAAAATGCAGTTACTGAGCACATCCAATGCCTTTACAGGTCACTGCATTACCCACTGTTAATCTAACTGCAGTGCAGGAAAGCCACTCACAGAGGTACATGTACTATATTAACTAGCCATAAGAAAGGGCATCTTTAAACCACTGCTGCTTGTTAGTTGTGCCAAAGCCCTTCACAACCGAACACAGAGATTCAACCAAGCTGCACTGAAAGTAAGGCTTCTGTAACCTGCAGGGAAATGTGGCAGGTAGTCTAATGCAATTAGAGTACAATTAATAAAATTCCAATGGCCTATATGCAAAGGAGCTATTTCTCATTTTTCTTAAGATATAACTCTGAATCTGGAGTTTGGCCTGGAGTTTGGCTCACAGCTCTCATGGGACTACCTGAAACGGCCACAGGACCTTTAACAACAGCTGTGGGACTGAAAGGCTGGGACAAGTTAAAGGGAGCTCTGAAATCTAAGCAGTCACCAATGTCTCCCTGTATAAATAACAAAGCAGAGAAAGCCAACATGTAAATCAGATCAGATATCTGTCCTTCCCAAGTGATTATTTCTCTCCAAAAAATTCAGAAGAGCTTAAAACAAGAGCTTTCTCTCTCTGTGCCAGACAGACACAGAAAAAGCTGGAGTGGGATTCATCAGAAGTGAAAGGAGCCAAGGCTCCACATCTTAAGAGCGGACAACCAGTCTCTGTCGTACTGTATGTCCTGGGACTAACTGGAGCATTGGTTTAGTACTGGCATGAAGGAGGGGGCCAGAAAAAAAAGGACAAAAACCACCTTTGCAGATTGACTCAACTCCCAGCAGTTGTCAGCTCTTTGAATAATACCAAATCATATACATTCAGCACAGAAATAGCAAAAATTTCAAAAAGTTCAGACACCTGTATTCCAGGCAGGACCCCAAACCTACTGTTTCTGTTAGTCTGACGCCACTGGAAGTCTACAATCAGCCAGGAAGAGGTGGAGGATCCAAGGACACGGGAAAAGACTGACAACTAAACTTCTAGTTAAACCATTTAGAAGACACAGTTTACTCACATGCTGGCTGAGACTTTACCCTAATTAGCAATGCTATTTCAATTAGTTGAAAGCTACAATATGCAACAAGAAAAAGCAACACAAAAAATTAACTCTTAGAAGAACATGAAAATCAATCATCTTTCACTTTGCTCCCACACCTCAGATTGCTGCTGCACAAATGGAAGAGTAGTTCAAGAAAGGTGGAAAATTAGTTTCAGGATGTCCTTTGTCCCAGGGGAAGGGACTGAACTGCACTAAATTATATATATATCAGAAGTGCATTTGCCCCCTATACAGTTCTTGCACTGTTTCTTGGTCATCAAACTGGATATATACAGATCTACTAAGTCACATATGATATTAAAACTACTCTAAGTACCTTAAGGTCTTGCCTGGTTGCCAGCAGCTCAGACTCTTTCCCATAAAGGTCCAGCTGCAGCTTCTCCATGTTTTCCTTATGTTTTTCATGGGTCTTCTGTAAGTCAGCTAGCTTGACTTTCTCCGCTTTAAGCTCCTGTGCTGACAAAACAGACTGCTGCTGCAATTTATTCTCCAGTTCTGCCTGAAACATAAGCACAGGGAGTTTCAATTAAACTTACAGAGGGTAAAGTAAGCTTAACCATTTAAATAAACTGCTTTCCTACTGCAAAGACACATATGACATAGCAGTTCAGTAACCCAATGTTTATGTTTTACAGCAATACTTTGTAACTAATTTAACAACAAGATTTAACTCATGTCAAAAACTAAGTGAAACACATTAAGACCAAACATGAAAAATCTAAATGATATTTCCAAGTCCTAAAGTTTCCACAGACCGACTAAAGCACAAATATGATCATGTAGCATAGGGCAGCCAAAGCTGGAGCACCATTTAACAGTCCATGGCACACAGCACAACATTCCCTGATATTGTAAGACATTTGAACTCTGTCCGTTATGGTTTATGAGTTTCATACTGTCACTCTGATAAATTCTGTTGGTATAATAAGAAAAGACTTGATTTAAAACTGCCATGGACTTTCCAAAACACAGCAGAGTTGTCTAAACTATTCTCAGAAAAAATCTACTGCTTTACAAGAAAATGGCAGCTCTTGCCTCATAGCATGCTCCTGAAGCAAAATAAACACATTCAACCTAGCCATTATTATCACTTTACTGAAACTCATTTCCTACAGAATCCGTTTTTCAGCATTAATTCTTTCACTTTATTGTTGTTGTTGTTGAAATTGTTCCAACCTCCAGCAGCATTTGAAGACTTTCTTCCCACATCCTGACCTTACCATTTCCAGCAACACTACAGCAAACAGCTGTTTATCACAAAGATATAAATTTAAATTAATGTTCTTAAAGAAGAGGCCACTCTTACCTTTTCTAAAAGAGACGTTTTTAATTCAGCTTGCAGTGTCTCACTATGTTTTTTCTTCTGCTCAAAAGATTCCTTTACCTCTCTCAGCTTTCCCTGGAGATGTTGCTCACTCTTTTCTTTCTCTTTCAGGAGACCCTGAGTTTCCAGTACTTGTGCTCGTGCTGAATCAAGTTCTATCGACAACTGCTTAGAAATCTATATTCAAAAATATTAAATAACTGTATATAATTTTAATTTAAATCACCATTTGTACATCATTTTGTGAAACTGCCTGTTGAACCATGTGGATGATAAGTGACATAGTTCAAAAAGCAGACAGACACTTTCCCACATGAAAAACTGGTCAAATCTCTTTAAAGCTGAAGATACAGACTCAGGAAAACAGCTCCCAAAAGACTGCTAGAAGCTAGGGGGAATCCCTTCATTTCTGTGTCCAGTTCTGGGCTACTGTGTCCAGTTCTGGGCTCCTCACCATAAGAAGGACATCAAGGTCCTCGAGCGAGTCCAGAGAAGGGCAACCAGGCTGGTGAAGGGGCTGGAGGGCAAATCCTACAAGGAGCAGCTGAGGGAGCTGGGGTTGTTTAGCCTGGTGAAGAGAAGGCTGAGGGAAGACCTTATCACCACCTACAACTGCCTGAAAGGAGGTTGTAGAGAGGTGGGTGATGGTCTCTTCAGCCAAGTGACAGGAGATAGGACAAGGGGAAATGGCACTAAGCTGCCCCAGGACAGGTTCAGATTAGATGTTAGGAAAAAATTCTTTACTGAAAGAGTTGTCAGGGCCTGAAACAGGCTGCCCAGGGAGGTGGTTGAGTCACCATCCCTGGGTGTGTTCAAAAAAAGGGTAGATGAGGTATTTAGGGATGTGGTTTAGCATAGGACAGGAACAGTTGGACTTGATGATGTTAAAGGTCTTTTCTAAATTTGTGATTCTCTGTAGGAATCTGAAAGGCTTGCCCTATTCTACTTTCCTCTAGCCACTTGCTATTTTCCTCTGCCAGAGAACAGATACCAAGCTACACCTTTCTTGTGGCCCAGTCTGCCCACCATTCTGTTTTTATAAAGAGTGGTGGCTTATTTGCAGTTTCCAAGTATACTACTGTTACTTCTTGCCCACAGAACCAGACCATCCCACAGCATCACCGCTTCCACATCTACCTTCTGCTTCCAAGCTAGGTGGTTCAACACTGCCATGCAGATTCAGATTTTAAGAGCTGTCATTAAGACACTAAGATCATCTGGTTTTCCCAATTTCCCCCCCACCCTTAGAGCAACTGCAGTCTGCTTTCACCATTCAAAATTAAGAGCAGGCAGGTTGGGCTCTTCTACTGTCAACTGCAGCAGATACCAAACTCATCCTCCTGCACTTGCCACAGAGCCCCACAGTGGTTCTGCTGAATGAGAGAGGAGCCAGGAGAGCAGCAGCAGTAGTCACAGAGCCATTGCCATCATTCCTGAACACTCACAAACCCTCTCTCAGGAAGAAAGAGTCCATCAACCTATGTCCACTGATCATGTCTTTTCTAACTCCTTTAGGGAATGGGTGGCAGCTTGGGTAAAGAAATCCATGAAAGTGGATTTGGCCTTCAGGCTGCCAGCTGGGCTGTGTGATTGTGCAGTCTGAACACCCATCTCTAAAAAAGAAGCACATTTGGTCCTCAGGCAGTCACAGGCAATTACACAAGTTTGGAAAAGCAACTCAATCCTCCAAGGATATCTGAAAATGTCCTGTCAATCACACAGAGAGCAGACTGATAAGGCCTGAGACTAAAACAGATCTAAGGATAGGAGATAACGATTTTTATTCTTCACAGACCATCACTATGAAGAGAAAAAAAACAAGTAGAGGAGGATAAGGTAATACAAAATAAATGTTTCACTAAGGGAAAAATCCCCCTAAGGGATGTGGGGCACAGAAAGGCGGGAGTAAAACCTGTATTTTAAAACTTCATACTAACTTCTTGAAATTTTTAGTATCGCCTTATTTCAGCACCCTGGGCAGGTTTCAATATGAGAACTGCAACGTCTTTATCTCTCATCAGCCCCAGCATATCAAACTGAAACTAAGTGGACAGCTTACCCCATCTTTTTTTTCCAGTGAGTTTTTCAATTCATTCCTCTCCTTAGTTACAGTCTCAGTTTGTATCTGGAGCTGGTGTTTTACTTCTTGGTAAGATTTTTCCTAGAAAACAGAAGAGAAACAAATGCTTCTGTGAGCTTCTAAGAGCAGGCACCAGGTATTTTCGCAGGATCTACAAAGGCTTGAAAAATGCTGCTTTCTTTTTCAGTGAAAAAGCTTTCCTTCTCAGCTGCAGACATATTTTCAGCTAAAAATTTCTCAGACCTTTAACAGTGGCAAATCTAAGCTGAACACAGCTGATACCGAATGTAGTAAATACAGCCATGTGCTGAAGAGTTATTCAGATTATGGTCTCCCTGTTTGAAGCTGCTGCTGTTGGCACCCTTTCTCCTTGTAGGCAGCCAGAGGCCCATCACTCTCCTCAGGATCCAAAATTTCTTGATGCTCTAAAGCTCACAAGCAAGTACATTTGCAGGATTTGTATGCAAATACAACTACATTTTAAACCCAAATACTAGGCACTTAAAGTCAGTGGCAAGCCTCCAAATTACTACAGAATTAGATGTAGAATCTGGACTCCTATCTTTAAGGTGGGGAGAAAATCCTTCAACTTTCTAGGAGACACAGTATTTAAACAGCAGTAGTTAAGTAAAGTAAACAAAAAGGCTTATCTTAAAAAGGTGAAAGAGTAAAGGAAAAATGCTATTTTTAACTGGGAGCAGATTTTTTTTTTAGATCAGAATAAAAGCAGCTATGAACGAGTTCTGGGAAATGGTGATATGTAAGATGAGAAGGGACTGAAAAAAATAGCCCTACCATGTCTGAGATCAGAACAACTGTGTAAGAAAATTTATAAAACATGTATTGATATAGCACTCATTCATATTACCAAAAAAAGCAAAAGAAGGAAGGAAAAAAAGATGTATTTTATGGCTATCAGGAGTTTACTCTCGTTACTGTAAGAGGTTGCTCTGTCAGACAAGCACTTGTTGCTGTACCACCACTTGTGAGACATTCCTCTGAAACCCAAATAGTTCTAGCACTCTGATAATACCTTAAGGTAGGCATTTCCAAATGACAAGATGATGTTACTCTGCCTGCAGTACACAGACTGCCAGCGTGTCCACACAACTGCCCAGGAAGGTTCCCTGTCAAAGACTCCAGAACTGAAACTAAAAGGGCCTCATAAAACCTTCTTCAGTGCCGTGACACTTCAACAAAGGGTTTAAAAATGCATTTTGTTAGTAATAAGGCTGATGTTTTGGGTTATATTTTTTTAAAGAGGAATTACCCCATCAAATTGTTTCACTTGTCTCCACTTGGAGTTCTTCACCATATAAAAAGGCATGCAGCAAGGAAAAAGGGATCCTGCTGTGTGATATGACTGACGTTTAGCAGTACAAACACCCAAACAAAGGATTCTAAGGTAGGACACATGTACGAACAACTAAAAATCACAATTTGTTTTCCCTTAAGGCATTTAATTCCCATGCACTGTCATTGTATGTACACTCTTTTCAGAGAGAAAGCAAAGTTATTTCATCAGACTGTAAATACACCGATCTCTAATGAAAGAAACTGCTAACCATTTCTGCCACAGCTGCTTTTCCTTTTTGTATTTCTTTTTCTAATTCCTCCTTTCTTTTCTTGAAGGATTCAGAACTTTTTGAAAGTTTGTCTTTGGTAGCTGTAAGGTCCTTCAATAGAGTATCCTTCTCCAATTTCACTTGTTGCAGCTCTGACATTGTTGCTTGCATTTTACAATCTAATTCCTTGAGTTGTTTACATGTATCTTGATTTGATTTCTCAAGGTTTTGCTTGAGGCTGTCCTTCTCCTCCTCCTGCTTTGAAATTTGCTGCTTTGCTTGTTCAAGGGCCTCAGATTTCTTCTGTAAATCCAATTTAGCACTAGACATGCTGCAAATACAAAAAGAAAAACAAAGTGGGTTTTTTTTTAATTCCTCTTCACAGGTTCTTTTGTATCATTAAACATCTCTATTATTTAATATATTAACTGTAGAACTACTTCAAAGCAGACCTTTTTTCATCTAGAACATGGGCATTTTGTCTCTTCAATGAAGATATACCAGCAATTCTAAATATTACTTCAAGACGGACTTTTCTTCCTTAAATATTATGAATAGATACTACCCCTTTGCTTTTTATGCATAAATGGCAAATTAGTCTCTGAAAGTTACAGAGCTCTAGGTCTTTAAAGATGGACCTCAGTATGTCAAACTCTTTAGATATTTAGCTGACAGAGAGCACAGTGAATAAACTGAAGGAGTGTGCTGAATCACAGCATCCAGTGACTCGCCTGAGACAACATGGCAGCTGGAGTCTGCACGGCACACACAGTGAAAGAAAACAGGGGGGATGATACAACTCGGTTCCCATAGCAGAGGGAACACATCGCTTCTATCTGTGATTTTAAGAAATCACAGGAGGAAAGAACAGAATTTCAACTCCAATCCAAACCCTTCTAAGTTGTGTATCTGGCTCTGAACAGTGCTGTAACACCGGAAATGCGTACGCGTCTCTGGCAGCTTCAAGTTGTTTACTCAGGTCTGCTGTTCGGAGGTCTAACTCTGTAGATTGCTGCCGCTGCTGCTGCAGCTCCTGAAGGACTTGTTCTTTGCTCGCTTTAGCATCAAGAATGTCAGATTCAAGTTTCTGAGAAAGAAAAATAAAAGAGTTAGTCATCAGAACACAACCAACAAATGAAAAACAGCAATAAAAAGCAGAAGTCACCTAGTTGGAGTAGCACTTACTGTAGAAAGTCTTCAATGTAGAAAGTCCCCATTCTCTCACACCATCTACCTGTTTCATTAGTTTCTTATTCATCTTTCATTATTTAGTCCCTGCAAATCTCTTGCTCAGCCAGAAGCAAACTATTTCAGTAAAACATTCTGAAATCATCTTTAAATTAAGTGCCGAGCAGACATTTTACTGCAAAGTAATAGATGAAATGCATAAATCATAAAGAACCTATACAAAAAAGGCCATACAAAGCACTCAGTTTGGGTGCCAGGTTATCAGCCATCACCAAGTAGCTTCAGCATTTTCAAATGACTGCTGGTTTACATATCCCAAGAACTTGGTGATTCTTTATGACAAACCAGAGATACAAAGATACAGCTGTAAATAAACCCTACTCTTACCTGGAAGAGGTTTTTCTTGGTTTGTTTTTAGAAGGTACTTGTTCACTTCCAGGTAGGAGTCTTCAGCAGATGGGCACTGCTTAGACTCTTCCACACACTGGTTGTTTTATAGGCATCTCTGCTTTCATGCAGCGGCCATAAAACAAAGTGGTCAAGTTTCTCTGAGAAAATTCCTGAGGGCTTTTTGCTTTGTTGGCTTTTTTTGGGTTATTTTTTTTTAATACTACGTGTTCAACTGGAATAATCTGAAAGAACGGTGATGACATCAAGATTTTACACAGCACTGCATTCCTGTTGACAGCATCGACAACCCTGCTCAGTTTCACACTCCAGCTACCAGGAACCTCGTAAAACCTTGTGCAAGCAAGCACTGTATCCCTCCCAAGCATTTCTGTTTGTTGGCTACTTGTAGAATTTTAGCAAAAGGATGAAAAGTAAAAACACAAATGAAAGTAGGCAGAAAGAAGCAGTGTGCAGAAGGAGAGCAAGATGGAAGCACAAAATAAAGCTAATGATGCAAATGCATGACTGCTTTATTTTTAAATAGCATTGGATTTAAAATTTCACATGGCAAAAACAACCTTCCTTCTCTTCTACAGAGCACACAGCTTGGAAGAACACCCCACTCAGTCTTGAGCATAAAGACTGCTAATCTCCCTCAAAACACTGCAAAAACAACTCCGCATTGCTCTGAAGATCCCTGTATCATATGGTTTTATGTAGCATGAATTCTGACCACCAAGAATGCTTAGCAAATATTGAACAAAGGTGAAAGCCCAGATTTAAAAGCTTTCAAGCATCAGGATTAATTTACATCCCTAACTGAAAATATCAGTATCTCAAAACACCAAATGGTTCTGCAAACCTTCTGCCAAAATTATGCCTACCTGAGGAGAAAAACTGATGCTAGAGATGGAATGCACTACCAGACAGGAAGTGTTAACTTAGACTAACCAATGTGATAAGTATTCCCCCCCTACCACTTGTAAAGCCTGTAAAGGTTGACCTCAAAGATTAATTTTGTGAGTTTCTGTTGCCTCTCATAAGACCTTCCAGGTAGCACAGGGGTTGGTACAAGGCCACAGACAGGAAAATAACAGCAGAGCAGCAATGCCCTAAGCCTCTTCTTAGTGTGATATGTTAGCATGAAAGATGAGGAAAAAAGGTTTAAAGGGTGGATCAGGAGACACCAGAGAAAAATAAAAACCTACAGAAGTGGTATTGGTATAATCCTTCCCCCATAATTTGAGCACAGCTTTTGGCACATACTAGCAAACATCAGAGTACATCAGTTTCTGTAAGCTCAGATACTGTGTTCAATACAAACCTTAAGCTGTCCCTCTAGCTCTTCTGTTTTCTGTTCCAAATAAAGACGTTTCTCTTTGTTCTCTTTAAGATTGGCTTCCAGCTGAGTGCAGTATTCCTGCTTGTCATTCAGCTTAGCTGTAACCTGATCCAACTGAACACTGACCTTGTTTAACTCCTGAGGTAAAAATAAAAACATGAGGGTTGTTAGCTTTTAAATAACTTCCAGAAATTACTCACATCACATATGCTTCAAATGATCTAACATGTTCAAATTAAAAAGGAAAATGACAGAGTTTTTTTTACTCTGAAGGACAAGAAAGCGAGAGGGGAAACACAAACAGGTGCACAAATTCTCTCTGTTCAACTCATGAAATTTCTATTAAAGCCTCAGTATCCTTCTCACACTTTACAGGTTGTGGGCTAAATCTTAACAAAGGTGTTTTCAGTTACTAATGGGAGAGGAACTGTAGGTAATAAATGCACCAGATCCTGAAATTGCAACAGTAACTAGAAACACTACAAAACCTTGGAGAAAAATTTTGCTGTCTTTATGAAATCCAGAACCACTGAAAAGGAAAGACAAAACCATGGAAACAGACAGACCACACACCAAAGAGTACCTCAAACCATTTGGTTCAACACAAAACAACTTGAGTTCCACAAAAGACAGGAATACATTTACCTAGTAACCACTATGATGGCAGCTACATCAAAGCTTCTTGCTCTCCAACCAAGCTGATTTTATTATTAATTATTTAATAAGTTGCAAAAAGAGGTCTTCTGTTTATAGCAATTAAATACATTCCCACCCTAAAAATGCTGTTATGCTAGGATCTGCTGGATGTTTCCATGAAGACCACCGCAGCATTGATTCTAACAATGCAAATACTTGATTCCACAGCTGGAGGAAAGCTTCACTAGGCTGAACACACACTAAAACGTGCCATTTTAACAACAGTCTTCAGGGGAGATTTGTGTCTATTGGCATACAGATAAATATTTCTGAATGCAGGTATCTGACTATGAGTTTATCTGAATCTGCAATAAGAGTTAAGAGTTTTCACCTGTACACAGTGCACCCTACAATCTTTTCCTCTCTTTTCTCACACAGGTGAGAAAGGAGTTATACTCCAATAGGACAGCTTGGATTCTGAGCCATACTCCTACAGCAAGAAGCAGACTCCTAAGTAAATTACAGAATGTTAGGGATTGAAAGGGACCTCAAAAGATTCTTTAATCCAACCCTTTACATTGCAAAATGTATCTGGCCCAGATTGCAGCAAGAACTGAACACATATCACGTGGTTAAAAATATCCTAAATTATTATTTCCAAATGCTTATTCACATGCATGGTTAGTTTGTAAACAGACTATTCTTAGGTTATGTAGTAGTTTTTTTAGGTAATGTAGAAACTTTGTGTTTGTATGTTGCTTATAACCTGTTGCTTATCTTGCAGCGCATGCTGGGCAGTGTCCAGATGATTCTGAAGATCAGCTCTCTGAGCAGCTTTTGATGCTTCTGCTGAAAGTAGCAATTCAGTCTTCGCTTTTACCTGAAAAATGAGTTGCATTTCACTAAAACAGCTATTTTACCGAAGCTCATTTTAACTTTTTTATACTTATCAATAACTTTAATTGTAAAATCATCAGTTTTCATGTGCTAGTGTAAAAAAGAAAAAAAAAAAGGAAGATTTTCAAGATTTAGAAAAATAGCAGCATTTTAAGCTAAAGAAGGTCAAACAAAAAAACCCCAGCAATCCCACTCATCATCTACTCTAGGAAATTATTTTCACTTACTAACAAGTAACAACGGGGAAGACTTACTGCATTCACACCCGTGTATACCTTGATAACCTCAGACTAAACGCACATTTAAAGGGCTCCAAAATGTTTAAAAGCAAAACAAATAAACAACAAAACAAAAATGTGCTTCCACACAGCACCCTCCCTTCCTTCCAAAAAAAACAGCAAACAAAATTTAGAAGGTGGCTCTGAATGGTGTTGGTGGATAGAGGCAATATTCCGGGTCAGCAGCTTCTGTGGTTTACTGTTTTTCTCCACAACAGAAATGATACTTCTCTGAAGACTGCAAGGAAGATCACATTGCCTTAAAAAGCAGCCACAACTGTCCAGAGATTATTCAGTTCTGGCTCTGATGTCCTAGTGAAAAAACAGCTCAGATCATGCAGCGAATCCCAGTGAAAACATCATAAAGCTACATCAGACGAAGTTCCTAGACCTGTTTGGAAACTGAGCGATACTAATTCAAAAGATATTATTGTATATTAATACAAGGACAACAGTACTAGCTGCATCAAGCATACCAATGCAAGATCAAGTATTATTTATTCTTTGGAATAGCTGAACATAATTAGCAGTTCTTGGTTTAAAGAGTATTTAATAATAAGAGAGTCCATGCCAAGTCTGGACTGGGGATTTTCCTTGTTTAATAAATTAAATCAACAAGAAGTTGGCCCACAGTGTTTTTGTTTTGTTTTTCACAAAAGTCACCGGCACAGGAAATTTCCAGGCACAAGATCTTAGTGACTTGACAGACTTTCACTCTGGTGCAGAGGATCTGGGACTGGTAAGGAGCAGCCATTTGGATGGCTAATCATTACGAATACAACAAGAGGTGCCAGAGGACAGATTTTCCCAACTCAGTTGTGAACTCTGGGGGTTTTACAATTTAAAAAATAATCAAACAACAAAATGTAGATAAAAATAACAAGAAAACCCAACATTTGCCATCTATTGCTATTCTGAATCCACTTATACTTTCCTCAATTTTATCTACCTCGTCCTACTTTATTTGTCTGCTAGTAGAAACATGCAATTGTTCCCAAATTGTTTTTTACACTCTCTGTTCTGAATACAGAAATCACAAGCAGGATTTATCAACAACACAGTACAGAGTTCCATTACCTGGACATCAAGTTGTGAAACTTTCTCTTTACTTTCATTTAGCTGGCTGGTTAGTTCAGTGATGTTTGCTTCCAGGGAAAGCACACGGTCTTGAGAAGCTCTTAGATGTGCCTTTTGCTCCTGCACTTGCTCGTGCAAATTCTCTTGGGCTTGTTTATGACTTTCTGATTGATTCTTCAGCTTCTCTGTCATCTGAGTTACCTGCAGTGAAAAAAAATAAAAGGAGGAAATGAGAAGACTGGAACAGTGTGTCCAAAGAAGTCATCAATCTTTTGAATTTTAGCTTGTCATGACTTTGGAGATTCGACAATGTATCACACTTCTTTTTCTGAACTATTACAGTACAGCTGTATCGTTATCAGAATTTAAACAGGTTACCAGTTAAAAATGGAAGCAGAAGGGATTTGACAATTCAGTCTTAATGTAACAAAACCAAATTAGTAAGGAGACAACAGAGGCAGGTTATACTGAATTTTGGTGTTGAAGGCAGGAATTCAACCTCTTTTTGCAATAAGAGAAACAAACATTTATGCACATACAAAAATTATCTGTAGGCACATATTACCAGGATATCTACAATATGAAACAAGTAGAAATTCTTTCCCCTATATTGATATTGTGGAAGTCACCAAAACACAAGTCCTGTGAAATTTACACTAAGATCTTTAAAGTATGTATAAAAGAAATAGCAGGGTACAGAAAAGACTAATGCCATATCTGATGAGACAAAAAAAAAAAAAGGAAGCAAAATTCAATAGTGATAATGAAAGAAAAGAAGTCACTGCACTCTTACCTGTATTTGCAAGGCGTGGTTTTTCTCTTGCAGCTGGTTAAGAACTGCTGTTTCTCCTTCACCAGCTTGAATTTTTGCATACAAGTCCTCTCTTTCTTTTTCTAGCAGAGAGATGTTTTCTTTGCTTTTTTGAAGCAAAGCCTCAAGATTTTGAATTTTTTGGTCTTTATCTCCAATTTGCCGTAGTACTTGCTCCAAATCATTCTAGAAAATGGCATAATAGCTTCCTTAATTATAAGGGACCTTAGAAATTATTCCTAATGCATAAAATGTTGGATAAACTTATTAAGTGCTCTAAGTATGCTCTGCTCTAGATGTACAAGTTAATTTATTGAAACCAGTATAAGTCATGCAAGTCATTTTTACAGAGAAATCATATCTCAAGTAATGAAAACCTGAAATAGGCTTTCACATGAGGATACATAACTATGCTACCTGGGCTTCTCGTAGTTTTGCTGTAGTATTTTGCTGAAGTGTCTGCTGTTCCTGGTGCTGCTGTTTTGCCTTATCTAATTGATGTTGCAATTCTGTGGAGCTTGCTGCTTTTTCCTTCAGCTGAAAAAAAACCAACCAACCAGAACAGATAATAAGTGAACAAGCATCGTTCAGTACGCTAATAGTTCTCAGTGTTCATTTTAATGCTAAAAAATTTTACTCAAAACATGAATATTTGAAAACTGGTATAAAAGTAAAAGTGTGTGATGCTAGTTAAAGGATCAAAATCTAAGTAAAGCTTTCATTACTATTAATAGGTGAGATTCTATATCAGAAGTGAGAACTATAAAACAGTTATCAGACGTACATGTATATTTTAGCTCTGAAAAATCTAAAATATAAAAGGTTTTTAGTATGTTTTTTCCAACAGTTGTTAAGATGTAACATGAGTAATAATATAGATACCTGTAAAAAAACCCCATTATTATTACTATTATTAGCAGTTTTAGTAGCAACTTCAGTTTAGCCATCTCTCCATTTCTATACTGGTCAAGACTTTGCATATTAGCTACAGAAAAGCTTTAAAGCTTTGACAACGTACCACTCAGGTATTTGGCCAATCCCCATACAGGCAGCAGAAAATCAGCAACATATGCAAGATGCTCATTAAAACAAATGAAAATTAATAAAACAAGTGATTTTTTCCCATCCTCCACACACAGGTTATTAACTAACGATTTGCTGTGCCATGTTCACTTTTTCTTCACATAGGGCTTTATCTCACAAAAATACCTACACACCAAAGTTTACCCATATGAGCTTACGTGCACCTAAGTCTTTTTTCATCAGATCCTTAGACAAAGCTCCTAAGAGCAAAAACCACACCTTTTATTCACTTGTAAAGCACAATGAACATCCATGCATTTGATAGGCATTCATCCTTACAAAACCTGTAATGCAAGTGGCATTTGGGCTGATTTTGGCAATTTTACTTTTAAGACTTCAACAAAATTCCCATAAGGACAAACTTTAAAAATCACAACATCACAAGAGTATTTATACAAGCTACTATCAGAACCACAACCAAGTAGAGTCCGCATGAAAGACCCTACCTCCTCTTCAGCTCGAGAAAGTTTAAGCTGCAGATCAGCCACCTGCTGCTCTTTGTCCATGAGTTTCTCACTAGACAGCTGCCTCTGTTCCTTGAGCCGCCCATGCGCTTCCCCCAGCTGCCGCTCTGTCTCCAGAAGTTTACTGTGCAACTGCAAAACAAACAAAAGGTCCTCCATTTCTTCAGTCATTCTTTACAATGCTGTAGCTTTAGACTCACTCTGTGTGATGTTTAACCTAAGTTTTCATAGCTCAGAGCAAAACAACTACGCAAGCTCCTGAAGTCAGGTATGTCCATCATAAACCTCGGAAACACAAATCATCTTAAAGAACAACATCACCTGCACAAGCGTGAGCAAATATTCCAAATGTAGGTTGGAAGTTCCTTCAATATGAGTTACAGAAATTCAACAGAAACACAAAGGAGGCAATTCTTCAAAGGCCTAAGGACTGGCACGTCAAATAGTATCACGTTTGAGGAATCTCAGTGCACACCCTCACTCCTGTAGGCCCAGTGGCTGAAGCATCATGCCTTTACCTGTTCCACTGGCTGACACAATATAGCATCACAGACAGGTTTGTGTTGGAAAGGGCCTCAAAGCCCATCTAGTTCCAAACAATCACCACAGACAGGGATATCTTCCACTGGATCAGGCTGCCCAAAGCCCCATCCAACCTGGCCTTGAACACTGCCAGGGAGAGGGCAGCCAACACTCCTCTGGGTAACCTGTGCCAGGGCCTCACCACCCTCACAGTAAAGCATTTCTCCCTCATCTAAATCTACCCTCTTTCAGCCTAAACCCATTACGCCTCGTCCTGTCACTCCATGCCCATGTAAACAGTTCCTCTCCATCTTTCCTTTAGGCCCCTTCAGGTACTGGAAGGCTGCTCTAAGGCCTCCTTGAAGCCTTCTCCTCTCCAGGCTGAACAACCCCAAGTCTCTCAGTCTGCCTTCACAGGAGAGGTGCTCCAGCCCTCTGATCATACTCTTCTAGCAATGCAGAACAGTGCAGGATTGTAATTTTTAGCTTGACCTGGCTAGATCAATGGCATCCAGTCTCTGCAGAGAAGAGATAGATGAACCTTGAATGTAGGGTACACAATAACTTATAGTCCAGCACCTTCCAGCAGCAGAGAGTAAGTAGGGGGGTGACCTCTTCCAGCTGGACATGAGCATGCCTTATGATTTTTTAAGTCATCAAAAGCAATACTGCACCAACTTCAAAGTGCAAGGATGGCCTTTTACAATTCATTGTTATAAAAAGCTTGCTCCATAAAATCAGCTTTTCTTCTATTTGAAACTCACTACAGGCCCTAGGTTACTTCCTGCCCACTCCTACATGAACACATTCACAGATACACAAATGAACTTTCCTATCAATGCAAAACCAGAGAATGGATCAGACCCTGAAGAACTTTCTACACATATCAGAATGAATGAAGCTTCCTTCCTATGAATTTATGTCCAAGGCTCTTGAACCGCTCACCTTTTAACTCCAGGTCCACCCTTCAGTATCCTTAAACCTTCCTCATGTTATCCTCAAGCCCCTACTAATATCTAGGCAGAAAGCAGCACAATCTCGTTGCTCACTGCAAACTACCCCTTGCTTGCCAGCTGGCTGTCTAGTGGGACAGTGGTTTTGATAATATTAAATTTTCCTCACAGGCACTGGGCCACGGGGGGAGGGGGTGGATGGGAGGTATGAATATGACTCGCTCTCTCCTTTACCCAGCCACCTGGTTCTACAGAAACTGAACAGTGAAGAACCTAATGCTGAAGACCTTTGAGCCATCTGTCAAAATTTGCCTAAAGTTACAAAGTTACAGGGGATGGAGGCAGGGAAACAAATGTGTTTATGCCGTTTTCTTAGGAAAACATGCTAAACTATTTTTTATATGTCCACAACGACAAAAACTGTGAATGAAAAGCTGTTCACCATGTGGCTGACATGCTGATTGCTAGCTGTGACAGCACAGTTAAGAGAGAGGCAGAAGAAGGAGGAGGAGGACGGGTGAGGAAGGAGACCATATTCTCTCCTTCGCTAATCAAGAACATTTGTCTTTTTCTGCAGGAATCACTGAATTATTAATATCTCCTCCTCACTAAAAATATGAACAAGAGCTGGAGGAAAAAATCTAACGAAAAAAGGGTGCAACAAGGTAACTACTGTAACTATTCGTGGCTCTGTTGATACCAGGAGAGAATGTTTGGAAATCAAGTAACATTTTAGAGAAGTCGCTTTTATTCCAGGCACAGTTAGGTGTTTCTGAAGGACTGTAATGTCAAGTAAACAGAACCATAAAATGCGGGATTAACCTACGCTATAGGACACAAAAATATTCAGACTTTCAAAGATATAATCAAGTAGATCCAAATTTCTCAACAACAACAGTATTTATTAGCAACTAACGTTTCTTCAAGACTGAAGGAGCCTGTATTTTCTTGTGTTACCTTCTTCCTATTGCTGTGCCAGAACCAACATTATCATAAAAGTTTCCTTCCATTGTGAAGATCACTTCTTTCACATCACCCACACTCTAAAATATACAAACTTAACCAGACATGCATCTGTTCAAATGAATTTTGAGAAGATGGCAAGGATTCTTTGAGAACTAAACAGCTATACATAAACCTCCATAAGCAGCATTCCTTATGTCAACATAAGCCATTGGACTACATGCATAAGAAGATAATTCCATGAAAGTATTAAGTGAACAAATAGGAGAAATTTTGTCTTTTCATGACAATACAACTGAACTCTCTTTCAGAGGGACAGAGAGGAAGGTAAGTTCTTGCTCGGCTTTAATTTAATTTTATTCCATGTATGAAGGGCTTTCTTTCCTCTGATATTCTTTTACAATGCAATTCTGAAACACACCCTCAGAGCCAGCAGCTTGTTCAGGTTTTCTTGCTCAGACTGTTTTCCTTCCCAGTGCTATCACCAGAGAATTGTGTGATGCCTCCGTTTCCCTTCACAGGAATTCCTTCAGCAATGCTTCAGGCACCATCCTCCTACTTCATTTTCTCACCCCAAAAATCCTTCCTGAAAAATGCCCTCTCAGGCTGAAGCCAGATCTCAGCTCAACATCTTGGCTGTGCTTCTGAAGCTCTGCACACACATTGCCTAGGCAGAGAAAGGCAGTTCTACCAAGTGAGGATTCCTAAGCAGATAGTTGTATTAGTTATCTCCCCTCCCCCTGACAGGAGGCTGATGGGAGAAGGAAAGTCATTCTGGGGATGTAGTACATACATAAATGAAGTTTTGCCAAGACACTTGGCAAAAGTGGCATCTTGTTCTTCCAAGATAAACTGTACACGCACAGCTTGCAACTTAATCTATTTCAGACTTGACAAAAGGTTGAAAATTGAGAAACACTCAATTTAAAATGATAAAGCTTTAGAAAGAGATTAAAGTGAAGTACGTCATACTAACAACAAACCGGATCATTTTTTCCATCTTAGGTCTGAAGACAATTCCTGATGCACAGCTTTTCCGGGCAACCTGTTCCAGTGTCTCACCACCCTCAGAGCGAAAATCTTCTCCGTAACATCTAATGTGATCTTCCCTCTTTCAGTTTAAACCCATTGCCCATTGTCCTGTCACTACACTCCCTGATAAACAGTCCCTCTCCAGCTTTACAGTAGCCCCTTTAGGTACTGGAAGGCTGCTCTAAGGTATCCACAGAGCCTCCTCCACACTGAACAAGCCCAAGTCTCTCAGCCTGTCTTCACAGGTGAGGTGCTCCAGCCCTCTGATCATCTTTGTGTGCCTTCTCTGGACTCGCTCCAACAGCTCCATATCTGTCTTGTACTGAGGACCCCAGAGCTGGATACAGCACTCCAGGTGAGCTCTCACAAGAGCAGAGGAGGAGAGTCACCTCTCATGCTTCTTTTGATGCAGCCCAGGACACAGTTGGCTTTCTGGGCTGCAAGTGCACATTGCCAGCTCATGTTGAGCTTTACATCAATCTGCACCCCCAAGTCCTTCTTCTCAGGACTGTTCTCAATCCATTCTTTGCTCAGCCTCTAGCTGTGCTTGGGATTGTGCCAACCCATGTGCAGGACCTTGCACTTGGCCTTCTAACTTCACGCAGCTTGCACAGGCCCCCCTCTGAAGCCTGTCAAAGTGCCTCTGGATGACATCCCCTCCCCTACAGCATGTTGACAGCACCGCACAGCTCAGTGTCATCAGCAAACATGCTGAGAGCACACTTGATTGTGGCTTTATCTACCTTACTGAACCAGAACAAATAATCTTGCTGACTTATTAGGATTTGTCTATTACCATATTTGTCATGGAAACTCAATATTCTGGGTTGCCCTCTCATTTGACAATACTTTGCTTATTTCAGGGAATGTATCAACAAAAAAATGGGAGGGGAAAAATGTAGGATGAAAGAAGAATTCATTTAACACTGTAAGAGAAAAAAATAGACAAAAAGCCTGTGTCAGATAAGCTAACACCTTTTTTATCCACATAACAGAAAAGTAAAATCAGAATCACAGAATCACAGAACATTACGAGTTGGATGGGACCTCAAAAAAACATCTAGTCCAACCCCCCTGCCAGGGCAGGATCACCTGGACTAAATCTCACAGGAATGCACCCAGGCAGGTTTTGAATGTCTCCAGAGAAGGAGACTCCACAACCTCTCTGGGCAGCATGTTCCAGTGCTCCATCACCCTCAAAGTGAAAAACATTCTCCTTATATTCATATGGATCTTCCTATGCTCCAGTTTGCACCCATTGCCCCTTGTCCTATCACTGACCATCACTGAGAAGAGCCTGGCTCTGTCCTCCTGACACTCACCTTTTACATATTTATAAACATTAATAAGGTCATCCCTCAGTCTCCTCTTCTCCAAGCTACAGAGGCCCAGCTTCCTCAGCCTGTCCTCATAAGGAATATGTTCCACTCCCTTAAGCATCTTGGTGGCCCTGTGCTGGACTCTTTCAAGGAGTTCCCTGTCCTTCTTGAACTGAGGGGCCCAGAACTGGACACAATATTCCAGGTGTGGTCTCACCAGGGCAGAGTTGAGGGGGAGAAGGACCTCTCTTGACCTACTAACCACACCCCTTCTAATACACCCCAGGATGCCATTGGCCTTCTTAGCCAGGAAGCCACATTGCTGGCTCATGGTCATCCTGCTGTTCACCAGGACCCACAGGTCCCTCTTACCTATGCTGCCCTTCAACAGGCCAGTCCCCAACCTATACTGCTACGTGGGGTGGTTCTTCCCTAGATGCAAACCCTACACTTGCCCTTGTTAAATCTCAATAAACTTCTTCCCACACCCAGCTCTCTAGCCTGTCCAAGTCTTGCTGAATGGCAGAACAGCCTCTGATGTGCCAGCCACTGTGGTGGTTTGGCCCTGGCTAGGGGCCAAATGCCCACCAGAGCCAATCGCTCACTCCCCTTTTCAGCCAAAAAAGGGAGAAAATATATGTTGGGAGGCTTAGGATTCAAGGTAAGGAAAGAGGGATCACTCTGCAATCAGCATCATGGGCAAAAGAGACTCAGCACAGAAGAAAGGAAAGAAAACTCTCTAATTTATCACACTGCACTACACACACAGTGACACCAGAGTCAGGTAATGAGAAGTGCAACCAGATCTTAAAGCACCTCCCCCCATCCCTCCCTTCTTAGCAGACTTAAACTTCATTCACAATTTTACTCCCTTCTTCCCCCCCTTCCCCACCATGGCACAGGGAGGGGCAGGGAATGGGGTGTGGGGTTACGGTCAATTCCTTACAAACTACTTTCCTTCTCCAGATCTTAACACTTCTACTTCCCCCCAGCCCTCCCTTCCCTCATCCAGGTCATCAATAAATATATTGAATAGTACAGGTGCCAATAGCAATCCCTGAGGGGCTCCTCTAGACACAGGCCTCCAGCTAGACTCTGTCCCATTGATCAAAACTCACTGGCTTCTTCCCTTCAAACAGCTCTCAATCCACCTCACTACCTTCCATACCACACTTCCTCAGTGTAGCCACAAGGATGCTTTGGGAGATGGTGTCAAATGCTTTACTGAGGTCAAGGTAGACCACATCTACTATCCTAACATCATCTATCCACCTGGTTATATCCTCATAAAAGGCTATTGAATTAGTCAAACATGACTTCCCCTTGGTAAAACCATGCTGAATGCTCCTAACAACCCTCTTATCCTTGATGTGCCTAGAAACTGCACCAAGGATAAGTTGTTCCATCACCTTTCCAGGGACAGAGGTGAGGCTGACTGGTCTGTAGTTACCCATGACCTCCTTGCCCTTTTTGAAGACGGAAGTAACATTTGCTTTTCCTCTCCCGTTTCCCAGGATTTAGCAAAGATGATGGATAGTGACCTAGCAATGACTTCTGCCAGCTCCCTCAGCACCCTCAGGTGCATCTTGTCAGAACCCATGGATTTATGGATGTCCAGATGGCTTAATTCACCCCTGACCCAGTCCTCATCAACCAACGCAGACTCATCATTTATCCTGACTTCCTCTGGGGCTTCAGCCATCTGAGGGTCTTGCAAGCAGTCTCCAGCAGAACACGAGTACAAAGTTTATGCTCATTCAACCCTAATCTTTAAAACTGAAATTACAGTTTTAAGAAGAGTTCCAGACAGAACAGAATTACTATGATGTTTCCCTTTCAGAAAAAGGAGAGTTATACTACAGATAGACAGTTATTACATTTACCTTCCCAGAAATACAAACGTGGAAAGGTGGTTATAACTGTAGATACTGCTGAGTTTGACGGTGACAATGGGACTACAACTATCCGGTTTTGCTCCTGACAAGAGTTGGGACCTACTAAAAAGATTCAGATGTAGCAACAAAGAAATGCCAAAGAATTTCTACACTCTTATCACAGCTTCTTCTTTTTGCCTGTTCTTCTCTATCTCATTCTCCACAGTGTTAGGAAGAATGCTAACTATTTACTCAAATACGAGCCAGCTTTATATTTATTCCAATACAAGTACTGGTTAGTCACTCCCCCTCAACAAGGAAATGCAAAAGCATATGCATGGAAAATATGCACACGCAGTTTAAAAAAGCCAAATGGGATGGTTTAAGGAACCTTCCCAATAGGCTAGTCTGGGAAGCCTAGGGAAACTTACCTGGCTGAGTTCACTTTGCAGTTGCAGGCCATGCTGCTCTTTTTCCTCCCTCTGCTGCTGGAGCTGTTTACTTTCTGCCTTGAGATGCTGGTACTTTGTCTCTACTTCGGACAACTCTTCTTTAAGTTTCTGGCTTGCTTCCCCCTTCTCAACTAGCTCTGACTGTAATCTCTGTATCGAGGCTTCTGATGCAAGCAGCTTTGCCTGAAGCTGATGGCAGTCCAGGTCCTTCTGGTGAAAGCTTTCCTGCATGTTCTTCTTGCTGACAGATACTTCATTGTGTTTTTCCTCTAGCTGGGTGTAGTCCTTTTCTTTCTTCAGCAGCTTCTCAGTCAGAGTCTATGAAGAGAGTTATACAGCAATTCAATTACAACTCTGCTTTCAGCTGTTCAAGGCATTATGCACACTTCTTCTCGAGTGTTGGTGCTGAATGACAAAGAACTTGCTCAAAAACATTATTATAGGAAATACTGACCTTTCTTTTATATCACACACGTTCATTCTGGAGCCCATGCACACACAGTTTCAAATGAAAATACTGTTTTTCATATTTTCGTATAAACACATATCCTCTTACTGAGAACCCCACACAAACTCTTACTTCTGTATCCTGATTTCTAAGTTGCTTTTCCATAACATTCACATTCTAGATTATTAAAACTGCAGTTGCTTGGGAAAAGTTGAAATAGTAATTTGAGTTATTAGTATACAGAATAAGTTTTCAAGTATCACTGTCCCTCACACAGTTCCCTAAGCAGCAACATTTGTAGTTCAACTCCTGTCTAATCCTGTACAGTCATCATGCTGGTCATTTTTAGAATTATCCTGATTTTGCCATGCCACTATACTTACAGCATGATCCGCTACCCAAATTACAGAAGAGAACCTGTGAAAACTAAAAAAACATTGTGAATGAAGCACCCATGATCCGAGTTTCATTTGAGAAGATGAGGTTTTCACATTTTAATTCATATCATCTAATTTCCTTGCATACAAATCAGCTCAAAGAGGACAGAATCACAGAATCACAAGGTTGGAAAAGACCTTTAAAATCATTAAGCCCAACCATTCCTGTCCTATGCTAAACCATATCCCTAAATACCTGATCTACCCTTTTTTTAACCACATAAAAAAAGGGTAACACATAAAAACACGTTAAAAAGGATGGTTGCTTTGAGTTTGAAAACAGTAAAAATTTGGATTCCCTAAAGGAAAGATATGAACAGCTCTGAGCATCAGATTTTTCTTACCACATTAACAACAGTAAATATTGCAGGGTCTAAGGCCATAATGTCAAATTCACACATTGAAACAAATGCTGGGGAGAAAAAAGTATTTACAGACCATTTTCAGCTATTCCATAATGCTTTTAATCAAATTTCATTAACTAATCAGAACTATATTCAGATAGAAAGTAAATATCTTAATGGACAAGATATAATTCCAGAAGTTTTAGGTTTTCTCCCAAGCTTAGTTGAGCACTAACTAGAATTTCAGACATCTCCAGGCAGGACAAAGAAGCCATCAGAACCATTTCACTTCTCCAGTGTCACTTTTTGAAGCACGGAAACACAGTTGCACAGAGGCCCTGGTCATGGTCCAACCCACATAATTCATTCCCATCTTCTTGAAATGTACCAGCAGGTTCCATTTATGGCAGCATCTTACTGATACCTGTGTGGAGCATTACTATGCACACCTTTTAAATGCTGTACTTTCAGTGACTACTGCATTGTCTAGTCACCCTTCCAATTAAAAAACAGGAAAATAAAGAATACTTCCAGCATATCAGAAGTGACAGGAAAATATCAACAGTGAGGTCCAGTTTTATGTATCAAAGCTTCAGACAGTTCTGTAACTTTGCAATAACACTGTTTCAAAGATAAGATAAATACTGCTGCAATTCTAGCTATGCTGGGCATCTTAAAAGCACACTTCTGCACAATATCCAGGGAAGAAACCTGTTTTGCCAGAAGAAAATAGCTGTAAAAATTATTTGAATAAGTTAAACAGTCATGTTCTTTACAGATTTTAGCAAATGATTACTATATCGGTCATTATATACCATAAACAAACACTGCTATTTTACAACCATAAGATAAACAGAAGAATCTATTTAAAAAAAAAAAAAAAGCTTAGAAAACAAGCAAACTTGCAAATAGCAACTCTAGCAGTCCAGCAACTCATGTGAGAAGAAATATCATTAATGCCCCATGTGTCCATTTAAAAAGATATATACTTTCTAAAGCATACAACTTACAAAAAAAAAAAAAAACCTATTCTGGCTCAAGACTCCAGTTTGGCTATTGAATTCTAGCCCTGAAGTATTTTATTTTGAAATGTTTCTTTTTTAAATCCTCCTTGAAAAGTAAAATAACTTTTTTCTCTTAGGGGCATGCAGAAATTTTTATATATGCATATATAAAATGCAGAAAGTACCTAAAGTATATACTGAGGTCAGGTGCCATCTTTATGATGGATCCCACTGCTTTTAGAGGCTTCACTCTCAGAAAGTAAAATAAAGTTGCAATTCCCTTTTCTTTAAAAAGACATGGCCAGGCAGGACCATTAACATTCATACTGAATCGTATTCATGAAATACCAACACACTACAGCACCTTCTTTGTCATAGCTGGGCAGGTTAGAGCTGAGGTATTATTACTATTAGTTCGTAGATCCACACATCACATGTACAAGTGCTATGACTTTGTGAAGGGTCAGTGCAGGGCACTAGCTTAAATTTTCAAATCAAGTCAGGCAGGAAAGATAAAAAAGAAGGAGAAACAGCATTGTCTTGAAGTAGACTGAGACTCTGGGAAGCTTTCAGGAATGCTATGTAAAAGAAACAAGAAGCAAAGCCTTTTCACTGTCACCTAACTAGATTATCCAAATAACAATCAAGAGCAGCAAAGGTTCTTCACTACCACCTTACAAACTATCAAAAGACAGCCAAGAGCAGCTGCTACACATGGTCAGAGATGTTGCTCCATATCCCGTGCTACTCTCTTCCTCCCTGGTCTGATGAGCAATACAACAACAAATATCAGTGTTTAAAGCCACTGTTCCTGACCGCTGAACACCTTCTGCCATCATGAATGGTCAGACAGAACCAGCTGCTGTTGCTTTCACAAGAGAAGAGCTGGTTTGTCCAACAGCCTGCTACCACTGACTCGAGGCCACAGAGCTGCCAAATTATGGTCATTCAGGACACATCAGTGTTTCCTATCTGGATGTATGTACCAGCTAAATCCCAGACATACAAAGGGATATGTGAGCACACATCCGCCACCTCTCTGCCCCAAGCCTTGATTTACACAGAAAAGAAAGAGGGAATGACAGTGTGCTCCAGCACTCAATGAAGAGCCCTGAGGTCTCTGTGCTCACAACGTACAAAGGGAAACACCACACTAAACACTTATTTTACAACTGTTCTATGGAAAAAAACCCAAACGTGTAATGCATGTTAGTAGTTAGAGTGGCTAGACATTAGGTATTAACTCTGTGGTCACTGACCAAATTTCAGAATAGTTATGTCAGTAAAAGGTTGGAAAGTAAGCATTCTTCCCTGTAGACAATTTTCCTAAAATAAACCAAGCAAAAAATCCCCACATGCAATGGGTTTGGAACTACTAGTCAAGGAATACGCTGCTTTTCCATACATTAGGCCTCTTCCAGGCTACAGGCCATTACTGGCCTCCGCAAGGCAAGGTAGGCCTCAGAATTACAGTGCTTTATAAATGAAGGAAAGGCAGTTCCTGCTGGTTTCAGAAAGATGATCATATCCTACTTGTCATCTGCTCTCTTGTAAGTATAGATCCTGAAAATATAAAAAACAGCTTGCTTGTTTGAGGTTGTACATGAGCTTGAAAATCTCTGCGTCAACGCACAGAAATATCTTCCCACATTGCAATGAAATTATAAACATATCAAAATGAAATATATCCTATCCTGCATTAATGGCTCTTCCTCCCTCCCTGAAAGTTTCTTCAAGGAGTGCAAACTGTTCGAAGGGAGAGCAATTTGTGTTATTTGAGAAGCTAGTCTTGACCTTTTCCAATTCCAGGTCCAAGTCCTCAAGGGCTTAAAGTCCTTGGCTAGCATACCACTCTTAAGAATACTGTCTTTCAAAAAGCTACATAAAGAGGTGGCTATAAACTGCTTTAAGTCACTGAAACAGACGGAGGAAAAGTAGCTCACTGCCACTTCTGTTCTTCCTATTCCTCAAGTGGTGTTTGGCATTAACCTGACATAGCAGATGACTCTCAAAGTATGGTTATCTTCTGCGTCAATCTGTTTTCACTCCACATTGTCAGTGGAATAGCAACATAATCAGGCAAGGTCTCTATACTGTCTAGTAATAATTTTACCAAGAGCTTGATTCAGTGTTGCTGGTCTGTGGAAGAGTACAGCATGACAATTCCCACCATCTCAGTTCTGCACCTGATTTAATGAGCCAAACCAAGAGTCATCTTACTAAATGCATGTTCAATTTACTGAATTTTAATTGCATCTTTGCAAATGCTGCTTTCACATCAGATTACATTAAATATACACTGTTTGGTCCCTTTCCTATTTTCCAAGACTGAAAAGGTTGCAGGTGAAATCTGTGCAGTTCATATACAGATTTATAAACACATCAAAAAGCAGCATGCGTCTTCCTCCCTGTCTCCTTTTGCCCCTTATCTCTGTTTATTACCCTACAACACATGGTTTCTTAATGCAAATACAAAATGTAGCAACCTCAGAGGACATTGATAAAAGCTCTCAAGGAATACTTACAAACTGAGAAACTTTTGGAGCTTATGTCAATTTTCTACCAGTCATGACACTGACAGAAGGCCAAAAAATACAACAGAAATACAATCTAAAAGCGAAGAAACTGGAAGAGAAAGACAAGAGCTCAAACTATCTTCTGAATTATGATGTTTAGGCAAACGCTGTAATATTTCAAAGGGTACCCCATTTTCTTCTGATGCATGAGACAGCAAGACTGTTTAATGATAGGTAAGTATAAATTGCAGCAATTAGAAATCTGCAATCATAATAGCCCTGAGGATTTCCACTGCAACAGATTGATGATCATTAAAATATAATGTTTGCTTGTACATACCACATCCTTCTTGTTAAGGAAAGTGGTAAAGGAATTCTCAACTTCCGCAAGACCATGAAGTGTTTTGCTACAGTCTTCGGCGCTTTCCAAGGCAACATGTGATGTGTTTCCATTTTAACGTGAACTGACAAGCATCTGAAATAACAGCATTCTCACCTGGTTTTTCTGTTCTAGCTCTTTGACTGAACTTTGAAGTTTTTGCAGCTCCTGAACATACACAGCTACCTCCTGAGGTCCTTTGGCAAGTTCAGCTCTTAACTGCTTAATGGTAGCCTGAACAGACAAACAGAAAAATCCACCATTAAAACAAAGCTTTGCATGTATAACCCAAGAAAATCAAGATGTCTGGTAGCAAAATTAAAAGCATCTCATATACAAACAAACAGCTTCAGGAAAAAAAAAATCACCTGCAAACTAATCTCAGAGCACCATCCGATAAATAAGTACCACTGAGCATAATTTCCCAGCTGAGATTGATTTGTCTCCTGTTTCAGAAGACAAAAACTGGTCCCAGTCCAACAGAAAACGTGTTAAAAATACAACAGGTTACTCATTAATCGGTACCACAGTTCTAGCTCAAAGTGAAACCCTCCCAAGTCAATGCAGTTACATGGCCAAAATCTTTGCCTCCCTGGTAAGGAAAACATAGTGGAAACGTCACCAGAAGTGAGTCTGGCACCTGATGGAAACTTGGTGTGTTGGACATATCAACCCTGCAGGTCAGCATAATTGGGGGGAACAATACCACCCCATTAACCAGGATTGGTACAAACCAGAACAGATCACTGACTACACAGTACGTGAATACAGTAATGGAAGCGAACAACAGAACGCACTTTAGAAGGGTAACACTGGCTGCCCTAAAGCATGCTGTGTATGAATGCACTCCCTTTGAATACATTATATAACAGCGACCTTTTTAAAGAAGTTTTCTTTCCTATTGTTCTTAAAACCACAGATTTCAGCACAAAGGTATAAATACTGAATTCAAGAATGAACTAAAGCAGAACAGAAGTAGCAGACAATAAACACACTATTTACAACCTCTCTACAGAAAAAAGAAGACCAAAGAGAACCTAAGAACGCATTACATGACTTCACATAGTTATTAATTCTGACTTTCTGTAATGCTGTACTTTAAAAGTTGTTTTGTTACAGAGCTGTAGCTAAAACACATTCTGGGATCTGTCTTTGGCAGAAAACATTCCAGGATATTCTCAGAAAACAGATTATGGGTATTTCGCTACAGAGAGAATATAACACAGAAAACATGCAGAAGCTTGCTAGGGAGACCACTTTCAAACTAGAACACTAATTTATATGCATAAAGATGTATTTCTCTTATTCACAATTCAATAAGACCACCCTACACTTAATTCTTAACACGGAAATATATCTCAGATGAATATGAATTCCTGATAATTTCTGGCTGATGTGTCTGTATCATTAATGAACCAATAAGCAGACAGGTATATGTCTGTTTAAAAACCTCCTGAAATTATCTTGATACAACAGAAGCAGCAAAAGCTTTCAAAAAGTTTGCCTCAAATTTAAGTGCCTCAGTTAGAAAGCAGAGATAATAAAACGGATGGATGAAAGATGGAAATAAGCAGTCACAAAAGCTGTTAGCAGACACCTCTTCAAATTAGTTTTCAAGTATTCTGGTGTTCTCAGTGCATTTGTTTAGTGGGAAAAAAAAACACAAACCCAAACCAAAAAACCCAAACAAACAAACCAGTCCTGGCTTTATTAAATTTACTCCTAATTTAATCTGCCACTCCTGTTTAATTCTGTGGGCACTCAAGTTAACAGTCAAGACTAGGCCTTGTATTTATCAGACACTGAAACAAATCCAAATCTGCAGAGATTCACAGAAATGCTTAGCTTCACAGCAGTGCAGCTGGTGTCATAATGTGTTTACTATGCAGGAGCCACTATAGTGAAAAACTAAACATGGAAGGAATAGCTCAGAATAAACATTCATCTGAGAGATCTAGACACCAGAATTTTGGGTGCAACTCTGAAATAAGGCATGAATGCTAAAAAACCACAACTGTATTATTCCCATCCCTCTTCTGCTGCATTTGGAGGTGCTCATATAGGGTGAAGACACCATAAATTTAACTTAAAGACATCTCATTTTGGAATCCAATATTAATACCATTATCCTCACCCAGCTTGGCAAAAAATAGCCAAGGATGGTGTAAGAATCACTCTACGCTTTCAACCATCGAGATGATCTTAAAGAGCAAAGCTGAGATGAAACACAGCCAAACTTTAACGGCCACAACTGTACCCATTCTGCTAAGTACTTCCATCTCATGTTTCCTTATGGCTAACACTTTTCAAAACTGTGGGGTTTTTTTAAGAAAAGTAGGAAGGTTCTCACCACTGTGACTTTGAGTATTTTTTGATTTTTTTAAGCAAGCCTGATCTGTCACTTTACATCGACAGAAAAGCTTTTATTTTGAACACGTCTTGAGCTATTGTTACCATATGGTGGAATTCAGCAGAGAAGACAGCAACACTTTTGAGAAGAACCAGACTGCCAGTGTTTACCATGTTCTGCCACGCTACAACTCAGTCTTCTCTGGTTCAGCCCACATACTGATGATACTACACAGGCGTCTGATACTATTATAATTGCTGCAATGTAGCTTGTAATCCTTCCATATATCTAAGACTTCTTAGACACATCGTAACAGCTAGAGGCATCACACAGCCTTCTCCCCAATCTGCCATTACTTCCAGGAAGACTGAAAAAACCTTCTTCACTTGCCTTTTTTCCTGTTAAAGGCTGCACTTTAAAGCTACATTTTAAAATGGCTACTTACGTCACAACTTAAATATACCTAATTTTGGGGGAACAGGAGCAATTCGTGCTTCTGCAAGAATGTTTGAAGATAAAAGATTCTGTTACACCCATGTCATTATGTCATTTTATCTTCACATGAAAACTCAATATCCAAAACTGCAGAAGACTATAGAGACAGTTTTTTTGAAATGAAATTTAAATTCTACATCACAGTTGTGGGATCTCACAGTTAAAAACAAATTACAATTATGCAGCAACTTACATGGCCACATAACCACATTATACTCATAACTCCAACTGTGATACTCCTTTTTTTCAGATCTGATGAAGCTCTTGGCATATGTAATTTTAACTTGAAAACAATGGTAGATTCATGTCTAGTACAATACAGTACCCTTGCACAATTTCTGGAGCTCAACATATCTGTTGGGAGAACAGGCAGGAGGGAAAGCCCTAAGGAGTTTAGAATAATGCCAGGCAGCACTTCTCTAAAGCTCTGCAGAACAAATTAAGAAAAACAAAGTTAAATCTGCAGTTCTGAAATCTAGGGCACAAGAAACCCCAGAATAAAAAGATGTCAAAAATCCTTCACATCCACAAATCTTAACAGGACAGAGAATACTAGCAGTCCTAAAGAAACCCCAGGCGTTCCCTCATGCAAGCTGGGAAATTCTGCAAGGACCCCACCTCACTAGGGACCACAGCCCTGTGTTGACAACTTTTGCTGGCATTGCCACATTGGTGGTGGCAAAAGAAAAGGGGGAATGAAAAATTAAAAGGTCTCAAACACAGCCAGCCGTCTTCAGTGAAGGCTGTTACACTGTCAAGTCATCCATTAGTAACACTGTACAAACCATACCCCAGTGAGATGCAACAACACTCAGCAGGGGAATTCTGTGCGTATAGATTCAACAACTCCTTGGCAGAATAAACTATATGTTAAACAAAAGCCTTTTTCAACAAAAATGGACAAATGTTTTCAAATCTCAAATGAGTAATGTAAAACCTCTTCCACTGACTCAGCCAAAATAGGGCAAACCTTCACAAAGTAGTAGTTTCTGAAGAAAACAGCATATAATCTGTGGCAACAAAGAGAGGAACACTAAGGCGGTGCTGCCTGGAAACAGAATACAGGTGACATCCTGACATCTTGATCTTAAAACATGCTGGGGACTTGCAGACACTTGCTTTCTACTCTAGTGCATAACAGGCGACACATGGAGACCGTTATGCAGTGGATTGGGTGAGGGGATGTGTGCAGAACAGATTTGTACCTTGCACACAAAACATTCCTACAACAAGTAACAGGTATAGAAAGGCTTCCCACTTAACATCAAAAACTAGAAAAAACAAAAATGAAAAAGTTTACAATATCCACTAAAATTGTAAAATCTTGTCAAAGTTCAAGAATTATGGATGTCCTATAAGAATATTTAAATTATTAGCTATGTTGTATCAACCATTTCTATTTATGTATTTCAACACCCTAGCATCCATTTTCAAGTGGGAAATGAAGAGCAGCCCTGGAAAGAGACACAGTTGTGCTTGCTGGAGGGAAGCCCTGGAAGCGAGAGAAAAATCAGTAAAGCCTGAGATGGGGGGTCTGGTAGAGATGTAAATTTGTGTGTTGACTCCAGACTGCTGCATCTGCCATCGAGAGGGTATCAAAGTTTGCTCAGTTGTTACTGAAGTTGCCTTTGATCCACCACAACCGGATTCTGTGCTTTTCAATACGCTGCATTTTCAGGCACATCAGCTCAAACATTTTCAGTAACAACTTCTTCATATGCACATATAAAAAGTGACACAAGTCTTTGAATCACACAGGTATTGCTCTCTTTTTTTCTCCTGGTAGAAAGAGCACAGCTCTGCTAGAAAGTTTTCTTCCTCTGCTGTTGGGCTCTTGTAATGACTTTTTTTGCTCAAAAGGAAGTTTCATAATGAAAAGTACAGAGCCTTTTGGAGAGTAAATACTGACAGAATTATACAGTTTATCATGGTGAAAAAACGTATCTATTAGATAAGTTAGAAGATCAGTTACAGAAGAAGCTTTTTCATTATCACAGAATCACAGCATGGTAGGGGTTGGAAGGGGCCTCCTGGAGATCATCTAGTGCAACCCCCGTGCCAAAGCAGGATCACACCTAGAGCAGGCTGCACTGGACAGTGTCCAGGCAGGTTTTGAATGCCTCCAGAGGTGGAAACTCCACAAATTCTCTGGGTGGTCTGTCCCAGTGCTCTGCCTCCCTCACAGGGAAAAATTACAATGAATTAGTATTTTCCATTTCCACATGAAATTCATGGCAAAGCTAACACAACAACACATCTTTAGGTGTGACAATTACCTCCGAGTTAGCCTGCTCTGCCTGCAAGTGCTTGCACTCGTCTTTCAGCTTCTCAGATTCTCTCTCACGTTCCAGAGTCATTTTGTCCATCAGTGTCTGAACTTGGACCAGCTCCTTTTTCAGGACGGCCACATCTTCCACACCAGGCCTTTGTAGCTGAAAAGAGAAAGAGTAGCAGTGAGCAACACACTGTTGCAAGACATGCTTCCAGTCTCAATGTCGCTTCTAAAAATCTTTCAAACAGACAACTTATAGACGAGGTGACACACACAGTATCACAGCTGTGAAAAACACAAGTTAAAAAAAAAAAGCCAAAACCAAACCACAAACCCAAACAAACAAACAAACCCCAAACCAACCACAGAAAAGCAGTTATCACTCTCAAGGGTAACAGGATTTAATGGCTGGTTGTCAGTTCTTGCCTGCTAAACTTTGAACTTGCTGACTGATTTCTATCAAATCTGACAAATGGGAAAGGGTCTCAAAGATTAAGTTTCTGTAATTTTTCTGCAGGTAGATGGCTAGGTATAGGAGGAGTGACAGGTAATCCATGCAAGAAATTTATCTGAAGTCACAAATCCTTAAGAAGTAGACTATACCAACACTACTACCCTATAGAACAGATTTCTGTATATACTTTCCTGCTGTAACATTCACAAGCCCCTCTCAGGACTGAGAACACATAACAATCCAGTGCTACACTGACTTTTGTAACGATACTGCCTCTATCTTCAAGAGCTATTTCAGAAAAAGGTCAACTGAAGGTACTGTCAGACAGGTCTCATAGCAGACCCATAGGTAAAATCTGTTCATAATTAAATCTGAAGCACCATAATTGTCCCCCGAAATGAAAATATATGGAGGGAAAGCAGAGGAGGGACGGCAACAGTGGACACAAAAGGAAGCAGAGAAAAGGAAGTGCTGGCACGTAGAAGAGAAGTAGTATAGTGAAAGAGTGAGAATGCAGAGGGAGAAAGGAAGACCAGAAACAACTAAACAGAGAGGAAAGTGTAGATGCAGTGGTGAGGCAGGGCCAAGAGGGAGTCATGAACCCTTCAGGGCAGCCAGCTACAGGGAAGAAGGGGTTTAAATGAGTCCTCCTTTCCTCCACAGTTTAAGCAGTGGTTCAACAGGAAAAACTAGGAAGTCCACTTCACTACTGCTTTAGAAGCAGCATGACTGCTGAGTCACTGGGATTGCTCTCTGGAGCTACAGCTGTATATAACAGTCACCAGGAGCCAAAATCCTGGAACACACTCACACTGGTAGTATCAGCCAAGCGCAAGAGAGGCAACATTGACATCGGCATGGCGATGACAGCTGCCAGCCTTCCAGCCACCAGGTCACAAAACACCTCTCTGAGCACTTCTTATGAACGCAGCTGTCCGGGGACAGTTAGGGCACAACACTTTGGGGTCATCTAAAGACAGCTGTGGAAGTCAGAAACGGCATGCTCCAAGTACAGGCCTGCGCAGCACAGCTAGACATGTAATACCCTGCAAGCAGGGCATCAAACAAGCAGACTATAATATAACATAGGGTAAAATTTAACAGGTATCTCAGAAACTACACATATATTTCCTCACTGGAAAGGCACTGAAAATTTTCGTCAGTGAAACAGGTCAAAACAGTGTTCTGAACCGGTTTTCTGCCCACAAGCAGATGTCTCCAAGTCCCACAGAGTTTCTGACTGCTTTAAAACAACATTTTCAAGTGCCTCCCTCCCTTGACTTGAAAATAACAGAAACATGAGTGTGATGTGAATACCAGCTCTGTCTTTAAGTCTTCCACTGTCCTTCTCTCCTCCCGCAGTTCTTGTGTCAGGTTTGTCACTTTCTGTTCCGCACCCTCCCGAAGGCCGATTTCTTCATCATACTTTGATTTAAGATCTAATAAGAAGGAAGTTGAATGAATGATGACTTGTACAAGTTAACAACAGAATCAGACCTCACATGAACCACCCCCCATGAAGAGAGGCTGAGGGAGCTGGGCTTGTTCAGCCTAGAGAAGAGGAGGCTGCAGGGGGACCTCATTGCAGCCTTCCAGCACCTGAAGGGAACATACAAACAGGAGGGGAATCAGCTTTTTAAAAGGGTAGATATTGGCAGGACAAGTGGGAATGAATTAAAGCTAAAGGAGGGAAGGTTTAGATTAGATATTGGGGGAAGTATTTTACAGAGTGGTGAGGGGCTGGAACAGGCTGCCCAGAGAGGTGGTGGATGCCCCCTGTCCCTGGAGGTGTTCAAGGCCAGGCTGGATGGGGCCCTGGGCAGCCTTGTGTAGATCCAGGCCTGGAGGTTGGTGTCCCTGCCTGTGGCAGGGGGGTTGGAACTCTGTGATCCTTGGGGTCCCTTCCAACCCAGACCATTCTATGATTCTATGATTCTATGAATACACTTACCCACAATTTCAGTGGCCAGTTGTGCCGCTTTTTGCTCAAATAAGTCTTTCATTTGCTTAATGTTAAAATTTTCTACTTGGATCTCTTCTAGTTGCCGTTCTAATGACTCTATTTCCATAAAAAGAACAGTATTATTTCCTGGAAGAGCTAAGACAATACAGTTCCTCACACCCATATTGAGCCACAGCAGGTAAATAAGTAATCTAAGTTCACTTCAGATCCAATTAGCTTAATAAAGCAAACAACTTTACTGAAGTTAAGTATCTACAAGCATGATGCTGGAACCTGCCACTGGTGGAACACTCTGCAGGATTAAGTACATATTGGTTTTCACTGGTCACAAATAGCCCGTCAGATCACTGTAACATGCTGCTAAATTCCAAGCCCCAAACTGCAATAAAAAACTCTTTAACTGTGATCAGAATCTTCATGCACACATAAGGAAAATTTTATTCCATGAGTGCCTCACAGAGAAAAACAAAGAACAAATATTAATGGTCTGCAAAACAAACAAGAAAAAAATCAAACAAACAAAAAAAATCATTGTTTTCTTTGCTAGCAATGAGTACAGAGAAATACTAAATAAAACCAGCACCGACAAATGGTATTGTTTAAATAGCAATAATTACTGTCTTTCTCAGCAAAAGACTCATACTGAATGCTTGAGTATATGAAATGATTAAAAACACGTTCAAAACTACTCATGAGAACTGCTTTCAGAGTCAGGTTAACTCCTGTCTCTCTTCTAGAACTTATAAAACCTGAGCCTCTGGAGCATTTCCTCAGACTACATCTATCAAGAGCTGTCTTTCTTGAGCACTTCCAATAAATTTGCACAATTCCAGCTTTTTCACTCTGTAATTTAGCAAAAGGGCTTTTTCATAAACCTAAAAGATACAGTGAAAAAAAATTCCAGAAATTCCAGAACAACACAGAAATTAATACAATAAAATGTTAGCCACCTGTAGATGTAGATGTTGTCAATCCATCAGACTTAGAATCCTTAAGAAAACAGAATAAATGCATCATTAGACAGTAGGAATAAAAACAATTACTTCCAAAGTTCATCCAATTTTTGGAAAATAAAGGGAAACAAAGATTTCTGTGATCAAATACTGCACAGCAGTATAAAAATACCCGATTTCAAACAATTGTATCTCAAACACTGGGAAAGGCCAAGACAATTTTCCATTGCATGAATAACTATGCTATCAGGCATTCAGAGCTCCAAGATTCCAGTAACAATCCCTGTCCCCCCTTTTCCCTCAATACTGGAGTCTGCCCTAAAAACAGAGGTTACAGACTTCATTAAATACATTCTGAGAAGGCATTCTGTCAGAAAGCAATTTCTTTTGTTTCTAACAATCCCGTACCTAAGTAGCTCATAGAAATAAAATAACAGAGAGCTTCCTCAGGGCACAACAGAGCCTTGCCTCCTTTGTTCGGTTCATCAGGACATCTAGGAAGCCACACTACTGTGCTCCAAAAGTTCTTACAAGAAAGACCCCAACAGGTATCACATCACATCACAGTCCATTCATTTTCTTCAATAAACTGAGTTCTGAATAAGCCCAACAGAAGGAAAAATCTGCAACTGAACTTATAGTGAGTAGTATGGAAGAATCATTATCTATTCTGAGTTTGATATATACAGTTACATTGTGCAGAGATAACTAGCTTTGTTTTCAAGAACATGTCAATATTCAAATTATGGAACTAACTAAATCAGGCCACGTGCCTTACAAAAAAGGTATTAATCTTCAATGTCAATGCTGATGATAAACCTGCTTCAAGTATTTTAAAGCAATTACTTGCTGCCGCTGCCCCTGCAATTTCTCTAGTTCTTTCTTCAGCTCTTCTGAATACCACCTCTCCTCCTGAGGGGGGGAAGGAGATGAGAGAGAGAGAAAACTGTAAATTTGGTTGCTTAAGACAGTGGAACATTTTGTAATTTGAAACAAAGAACCAAATGCAAGTAAAATACATTTCCAACCTTCAGTGAAGCTTGTAAGTCTTGGACTTCTTGTCGGAGCAGTGATACTTCATCTCTGAATAAATATATCCATGGAGTGGAGAAAATACACGCAGTGGTTACGTTTTTGTCAGTTACATACAGGTTATCACTCCACTTTTTTAATACATATTATAGCATAGCATTATATAAATATAACATACACAATTATAAATGATCATTTTTAGAGTTTCTGAAGCTTGGAACAAACCAGATTAATAGATACTTAATAGTTCGTTTTGCACATCATGTGCAAATTCTAAACGCATTATTAGTTGGATAGTTAGCTAAAGAAACAGGTATGCACAAAGTCTCATGAAAACAATGTAAATCTAGCTCAGTGCATCAGCTCGACCACGTGAGTTCAGAACAGCAAAGCTGTGTGCTGGGACACTGAGCTGTTTTGCGTGCCTCCTTATGAAAAGGACAGGTCTGCTCTCCTCCGCTCCCCGTAGCGTGTAAAGGCGCGCTGCTGAGAGCCAGCACGCTACCTCGTGCCTTCTGAAACACGCAGTTACATAATGCTGCAGCCACACAGCAACTCACTATGCCCCACAGATCCACTCGCTTCATGGTCTGCATGTTTAAAGCCCTGGGATTTTCAATTCTCAGATCTCGTGCTCAAGCCTCCAGCCATGCAAGAACATGAGATCCGAGGCTAAAACTGTCACTAATTGATTTAGACAGCACCCTTCTAAATCGCAGCTCTCCTTACTGAACTGCACAACTACACATACAAGGATAATGTTGCATTACTGAGATACAGCCACTCTGAACACAGAATACCCAGGTCATTAAAGTAACACAAACATACCCTTTCTTATTGTTTGCACAGTGGCAGAGCTGAGCAATACACAAAATATAGGTGTGTGGGTGCCAATGCCAACAAATTCTCTCAGTGTTATACCACACAGTTTTACTGCTGCTGTGCTGCATTATCCCCTCCTCCACAGATGTGCTTTTAAATTATCTCATACTTAGAGAGAGAAAAAAGCAAAGCAAAGCAAGCTATTGTTTAGCTGGGAAGGAACAGATTTAACCTCCATTAACCTATTAACATCAGATCAGGGTCATCAAGAAGCAAGTGAAACATACACACTTGAACCAGTGAAGCAAGAACTCCAAGGTGGACCAATTCTAATGGCAAAGCAAACATGGGATATTGGGAGGCAATGGTTCTTTTCAGAGGAAGATTTTCTGCAGTTTACACATTATTCTGCCTGTGCGAGACCTTCACCGGAGGTTTGCAAATACACCTTGACTGAGACAGGTGCAGCTGTAACCCAAAACCTATTCATTGGTTGTGGGTGGAAGGGAAGGGAGCAGCTTTCTCACCAGTATAAGTAAATGAGCTAACAGTCCCACCTAAATTTCACTTATAATCTTCAGACAGGTAAAACAATTAACTGTATTGAAATTGGACCTGAACATACACCAGATCTGCAACTCTAAAGCATTTAAGATGTTGTGGTCTTTGCAGCAGATAAAAGGCTTTGAACTGTACAAAATAGTTTGTGGTAGAGGGGAAGCAGGAGGAGAGAAGGGGAAGAGAGAGAATTTGTAATGTAAAGTCCCTTCTACAGTGGTTGCCTTGATAACCCCAACAGAGTTTTGCTTAACATTTTAAGATGAAATCTAAATTCAGTTTAACTGACCAATGGAAAATGAACAGTAAAGTTCACTCCTAGACCACTAAGAGAGCGGCTCCCTGCTGCAGGCTGCAGTATTTCTTTAATGTGGTATTCCAAGTCTTGGAAAAAAAACATTTATGTTGAATGAGACTTTCCTCAAACAAGCAGGCTACTAAGAAACATTAAACAATGCCACACTAACAAGAAGAAATAGCTCATGTGTTACACAACAGCTCTCACCAGACTCCCTTCACTCCATCCAAACTCCCTGACCTTATCCACTTTTTCAATTATATGAGAGAAAACAAAAACACTTGTCCTTGAACTGTCAAGAGTCAGAAAAGACATAGATAAATTTCACCAGCCAACATCTGGTTGACATTGGAAACTTGCAGGCATAAAAATAAATCTTTCATAAACCATATAAAAAAATACAGCTATAACCAATCATTCCCTGATGTGAATGCTACTGCTCTATGAAGAGCATCATTTCAGGTCTAAGTTATACCACTCTGAAAAGGCTTAAATCAGACATGTCTTGAATAAATGTGCACACAGGAAACCCAGTGTAACTCCACTAGCCCTCTACCACTTTCTCCTATATAAAGCCACAATTTTGATTTCTTTTGTCATACCAGCTGGGAGAGAAGGTATCTGTGCATGAAGACACAACCTCTGCTAACGCTGGCCCTTACTGGCTTGCCCGCTCTGCACAATACTGGGAGATACGGATCTTCATTCAGATACCAACTGAAACACAATTTTCCATACACTTTTCTCACCAAAGAACCACCCTCTGCTGAGTTAGTGACACAGCAGCATGTTTTTCTTTCTAAGTAATTATCACTTTGGATCACAGTTCCACTAGTGACAAGATATTTGCACCATTTACTTCCAGCACTGGCAGAAGCCAGCAGCGTTATCAGGTCACGCTGAGTGTACCTCTCTCTGCTGATTGAGGCCACAGGCAGCTGCTCGATCTTCCTGCTACATATTACTAGTCTCAAAAATAAAACAACCTGACAGGCTTCCTAGGAATATATTTCACAATACAGTTTTGACCAAAACATTTAAATAATAAATAAAAAATTAAGAGAAGTTTTCTGAAGATCAGCATGGAGTTTCTAGAACGCAAGGAGAATTAGTGACACAGAAACTTCTCAGACTTGCAAATAACTAGGTAATATGGGAACATATTTAGGCAAATACTGATGTTTTAATTACCCAGTGAGTACCCTAACTACCCAGGGACAAAACCAAGTTTCTTCTCTACGTTCAGGATTGCTCTCCCTCATCCTCAAAAGATAAAATTTCAAGATGGAAATTAAGAGGAACCACTCTTTATTCTGACACATTCCTAAAAACCATTCCAGTTTTTAATATTGCCTTGTCAGCTGCATGAGAAAGAGGTGATTTAATTAACAGTATAAACATGTGTATCTGATTTTCATTTATTGTCAGATCAGTATCAGCTAATGTAAGTTTCAAGCTGCTTTTTAACTGTAGTTGGAAATGGGGCATGAACATTTAAATACTTGACTACATAATTAAGTGTTCAAATTAATACAGCCTTCAGTATAATTAGAAGTAGCTCAACACTGACACAAAAGCACATGCACAAATGATTACTGTTGCACCTTTCCGGTGACAGATGACCTTCCCCTCCATGAGTTGAATCGATGCCAGAATTATGAACTGCTTCATAGTGCTTGAACAGCTCCTCAGCTGATCCATGAGACTTCATACAAAGAGGACAAATAAAGCCCTATTATAAAAAGAAAAAGAAAAGGGGAAAAAAAGTGAGAATTTTTTTTAACCTTATTTAAAAAAAAACCCCTACATTTCCTTTGCACATCTAAAAAGTAGCAAATACAATTGTTAAGATATTAATTATTTCGTGCTCTGATAGCAGCCTACTCAATTAACAAGTTAGAAAATGCCTTCAAATGTCAGAGAATCTTTAAGGTTGCAAAAGACTTCCAAGATCATCGAGTCCAACCATCAACCCAACACTACTAAACAACATCATCTACACATCTACATCTTTTTTTAACACCTCCAGGGATGGTGACTCCACCTCATCTCTAGGCAGCCCATTCCAATGCTTGACAACCTTTTAGGTGAAGAAAATTCTCCTAATACCCAATCTAAACCTCCCCTGCTGAAACTTGACACCATTTCCTCTCATCCTATAGCTTGTTACTTGGGAAACAGACCAACACTCACCTCACTACAACCTTCTTTCAAGTAGTTGTAGTGAGTAATAAGGTCTCCCCTCAGCCTCCTCTCCTCCAGACTAAACAACCTCAATTCCCTCAGACACTCCTTGTAAGTCTTGTGCTCCAGACCCTTCACCAGCTTCACTGACCTTCTCTGGACATGCTCCAGCAACACAACGTCTTCTTGCAGCAAGGTGCCCAAAACTGAACACAGTAGCCAAGAGGCAGCCTCACCAGAGCTGACTGAGTACAGGGGCACGATCGCTCCCCTACTCCTGATGGCTGCCCTATGTCTGATACAGGCCAGGATGCTGTTGGCCTTCCTGGCCACCTGAGCATATTGCTGGCTCATGTTCAGCCAGCTGTCAACTAGCACTCCCAGGCCCTTTTCCACCAGGCAGCTCTCCAGCCACTGCCCCAAGCAGGTAGCGTTGCACGGGGTTGTGACACAAGTGCAGGACCCGGCACTTGACCTTGTTAAACTTCATACAGTTGATCCCAGCTTATGGATTGCATGAAGTCATATTTCATTATTCAGTGTTTGGGGATTTTCTACCCAACAGCATTACATACTAGCAACAAAACATTTATTTAAAAAAAAATGAGAAGTCATTTCAGGAGGACTGCTCTGCAATTTCTTCACTCCCAAGTAAAGACTTTTTCATACAACTTTTCATAATATCAGATTCTTCTTCCAAATAGGAAGTAAGCTTTGAACTTTGGTCTTAAAAAAAGGAGATACAAGAATTCACTCTAAAGCACAGCTATTCATACACTTATTACCACCATATGTAGGCTACTGATTTTACCAGGGGCAAGAAGAATACGAAACAGTTTTTACCTCACACATAATAAATGTAATTCAGAGAAATGCTACCTCAAGATAATCAAATCTCTACAGCCTAAAGAATCAGAAATCATCTGCTTTCATTACAGCATATTTACTGCAAGTTTACCCGAGTGAAAATGTAGCAGAGTAATGCCCTCATTCTACCCATTATCCCATGGAAAAATCAAACCAGTAAATATTATGTACATTTAAACACTTGTGGAACATTCAAACTGACACTTAACAGAAATACCATCCATTTCATTTTATCTAGCAACCTATCATACCTCTTTTTTTAAGTGCTGTACTCATGATTTTTATTCACTCATTTGGTTATCCTGCCCACTCTGAGCTTGATTCCCATTTACACTACAGCCGATATGCACCATGGTGGCAAAACAGACATTTCAGAGTGACAGGAAACAATTTAATGTCATGTTAAAGGCTCCCTGTAATTCCAAACTCTGCAGAGAGAACCTGCATGAGGGAGATTAAGGCTCACAGTTTCTTACATGAATTTCAAATACAGTTCTGTGTACTTGTATGTTACCCTTAAGTCCCTTATGCCAGCACAAATCGTAGTGAACTCCAACGCTAAACCAAGACTTTTCAGTATCCAAGATGAGGATACTCCTGTGAGATTATCCTACTTCACATACAATATACTCTCGTACAAAGGACACACAAAGAGTTTTGACTCTCCTTTTCTACTCTTAACTTTGTCCTTGGACGTTATGAGACAAGCCACAAGACTTGAACACTGGCACAAAATGAGCATACTGAATGCACGTGCCGAGAACCACGATAGCACTCATCTTACAACCTGACATTCAGAGTATTTTGCTTCACTAATTGCTAAGAATTCAACACCCAAACACTTACATGGATGTAACCCAGGTGAACCATCATCCTCTGCTACACAAACATGGCCAGAGCTCTGGAGGACTGAGCAGGGACTTTGTAACTGCTCTTACTTGTTTAGTGTTTCAGAAATAACTACGGTTGCTTGTCAAACCCACCATATGCCGTACTGAAGATTAATTTTGGCATGACTAGATAAACAAAACAGTGCATTCTTTCCTATGCAGACAACAGGTATTTACCCTTAACAATCATTTATTTATTTCCAGAATTGATCATTGCAGATTCAATCCAGATTACACCAAGTTAACTCATAGATATATATTTATGCACGTATCTATACACACGATATAAATATATACAGACATACCAAAATGGGCACAGAATATTTATTAAACTACTACATTCCCAGTGATGTTTACAATTAGATGTAATTATATGATGGCAGCAACAGTCACTCCAAGTAAAAAAGCAGAGGGAGATTCCTGGCAAAGAGTAATATCAATGAACTAGAGGCAGGGTTAAAGCAGCCAGGCTCATACAGCGATGCTGCAACAGCATCCTTTTGGGATAAATGCTGCCAAGCAGATCTCAATGTTTAGTTTTGTTTCCCAGGGATTGGAAGGTCTGTGGTTCACAGAGAAAAGCAAATGTTCCTCCTAGTAAGTGCATCTGGAAAGAAGGAGAGTAGAAAATTGCTCTTGCCTCTCCTTTTTGCCTTTCAATTCTTCCCATTTAAACAGCATAGTCTGTTTCTTTGCTTGGGCTTCTGTGGTGGGGTTTTTTTTGTGGTTGGGATTTATTCTGTGGGAATAGGAGTCCTGGAGAAGAGGAAAGAATAGATTATATGTGCAATTAGCCCAAGGGGACAGCAATCAATCATTTGTTTCATTTGTTAGGCAAAGCCAGCTCAAGATTTCCCAGGCCAGCAGACCTGAAAGCAGTGGCTGCAGGATGAGGGGCCAGAGGCAGAGGATAGATGCCACACCAAGGGAATGTGCTGCAGCCAAAAAGCCCAGGGGGTGGACAGAAGCTCTGAGAAGGCAGGCTTGCTGTCACCAGCAAAGGGGTGAAGCATGGACAAAACCTCCTCTTTATGGTAGAAACCACCCTCTTCTCACATGGGCAGGGGTAGTAAGTGATCACCCACCAGCACCAGGCTCTCCACCAGCACTGCTGTGACCATGGCTGGCCTTGCTTTTGGGGGACCCAGCACTGATTCCATCAGCACTGGGTTACAGCTCTCACACACATCCTCACTTTGATGTAATGTTTCCTACAAGTCTGACACACAGAGTGAGATGTCACCCTTCTGCATCCCCAAAAGGAAAACGTCATCCTTCCTGTGCAGAGCTGGGGTGGGCAGGAACACCAGTTCCTACAGCTGCCAGCACTACCACTTGCACATCTTAAAACCGCCCAAAGCCAGGGTGCTGGCTGTGTCTCACAGGCTAATAAAAGTCAGATGTCAACTCTGATGTCAGCAGCAGTAATTCAGTTCTCTTTGGAGAAAGAAAATCAGAATCATCAGGATCTTCCTGGGCACCAGACAGATGACAATCTTGTTTGGGGACTTGAGTTGGTGGATTTCTCACTTTATCTCTTTTTTAAAACTTGTGCAGTTACAACCATGAGATGTAACACTGCTCACTGCAAATTGGGGGAGCTGAGATGTCCTTTCCAGTTAAGTCTTGGCTCCATTAACCAATGGACTTGTTTAAAGAAGCTGCAAGCACAAGAGCAACATTGCTCTTGTATTTGAGGAAGGAAGGTACCATATAAAACCTGCAGTTATACTTTTCAAAAGGCTGCATTTACCAAGAGACACATGGCAGGTTTCATTTTAAGATGCATTTAGGAGTTACTCTGCATAAAGCACAGCCACAGCAAAGTGAAAGGCAACTCATATTCTTCATTTAATAAAAGCAAAGACTTCACTTACAGCCCCTGCAGCACTGTACCATAATTGTAACTCCCTAATTGATGTTTCTGATTGGGGTTTATCTTTCACTTTACACAGGAAGAAAAGCACCCAAACAAAATGAAAGGATGATTAGATGGGGTTTGGTTTTGTAAATACAGAATCTTCCCAGCAGGACAGGTCAATTCAGTGAATTCATCCAAAGCTTTTTGGAGGTGCCTATCAGTTAACAAAAAATAAGAACAAAAACACAACCACCACACACAAGATATTTTAATCAGGAGAGAGTTCTTAAGACCACCACAGAATTGCTGAAGCAAGAACAGTAAGAAAGACCAAACCAAGACCCCATATATGTGCACAAACAACCCACTAGGAGCCAGCACACAACCTGAAGCTCAAAACAGCCCCTGGCCCAGCGATCAAGGCATTAATTTCAATAAGAACAAGAGAGGTGCTAAACTTCAAAATCCAATTTTCCAATCCCATGGGAAACATTTCTCTTCCAGGTGCATGCCTGCACCCAGCACCTCCATAGCACCATGTTGTTCATAGCTGGACAGGCCTTCCTTGGTGCAAAGACTCCAACACGTAACGGTTGCAGTCAGAGCAGAACAGAAATTCCTACAGGGAGGTTTTGTAGGCAGGTGCCTTGCCTCAGCTACAGTTGTAACACCAAATTTCACCAAAGATCTCTGACTCTGTGGAAGCACCAGAGGCTTGTCTACTTGCCTTTCTCAAGAAAGACATAAGAATAAGACTATGGAAGAATGTTTGTAGCTATTTTTCCCCTCTAATCCCTAAGACATACTTTCAAACCTGGTAAAGTTAAGCCTCTGAGCTCTCTCCCTCCCAGAAGGCATACAAGGTAAACCATTCCTTTGGGTAACATTAATATTCGCACGAATCATTAATACAGCATTCTTTGGGAAGTACGTCAGGATGCTAAAAGCAACAGTGGAAGGAAACTCTCTCCACAAGAGCTACCATATTTACTTTTATTGTGCCAATATAAATTTACAGGGCTATTAACTGTTGGAAGAACTTCGGCCTCCCCACATTGAAGCACAGTGTCCAGGGAGAGCAGGGGCACGGACCCACAAGCACATAATAAGGCTGACTGCAGGCTCCCACAGAGCCCTCCTAATCCTCAGGCTATCTTAAAACCCATACACAAATAGTTTATGTAACAGAAAAATTACTGCATAGAACTGAATTCTGTTTCTCTGACTTCTCCTTGTATTACTCTGTAGAACTAGGGGAAGAGTAGAGTAGTGGTACAACAATGTATTTCGGAAAATTTCAGCTATCTCACAGTATTGCCTTACTTGTAATGGGTTAATGGGTTTTTTCCTCACTATTCTGCACAAACCTGACCTGATGAAGTTGGGTAGTGACAAGACATTTTGAAAAGCAGTGTTTTCCTTACTCATTAGCAAAGAAAATTGAAGATTTTAAAGTTAGTCCATCACCACACTGAAGACTCCTGCTTGAGGTTTAAAAAAAAAAAAACAAACCCTAAACATTTACATGTAGGTGTCTACTCCCCAGTCACTACCAATTAATGGAGGAAGCAGCTAGTTTGCTGACCTAACAAATGTGTGTGTCATACATACAGTCAGCATAACAGCTCCCTGGGCTCCATCATTGATAACTGGAGCTTGAGCCACTTACATATACATGCATTAAACCTGTTTTCATCTGCCAACTGCTCTTTTTTCTTCTAGGGCTTTAATGAATTTATCTTGATAGAGCTAATATGAAATCTTAAGCAATTAATGAGTGAAAGAGCAGATTACTTTATTTGAAGCTCCTTTTTCACAAATTAAAACTGGTGTTATCAGGAAGAAGAATGACAAAAGTTCTTGAAGGACAGTCCCATGGGCAGAACAGTTTTTACAAGCTGGAATTCAGACTAGCTCATCTAATTGGAGTCCAAGAAAAAAGGTACCTTGTTTAAGTTTGAATTAGCCAAGCTACCCTGGTTCCTTAGTATTTTCTTCAAAGATCTGATGGCTGTTTAGTCTGTTCTCAAATCCCATTTTAATATTGCATAGAACTGAACAAGTGGTCCCACTTAGGTTGCCACAACTGCTGCTGACCCACAGCTGTATGTGGTATGGAGCCATACAGTATGAAGAGCCCCCACAGAGCTCTATTTCCTTACACAAACAGCTTCTGCAACATCTTGAATTTTTATCCCAGCAATTATGTCATGAGTCAAGCTTAAAGAACCAAGGAACTTTGCTCTTTTCCACTGAGAAGTCATTTTTATTCCACAAACACTCTTCTTGGAAAATATTTAAGTACTGTGGTGAATAGGAAAAAAAAAAACCCAAACCCAAAAAAACCCTCCAAAAACCCCACACCAAACCCCACAGAATTTCAGGACAATTGATCCTTTTACCATACAGAAAAGGCAAGTGACTATTCTACCACATACACCCTATAGGACAGCCTAGCCCAATCCAGTACGTGCTTTAACATGCTTGGCATTCATATGACCAGGTTTTAAATTTAAATCAATTTCAGTTTCTGGGCTTGATCTCTGACCTTCCAGAAGGACTGAGCCAGGACTCAAGCCTACAGCCTGTTTCCAATAAGCCACATGAACAAAAAACAATAGCTGTGATTCAAACCCAAAACTGTAACACCTTCCAGTCAAGACCCACGTCCGCCCATGTGTCAGAACCCAGAGTTACATTAACAACTCTTTCCCAACTACATTGGTACGATAAGCTCTATGCTGCGAATAAAGTCCAGAGCTTTTATAAACCAAAAGTAAATTCAAGAGCTGTATGGCCTGTTCACGTGCTCAGAGGCATAAGCAGTTTCCTGGAATTGATTTCACTTTTTGTGTATCAGGAATATTTGTAACAACTCTAAACGTTTTCCCACCACAGGTGAACCTTCACAACTTTCCCTGACACAGGGTACGTGGCTTCACCAGCACTTAAATAGTAAGTCTAAGGTAAAACTCAGATATCCAACAGCTACACAGTGATTTAAAGGCTGAAACATTTTACAGGACAGAAGATTAGGAACTGTATATACTCAGAGCCAGAGGAAAGAAACATAGAGCTGAAAGATGTATCAAGGAGTTTTCTAGGCTTTATTTCCCAAATATATATCAAAGCAATTAACTGAATCCTTAGGAAGTTCTCAGAAGCAGATTAAACTGTCTCCCTGGATAGCAAGGGCAAGACCATATTTCATCCTTTATTTCAGAAGTTTTACATACTGATTATAAAAAGAGATATTTAAGATTAAGAATAAATAAACTAGGTCACTCCCTTTATATATTGCTAAAAGGAAAATACAGTTAACATTTTTTCCGTGCCTTCCACCAGAAAAAGCCCGTTCCTCTGTGTTTACATAAACAGTAAAAAGACAGTGGCTTCCTCAGATAACATCTCATTTAATCATTAGAAAAGTGGATAAAAAGGTCATGCTTTGTATAATTAAGACCTGCAGTCCATTTCAATTTTACAAGCATGTATTTAACTTCCTGGACAAACCCAAAAAGGTGTCTTGCTATGGTTTATTTTATATCAGACTGCAGACTAGATGTCTTGCCAGAAAAGAAACTGGATTTTACTGAGAAGAATAGAACCAACATAATTTCTAGTTCAGTTCTCTTCTGTTTTTACTATTGATGAGTAAGACTACAATTCTGTCACAACCTACAAGACTACGATTTTGTCACGAGTTATAAATCCTAACTCAGTGGATTATCTATTTCTTAAAGAAAAATTGCATTACATAGCAAAGTCAAATCAAACCAGTATCTCTAATTCTTCATTCTCTTAGTATTGTTCAGATGTTGCAACACATTAATGTACTAATGTAGTTCATTACAAAGTACATTACATTAGTACATTACAAAGCAATGACTTTCTGTTCCTGTGCAAAAGCAGACAAGTATCACCGAGGAAAAAACAGCTGCCGCAACCTAATTCAAGAAGCAACTGAAAAAGCAGCCAAAAAGAATAAAATATCAGCATTAAAGCATTAAAATATCAGCATAAAATAACATAAAACATGATACTCTGTGCAAAAACAGCCTGCAACATTCCAAGGGCATCCTTCAAAATCAAAGATGCAATCAACTGCATCTACAGTGAAAGACTAATAGGAAAAATACCCCATCGTAAGTAAGGAGATACTTTCAAAGAGAGAAAAAAGCCTCACATTTTTGCACAACTAGTATGCCAATTTAAACTCCAGGCAATCATGCTATTAAAAGTCTGTTTAGAAAACATCAGGATCATATCTTGCTTGTTTCAGCCAAGAAATACATATTTACTAAATATCTGGGAAGTTATGAAGCCTACCCAAAAAGAACCTGATAAAAACTGCCTTAGATTTAGCCTCATTGTAGATAAGACAACACCTAGTAACAGCCACTATATTGTAAACATTGCAAAAGTACCACAGTGTGGTTTTGGATACCTCAGGAGAAATCAGGAAGGGAAGTCTGAAACTAAGCTTCTCTGACTCAGTGTTCAGATGTCCTGAACGCCCAACAGAGACAGTCAGGAAATGCTGGACACAGTTTACAAACACATCATTCCTTAGGAAAAAGAAAATAAAAGAAGACAAAACAGAAGAATCCACAGAGCTTTTCTGACACCGCTGTATACGTGGAAGCTGGGGAACAGCATTCCTGCCTGGGAACGTGGCGGTACGTGTGACTTCAATCCAGCATGTATTTGGCTGAGTTGACACTACATGGACAGACACTTGCCAACGTTTTGGTGGTTGTTCCAGCAGCTGAAGAAGCCACTGTCTTTTAAAGTAAGGCTTCCTCAGTGCTTGGGGAGCCAGGGAAAGTACTTCACCGTCATCTTCTTCAGTTATCACACAGTGCAATCCCTAGTTCGAGCCACGAGGGCTGCAGAGAGACTGCTTTAAGAGGACGACCACAAATAAGGCTGTAGGCGAGTGGCAAGGATCCTTTCCCACAACAGGACATCAGGCACTTTGGGAAATGCAGGAATGGGTGACTGTCACCGAAGAACAAGATCAACTCTAACTGCATGAAGGACAGAGAGGAGGCAAGGGCAAGGAGAAGAGAGGGGCAAATGACCTGACTTCCGAAATATTTAATCAGCAGGGAATGTGTATCAGTGGAAGACAAGTTACTATAGAAAGCTGTAGACATGCAAAACTAAAAGCAATGAACTAATTATTTTGCCAGCCAATTGGCAGTTTCTCAGGTCTCACAAAGTGTGACCAAACTCTGCACTCGTAACGTGTCCTACCTCCCCGTTCCTGGAGCACACACTGGCAGAAAACCTGCACTCAGGAGCTTCTTCAGCAGTTCAAAAAAAAAAAAAAAAGTGTTTTAACTTTTCACAGCACTATCTGCAAGCAGCAGAAAACCAAACACCAGTCTAAGCAAGCCAAACTCACAATGCTTCATATCTGCCATGTAAAATTACATTGATAACAGATTATATTATTCTTACAATGCCAATCTAGGAATGGCAAAGATGGAATGAAAGGTGACAACCCGGTTTTGTTGCCACTTCAGGATCACAGTGCACTTGTTGCAAATGCAAACTATCGTTTTCTACCAACAAATGCAAACCATCAGCTTCTCAACAGGCAAGTACTTTAGATTTTACATGTTAGCATTGGTTGCAATGATTAAGATTTCCCCACTTTTTCAGTGCTTCTATGCATACTGATGTAATAAAAGATCAAAATGGGAAAAAAAAAATCTATACATTAGCATTCTTTGTTTCTCACCTCTTCCTAATAGTTACTGAATCACTGTAACAAGAAACACAGCTTTAGCAACAGGAAACAGCAAGAGCTAGAAACAACTGAATTGGGACTACATGTGCTACACTCAATACACAAGTTTTATCAAGTTAAAAACTTATAATGAGCTACTGCCAACTACAAAGCACTGACAAGTATCCGATGGTGGAAAACTCAAGAGTGGGAAAGAACCTGCCGGCAATGTGTGAAACTACCTTAAACACAACCCAGATTAAATGAAAGAACAACTTCTTCAGGTAACCAAACCACGCCTGATGGTTCACCTCCCACACACTACTGGTGTCACTGCATCAGGAATTCCACAATCTGTCACTGGTAAGTCACCGCTTAGTCAAATAAGGGACTTGCATTGTGACCAGATTAACACAGAAAATCAAAAGCTGACAGAGCTCTATGGATGGTCCCGGCTTCAGCAGGAGGCACTGAAGAGTCAATCCAAAGACAGTCTCCAGTCCTCCTGGCTCTGAGGAGGTCCTGCAGCACTCCAGAAGAGCACCAGCATGTGTCAGTTTTAACAGAGATTCAGCTCACTTTAACTGTTGACTCTTCACCCTTGAAAAAAGACCTCAAGTGAGAAGTGTATTGATGGCTTTAATCATCTTTGGGAATAACAACCCACAAATTCAAGTTTTCCCTTCAAAAACAAAGCATAAATACACGTTGAGTGTAGGGAAGGAAAAAAGCACAGCTTGACAAATGCATACAGGCACAAACACAACAAAATCACATTGCTCACGCAGCTGGGAACAAACACTTTGTTTCCAAAACCCAACAAAAGTAACTTGGCAGAAAGAATGAGCACTTTACCCTCATATAAACCCATTTAGCACATGGTGAGCTGCAAGCTCCCAGAAGTCAAATCTACTCTCTGAAGGTTCACAGTAAAATAACAATTCTTGTGTGATTAGAGGCTGTTACCTTCCAGAATCTGACCTCTTCCAATCAAGCAGTGTAAAGCTGCATGCTTTGTTTTAGTGATGTGGTTTTACGCTCCTCAACTGGAAGAATTTAGAAGTGCACTACCACTTACAATGTCTTACCTGAAACAGCCTTCGCGTTTTGTTGGGAGCATAAAAAATGCCAATAAAATGCTACATAAAAAATTGTTTTAATAATTATTTTTAAAATGTTGCTGCACTAGTTCAGGTTCTTAAAATACGTTTAAGAACATAAGGTTCTAATCTTTTTACATTGCTGTTCTCTGTTCCATCTTTTATCCAACATACCTATCCCCCACTAGAAATCTGGTTTAAAAATAGTTAGGTAATAAGAGCCTCAAGCATTTCTTTTCACAAAGGATATACCAAATCTGTATTTATCACTACAAGTCTGAAGTGAAGTAAACCAATTAATCTAACAGTCTTATTTACAAGAAAATCAAGCAAAGTTGCTCAAAAAGAATACATTGGTGACTGCAAGTCTCCCAGGACTGTAAATGTTTCATGTGAGAGACAACTGCAAACCTGAAAGCTAGACATAGATTAATTCTTCTGCTGAATGTATACTTTGGAATCATGCATAAGAGATCAAATTATGTTCCAGCAAGGAATTAAAAGAAACCATTTGAAAAGATGACACCCAAGCCAGTAGAAGAGATCTATGTTCATTTAAAGCAGCCCATTACTAAAGCTATTGAAACAAAATAAATAAGACCCACAGTGACAGCTGGGAGGTCACGAAGCTCCTGTCTTCCTTCTGTCCCAGCGTGCTCATTCTGGTAATGTTCACACAGATCAGTGGGAGTTACACACGTTTTCATACATAGTGGACAGATGAAGCCCTGTGAAACGTATATTTACTTTTCAGACACTAATAAAGACAAAAAGCAGATCTGGAATCAAATGCTGTTTAAATTCTTACACTGAAAGTTCTCTACAGTCATCAAAAGCAAAATCCATCTTCCTTTTGGATAGTTTTTGCAAACCACTTATCAATACCATGGAGAAGGCAAGAAGGAACAGTTATTAAAAGCAGTGAAAATAAATCTAAGATGCTATCACTCTGCTGCATACTGCTATGTGCTTTCTAGACACTCTCAGTACCCCCTTCAGGTGGCAAAGGAATACGCTGCGTAACGAACTGCGAATGGACCACGATAAGGCAGCTTCCCACAACATGTTCAGAGGTTTCAGAGAGACACAAGAGTGAGATTGCAGAAGTGCCCCTGTATATTGATAAGCAAGTCTGAGGCAGGATGAGAGGCTGAGGTGCCCACATGGCCGCACGCCTGGCTGGCATGCCCACTTTGGGAACCCTGCCCAGTAGGATTAAATCAAAAAAGCAGCCCAACCAACCAAACCCAAGCATGCACACGAGAGATTTACCTAAGTCAAAAGTTCTACAAAACAGCATTACATCTTCAAGACACATGCTACATCTTTAAACACCTGGAAGAAACAGGGTGGAGAGTAAAGCGCTGGTGGGCTCACTGCCCACGCTGCTAGCTGGAAGATGCCGGCTGGCCCACGGCAGAGGCAGGCAGAGCAGGCTGAACACAACCTTCTGTCACGCATGGAAAGGTTAAGGCCCCTTCCAAAAAGGGGTACCTGCGGCAAACCTGTCTAGCTAATGCAGCCACATCACACTAATGAAAGCATAAGCATGCTGGTGGGCTTGCTGCAAGCATATTTAGCAACCCTGTACTGCAGACTGAGCTGTACTCAGACCTATGCTAAAATGGTAGGATAGGCTCAAACATTTCCTGCTTGGGCAAATTGCACAGTGAATAAAAGATGTACCCAGATTTGATTATAGCCCTATGTTATCTGACGTGTTGACGTGGCCACAGACAGGACTAAACCAGATTTTCACCTCCCCTTCACCAAGGAACAATCTGAATTCAGACTTCCCCACTCCTTTCGTTTCACACTACTGTTCTGAGAAACCAGAATTGATTTCAACCAGGCTTGAGGAGGTAGGAAACATAAGAATCTGCACACATTTCATAATTATTCTCCATTTGAATCTTGCAGCAATATAAATTAGAAAATCTAGCCAAGAAATGGAACAAAAAATAAATCAACTTTATGTAATACTGGGGAACACAGTGATAAAGTGGAGAGCAAACATTCTGCAAAGTCTGGCTACACTGCTCCTGCCGAGAAGTTCTCAAGACACAACACCTCAGGCCAGCTGTGCAGGAAAAGGAAGACCAACAGAAAGGCTCAAGTTGCAAGCTGTAACATGCAAATCTCAGGAGAATAAGAACCCACCACCAGCTTCAGAGCTCGCTGTAACATGCAAATCTCAGGAGAATAAGAACCCATCACCAGCTTCAGAGCTCACTTTCAAACTGATTTTTCGAAATTATATGCTAAGGAGAACATCCCATTTATAACTAATACAACAGAGACTGGGATTATTGACAACTAAAAGATCCTTTTTCACATTGTACTGTATCAACCAAAAGCGACCCTGCAAGCTTTGATCAGGCCCAGTTTCAACTCAGGAGCAAGAAAAGCCAAGGGTGCAATAGCGCGGGCTCACCACCACTTCGAAAGCTGGTCCTGTGTCAAGGAAATGCTACCAGGTTGGTACTGAGGTGCCTTGTGACTCCCAGCAGCTGCACAGCCAGTGAAACTGCACTCGTGGTAGCGGAACCGTGCAATTTTAGCCAAACTTTGGGAAGAAGCAATTACCCCATCGCACACTTGTATGCCCTAATTGACTGCAAAAGTAATGAGGGTTTAGTCTGCAATTTAAGAATATTTACTTGCTTCATGAATGGTGTAAATATGCATACGAGCCAGATTTGGACTCACAAATGTGTGACATGTAAAACGAATGGCAAAATATTAAGGAATGTCTGATTATACTGACTGTACTAAGGCTTCAAAAAGAAGAAATAAGCAGATGCACAGATGGAAGGCAATTAGGATTTTAAACATCACTGTGAAAGTTTCTATTTTACCATAGCAGACAGGAGTGTTTGAATCATCATACACTTTATTCAGTGTAAGAAAGGGCACTTCGCTCCCTTTAATGCTGTAATAGGAGTAATTAACCTTGCGCTGCATTTGTATGCAAAGCTTGAAACGTTTTCAAGCCAGGCAATCAGGCTACATTAGCACAAACTTGCTTCAGCAGCCAGCAAAGTCAGTTTGCATTTTTAAGAGTTAATATTTGACAACACTGTAAATCCAAAGACATTGTAACAGGGGATTCAAGCAAGAATAACAACTTATTCTGCTGGTTAAATATGGCATACAGCACATAAAAAATGCATAGGATTTACAAGTGACAGATTTATACACCAACACCAAACAAAAAACAACACATTTGGTATTGTACAAGGAGGAGGTTTCTGGTACACATTATAGTTTAGCAGGACCAAGGTGAAAAGGGACTGCAAGTGTGATAAAATGTTAAGACTCACTTTTCAGAACTCTCATGAAAGATTTATTAACAAGGAATCTTAAGCTTATGTCTCATTGCTTTTAATTTTAATAATTCATCTCTAAGATTACAGGAAGGCTTGCTTGTGACCATTTAGACAGATAAGCTTAATTAACAGTTACATATAAATATGGCCTAGCTTTCCTTTTTTTCTAATTTAAAAAAAAAACCCCAATTTTTAGAAGACAACACTTCTGAGTATTTCTTTAGTACAGCCATTATTTAGGCAGGGCATCAAAAGTTCCTCCCAACAGCTTCACAGATCAGAGAAGCAGCACCCATGGGACTCCAGCCCCTCACACAGCGTACAGTACCTCGGAGGAGCCTTCATTGTTCACGTCCACGGCATTTCCTGGTGTGGCAGATGAATCTGAATCCGAGCTCTGAGACCCTCCCCTACCCGGAGTCTGAAATGGAAGAAGAGAAAAATGAGTGTCTACAGACGGTATTTAATAAAACATGGGACATATCCAATGCAAAGGCCTCTCCTCTACTTAGTGGAGCACAGAAGTATCTTCTCTCCACAAAAATAATGAATTGAACAAGCTGACAAGCAATTATGTAATTTTCAGCACAACACTTCAGCAAAAGCTTTTATCCACGACTCTCCAAGCATCAAAGACCGAGCAGACACCAGAAGCAAAGGCCAGGATTTTAAACCACTTCCTCTCATACACGCTCACCACAAAACAAGGAATTAGGCTAAACCCTGCCCTTACGTCACTCACTCCAACGTTAAATTAGGTCTCTCTATGAAATAGGAAAAGGCTAGAAATTACAACCTAGAGCATGTGAGAAGTAGTGAACTAGTATCATAAGACTTTCTTGATAATTTGTCGACAAACTGAACAAGCCTTCCAACATTTGAAAGAGAGTAAACTAAAGAGCAAGGACCCTGCTGACACAGTAGGCATGAAAGCAGGTACACCGCCTTGGTTTGGAAAAAACAAAAATAAAAATCAAGCCTGTGGCAAAGTTAAAACACGTTCATCAGTAAGACAGCCTACAAAGCCAAACTCCTATGAAGAGGTTGAAAATTGAAACATCAGTATTGATTTGAAGCTATAAATTTAGAGATAATAAGCAAATAAACTTTAAACACTACGTGATTCAAAATCTGGATAGATGGATCACAGCTTACAATCCTTATTTAACTATAACTTTGATTTAAATTTGATTTAACTTCTCTTACTCATCTCCAGAAAGCCCCTGCTTGGCCGACGGCAGAAGAGTTGCATTCACCAAGCAAATACCAGTAAGGAAATTATCTTAATACTGATATGCAATCCTACTCTCAACAAAAACAAAACCAAAAAAAGTTCATTATCCAATCCCATGATGACAACTGCAAATGGGATGAAGTAATGCTACTGCTGCAGTTTAGCCCATCTGGAAATACTTATAATGTTATAAAAGATTTTCTAATTCAATATAGGGGGATTAAAGATACAGAATTTTAAATATATAGATGGAAATCTACAGAGAGTGGGGCAGAAGTAGATAAATAAATTTGTTTCTAGGCCTTGGTGTCTCCAAAATCTTCTTTGTTTTAGAATTTTCTTGCTCAAATACATCCTTTTTTCCATACCTTGAAAATTAAGTACATTTTCTTGCGCTGATTTATAAAGAATGTTTTATTTCCAACTTCCATAAAGACAACAGCCTTTTATTACTAAAAAAAATATTAAAAATATGTAATAAAAAGTTCAAGTTTACTGATTAAGGACTTAATTCCCCATGAGATACAGTACAACGTTAGAAAGGCTTCGAAGACTGGCCAAAGGGAAGCGAGGAGGAGTGAAGCAGCAAGCTATCAGGCTGGTGACAGTAAGTGAAGACAAGGACCATCACTCCTCCTTCCAGCCTTCTCTGGGGTCATCAGTTAAGTGATCAACATACGCTGGCCTTCCTACTCCTATGCCTTTTTTATTTTATCTGTTTCATGTTTGTAAATAGTTTCAATATAGTTTCCTTCTAGTACAGCATACAAAAGCAATAGGAAAAGTGATACAACCTCTCTGGGTTAATAATAGGAGATGCAAAAAAGGGTGTAAGCAAAGAATACCATGCACATGCAAAGCACATCAAAGTGAAGGCATTAGTACTTCTCCTCCAGGTCACTGATACAGACAGTAAACAAGGCACATCCCAGCATGGACTGTGGCTGCAAGCACATCAGGTTTTCATATGACATCAAACTGGAAGGACCAGCTGATACACTCAAGGGCAGGGCTGCCATTCAGAGGGACCTGGGTGGGCTGGAGGAATGGGCTAAAGGGAACCTCATGCAATTCAACGTGGACATATGTGAAAGGAAAACCCCTAGCAGCCACACAGGCCTCTCTACCGAAAAGGACCTGGGGCCCATGTCAGACAGCAAGTTGAACTGGAGCCAGCAGCGTGCCCTGGCAGCAGAGACGGCCACCAGCACCCTGGGCTGTATTAAAAGAAGCCCAGCCAACCGGCCAGGGAAAGCGATCATCCCCCACTGGCCAGCACGTGTTGGACCACATCGAGATACTGCATCCAGTTTTGGCTCTCCCAGCCCAGGGAGGACATTGAGTGAGCTCAGCAAATGGCCACCGTGACAACTGGAGCACCTCCCCCATGGGGAGAGGCTGAGGGAACAGGGCTGGCTCAGCCTGTAGCAGAGACAACCTTGGGAGGGCTTACGGCAGTCCTACCACCACCTCAGAGAAGGTCATCCAAAAGGGGAAGCCAGGCTGCTCCCAGCAGCACACAGTGGGAGGACAGCACACAACAAAAAAAAATGAAAGAAGAGATGTTCCCACTTGACACAAGGAAAAGCTTCTCCAGCATGGAGAGATGAACAGCCAGCTCGTGACCTCTGAGCTGGTCCTGCTCCCAGAAGGAGCTCAAACTAGAGAGCTCCTGAGCTCCCTTCCTTCTCAAATTGTTCTGTGATCTTGGAAGCGCTGCCCTGTGGAATCACATGTCCTGCAGGCGAGCTCTGAAATGCAAGGTTAGCAAATTTTGGGAACTTTTAAAAAGGTTTTGGAAATCTGAATGTGATAAAAAAGGCAGTCAGCTATAGTGGCTGTTGTGATCTAGAAAGCCTGAGAACTTGGACCCCTATCTGTCCCAGCATCTACATCCACAAGTAGAAATAGAGAAAGTTTTGAAATGGAGGAGGAGGCCTCAGCATTCATGGATATAAGGTATCAGCCACAACAAGTGAAGAATGTGCCCTCGAGTAGACTGGGACACAGGCTCAGAGGGAGAACAGGAACAAAACCTGACAGCCTGAGCAAGGGCAGTGAGAGATGGTCCAACCATCCCTTCAGACAGGCAGCACGTACCTCTGCTTCCAGCATACCTAATGAATCACTTTGTCCCAGCACCAGGGATATTCTGTGCCAATTAACACAGCACTTTCTTCACCTGCTACCCTAACTTCTCACACAACCCTACCGCGGGCCACTAAGTCACTAACTGCCCACCAGGCTTCGCCCCAGAGTCCACTGCACTTGGCAATGAGGTTTGCATATTAAGTTCCAGCACTACAAACTGGAGATTAGTACAGCCTCCTGGATGAAAGCTCTTATATTAAAAGTACAGTATTATTACTACATGGTTGATTAAAGTATTTGCTTTATGAAGCACTTCAGACATGCTATAATCACACTAAAAGGCACCACGTGGCACGTGTTACTATGCACCATATACAGGACAAATTATTAAACAGTACCTGGTAAAATCCTTTTAGCCTTTCAAAAAAGCAATGTGCTCTCTTTAAAAGAGAAAGCCTAATTCCACACTAGATTTAGAAAGCTTAGCACAAATAGGTGGCATTTTCTGGTGAGTGACATGCACAGGAAAGTAGGGTGGGAAGGGGTTTTTTTAACTGATCATTGCATGATCAAATAGGTTCACATGCATGTTTAAGCCAGGCTCCCAGACCACTCTCAGATCACATTCCATTAAGAAAACAAATAAATAAATCACCACACATCGAGCAACTCGGACTTTGTGAATTAAAGGAAGATTCAGAATGCTGCTCTTTGTTTTCAGTTGGCCTACACAGGGGAGCAAAAGAATGACTTAAGGAATCCCACAGGAAAAGTAACTTTTCATATATATTTTTACCAAATTAACATTTGACTCTTAAAATCACACCTGGAGTTGAAAGACTAATGCAAAATTAGTCTCCTACCCAGTGTATTCCTTTCCAAGTCGTCAGCTATATTTGTTTAACTTGCAGAGAAGCATATGTTTCCACTACTAGCACTAGAGTAGTAGAAGTAATATGCTAAACTTCATAACGTTGTCCTCTGTGTTTCCCCAAAACTGTGAGCTAATATAAAGAAACATCATTAACAACAAAAAGGACGACAATGATTGCAGCTTGTTATCTGAAAAGAAATAGAAAATTATATAATGAACCAGTTAAGCTAATATATTAAAATGACTGAGTATAAATACGGATCGCTAGCGTGTCATTTTTGCATAGTCATTTAATCTGTCTATAGCTACACTCCATTCAGTTATGAGACTCTTTTCAGCAGTTTTAAATTCAGAATAAATTAAACCTTTGAAAAAAATATGTTAAGCCTTGAGAATGTCTCAACAAATATGGATTTATAGTTTTCCCAGCACAGATTTAAATACTACAGAAGAGTACTACAGTCGAAACTTCTTAAGGTCCTGAAGCAGCAAGCAAGATGCAAGAGTGAGAAGATGAGAAGGCCAAGGCCCCTGTTGTCAAACAACTCTCAGTGCTAGAAACAGAATACACTGCAATACAGGACAGCAACACCGTTTACTTCTCAAGAAGTGTGATGCTTATTTTATGACTCTGTAAAATGAAGTGACTCCTGCCTGACTTCACGGGGCGCAAAACCTTTCCCACTGCACCACCAGTCCCACACAAGCTGACCCTGTGCCCAGGAAGAGGCACATGTGGTTCCTTCATCCCCACAGGGAAAGCATGAGCACAGCTGCAGGTCAGCATCCATCCATGTCAATAGGCCACCTAGCCAGCCCTGCATTTATAAATGTAAATATAAATTACAGGCAAGGGACGGGGCACAGGTCAACATCTCGAGTCCAGAGTACAAAGAAAAGGCAACTGTACTGCCCATGCTACAGAAGTGCCAGCAAAGCCCTGTTCTCCACCTAGACCCCAAGATCTCAAGACCAATAACTCAAGCACTGTCAGAAACAGAACAACAGGATCTTGCCACCCAAACACAGCACAATCCCTCAGACTTGTAGACAGCCAGTTAAACACAAAGAATGAAGATAAAACCCAACATAAACAGTAGTCAGGCTGGCTCAATAGAGGAGCCCTCCACCACAAAACATGAGTGATGGGGATAAGGCTCAGAAGAAGGGCAAAGTAATCAGTTTTCCACCAGCTGAAAATAAATGCCTCCTCCTTACAAAAAGTGGTGGTTTGGAGGGTTTTTTTCCCCTCTCCAAGTTTTAGTATCTTGCCAGCATAAGTGAGCCCTGCTTTAACAGGCCAGAGGCAGCAGCCACTGTCCCACTAGCAGATGAACGATGGAGAGGGGACACAGTCACCACAAAGGGCCTTCAGAGTTGAACACAATAAAGAAAATACAGATCTTTAAAGAACCTCCTGACCAAACCTAAAATATCTGTGCAGGAAAGTTGTGTTTCGGACATTCCACATCGATGTCTCTGTAAAACTGAAAAGTAGCAAGAATGAAAGAAAAGGGGTTTTATGGTGCAAACATACAGAACAGATGGACCCCTGAGATGTCGCACTGAAAACATACATAGAATTTAGAAACAGCTAAAACAAGGACCTAACTGAAGACAGCATGGAGATGTTAACTTCAAAAACTAAATGAGCAATGTCAGTAGTAGCAAGTATATAATACTTTGCATTTTGAAAATATGCCATTCAAGGTCACTGCTGATGATTTTAAAAACAGAAGTTACAACTGTGGTAGAAATGAAAAGGTAATTGGGGAAAAGAAGTATAAAGAAACATCTGATGTTTGAAAACTTTGTAAGTCAGAATTTCAAGTAGGTGACTAAAAGTATTAACAGAATATTTGCAGCTTTGTTTTCCTCTGTTGCAACTTGATGGCCAGCTGAGTTTAAAAAAATATAAAAGGAATGTAATAATGAATTCCTTTTTCTTTAAAAATGTACTTACATAACTGAAGTTACCAGCAAGGACTAGCCACCTGGCTAGAAAGGATGGTATCATGTATAATCAAATAATAAACTAAAAACATATACAAGAAACTAAGTTTCAGTGACTGAAAGGGGAGGGGGGCAGGTTGCCAGCTACATTAATGATGCACAGGAGAAGGGTCAAGAGGCCCTTTAAATTACTGTCTCGCACACATGAAAGATTTTAATACTTATGCTCCTCATGAACAAATCTGACAGCAAGCTAAGGCTCACTATTAACACCAAAGTACCTTAGAAGTCTTTTTCATTACTTGGCCAACCACAGATTCTAAATCAGAAAGGTTTGTATAGGGTTGATCCAGTACTTTTTTTATAAAAGGCCTAAAGCCCTTTCAATAACAAATGGATTTTTAAAAGCACAGTTACTTGCACCAAGTAGAAGATTAACACCTGTAAAAATCTTGACATTTCTCTGGTTTTTGGGCAGGAAGAAGCCTGTTTCACCTTTGTGGGCAATTAGCTCTGCTGTAATCCTCTAATTTGCACTGGGGAATAGTTGTTTAAACTTTTCAGAGAAGGTGGCTGTTTCTAACAAGCTGAAACTTTTGCACTGACTTCAGATTTTTTTAGGAAGCATTTAGCTGAACTTAAACTTGGGGGCAAATTTCCTTTGGCACTGTATCAAGCTTTTTCCTGCATCACAGAAGTCTTACTTGACGGCCTGTTATTTCTCAGAATCAATAAATGCCCAGTTAAACGCTGCCAATATTTAATTAAATCCGTACTATGTTTCCCTGCTTGTTAGCAGGGCTTCCCATCAAAACTTCAGGAAGGAAATTCTTCCCTGTAAACACAAAGCTCCACACAGACCAAGAGTGATGTTCACCTGCACAGGGTTTATGACCAAAAACATAATCTGAGGCGTGCTTTACACTGGAAAAGTTGGCGGTACATGTACCAACGTACTATCCTCCCCTCTGTTAACTCTCATTCTTGCAGCAAGGCTTCCCTGCATGGGCAGGAAAGAAAAGCGTGCCAGCACTGCCAGTAACACTCCAGTTCACAGAGGTGTTACGCAGACAAGCGCGATTCAGAGGAAACACCAGCCAAAACACCGAAGGGGGCGGCTGGTTTCCCCTTTACCCGTGGCCGTCTTCTGCACGACACCGACAGGGCTCCGGTGCGGGTGCTGGATCTGGAGCGCTGCCTTCCCACCGCCGGCGTGACTCAACCCTTTTCCGTGCATCCTCCAGCAGCCGAGCGCCAAGCGATGATGGGCTCCCGGAGCCCTGAGCCACCCCGACACCTGCCTCTCACCAGCACACCTCCCTGACAGCTTCCGCCCGATGTCACAAGGCAGCTGCAAGGCGGCCAGCTCGGCCACGGAGCTACGCCAGGATTTTGGAAGGCGATAAGGGTCTCCTAAAGGAGTACCACGACTTGGCTTCTCAAGCCAGGCAGAGCTGCCGGAAAAGCCGGTTCCTAAAGCAAGGAGGCGGCTGGCCGGCGGCTGCCGGGCTGGCTTTCGGCCTTAGAAGCCTGTTTGTTCGCTGGCCCCCAGGGAAATAACCCCAGGTCCCCGCGGCGGCTCTGCCCAGGCTGGGCTTCCCCTGAACCTGCCCCGAGGGCGGGCGGCCCGCGGCGACGAGCGAAGGCGGCGGGCGGCGACGTCGCCGTGCTGGGGGGAGGAGAGGCGAGGAAGCCACGCCGGGGCAGGGCCGCCCCTCGTCCCACCGAAAGGCCCCCCGCCCGGCCAAAGGGACCTGCCCGCCGCCGGCACCCCCGCCCAGCTCGGGGGACGCCGCCGCTTCCAGCCAGGACGCGGCGCGGGACCGCGGCCCCGTCCCGTCCCGTCCCGTCGGTGCTCAGGCGGGCCCCCGCGGCCGGGCTAGGGGGCGGCGGTGGACAAGCTCACGGCCTCCGCGGGCCTACCCCCTCCCCTGCGTCGCAGGACGGGCCGGTGGCTCCGGCCCCTCCGCTGAGAGCCCGGCCCCGAGCCCGGCTGGCACCAGGAAGCGGCACCTCCCCGCCACGCCACGGCAAGGCAAGGCACGCCGCCCTCGCCGCCGCCGGGGCGGGTCTCGCTGCCTTACCCGCTGCAGAATCCGCCTGAACATGGTGGCGGAGCCCGGATGCCGCCGGGCGACCACGGCCAGGCCGAGGGGGAAGCCGCGGGGCCCCGCACAGCGCCGCCCCCGCCCCGCAGGAGCCCGGCGCGGCCCGCTCGCCCCGTGACAGCAGCAGCGGCCGGGGAGGCGGGGCAGCCTCCGCTCCGGGGCGGGACCGGACCGTACCGCACCGCCCCAGGGAGGGACGGGCCCGACGGGGAATGGGCAACTGCTGCTCGGCCGCGGGGAACGGGGGAACGAAGAAACGGGGAGAGAGGCCGGCGGGTACCCGGCCGGAGGAGCCCAGGCCGGCGGGGTCTGCCCCTCGGAACGGGGCGGCTGTGGCGGTGAGGGCTCTGCGACCCGATTTCCTTCGCGGGGGGCCCTGGCCAGGCTGTTTCCCGCGGCACCGGCCTCAGCAGCGCAACTCTCGCTGCGCCGCCTGCTCCCAGCCTTCTGCCCGCGGGGAGCCGCGCTGCTGAGGCGGGAGAGAAACGAGGACGGTCGTTATCTCTACCCGGCCCTCGTCCTCTGCCAACCCGGCCTGCAGAGCCCGCGCAGCCCGCCGGCTGGGAGGAGAAGGCCGGGCGGGTTTCCAGTACCCCGGCAGCGCGGCCGTTCTCCCCGCGGGGGCCGCCCCAGGCGCCCGGCAGCTGCAGGGCCCCCTCGTTGCTGTCATTTCTTTGGATCGGGCCGGGGGAAGGGAGGAAACGGCAGCTGGGGGCTCGCTGTGTGAGGCGAAGCGCGAACGCGGATCCATGTTTTACTTTGTTCGTCGTGCGGTATAGAAAGTACTGGGGAACGCAGGCCAAAGGAGCATTCCTCAGGCGTTCTGGTTTGGATAATTAACTAGCAATTAATTCTGAAGGAGCAGTTGCTCCCTTCAAGCCCTGAACTGAGAAAGCGACCCTGCAGCGTGACCCAACGGGTGTTTTCTAGCTAACAGAGAATAACATTTTGCTCACGTAAGCATGCACCTGCCTTCAAAAAACGTAAAAGCCCCAAAACATCAGTTCAACTGAGAAAAAAATCTATACCTGCATGTGCTGAGGCAAAACCCCACATGAGAGCAGCAGCATGGAGAGTTGCCGGAATACCGATAACCTCCAGAAAAGTAGTGCTACATGCTACCAGGTCCCTGTTCTATTCTACAGCTGCAACTCTCACATACTGGATGTAAGACAAAGGGTCACGAGTAAATAATAAACCTGTTCCTTGCTTAATTGTGCCAAGTAGAGCAAATAGCAGAGCACCAGTTGTGCTGCAACGATTGAAGGCATTTTTCCACTCAAAAGGCTGGCATTTCTAAGCACTCTAAAACCCTCAGACTCAGGGTGAGTTACAAGCACATGACCAGGAGGATTCGGTGCAGCAGCCTAAGGCTTGGGGCACAGCAATGTTGAGTGTTTGAACTCGGTTTACTCCAGCTTCAGGCTGCAATGTGTTCTGTGCTAATGGCATTTAGTCCACAACCAGGGCAGGTTAAGAGCACACGTGCAGTTTGTAATGCCTTCAGGCTGGTGAGCAATGACGTCTTTGGTCACATCCATGAGATCATTTTTATTTATGTGCCCACAGTACAAAATGGCTTTGAAATTTGGCATACTGCACAGCAGTAGTGAGTTTCATTTCTGAATTTGTACATGGGATTAACGATTGGAAAAAGGATTGTTCTTATATGGCTGTACAGGTCCTTAAATACCTAGGCAGGCTGTAGACAATCGCTTGACACCTAATCATTATGACTTCAGATTTTAATATCTCATTCCTTTTACCAGATATTTCAACAAGAGCAATTGACAGCCTAGATGATGAAGTGCTGGAGTGCTCAGTGTGCCATCCCCAGGTGAGTTAAGCAGCCCATCTTTGTAACACGTTTCTATTCTCCCAGGGTTAGCAATTCCTGAGTGCTCAGAGGAAGATGATAGAGATTTGAGGCCACTAGTTAAAAGTCTTACATCAGAGGAGGATTTTTTTTTAGGCAAGGCTTGCAAGGGAATGCATGATCCTTTATTTGTGCGGATGTTTGTGTGAACATATGCATCTGTCTCCCTGTCCACCCGTCATTCCCTCAGTAATTTAATAATCCATTGGCCAACTTCAATCAAATACAGCAGAGACAGATAAGCCTCAAAGATATAAGGTCTCACAAATTTAAATAGGCTGCCAGGGAGGAGAGAGACCCTGTTGACTGCTGCCTGTAAAGGAAGGACTGCAGTGTGACTGCCTTTATTAAATACCAGACAGTGCAAATAAAAATTCACCCCTGGGGTAGAGATCAAGACAAAAAAAGATTACATCAGTCCCATTTTCCAGTGGAAGTCCTTGTCTTTAATTCTTGTTTATATGGTAATGCCTGTGACTTCATACCTGCCATGATATTGAAATCTCAGGCTGTTAGAATATAGTTGGTGTCCTCAGGCATGAGAGTTGTACATTTTCATTTCATCCAACCTCATAAACTCTGTGAGGGGTTTGGTGACAGGAGGGTTGAGAGGTGCTTTTCTGTGGAGTCTACTGGCGACAGAAAGTCTCAGACTGCAGTGACAGCAAAGACTTTCCTGGATCCAGCTGGAAGCAGGTATTTCATCCTCTGAAGAGAAGCCAAAGGCTGAAAGTCTCAACTACATCAACCTCTTGCATACCTGCAGAAGCCAGCATGTCCTTATTTCAGCAGAGAACTGAAATCGCTATTGTGACTGTACAGGTGGTATTCAGGATAGCCCAGCAGGTACCAAGACCTGTCAGACCTTCCAACTGATAACTAACTGCCTTTTTATTTTATTTTATTTTTTAATGGCCATATAGCCAAATAGAAGCAATGATTCCCAGACTGTGGCTCACAGGAATCAGTGCCCATGCCACCTTCTGCTATGACTGAGGGCCACAAGGAACCACCATCACTTGGTACAAAACTTCAGGGAAAATAATGCATGGCATGTCCACAACACATATGCTCACTTAGAATTGTGGCCTATGCAAGGATTCTGGGCTACTGTCCCACCTGTTTCCAGTGTTTATACAGATAAATATTTTCAGTCATGTTAAGTTCCTGACCCCAAAGTTTCTTGGTCACAAGCTCCTTGGGTTTGTGATGTGCTGCACTGGAAAAGTATCCCCTTTTATTGTAATGTTGCTTTTACGTATCCTGTCTATAGAAGGTATCAGCCTTTGGTGGTTTTGCAGCTTTCACTGAGCTCTTTAACTGTGCATTTTTCACTGTCACTATATGCTGTTTATATGCTTCTAGCAAGGAGCTTTCAAATTCACACACGTATTTATCTGAGGCTCTCTTTTTTCAAGTTAAACTCTATGAAACTCCATTGAACACAGTTTCCTTGAAGGATTTTTCTGTTAAAAAACGTAATAACCAGTGGGTAAGGTATAGCAAATTTTTTAGCTCTTGGAAATTGCTTATAATATCCATACAGCTACAACAGTGAATATTTCTGAAGTGGCAGCCAAGGAGTCAATGTAGAGATAAAGGTTATGGCCATCATCTCCTGTTCAGTGCTCAACGAAACCTGTCACCTGGAGTTCAGATTCTAAAATGATGGCAAAGTACATAACATTTCATAAAAAGATTAAGATAGTGAATTTGTGACTGGCAGAAGCAGCAAGCCATCCTAAGTGCAAAACTGTAATTCATAAGCAGGTAGCACAGCCTAAGTTACAACATAGCTGAAACCCAGAGAAAATGGTCACCTGGGATTTTCAAGTTCCTCAAAGTGGCTTATGAGCATGTATTTCATAGAAAATTAGGGATTTGGGCGTTCCTAAATCAAAGAAGCATATCACAAGAATGCCTCCTTGGAATTGCCATTTGAGAAGAACATGGCTGGAGAAATGAAAATTGGTTTCAGCTATTGATACTCTTGTCCCTCTAAAAGTATTGGCAAACAAAATGTGCAGAGTGTGGTTTGAATTCACACATTCTTCATTTTTTCCTGAGAAAATGCAACTGAAACTTGCCATTCTCTCAGGCAGTACCAGTCAGCTTGAGTTGGTCAACGGCAAAAAGCTTTTGATAGAAGAGAAGTTCCTGGTGAAACCAGTGATGTGGAGAAGTAAGCGTTAGAGGGTTGGGATGAGACTCGGTGGGACTCACAGTACATCAAGAGGAATTCATTTTAAAAGTGGCACAGAAAGGTGGAAAGTCAGAAAGGTGGAAAATACTGGAAACCACAGTAATTCCACATTTTCTTTCCATCTTTGCAGACTTAAAAAGACACAAAGTCACGGAGGCGTATGACAAAATTTGGAAGCTTTCTGAAGTACAGATTTGGGCACAAATGCATTTTTAGGCTGAAGGCAGGGCTGCTTAGTGGCGCAGATGGAGCTGCTGCCGTGTAATGGGGGTATACAGGGACACCTGCCAGACGGAGCTGAGGCAGACCGCTGCCAGGCCCTCCCTGCCTGCCACCTGTACTCACAGGGCACATCTGTTCCACAATAGCCACAGGAGAACTAAGATACCCGGTTAGGAACAGCTGAAAGGCTTCTCCAACTTCCCAGAATATGAAAATCTGTATTTATTACTGGTCTTACCATTTATGTAGGAATATCCTGTAGAATGGACAGTGGCTGAGTATTGAAATGACGGCATCTGTCGTGTCTTCAAAAGAGTTTGACAGTTCGGACTGAACTCTCAGTATTTCATTTATTTACCATCTAGATGTACCTCAGCTTTATTAGGGGAAACAAATGTATTTAACCTGGAAAAGTATTTAGAGTGGGTTTTAAACAGGTGTTTGCAAATCAAGATTATCCACTAACCTAAGGCTTGGGAGACCACGTATGATTTTTACTCAGCCCAAAACTAGTTCTCTGAGCAACACTCCATGCCCTTAAAAAAGGAAGTACTGGTACCTCACTACTCTGAAAAGAAACTGGAATTTGGTGATGAAAAGCAGTACAGAAGAGTCAAATCATACTACTAATGTACATTTATTGGCAATCGATTGGGTAGTGGTAACTAAATGATTTGTAAGCACTGAAAGAAATGAAATCTAGCTTTCCATGAAGAACATACTCCGCAGCTTCACCTTTACAGATACTCCATCTCCTGTCTCTCCACACAGGAGATGGGATGTGCTTTGTGCAGTCTATAGCTGCACAGAAGCTCCTGCACCTCAGCTTGCCTCATTGATCTTTCCTGTAGCATAAACATGGTTCTTTTACCTCTCCCCAGTCATCAGTTTTGTCAGAAACCCAAGAAATGTACATGCCTTTGAGACATCCACACCTCTTTCCATTTAGACTTAAACTGCCCCATGAGTTCAGAAGGTACATGGTGGGGAGAAGGATGTCGAAAGACACAAGAGGTCACTTCTGGTTCCCAAAGGAGATAGGATGGGTTTAGTCTTATGATTGAACTAGTCACCACCAATCATTCCTGGCCCATTCCCTTCTCACTAGAGGGAAAAATAGCAGTTCTTTAGTCGAGTACTGAAGAGGTTGGCCAGAGCATCAGTACACTGCCCTGCATGTGAAGGGTTAGTTAGGGTGAGTGTCTTTTCTCAGCTACTTTAGAGCCAGACTGAATCTGTCATGATGTCTGTAACAAAGAGCCGACACTGGAGGCCAGCTCCTGTGCCACTGGAAGCCTCTCTCAATTCCCCACAGGAGAGACCGGTCTGTGTGCTTAGAAAGGTTGCGCTAGTACCAAATCCAACAGCTCAGAGACATGACTTCAGCCTGGTGTTACAGAACCTGAACGTTGTAGGCTTTGAACAGCTGCCCCTGGGTAACCTCAGCTAAAGATAAAAATAATAAAATTATCTCTATTAACAACAAAAAAATTGGTCCCGTGACTGATTTCTTCTTCCACCCACCCCAAGTCTGAATCACAGTGTGGAGTGTGCCGTGTAGCTTTGCTGGAGTAGCTGGAGAGACAGGCACTGGAACTAGAGAAAGCCCAGCAACGTGCAAGAGAGCCTGAAGTCATAAATATGTATGAGGCCATGTAAAAAATAAACCTGATGATATTAATATAACCAAAATCTGAGATGGAGAAGATCTGCCGCTGAGTCATGCGGAGTGCTCTTTGCCAAATGCCTCAGCTAAGAAACGATTCTGTCTGGGTAAAGTTGAGATCCTGCCACAAAACAAGCACTTTCAGATTCCACCCTGAGAAGCTGTGGTGATACCGTGGCCATCCTGATCTTGTTACTTCAGAGCCTTTAGCTCTGGCTGGCAAGCTTCCTCCAGTAACTGGCACAGAAAACGGGTAAATAGTGAGGAGGTGGGGTCGGTGGGATTCCACTGCAGAGTAAAATGCAAATGTTCTAAAGAGCACATTCTTTGGGGTTACTTATCTGCTCGCTTTGGTATGTGTTAATATATGTAAGGAGCTTCTCTTTCTTTGGGTCTGAGGCACAAACTTACTCAGCTCCATCCGTCTAGGCATGTTTGAGGCCACTTTAAAGATTTTGCAGGAAAAGGCTTCAAGTGCCAAATGAAACAAGCAGGGGAAGCCTCAGTTACAGAGGCTGTGGGGGATGCCAGTAGTACTGATCTTATTAGGACTCCCTTAGTTACAGTGGAAATACAAGATGGATTTTAATGTCAGAGAGTTAGGGCCACTGTTTTGATCACCCTGCTGAATAATTGCCAGAAAAAAAAGGAAAAATCTAAAGGTCTGTGGGGTTTTTTTCAAATGCAAATCCATCCAAATATCATAACAAGGTGTTTCAGGGAGGGGATGTTAACTATATGAAGGTCCAGACAGCACTGATTAAAACACTCCCCTCTCTCCCTGAAATTAATGCACTCCTCGTTCATGGCTTTGTCCATGGAAGCAGATGCACTACATGTTGGCTTGGCTGGGAGTCGTTGCGTACATGTGTTGCATCAGCAGTTCAGTTAAATATTTTAAATGCTCAGAGCAGAGGCTGCTAAATAAAGAGGACAAATTTAAGTGTCAAAGGAGGCTGACAGGCCTCCTTAAAACAGTAAACAAATACTCCTGTAGCTTTAAAGTAATCCCACAGTGCTTCATGGCATCTGTTATTATAAACTTAACCTCTCAAAGCCTTCCAGATTTGCACTTTACTGTTAAAAATTTAACAAATCTCGGATCCAAAATGCTATTTTTAAACTGCACAGTATTACGCTGCTAAATGCCCTGCTCGCCAGCTCTTGCTTTTCTTGCACTACTAGCCAAACCTGTCTATGTAGCAATTGTAGTAATGATTTAGACATGAGGAAGAATCTTGGGAATTTGCAAAGGAGGATTACAAATCTCTCTCTTGTTAAGCATTTTTTTTTCCAGTTAACAAGTTCACACTAAAAGGATGATGAGTGGGACCTTCCGTTCAGCATCTTCCTTCCCTTGTGTAGGGCAGGTAGGATTTGTAATTTCATAAAGCACTAGATAAAATTTCCAAGCAAACAAACAAGATGCTAATTTCTCAGTGAAACCACAACGCATATCCCAAAGCCCAGGGCAAAGAGGCACTGGGAATCAGCGAAGGAGAAAGTAACGAATGCATTTCCTGTGGGATGGTGAAACGCTGCCTGGGTACGCGGTGCTGGAGAATCCAACCTTCGACAGCTGAGGCTTCTTCCCCTTCATTAATGCCAGCTATGTGCATTACTGGGTCAACTGACAAGGTGCTTTTAAACTGGATGAAATGCAGGTATGCTGCTGCATTTCTCTTTCTCCTGAACTAACAGGGGTGTGGGATACAGCATTACAACCGTTCTACACTTTCTGTTGACTAGGAGTCAATTGCAGGCAGAAAAAAAACAACCCAACCCCACCACATCAAGTCCACTTTAAAGCTGGGCAGAAGAAAACTATTGCTTCAAAGCAATGCCAACGCATTTTATTAGGTAGGGTGAGTTTGTACCAGACCTGCAGTTTTACTGCTTGTGCTGGTAACTTTGCTGATTCACCCTTAAGTACCACAAAGCCAGATTTACCAAGCCCAGCCTCTATGCCTGCCTGGTCTGAGGCCGTTTGCTAGCTGTCATGGTGAGAGCAACACCAGTGATGCAGACACTCAGAAAATGAGTGCGTGTCCCTTATTTCCTGCCTGGTGTTATCATGCTACTGAAATGGCTGCTCCAAACCTGGGTATTATGTATTGTAGGAGTCTGCAGTATGGACCGTCTCTGCCTCCAAAGGTTTCCCAACCAAATAAGCAAGAAAAAGCATCTTCTAAAGAAAGGATATTTTTTAAGATTAAAGATTACAAAACTGATTAAAACGTCCCATCCTGCAAAATGCCTCAGTGATGGTTTAGCTGCTTGGCTAGAATATGTGTTTACTGCACCAGAATCTCTTGATGAGTTTGCCAGGTGATTTGGATGAAAAAGAAATGGAAAAATCAGGTGTGCTGATGGAAGTTGGCATATTTTATTCATACTGGACATTTCTGATCAAGCAGAGAGATTCCCCATAGGGAATAATAAAGCCTATTTTTGGTAGGGAACCGAACAATTCTGATCCATATAAAAATCCTTCTTTTTTAAGCCTGCGTAGCCTAATCACAGACCCCGACAGTGTAATTGCAAAAATGCAAGTTTAAAAGTGTCATTTGTCCTTAGGAAGGAGGTGAGGGTCATCTGTTGCTACATCATTTCTCAGCCGTCCAGCAACATGATGTCCCCAGCCAGTTTGCACAGGACATTCATTTTATCGCCCTACTAAGGCAGAAAAATAAATGAGTGGGGGCATTCAGCATTTCATTTTGAGACATTCAAAGAAATCTCCCAATAGGTGTCAGATATTGAAGGCTGGGCTCTTGGCTGCGTTGCAGACAGCAGAAGGTTTTACTGCTGACCTCTGAGGCACTGAAATCAATATTCCTGTCTGCGCTGGGGAAAGAGAAGAACCATTTCACACGGTTCCTGATGTGGCAGGGCTCTTCTGGTCATCCTGACCTTCGATTCCCATTAAGGACTGGTGTCCCTGTTAGGTAGAAACACAGCTTGGGACACAGTTGACATGGAAAGGTGGGTAACGGGTACACGTAGCTGCCAGAGAGGTGTGTGAGGCCACAGCAGTGCACCTGGTCAAGTGTGGGAATCAGAGCGAATGCCTCGGCCACACAACGCAAGGGCCCCATTCTGAGCTCTCGCAAGGAGACCTGTCCCTGCCTGTAAGTATACATAGGATCTAGGAGAAACAAACTGTATGTTGAGAGGCATAATCTTACACCTTAAATATTGGGATACTGGATATGGAGCTGTCTCAATCTCACTGTGTGTTTCACAGAATCACAGAACGCTAGGGGTTGGAAGGGACCTCAAAAGATCATCTAGTCCAACCCCCCTGTCAGAGCAGGATCACCTAGATTAAATCACACAGAAACACACCCAGGCGGGTTTTGAATGTCTCCAGAGAAGGAGACTCCACAGCCTCTCTGGGCAGCCTGTCCCAGTGCTCCGTCACCCTCACAGTGAAAAAGTTCCTCCTTATATTCACATGGAACTTCCTATGCTCCAGTTTGCACCCGTTGCCTCTTGTCCTATCTTTGGCCATCACTGAGAAGAGCCTGGCTCTGTCCTCCTGACACTCACCCTTTACATATTTATAAACATTAATGAAGTCACTCCTCAGCCTCCTCCAGGCTAAAGGGACACAGATCCCTCAGCCTGTCCTCCTAAGGAAGCTGTTCCACTCCCTTAATCATCTTGGTGGCCCTGTGCTGGACTCTTTCAAGGAGTTCCCTGTCCTTCTTAAACTGAGTGGCCCAGAACTGGACACAATATTCCAGGTTTGGTCTCACCAGCGCAACCAGGGTTTGCAAGGAAGGGACCTGAAACAAAGGGGGTTTGTGATGTGGTGGGCAGTTAGTTGCAACAACTGATATACCAAAGGGATCAGAGAGCTTGATGTTTATAAAGGACCCGCTGATGTTTAAATACTATTTTTATGAATGTAGAGAATGGTGCATATTAAAAGGTACTCTCAGATCTCAGCAGAAACTGATGCCAAATAAGGTTACTAACCCGAAATACTATTTAAGTCTATTAAAGAGATTTTAAACTGAACTAGCAGTAAGGAATTCAAACTGCAGCTTGTTATTAACAGTGTTGGTTTCCTGATGCCTGCTACCCTACTTAGAAAGAACAAGTGCTGGATACCCTCACTATCTCTGCATCATGACAATGTTCATGGATGACTCTAACAAGCCTGGCCATGTTTAGTTGCCACGGGCCATGGTATTTCCTACCGACACCAAACTAGGTAAAGGCTAGAACTTTGTATGGTTAGTTGCTGGTATTTCTCACTGACCCTTTAGAGCAGAGGATGGCTGGGATTTGTGGCTCTACAAGTTACAGTCCTCTGCATTCATAGGGTCATCCCACGAAGCCTGAATCCCTCTAACAGCCTGTGGCGACTGGGGAGGCCTCTGGGGCTTCTCTGCTGTGCACTGAAGCTGACCCCTGGCAAGGGCTCCTGCTTCATCTCTGCTCTGAATCCTCCCTTGAGCCCACCACATGCAGGTATATTTGCATGCCCTTCCTCCCAAATGTGCTCCAACCTGTTCTTTCTGTGAGACACCACTGGGAACCGCTTCCTCCACAACAGCTTATGTCTTTGTCTGAGAGCTGAGCTGACATGGGGGGCAGATCCCAGAGGCTGTCCCCCCATGGCAGCAGCATGCCTCCATCCAGTGACCACATCCATCAAGCAACCTGCCAGGGGAATGAGACTCTGTCACAAAATAAGTCCCACTTCCTTTCCATGTACCAAAGGAATATTTTTGAGACCTAGAGCTGACAGCAATACTTCTTGCAGCAACAGCAGCCCAAGAAACAAAAAGCCACTCATCCAATGCCAGGCAAAGTGGCTGAAAGAAAACCGTTCTTATCTGATGGGTCAAATGTGGCCCAGCAGTTTCTGCTAAAGCAGAGGATCCCTGCCCCTGCCTCCCCCACTCCACCTTTACCAGCACAGCCCAAAGGGCAGATCACACAATGATTACTGAAGCCTTTTCCAAGCATGTTTTAGAATACCATTTGTCTGGAGATTATTTTTATTGTTGTTTATCCCCGCTGTCCTGAGCAATTTGCATTTCATGAGTAAACTACGTGTATTTCTACAGCTGTTGTTTCAGAGCAGCAAATAAAAAATACTTAACTGCATCTGGGAAGCATGCAAGTGGGTCCTAATCCTGTTTCACCAGTCCTGGAAGTGGTGTTTTCTGTCCTTTTCCCCATGAGAATAGAGCTTGAGCTGCTAGGAAGTCCTGCTGGGGAAAGAAAAGATCATCAGCCGCTGTGGCTGAGCTCCATTTCTTTGAGGAGACCTGCTTGCTGTGGACTTTGGGAGACTGAGAATATTACACCTTATGTTACAAAAAGCTGTGGTGGTTGAACATCATTCAACAAATCACTGAGGTGTCAAGTCACCCACCTCAGCTTAGCAGACAGCGTAGGCGAGGACGCATCACGTTCAGCATTCAGGCACCTCCTGGCAAGCGGTTTTCCTCGCTCCACCCTGACCACTCAGCATGCCAGCATTGCTTTGCATCACCTGTGGTCCCAGCTACGTTCAAACATGATGAAGTCTTGTAATGCATGTGCTTTTAACATCATTACACAACTGTTGCACAAGCAGTTGCTAGTTCATCAGGCGCCTTTTTTCCCCTCTGCCTCCTAAGTGTCTGCTCACAGCAGAAGGATGTGAGGGGTCGGAACTGGAGGAGCATTTGGGGAAGGTCTCTGCACAGAGAAGGGCTTTTTAGGGGTAACAACAAACATGCTTTCATCACTCACTGACAGAACTGTCTGTATGCATCCTCCTCCATGGAGGCCCTACAGCTTCTTTTGCATCTGTGGAGAAATTCATGAGTTAAAGTCCTCATCCTATTTAGTAGGTTGGATGTCATAACAAAATTCAGCCCTATTATACACGTATAATATACACACACATACAACAAGGGACTGATTTAAGGGGGTGCCAGGCTGTCTTTAACTTTTGTATTCTCCAGTTGAAAACTTGACCTTTTGGTGTTGGTAACAAATTTTCATTCTCGTACTTTTAGTTCAGTTAATACACAAGTACATCTTTCTACATATATTGGGCTACATTTGAAACTACTATGGATATATTTTTTCCCATGGCACACTGAAAACTTTATCTATTCCCTTTACCCTGCCTTTGGCAATTCCTAGTCAACACCAGAATTTATTTCTCACCTCACAGAACCACAGAGTCACAAGGCTGGAAAAGACCTTTAAGATCATCAAGTCCAACCATTCCTGTCCTATGCTAAATCATATCCCTAAGTATCTCATCTACCCTTTTTTTAAACACACCCAGGGATGGTGACTCAACCCCCTCCCTGGGCAGCCTGTTCCACATAACCTCAGACCCATTCACCCACTTTCCAAGGAAGCTGTCAAGAACTTCAAAATTTACTCTTATTACTTCTTTCTCCTTATTCCGCTGTCCTGTTGTCACATAGTCCTATGCTTGTAAAACAGGGTGAGCTGCTCTGTGTGCAGCTTGTCCAACACTGCTACAGAGCTAAAGGCAAAGCTGAGGGCAGGTTTCCTCCAGCTCAGGAGCTGTTTTGCCCTGTCCCCTGCTAGAAGTCAGTTGCTTACAAAAAATGCTTCTTTTGTTTGCACTTTGGAGTAAAGTTCTGTCCAAATCCATCTGCAGAAGAGCAAAATCTGTCATTTTTCCAAATAAGCACCATAGTAGGAGGATGCAAGGAGTAAGATGCAGGGGGCCCCTTTAAGTAGCTAAAAATCTCCCCAAGTCTTTCTGGGTTTGCTGTAGTGCACAGGCTGTGAGTCACAACTACAAGGCTTCCAGTGAACAGCTAAAAGAAATAAATGATTGATGTAATACTTCTCAGTGAGTGATTAAGACTGCTTTTAGTGATGCACTCACGCATGCTTTGTACTAATAGAACTGCTTTATTAGTTACTTGGAAGAGGAGTACCTGCTCTGCCCAGGTCAGAAGCCAGAGCGCTTATCCAGCACCCCGTGGGCACAGCTGATTGACATGTAGGGAGAGGAGAAGGAATGCTGGCTGCTTTTGTCCCTGTCCCCACATCTGCAGTGCTCTCCTCATCAAGAAAGACACGGGGGGGAATTTTGTATTCCACAACAACGTTGTTTTAGTTGTACTTTGCATAAGTCTGACACCACAGCTGGCTGCTGGCGGCCACCAGCAGCTCCCTCCTCTGCCCTGCTGTCACAGGTACCTGCTGCATCCATCCCTCCAGCCTCCTGGCCATGCCGAGCAGCCTGACTAACAATGCCAGCCGCTTTGCACGCCGCTTTCCGAGGTCACCCTGGCACGTAGGCGGGAGATTTGTCCTCCCTGATTTTTGTGGTGATTGACTCTTCTCAGCAGTTACAGGTAGAACTAGCAAAGAGGATGATGACAACAAGGTACTTCTGCTCACTCAAACCATATTGTTTCTGAAATGGAATTTATAATGACTCCTCCCAACTCTCCCATCACCTTAAATATGCTAACCATGATCTCCCTTTTAAAGATGAGGTCATGCATGCAGTAAAGGATATGCCACTCCCCAAGCCTTTTCGGGCTTGGGTAGCTCCACAGTTTAAAGCATTATTTGCAACGCCCCGGTGTTGCAATGCAGCCGTGTAGTGGGATGACCGCCTGAAAGGTAACGCTGGGATTTCTTAGAGTCTTCTTCCCGTGAGGAGAAACCAGGTTGCAAAAGCCTGCATGCAAAACAAGGGGAAAGTGATGCTGCTGCCACCTTCTCGTCACGGCACAGGTTCAGTTCTTAGGCAGCTACAAAGCAATTTGTTTGTTTGAAGAGGCTGATCAAAACTGTCACATGCAAAACACCCATCTCCTTCCCCTTTTCTTAGAGCCCCAACATCAGATACAAGTAAAATCTTATGTGCAACTCATTTTCCAGGCTTCTGAACTGCAGTCTCATGTAATAATCGTTTGGACACGCTGTACTCAGAAAACTGGCAGCAGTTCCAAGATTGACGCATGTGACATACCTCTGGCAACAGCTTAGAGATGTTCAATATCTGCAACGCCAGTATACATGCAGTGCCCTTGCACCCAAATATAACCACCACGCTACTCCTAAGCACTCTTAGATCCCAGATTCCACCAATTTCATCGAAGCTCTGCATCACTCATCCTTTTTCTCTCTCTGCTTCTGACCTAATCCTGGCTAACCCCCTTTTTGCCTTTCACCTCTCTTCTCCTCTTTCACAGGTTGCCTCCTTGGCTGCCACAGCACCAGCTACTTAAGCAAAATGATTCATCTTCTCCCTTAATCATGCCTCTCTTTCCTTTGAAGAGCTTTGGGCAGGATGAAAGGAGGTGCAGCCTCTGCATCCCAGGACAGCCCAGACCCATGTGAAGTGGTAGCAGCTCTAAGGGGTGGGTAAGGATCCTCTGCCAGTCCTTCCCTCCCCAAACACACATCCTGATCTGAACATGGTCCACTCTCAAATCTCTGCTGGCTGGTGTTTGTTACCAGCCTTTTGTTACCTGAATCCTTTATTATTACATGTTATGGAGTTCAGACTACACTTCCCATAATGATGGAGTAGGAAAGAGTCCCTGTAGGTGCCTGTCTAACTCAGTTCCTGACAGAAAGAGCACAGGGGTTTTGGTTTATATTATTAATTATGTAAGGATGCTTAAAGCTTTGGCTATCCATGTGTTAAATCCCAAACATACAATTTGAAGCAAATATATTACTACTGAAGTAAGAATTTCTGTGAAAAAAAAATTAAGGGTTTGTTTGGGGTTTTTTTTCAATTCAGAAAAGATGGTGCTTCAGTCTAAAATAAGGGTCATTTTTATGGTTTTGAAGGTCACAAAATGTTTAATGAAAACCAAACATGACCAGGGTTTCTTTCCATTAAATAGTGGAACATATTGACCAAAGGAAGGATCTTCTGTGAAAAATCACATTTTCAGTCAAAAAGTTTAAATCTCCTGAATACATGCACAGCACACATTGGACACCAAAGTAAATAATCCTCATTACATCTATGCATATAACTACTGAAGAGCAACTTATTCCATATAAAGCCAGAGCGTCATCAATTCCATATGTGAGGTGTTACGTAACTTCCATTATTTTTTTCTTTCACCATTATGCTTCAGCTTTCACCAGAAGCTTCAAAGACAAAGAAATCATTAGTCATTTAACTGGTGACATACAGTATTTGTATTTGTCATCTCTGGCAGGGCTTGGCTTTTAATCTTATGTTAAAGCAATTTATTTGCGTCCTAAGTGACAGAAGTACCTAAAACTTCATTGCAGCAGCTCTCTGATAATGCTGAACACAGAGGAGGGTCAGACCTTGTGCAGGAAAAGTGAGCACGGCGCTGACTGCCTGCTAAGGTTGTACTTCCCTGTAACTCAGGCAAACCTGCACGCTCCTCTTCTGACACTTCCTTGGAAATGGCTGCATCATCCTAGCTAAAACATTTCCCTCCTTCCCCCCTCAGCTTCCTGCAAGAAACAGCCAGAGGCATTTATTTAGCACTGAAAACATCTGAGCAATTTATTCACATTTAAGAAAGTGTGGAAGAACTGAAAACAGTATAATTTAGTGGAAAGAGCTGTGCAATCTCTTCCCAGGATAATGCCTGTGTTCTGCATAATGGAAAAAATTGCTATTTCTCTTTATCGGTAATTCAGTGAGGTTGTTGCTCTGCCACTCTTTGAAAGGTCATCAACAGTGGTTAATATATAACTCACCGGTGTGTCAGTTCTTCCCTAAAGTGTTATTTCAGGCACTGCAGGGGAATTCCCTCGGAGATCCATGCCAGACCAAAGGTACTCTGGCAGCTGCGGTTTCACAAAGGGGGACTCCAGCTGCAAGGCCAGCTTGGGAACATCTGTCTCCCATCCCCACCTCGCCTCCGGCTGCTTCTTCACCCTCATGTCACTCACAACTGCTGTCAGGGCTGTGCCGTAAATCAGCTCACCGTGCTGATCCAATTTACAAATCATGTGGTTTGGGTTGGGTTTTTTTATATAAACAGGGTTGTTCTTAATACAGGTTGCTTTCCTTACCACTACAGCACCAGAAACCGCAGCTCTAGGACAGAGGGGAGAGAAGAGCGGTGGGAATAGTGGGCGCCAAGGAGGAGGAAGCGTACCTGGGTTCGTGGAACTGCCAGCTCAGACCACAGAATCACAGAATCACAGGGGTTGGAAGGGACCTCCAGAGATCGTCAGGTCCAACCCCCCTGCCAAAGCAGCTCCCTAGAACAGATCACACAGATAGGCGTCCAGATGGGTCTTGAGTATCTCCAGAGAAGGAGACTCCACAACCGCCCTGGGCAGCCTGTGCCAGGGCTCTGTCACCCTCACTGTGAAAAAGTTCTTCTGCATGTTGGTACAGAACTTCCTGTGCTCCAACTTGAAGCCATTGCCCCTTGTCCTGTCCCCACAGACCACTTAAAAGAGGCTGGCCATTTCCCCCTGTGTCCCACACTTGAGATGTTTATCAACATTAATCAGATCCCCTCTCAGTCTTCTTTCTCAAGGCTGAACAGTCCCAGCTCACTCAGCCTTTCCTCACAGGGGAGATGCTCCAGACCTTTAATCATCTTCGTAGCCCTCAATGGAGTCTCTTCCTAGGGCAAAAGGCAGCCAGGGGGGTGTTAGCAAAACCCATTAACAAACTGGAAGTTCACACACTAACGGGTCACACACTGGTTTAAAGAAGGCTAAGACTGAACAGCCAACACCTGCCCCGCGTGTGACTTCTGCACAAAGGGTAGCTGGCCAGCTACCAGCCAACCCATGTGTCAGAGAAGGTGTAGCTCTGTGTGCGCCTGTGCACACACATACATATTCATACACGCACGCACACGTAGAAATAATCTCTAAATTATAAAGAAGCGCAATATAAGTCTCACCACAGAGGTTTTTTTTCCCAACCTTGACGCAGCGCTGCTCCCCCGGCGGGCAGCTCCTGGGAGCAACAACCGGGAAAGCCTATAGAGGGAGCAGGTCGCCTTCTTTTCCTGAGCGCCGGGCTTTTTTCAACCTTAGCTGACCACCCTGGGAGAAGCGGGAGGCAAAAGCAGAGGATGAGGATTTCGCAGGGAGCCGTCCCGAGGGCCAGAGGGAGGAGCAGCAGCAGCAGCACCTGCCTCTGCTGCCATGGGCAAGGGGGCTGCAGATCCGCATCCGACGCCTTTTCCACCTTCTCCGGGTTCAGACCTGAGGGCTCACACCCACCATGGCTCAGGAATCATTCCGTGTTTTTCCTCTTCTGCAGTTGCTGGGTTGCCATCGCGGGATGGAGATTGGCTTGATTAGAAACTGGGCAGAATGTCATCTTCCAAGGCTTAGAGCCAAAGGGCTCGGCCACTGCTGAGGCATAAGGGAAGCACGTGCTAAGCAAGACAGGGCATTTCCTGTTGGAACGAAAAGAATGGCTGGAAAACACATAGCTGTGTGTCCCAGGCCACACAAGAGCAGCCATGATTAAGCAAAACCAGTACCAATACTGCATTCAGAAGACAGAAACATCAAAGGGTGTCAGCAGAGGCTACAGGCCTGAGCTGAACATGATGTTTATTCTAGTGTATATGTGCACACAGAGAAATTTCTAAAAACCCCCGTATCCTGGGATTCTAGGTCCAGAAAGCTGGTTGTTACCTGCAAGGCCACAAAGCCCAGAAGGCCCGGTCTGGTCAGAATTACATTTGCTGAGCGGATGCCAATCTGCACCAAGAGCATTTGCCTCCCCGTGTTTATTATAGGCCAACAAAAGAGAGGATAAGATCTTTTTTTTTCTTATTCTTTTCCTTTTCCAGAGGAATAGGGAGCTGCAGCCAAAAAGGTTTCGCAGGAACTGGATCTTATCAAATAAAGCCAGGCTCAGGCTTTGAGATCAAAAGCCCAGTGACTGAAAACCACCTGCTTGCGAGCAACGACTTTCGTAAGATGCTTGATGGAGCCGTGTATGTTGTTCTCAACTTACAAAGAACAATTATGAATGAAAAAAAAGCCCCTGTGTGCAACACATGACAAATACACATGCGTTATTTACCGCGTCGTACCTGTGAGTTCTCTCTGTAAGGACTGGCCACCAGAGTGTGCCCCAGATAACTCCAGGCTTCCATAAAAATCTAAGAACCGGCGTCAGCCATACAATATTTATACACTCAAATTATACTAAGAGCTCTTTCCCCCACCCCTGCACCCCCTCCACGCACTAAGGTCTAATAATACTTGAGCGTTTGTCTCCTGGGGAGCGAGAGCAGGTCTTAGGACTGCGAAATAAATAGTTAAGCACAGGTCATGCGGCAGTAAGAGAGAAAAGGAACGCTGTCAGGCACTGCGGCATGAGGCATTAAGAAAAGACAGTACTTTTCCTCAGCTAACCCGTATAACACGTTTCATCTTTTCATACAGGTTTGGGGTTGGTTTTTTTTTCCTTCCTTGCATCACCAGAGAGGCTGTTAAAGGAACATCTTCTGCGCAGCGATATGATGCAGCAACTTTCTGGAAAACACAAACGCAGCCCTTTTTTCCTTTTTGGTGCACTAACGAAACACAACTGGTAATAATTTTCTTTGAATTGAGCCTAACTGGAAACAGGCCACAGACCATGTAAGCTGAAGTTCAGTGGCCTTGGATCACAATGTCATTTTCTTCATTGGGGTTTTTTTATGTGATCGAGTATGAGCTGAACATACCCCGCTGCTCAAACTGGGCCAATGACAACAAATACATTACTGGATGAGGTGCTGTGTTACCAAGAACGGCTCAGCAAATACATATTCCTTTTTATACAAATTCTAGGTAGCTTTTGTCCATGCTGACAGGTGAGACTGCTGTTTCTGAGTGCATCCTAAGGGCACATCCACAGAAAGGTTACTCTACAGCTCCCCGAGGGCAAAGTCCCCTGTCATAAGCTTGCCCTGTCATAGCTTTTCCTGCACAGGGACACTGACTGGTACTCAGTAGCACCACTGCAGAAACACAATGTAGTTTTGAATATTTGGTATTCTTTACCCAGAAGTGCTTCGAGTCTGGGAAGTGAGATCGGGATCAAAAACCATTTGCCTTAAGACAAAGTGCACCCCCCACCCCTGCCCCCACCAGTGACAGGGTACTCAAAAGAGTTTAGGGAGCCATGGTGTGTCAGGGGCATGTTTCCCAGCAAAAATACCCTAATAAAGAGATCCTGGTCTGTTGAGCCTGACGCAGGAGGCCTGTCTCCAGGCATGCCCAACAAAGTAGCCCTGGCAAGCGGTGAGTATCTGAGCTGGGGCGAGCTGCCTGTCGTGTCTTAGGGCACACACCGCTTTTTCTCCAAGCAAAGTGTGGGAGCAATGGGCAGCACGTGTCCCGGGTACCACTGCGCCCCGTCCTGCCCCGAGCCGGCAGCAAGGAGCGGGTCCCGCTCGCTTCCCCTGCAAACCAGTCTGAGGATGAAAAGTGCTGCGTAAGCACCAGCTGTTATTGTTTACTGGCAGGGCGGCCTGTGGGCTTCCTAACCACCAACCAGCATGGAGACTTGGCTCTCCGAAGCACCAAGCAATATTCCCCAAACATACTTCCATTTGCAAAAGAAAGAATCGTTTTGATGACAAAGCCTCTCGGTGACTAAGTGGGCAGCATGGTGCTGGCATTAAATAGCTGGCAGAATTTCTATCAACACTGCTATCAGGCCATTGTATCTCAGCTGTAAAAACTTGCTCCAGGCTCATATTTGGCAAACAAGACCCAGCAAGATAATCCTTTTTTAAACACATTACCCTATTTGAGTAATCTGCAGACAAGTAAATCAAGAAGTCTGCAAGTGTGTGCTTCACCGACACCTTCCCTGATTCTTCTCTGATGATGATGCTATGGACATCAGGGGAAATGAGCCCCCCCCCCCCCCCCCCCCGCCACCGTCCCAAAGCCTGTGCTCTGGGGTTTTCCGTCCTTCTACCTGCAGAATCCCTGGGCGGTTCAGAAAAATACATTGGGGAGGCGCAGGGCAGAGCAGCTGAGCTGCAGTCACTGAGGAGACACAGAGAAGCCTCCCCAGATGATGAGCTTTTCTCCTGGAGACACACGTAGCAAAATGCTGCTCACCTTTTTACAAAGGCAAAGAAGAGCAGCTGCTGTAAACCCCCAGAGTCCCACCTAGCCATATACGTGCCTCCTGCCAGACCTGGAGTAGCCAACTTTTCCAGGTAAGTGAAAGAAAAATTGCACCTATTCCTACCTCAGAAGAAACATCTGCTGTTGCTTCAAAGCTAAAACAGCTTCTTGGTCATAATGCCACAACACTGCCCTGTGTTTTGAAAGTTTCCTGTGGGCTGTACCACATCTGACAAATGCTTTGGTGGAAAACATCATCATCCATTGGCTCTTCTGAATGGAGATTTCCAGATCGACGCAGAATATCCCCGGGACACATAAGCAGTTAAATGCAACAGGGTTGGAAAACTCACCACTGAACAACTGGTAGCAACTTGTTACGTATCCGTGGCAAAGTAGTCAGGATGTGTAATCAGAAATACTCTTTCCATTGATACCATTATTAAGTCTGTAACAGCTATGCTTTTTTAGAAAATAAAATTGCTGAATATCATTTCCAAATGCCCTGAGGGAACAACAGCCACAACAATAACATTAGGAACCTATTACTGAAGATAAAATTAGAATAACTAAGCTTGACACTATACAGGGAAAATGCAGTGTTAAACTGTATGAGGTACAATGTTTCTTAACTACCCCGATGTTAAACTTCATTTTGTCCTTGCAATAAGCCAGGGCAGAAATTTGTGACACGCTACAACGTTATTAAACACAACTGGGTTTTGCACAAGTTACGTGTTAAATCACTATCCTTGCCCAGTGCAGGTAAAGCCAAGGAGACTAAAGAAGCTCACAGATTCACAGAATCACAGAATCGCAGGGGTTGGAAGGGACCTCCAGAGATCATCGGGCCCAACCCCCCCTGCCAAAGCAGGTTCCCTAGGACAGGTCGCTCAGGTAGACATCCAGATGGGTCTTGAATATCTCCAGAGAAGGAGACCCCACAATCCCCCTGGGCAGCCTGTCCCAGGGCTCTGTCACCCTCACTGTGAAAAAGTTCTTCCCCATACTGGTGTGGAACTTCCTGGGCTCCAACTTGCAGCCATTGCCCCTTGTCCTGTCTCCATAGACCACCGAAAAGAGGCTGGACATTTCACTCTGTGTTGCACACATGAGATATTTATAAACATTTATAAGATCCCCTCTGAGTCTTCTTTTCTCAAGGCTAATATTTTTGATTAACTTTTAATTAATAAGCCTTTTTTTTTTTTTTAATGCTTTTAACCTTCCCTTCTTTCAGGATTGTGATTCAGGGAAGTTTGGAGAGAAGACGTGGTTTACTTTTCAGCCCTGCTTACACAGGAAACCTGGAGCAAAATCTCAAGTGAAAGAGGTTCTTTGCCAAGCATGGAGAAGCCATCGCTATCACACCTACCACCTCCATGGCAAACACAGCAGACGGTGACAGGGACTCACCCATCAATAATAACAGGGCGACCACTCAGGTAGATGCTTTGTAGTGAAATTCCCTACCACAGGTAGGACTCAGGCTTCAGAGCATAAATACTGTCATGCCCTGGAATGGAGTTAGGCTTCCCTTATCACTCCTGAACAACTATCTTCATGAGATGGACATTTTCACACTGCCTGCACGCAGTGCATGCACCGGTTGAGCAGCCTGGAGAGGCACAGTTCCTCCTCACAATTACATCGGAAAATCCAATCCCTTCTGTTCCCTTTTTCAAGAAAAAAAAAGAAAAAAGGAAAAAAGCTTGGAGAAGCAGAGGCTGAGGGGTGACCTTACTAATGTTTATAAATATGTAAAGGGTGAGAGTCAAGAGGACAGAGCCAGGCACTTCTCAGTTATGGCCAGTGATAGGACAAGGGGTAATGGGTACAAGCTGAAGCATAGGAAGTTCCATGTGAATATAAGGAGGAACTTTTTCACTGTGAGCGTGACAGAGCACTGAACAGGCTGCCCATAGAGGCTGTGGAGTCTCCTTCTCTGGAGACATTCAAAACCCACCTGTACATGTTCCTGTGTGATTTACTCTAGGTGATCCTGCTCTGGCTGAGGGGTTGGACTGGATGATCTTTTGAGGTCCCTTCCAACTCCTAATGCTCTGTGACTCTATGATCCTGTGATATTGCATATTTCTAAAACCAGAACTGTGTGCAAAACTCAAAATGGGATAAGAGGGATGTGGGACTGTTGTGGTCTGCTGCTTCTTCTCACATTAGCTAACTCCCTCCTTCCTCCTCTTCCAGCCTCAAACATACAGCTGTCATAGACTCTGTAAGAGCATATTGTCAAATGCATTCACCAAACGTTCTGACACTGATGAAAAAGAATCCTTCAAATGAAAAAAAAACCAGTCATGAAAACACTCTGGTTTGAGCATTGCCTCACATTAATGAACAGCTCATTTGCTATTCCGGGGTATTAGAGTCGAGCTCGGTGCTTTTGCAAGAGATATTTTTAAATAAAGGTTAAAGAACATGTTTGTCTTGTATTACAGACTCAAAATGTCTGTGGAAACAAACAGCCACCCTCTTCTTGCAGGGGTGTCTGTAGGTCTTGAAATGAGCAGACAGACCAAATACACATGGGTTTCACAAACTGCTCTCCAGCAAAAACCTATACATATGAGCTGACTCCTTATCTCCGATCAAACGAGCTTATTGTTAAAGTTTTACAAAGCAACCCAGCAGCAAGGTGAAAGATGAAGAGATTATTGAATAATAGATAAGAATATTTTTAGTCAGCCCAGATGTGTTCATGTCTGAGAAAGCTCCAAGAAAAAACCCTCAGAAAGGCGCTGCCTGAATTTCAGCAAAAGCAACCCATCCATCAGCACCCCATGAGGGCTGGGGGCTCGCTGGGGCCAGGGTGCTGGGGGGTCCCCATGGGAGGTGGCAGGGCAGAACCCTGAACAGAGCTGCTGGGGGGAACACTGGGGGCCCTGAGGTAGCCCCAGCCACAGGAATTGGGCACCTCCCCAGGAATGGGGACACAGAGCCGTGGGTGGGGTCTGCTCAGGGGGCCCATGGCAGGACAGGGCTGTGGGGAGCTCGAGACCATCCCTGCTGCATCACTGCAGTGATGGGGCTGAAGGGGGGTCCTGGGCTGTGGGCCGGGTTGGGGGAGCCCCAGGCATTTGGTCAAGGGGCAGTCAGGGCTGGGGGTGCCCACGTGACCCCGACACTGATGCGCAAGAATTACTGAGACAAAGTTCCCATTCTTCTTGCTCCTGGAGTTGATTATGATAGTATTTTTGCTTCCTTTTCACTCATGGCTTTCTAAGCCCAGCGATCCTGTCCTTAAATTTGCAGCAGCTGGAACTGTAAACCCATCTGCAAGGTCATTCCTTCATATCACATTTCCTACAATGCTGTTAAATGCAGGGGCAACAGAGCATTTGTAATACTCTGGAAGGGACCTTCCCCACGCTCAAAGCTACCAGATTGTTCTGCTTCTTACCCTGCATCCTTTCACTGAGTGAGGATCATTGCTCCCTCATCATGGTCTGAAGAGGAAAAATAGATTTTTAAAAGATCTTTTCACTGCCTGTGCCAGCCCTCTCCCTGTTGTCTTTCTCTTTTAATGAAGATCACAGAGCGGCTGACATCTTTGATCTTACCACAGCTCCTGAGAGCCTCTGAAGAAGTGGAGGTATAACAACATCATTCACTTAAAAGCGAGGGAGATACTGACTGAAACTGCAACTACTGAAATGAAGTACCAGTGAATAATGAAGAGTCACTTGGATATTCAGGGCTTTGTTCATTAAAAAACATTTCTGAAAGGAACTGGCTTGTGTGTCCCTGGGAACGCTAACAGATGAACTGCCACGCTAGATCAGGCTTGGCATTTAGTCTAGACTCAAAGTACCTGCACATAGTCCATCTTCCCACAACACTGACTGCAGAGCAGAAATGCCCTTGTCTTACCTTGTGTATAACTATCAGATTATGTGCAATAGTGGGCAGAAAATCTTTTAAAATCACACAGAAACAGGGAAGGCTTACCTCAGTAGGATATATGAAGTGCTGCCTGTTACAACAGAACAGTACAACAACCCTGAAAATGCCATACAGTGTGAACAACCCCAAACTTTGGTCTTCTGGGGCAGAGACACCCATCGGCCCACAGAACCACGGAGCTCAAGTGCTTCCTGATTCACCTTGATTTTCTGGACAGGAAATTTTGGGTGAGCTCCTTGCCACCCTAGCTAGATTGCTGTAGGCAGCTGAGATAGCTAGTTCAAAATTAGCTTGACGTATCTAAGTTATATCTTGAGTCCTGGAGAGAAAAAGAGTAAATATGAACTGGTGCTTGGGACTGCAGCAGAGACATAGCCCAGTGTTTTTTTGACCCTCGTCCAGCAAAGGGTTTCAGCACACGTGTAGCTGTAAGTCTCTGAAGAGACTTGGCAACTCAGTTAACAATGGTGAAACATGTTGTGAGCTCTCTTCCAGACTGGGAATTATCTCTGAGGGGTTTATAAAATGCAGTAGAGCCTCACAAAGCAGAGAACAAGTTTTTCGGTTTCTCTCCTCTCCACCTGGATGCACTGGAACAGTGCATATGTTTTGGCATAAAGAAGCCAGACATGTTAAAGCAAATTCCAGAGCCCAGCAAAAAGTCCAGCAAAGTCAGTTTTGGGGGGTGTGGGCAGGTACATAAAGGGAACTTGTCCCAAGGCCAGGGAAGCCCCAGTGCCAGGTGGCAGAAGTCAGGGTAAGCAAGGGCAACATGGGACAGGCAGCCCTGTGTCGTCTTTCCATGAGGAAAGTAAATCTGTGGGTTTAAGTTCTCCTTCTGATGACAACCCTTTTCAAAGACAAACCAATAAACAAAGAGCTCCACAACAAGCATCTTTAAGGCAAGAAAATGCAGAAGAACCCCTCACAGAATCCCATGCACACACCCAGCCACACAGACACCAGCATATTTATCCAAAACAATCTCACATAGGATGTCTCTTCAGATCTTGCAGGTCACATGGGAGTGGAGGGTTATCCACGTGCAGATCCACTGCTTTCACAGCTGTTTTGATCCACCATCTGCATCTTTCACTTCCCAGATCCCTCAAAGGGAAGCTTGGGAGTGACTGAAGTACTGAAAATCTCCCTGCCTGCAGACTACATCGTTTGGAAACGGCTGGGTTGGCTGATCTTCACCCCCTGTATTTGCACCACTTTATATTTGAAGCTGTGGTTTGATTTCTGGGGAATAATGCACATGCCTCAACTCCCTTGTCATCCCAATGCTATTCTTTTCTTCTTTAAGCTACAGTTTTGGTATTCTTTTAAGTGAACACAATTGCCAATAAAGCAGTCCCCACTTTCCCTACTCCTACGTCTTCTCCCAGACCATCTGCTGCACTGTGCCATCATAAATATTTGTGTGGCTACATGGTGAACCAGATCAGGGAACTGATCCAGCTGAAAAACAGCCCCTGGGAAAAAAAAAATATGCATTTTTTCCAACATAGTTCTCCACAAGGTCATACAAATGCTTGCTCTGCAATTGTAAAGAGGTTTCTGTAAGGACAGGAGTGACTGATGGAGCGATGGAAGGGGGAACAGTCAGCTCTGCTGGCCTTCATGTGGTGCTGTGGTTTGGCATTTGCTCTCACCAGCATTTGTTCCCAGAAAGCACATAGAAACCCCTGTTCTGGGGAGCAAACAGGCACAGAGCTAGTGAAGGTTCCTCCAAAATGCCCAGGGAAAAGTTCTTTGTGCAGCAGTATCTAATTCTTGCCTGCATTTGAGGCCAAGCCCATAATCTCCAAGACAGTGTCCTCCCACCTGAAGAGCTTTCCCCTACCAGCGACAAGCTCTGGGATGCTTTGGAGTCCACTGCTAGCACTCTGGAGGCAAACAGCCTATTTCTCCTTCTCTCACTTTCTCCAGATTTGAGGACTGACAAGACATAATATTACCTGGTGGCCTATTCCAAAGCCCTCTGCTGTAAATGGTAGGAGAAAAGTCCGGAAGCATTACCCTTTGATTTCCTTTTATCAAAAAGCCTTTTGAAAGCAGCTCATCTCCCCATTTAACAGCCTCTAATAAACTAAACTTAAAACTGCAGACAGAAAGTCCTGACACCAAATTCCCTCAATTTCACTTTTTTTGTCTCGTTTTCCCAGGAAAGTGATGGTTCTGCTGCCGATATTTTTCCAGGTATGTGTGATAGTCTTCTGTGAGACACTTGAAGACTGCTGTTAAATGCAAGCTCTCTGCTGAATAAAGCTGTACAGAACACAAAAACGTCCTTCCCTTGCCTCCTCCACTTCATAAAAAGAGAGTCAAGTAGTACTACTGCTTTCTCCCCGCCGGTCTGTGGCATGAGATAGCGAGGATAGGAAACCAGCGGATCCCATGAGTGGGAGGACTGGCTACAGAGAGAACTCTTTCCATCTTTTATTGTTCCCAGCAACTATACAATTAACTGAAATTGTGGCTGCCTTTTCACCAGTTGTCTTAGTGTATTCAGACTAAGGATAGTGTCTGAGGGAACATGATGGTTTCCTGAAGAGATTGCAAATCAGCAGCCTTCCCTGAAATCACATACCCATTGCTTACCCTTCCCTAAACCCCAAACCCGAAGGCAGTGTGTCACTGTACTCCAGCAGGCTTCCTCCATGCACCACAGCAAGCTTGGGGGCAGGGCTCTGACACCCACCCTGATGGGCACCTGCAGCCTGAGGCAGTTTATCCAGTCAGGATGGTGGGGAAATGGTGCACAAAGCTGACAGGAGGAGATTGGTCCTGGCCATCTCTACTATTTGGATAGCTCTGATAACGTTGGAGAAAGCTGAGCCGGACTTGGCCACGTAACAAACAGGAGAACAGTTTTAGATGTTCAATGGGTTTGAACTCTAAGGACCCTGGAGAACATAAAACCTGCTGCTGGGCAGGGAACGCATGAGGAAGTCAGAGGCTTGTTTTTAACATATCCTTAGGAAAGCCTGCAAGAAGACCTGCCTTGGAATTTTTAACTCCAATTCGACTGCCAGTCACTCAAATTTTATTCTGTCTCTACTCCTGGGTGTAATAGTGCAGCTCTTAGAGCTGCAATGGTCTCATGGCATAACCCAGACAGCATTTGTAAGGACAGCTCCTAGTTTTTATTAAATCATGTATTTGGGGGGGAAAAACCAGACGTGTTCAGGCACACAAGGCCATCTCCATGTCCCTGAAAAGTCAGTGTGCTAAGAAGCGTGTCTGAGCTTTTTCTAGCTATAGATATAGCTAGTAAAAGATACTATATCTAGTAAAAGATAGGACAACTCCCTTTAACACCCCTCTCCTTGATTCAATGCTCAGCTGGCTCTCTCCCTGGTAAACTACCTCTAACCCCATCTCCCTTCTGACAGCACTCCCAGTCTTGTCTGGACACACTGAGTTTTCATATGTTCATTTCCACCTTTCCTCCCATTCTTCTCACCTTGCCTCAACACCTCCTTAAGGCCTCACTGAGCAGATCTTCTGGCTCCCCCACCCTTATTACACTGAAGACCCTTTGACAGACCTCTGTCAAGCAGGGGCAATTCCACAAAAATTTTGTCTTCTGCAGGCCAAAGCCACCACCAAGATCCCTGTCCATCCAGAGACACCTTGTCTGATCATTTTGCTGCAGCCATCAGCAGGAAAAATTACCCCCAGAAATAAAGATCCTTTCAACTTGGAACATTTCAGTGATAGGGTTCAATCTGCTGCCTGGCAGTCACAGAAGTGGAGCAGAGGAGGATGAAGCAGGGATGGGAATAAAAGGCTGACCATAGGGTGAAGGAGGAAACGTGTGGGTTTGAGGCCAAGAATGCTTAGGGCATTTGTGCCCCGTGGAAAACACCAGCGGGTCAGGAAGGAGCTTTCTTAGTAGCAAGGAAGCAGCCAGCGTACAACAGGCAGTATTTTTCCCTGTGGTACATAATAACACGGTATTTTGTGAGCTTTGTCTGCAGCTGCTGTATGGAAAACGCAGGGACATTCTGCAATATTTTTAACGTCGTGTCAAAGCGTTCTCCAGTTCCGAGTAAGTGGTTAAAAGGGTCAAGAACAGGTTAGGACCCTGTCGAGCGAGGGGAAAAGAAAGGCAAGGGAAGGAAAATTCTCAGGTCTTTGCCTCAAGGGGCCATCAAGAGAGCTGGGGTGGAGGGAGTACCCCACAGCTGAAGTGAACACTGAAGACAACTCCTTGAAAAAAGGGTGCTAGGGAGGAGGAGGAAGAGTTTCTAGCAATGCTCTTCAGAACAGCAAATAACCCCATATTTCAGCTTTGCTAGGGGCCACAGTGAGGAGTAGGAATGCCTTAGGTAGGATGGAAGGAGAAAAATAATGCCCCAGCCTTCTGCCTAGCACAGACTGTATGGACATTTGAGCTACCAATGAATCAACATAAATCAGCCCTATTACACCACAGACCATAACCGTGATGTAAACCAAGGTGATGCAGCAGCTGACTCAGAGACACCTTGCACGTCCAGGGTGAGGCACAGGGCTGGGGACAGGCAAGCTGTCAGCCATGCCCAAATAAACTCATAAAACCTTGGCAACAGGCCCAAGGGATTTTGCCCTGTCTCGCTCAAATAACCCATACGTATTGTGCCAACCTGTAATGTGCAGAAGCTCACTGGCTTCTTTTAAAAGAGCAAGACCTCCTTCAGGATTGATCTGTCTCGCCAGTGAGGTCACTGACAACAAGTGACGCTGCTGCAGTTACAGCCCGGCTCGCTGCACTTAAAGAGGACTGGGGATGGTCGTTACGGTGGCTCTTCTCTGAGGACTGGCTGAAGGGTAGCCAGGGACATGTGTGAAGACTTGTGCCAGTAGCAACTGCTGCTTGACAGGATATAAACAGGAACCTGAGAGACTGTGCAATAGACTGTGCTGAGCCTTTAAAAAGCAGCTCTGAGCAAGGGTTCCTGTGTGAACCTCACCATAAACACCCAGCAGCAGAGCCACATCAAGCAGCAGACCCCACAGCAAAATAGTAATGAACACGTTACACTGTAGTGGCCTCAGTTTCGCAGTCTGGTCTCTCACACGGTGATATGAGCGGCTGTACTGGCATGGAGAAGAGGGCCATCTGGCTTGAGATCTCAGCTGGGATCAGGTATGGCACCAGGGAACTCCCCTTGAGACTACCCTGAGCTGTGCAAGAAGTCTTGACCCTCCACAACATGTCTCTGTAGTACAGTTTCTCTGGAGTATCCCTCACATGCTGCAGATCATAAATTGCTGTCGGCTCATAAGGAGCGCAGCTTTAGATGCCTCTCCCTGTGCCATTCACAATGTGTGCTGGCATGCAGGAAATGCAGGCAGAGCTGTCACAAGAAGGTTTGGGAGCATTCCTCTCCCAGACCATCTTACTAGGGTGCTTCTTCCTGCCTTTCATGCTTCTACTAATTGCCACCAGGGACCCTCAGGCCCCGTGTCTGGCTGCACACTCTCCAAGTTATGAGACCCTTCACGAAGCCCCTGTGTGGCTCATGTCCCCCTTGGCCTGGCTCTGACCATGGCTCTGTATGTAGGCACGCTCCTGTCCTTCCTCACCTCAAGCTCCCCTCTTCAGTACGGATCAGAGCCAGGAAGAGCTAAATGTGTTCACACTAGTAACAGGATGAGGCTCTCAGATCTCCATGTTAAATCCAGACACAAGTGAGGCCTGTAGAAAAGCAGGGATGAGATTCACCTCACCAAAACCTTTGATGCCTTTAATGCAAACATGCAAAACTGAGGTAGTTGTCTAGACAACCTTTTAACTGTATTAGTGCATCGGAGCAGCACTTCTGGAGTACAACTCATCTCAACTAATTTATATATCTACCTTGGAATGGGATGACTCATGTATTACAAAGTATTTATTCCTCACCATTGAATCCATCAATGAATCCCACTGTAGATATCAAACAAGTGGAGCAGTATTTGCTCACACCAATTTCTTAACAAATACCCACTTGGATACATTTATATCAGCTTGGAGCTGATTTATTCCAGTGCCATTTGCATACTTGAAGCTGATTCTTACTTAAACATAGCAAAACTGTAGAGTTGTGTCTCCCACCTGTACTTTTGAATATTACCTAATTGGAAAATAGCAGGAGCTGACAGAGCTGGAATACCTGGAGAGACAGGCCGTGTGGGTGGGAACTGTGGACTTCAGCACTTTCTTCATTATCTGCACTACTGCAGCTAGAGTGGGGGCTACCATGTCTTTTGCTCCCTCTGCTTTTTGTGCATGAGGCTGGGCAGAATCACAGAACATTAGGTGTTGGAAGGGACCTCAATGTCTCCAGAGAAGGAGACTCCACAGCCTCTCTGGGCAGCCTGTTCAGTGCTCTGTCAGACTCGCAGTGAAAAAGTTCCACCTTATATTCACATGGATCTTCCTACTCTCCAGCTTGCACCCATTACCCCTTGTCCTATCTCTGGCCATCACTGAGAAGAGCCTGGCTCTGTCCTCCTGACACTCACCCTTTACGTATTTATAAACATTAATAAGGTCACCCTTTAGCCTCCTCCAGGCTAAAGAGGCCCAGCTCCCTCAGCCTCTCCTCCTAAGGAAGTTGTTCCACTCCCTTAATCGTCTTGGTGGCCCTGTGCTGGGCTCTTTCAAGGAGTTCCCTGTCCTTGAACTGAGGGGCCCAGAACTGGACACAGTATTTGAGGTATGGGCACCTGGAAAGGAGCATCACTCTCAACACCAGCATGACAGCAGGGAAGAAGGAAACAGAGGTACATATTCAACAGAGCTATGCAATCTACTGCCAACACATGGTAGCCCTCATCCTGAGAGAAGATAGATGAATTTTAGGGATAGTCCTGCACCACAGAAGGCACTGCCTGCTTTGTGAGTAGCATTGGTATGACAGAGAGTCTGACAGACAGAGTAGGAAAGAAAACTTGCAATTGTGTTGTTCTTACAAGATAAAAATTGGATGGATGTGATCTGGCTTTTACTGGTTTTACTACTTGAGCAATCCAGATGGTCAGAGGGCCTTAATCTCTGCTGGACAGTTGTGATCTTAGCTTTGTATTCGTGCTCCTGACAAAATGTGTGCAACCACGGGACAGGGTCAAAGGGTACTTGAAACAAGATTTAAGTTCGAACAGCAGAACCACAGAGTAATTGAGGTTGGAAGGGACGTCTGGAGCTCACTTCGTCCAATCCCCTGCTCCAAGTAGGTCCACTGCCAACACTGTATCAGGTCATTTCATAAGGATTTCCCTCACTCTCAGAGCACTTTCCTGGGACAGAAACTTTGGCAGCCATGGCGCTTTCACCAGCTGAAGCCATTCCTACTTCAACTCCAATCCTGGTTCTCGCAGTGCCCTCCCAGCACAAACATTTATGTAGTCTCCTAAGGAAGTGATTCAGCTGAAATAGAATCTGTACCTCCAATATACAAATTATTTTTTTTTTTTTAACCTGGAATGTTTTCCCAGTCCAACTTATCCTGCAGTCATACTCACGACTGTGCTAGCATGGTGATGGAAGAGCCAGACAAGGACAAGCAGCCAAGAGGAGGAAGGGAAAGGAGGAGGAAAGAGCAAGGAAAATGACTTTCTGAGCCAGACTGCAAATTAATGAATCCTGTGCCAAGCCAAACCCTCAGAGAAGCAAGATTCAATTTGTGTTCAAGCCCCTTCACAACTACAGTTTCCTCTTCCATACAAGGGGGAGGTGGCTGACTTCAGAGAGCCTGCTGATGAAAGAAGAAAGCCATGAAAGGTATTGCTTATTGACTATTTTCACAGCCACTGAACTTATTGGGAAAACTCTACCAGGTATATAGGGACAAGGTGAATCTGTACTCCTGTTTGAAAGGGGAGGCAAGCATAAAGTTGGCCTGAACAGAAGTACAAAAGAAAATAAAATTTTCCAGCTGAAATAGCCAGACTGGCTGAACTACAGAACCTGGGGAGTCTCCACCCAACATCCTGTGGAAAGGCACTGTCTTCAGAATTAGGTCAAGCCTGAACAAAGCTGGAATGAACTCACCTTCCTTGGCTCCAGCTTTCCCATTTTCACAGTACTTCCATATTTGTCAAAAGGATTCAAAATGTTATTCAAAATAACTGGCAAGGGGAGTAACCACTGATCAAAATAATCTGAGTAAATTCCAGAGTGGTACTAGAGTGCTACTGATGTGATGAAAATTCAAGCAATTGATCCTTCAAAGTACCAGCATGCAAAAAAGACCAGATTCACCCCATCTAGAATAGGGATTTCATGCAGACATTTGAGTTGGAAGCCAGATCACACTGGTGTCTCTGTAGTTCATGAAGGGTAACAAGCACCCCCAGAAGATAATTCATGCCAACATCTAATTTACCATTTCTGTATATGCCCATCAGAGATCTAGTCTGCCCTGCAAGCACTACTCAAACCCTCATGCTCATCACCCACCAGTAAGAGGCTAGACACCTTGCCCTGTCACTTTTGAGTCCAGTCTCAGTCTCTCATTTCTACTAACCAGAGTTCAAAATGCAATTTGAAAGACAAATACAGGTTGAACTAAAGCTTGAGAGACCACATGTACTAAAATCAACCCAATACTGAAGCCTGAGCTTGTTTTTAAAGCTGCATGATTGACACTGATCTGGCCAGATTTAAGGATCATTTTCCTAACCAGAATATAATATTCCCATATAGATTTGGCAGAAGACAAGGTCTCCAACTAATCCTAACTTTCACCATTACCCTGACTTTAACATTAAATGCACTTCTATGAAGACTTCCAGTCCTACCAAATGTGGAAGCAGGAATAAGTTCCCAACTCCTAACTGTCAACTTTCCTAATTCATTTTGGCACACCTACCACATAAGTAGTAGGGAAAAGCTGCCTTAACACCAAGGAGTGGCTTTAACTAGAACTCTGTACTCTTTAGCCTCTGCCTACAGTTATATCACTGATTACAGGTTCAAACTGAAGGGTGACTGGGGCAGCCACAGCCCACAGATCAAAGATATCAAGGCTCATAATAGACACAATACACACGTTGTATACAGAGTGACCATATCAGCACCATTTCTCACAGTTAATATCAAAAGCATGGTTGCCTTCCTTTTCAGAGCACAGTATTTAAAATGATGACATCCTATGGGAGCTGAGTCACTGAGAACAGGATCTTGCTTCTCCTGAAAATGCTATGAAAGGTTCAGGGGATGGCTACTAAATTTTGCAGGTTTGTAGTGAAAGTTGATACCGGGGAGCAGAGCAGCAATATGAGTTAATATGTGCCAGAGATATGAAAGCAATAAGAGAGCTTTTGGAAGCTTACCAGAGAGAAGGAAGCAGATCTACTCATAAATAAAGAAGACATGAAATTAATGATGCCTCAAAAGTGACAGAGATAACTTACAGTAGTATCGAGCCTGTCATCAGTAAGAATACACATCAGAAAGGTTGAAATCTTAGGAACAGAGAAAAACTACTACTCTATAAAAATTACTATGTTTCCTTCCAAAAGTATTAAGAGTAGCTTAATTTTCTAGGACTGATTCTCGAGACAAGGCCTGTATAATTAAGAAAAGGGAAAATGTCCTAATTCTATTTCCCTGCTAAACCCCATCCCGCAAATTACTGCCTTATTCAGGAAGCCAAACTCACCCTGCTAATTATAAATTCCTCTCCCCCCCAATTAGGTAATGGAAATAATAACAAATGACTTCAGTAACTAATCACAGCTAAATAGCAGGGCTTGTATTGTGGATACCAAGTATTCCATACTGCAAACATACTCACAGAACACGAACAAGGAAAGCGCCGTCTGCCTCCACGAACCCCACAAGCGGAAGAGGTTGCGCTCGCTGAGTGAAAGGCAGCCAATTAAACAGAAATAATTATTCAGGAATAGTATGAAATGCAATTAATATGTCATCATTCTGAAGTTTCCAGCTCCAGCACGTTACTGTGTTTTTAAGATGCTGTAACGAGCTGTTTGCTGCCTTTGTACCATCATATTAAAGGATTTAACAAGTGGGTAGTTACAAGAGATCACGGCAACCCCCCGTGAGTAGAATATCCTGTCTGGCTTGCTCTAAATGCATGTGAAAGACTGGACTGCAAGCTGATTACACTGCTTTTAAACATGTCCCTGAGTGTCATGTACAGTTTGCACAGTGACTTTTCAGCATCACATGATTATTATGTAGAAACAAGCTAATCTTTGGTGCATGTTAGCTTGAGGCTTTCGAAAGGCACAACCTATTTTCATGTTGCCAATTCTGACTGCAAAGAAAAAAAATGAATAAAAACTCCAATTAGAAGCACTCTTGGATACGAATATGCTGAACATGGTTTGCACTTTGAAATCCAAGTGCTTGCACATTTAGCTTAGAAATTAGAAGATTCTGCTGGCTAATTAGTCAGACTACATCAGGACAGCAACAAATGGAAGGCAACTTCTATTTTACTCCCTACCTGGCATACAATTTGCAATTTTCATGGATAAAGGGACAGAAGGAGGACACTAAACTTCTGCCTTTGCAGGGTGTTGTGGTTTGCATAGCTGGATTCTGGTGGAGAAGTGGGGCTGCAGGGGTGGTTTCTGCCAGAAGCTGCTAGAGGCTCTCTGCAGGCCCAGCAGAGCAAACACCAGCCAGCACAAGGCTGGACACACTGCTGGCCAAGGCCAAGCCCACCAGTGATGGTCACAGCACCTCTGGGACTTACATTTAGGAGAAAAAAAAATTGCAAGCAGCCACTTTTTGCCACCAGAGAAGGGAGTGAGAAGATGTAAGAAACTTTGCAGACACCAAGGTCAATGAAGAAGACGGAAGAGGAAGCGATCCAGGCCCAAGAGAGAAAGATTCCCCTGCAGCCCGTGGAGAAGAACATGGTGGAGAAGGTTGTCCCACTGCAGCGCATGGATGGTGATGGGGAGCAGAGACCCCACCTGTAACCTGTGGAGAGACCCCATGCTGGTGGCGTCATATGGAAGATGCTGTGACCCGCATTGGAGCAAGATCCTGGTAGGACCTGCAGCCCATGGAGAGAGAGGCCCACATGGAGCAGCTTTGCTCAGGGGACTTGTGACTCTGTGTGGGACCATGCTGGAGCAGCCTGAGAGACTGCACCCCATAGCAGTGCCCCACGCTGGGGCAGTTGGTGAAGAGCTGAAGCCCTGTGGGAAAGGGCTCACGCTGGAGAAGTTCAGGAAGGGCTGTCTCCCATGGGTGGGACCCTGTGCAGGAGCAGGGGAAAGGTGTAAGGAAAGCCCATCTGGCTAAGAAGGAAACAAATTGTGAGGAACTGAAAGAAACCCCCATTCACCCCCACCCCCATGCCATCCTTGGGGGTACAAAGAAGAGAAATGATGACTAAAGTGAAGTCTGCTAAGAAGGGAGGGGTGGGGAAGGTGCTTTAAGATCTGGTCGCACTTCTTATTGCCCGACTCTGGTGTCACTGTGTGTGCAGTGCAGTGTGATAAATTAGAGTTTTCTTTCCTTTATTCTGTGCTGAGTCTGTTTTGCATGTGACACTAATTGTGTAGTGATCTCTCTCAGTCCTTACCTCGACTCCTAAGTCTCTCAATATATATTTTCTCCCCTGTCCAGCTGAAAAGGGGAGTGATAGAGAGACTTTGGTGGGCATCTGGCCTCCAGCCAGGGTCAAACCTCCACACAGTGAAGTACTAAAATACCCCTGTATGTTCATAAGCAGAAGTATAGTTACCACCTAAGAGCAGGAATAAAGAGGAAGGAAGAAAGATCATTTGTACCTACTGATAAGGAGGAATGGCCAGCGGTTCAGACACTCACCTCTGTTTTGTGACACCTGACCCCAATTCCTTGCCATGTCTCTGCAAATCTGTGTGGCACCAGGAGACTCACTGCTTGTCCCAGTGCCTTCTCCTGTAAAATGGCAATAGCAGACCACCATTACTCCACAGGCATGGCATAAGTCAGCCTGTCAATAGAGGTGCTGAGATGCTGTGAGTGTATGCAGATGTGTAGCAGAGAAGATTTAACAGCTGGATGCCTTAGGATGCAATGATTCCACTTCTCCACTGTCCTTCTCCCTCTTTCTTGCCTGTACCTCCATTCCCAAGCACACAGCCACGGCTCCTCTCATGTGCTACTTCTGATACTCTTGTCTGTACAATACAACTTGCTAAGCAGTAAAAAGCTGTACTTTGGTTTTGTGTTGAGGTTATTTTAGTGCTGCCAAGTTGACTCTACAGAGTCAAGCCACTGTAGAGTCAGATGAGTCCTAGAGACTCTGCAGAGGACAGCCAGAACTACGCAGCCTGAAGAGAGAGGAACAAAGCCAGGGAGAGCCACAGGATCTCCCTTCTTTAGCACCAGCAATTCCCCAGACTGGGAGATACAACATCTAACTGCCCTTGACTGGTGGGCACCTTAGGGAGCAGTGCACAGGTATGGAGAAAAGAACAGCTGTTTATCACAAGGAGTGGTGATCAAGGTCTGATGCAGCACAGACAACAGAGCTCTGAGAGACTGTCAGAAATGTCACAACCAGTGTAATGGAGCTCGAGCTTGTCAGCACTTTTGTTTGTTTGTTTTTACTGAAACTGCAGGAGCCCAAAAATATAGGCAGGGGAGTTTACTGCCAGCTAAGAAGTATACACACACTCTCTCTGTTAACACAGAACTTACCAGATCTGATACTGTTATTCTGTTTGCTTGCAAATAAAGCCCTTCTCCTAATCTGTTTTGCTTTCATAACACATTTCAAGGACAGCCTGAGCACTAGAATAAAGGGGTACAAGGTGGGCATCTTTGGTAAGACAACGTTTTGGGTCTGTGTGGCAGAACATACTGAAGACATTGTTGACTGGATGTCTTTGCACCCAGTAGGGCCCAACAGAATATCCTGGGACATGTTAAGAATTGTTGTCAGCTTTGGACTAGTGTTCCACCAAATGATAACCACTGCTTTATAATGAATGAGTAGCGACTGTGCGAGTTGGCGTGCTTGTCCCCCTTCCAGTATGGCAGAGCAACAGCACGTCCTGATCTCACACCTTACTCCTGTGACAGCTAAGGCTTCTAAACCTGAAGCACACCGTGCACCTTGCTGGGGGGGGGTGGAAACTGAGGATATCCTCCCCATCACTGCTGACTTCGCCCATAAGAGGGCAGTGATAGGCATCCACAACACATCTCCCATCCCCCTGAATCTTGGGATATGACCTGGGTAAATGCAGTTAAAAGCACGCCTGCTTACTTCTGCAGAAAAGAGTGAGGATGGGAGCGAGCCTTTTGGCATCTCCCCCTGCCCGCTTTGCCAGCCTGAGTGACTGAGCAGGATCCCTCGGGAACCACTGCCAGCATACATATGAAGCACAGCCCCTGCTCGTGACTCTGGCTCTGAGGCCACATGTCCTAATTGTTCTGCTACCAGGCCCCCATGGGCTGACACAAATTACATTATTAATGGCTGGCTATAGCTCTCGGAAGCTGTGATCCAGGTTTATTTAACAGATAAATGCACTGCCTTGAAAAAATACGTGTATACTTTACCTCTCACGATAACTTCCCGGCTGTATTTATCCCCAGCGGTGGTGGTGAATTACATGGTGTGAAGAAGGAAATCAGATCATAAAACCTGTAAATATTCCTACCCAGTGTGACTAGCAGAGGAAAGGAAACACAACTGCTCATGCCTGCTATATGCCTTTTCCCAGACGCTCAGAAAGCATGGTGATGATATTTTGTTTTCTCATTTAAAAAAGACAAACAAGAACATCACCTGTCATGCCTCAGAAGTTGATCAACCAGCCCCTCATTCTCAGGGGAATTCAAACCCACCAGTGTTCAAAGGGCAGAGAGCGCACCTAGCGATGTGCGCCGCGAAGCTCCCGGTACCCTGCAAGTGCAATAAATAAATGATCATAACAATAAAGCTGTCTCGCTGGTAGCTAACGGTTTGCCTTGATGTTTAAATTTAGTAAGCACTATTTCCCACTGTACATCAGGTTCGGTTTGTCTGGGATAAGGCCAAATCATGAGGCGGTGTTCTGAGGATCCTAACATAATGGTGCAAGGAATGGGACATGAAAACTCGGTGAGGACAATTTAGGAGCATGAAAGGAATATAAATACATTCCCAGGAAATGAAACCAACAGAAAGCAAGTGCCTCCATGATATTTCACAGAAGACTTGAGACAATTTATTCGTTGTTTAGAAACGTATATAGAAAGGACAATTGGAACCACCCAATTTTAGGCACCTCCCAAGCAAACAAGTCTCACAACACCCAGTCGACAAGGGATTCATTCACTGGCTCCTCAGAACTCCCTATAACTCAGGTGTTTTCATATGCTTTGTCCAGGGGTCTTGCTCTGTGCTACCTGGAGAAGAAGCCTAGGCTGCCTGGCTGTCTGGATGTGGGGACTGAGGGACAGCATTAAACATCGGGGTGAGCTAAGACATCATGAATGCCTGTCTTAAGTATCTAATGCTGGGGAAATGTACCTTCTTCCCCTATCCCATACTGCACTAAGCTGACAGTCTTTATATTATTCACACAATATTTCTCAGATAAAAAGATTTGAAATTGACTCAGCTGTTTTGCTTTGGGATTGCATCAGGGTTTGGTTTTGTTTTCTGAATTTACAAGTATCCAGTGCAGAAAACAGCCTAGAAATATGAGAGGTCGGATGAAATACGTCTTTAAAAGGTAGATATATTTTTCCCTGGCATAGCAGTGCACAGGATCTTAGGCTTTCACTGCCTCCCATCAGGCAGCTTAAGAAACTTCAGACACTTCCCTAAGAAAAGAAGACAGGATGTGATGTCATTTTTTAAAAAGCTAAATAACCTCCAGAAATGTGTTGAACTCATTATGAAAGTTTCAGTTTGGTTATAGAACTTGTTATAGAAAATGTATTTTCTGCCCCCTTTCAAAGCTTTGGTTTTGTTGGTTTGTGTAGCACACTGGAAAACCCCAGTGGAGATGAGACAAGATAGTTTTGTTCTGTTGAAGCTGGCTGGTCTGGAGTCTCCCAGGGTCCTGCTCCACTGGGGTTGAACTCACACATCTAAGCCACGTCTCCCAGCCCATCAAAAATGTCAAGGACTAAAACCCAGAAGCAGATTCCTCTCATCTTTGGAAGTATATGGAACCAACTGCATAGAATAACGTCCAGTTTTGCAGCCTGAACTATCACACACAGGCAGCTAAAGAAACTAAATGTGCTGCCATGAGATAAATGCAGCCAAAGGGGAAAGAGAAGAAAAACAGAGAGGTCAAAGTGGCCAGGGTGGTCAGCACATCCTCCAGGAGCAAGAACAGTGCAAGGTCCCTCCTTCTCCTCCTGCTTTGCAGCTGGGTTAGGTTACTCTCTTAATTTACATGGATACACTTCCTCAAGTCCCATACTCCCCGTGGCCGGTAGGAATACGGAAACCCAGCGAAACGAAACAGATGCTCAGGTAATGGCCTAAGCAGGCAACCATGTAGAGCCACTGAGGGATGCTGTGCTCTTTACAGCAGGAACAGATGGCAACACAGGACTGATCAGAAACACAAGCTTTTATATTCCCTCCTGAGCACTACTCAGTTTGACTGGTTTGTAGTTCACTCCTGTCCAAATCAGCTACATTTTCTGGATGTCACCTTTTGCCAGATGTCACCTAAAGCTGGATGGCATCACTCCTGCCCCTTTCACTTGTCACATCCGTTCCCTTACTGTCCAGTCAGTTTTCACTGATGATCCATGACAATATCATCTGAAAAAAACACATTTATTTTATTTGGTTTTTCCAACTCTGGACTATTCCTATTCTGCTAGTACCTGCTCCAAGGAACAATATTCAGCAAAATGGACTTGATATAGCATGTAACCAGCAGAAGCTGCTGTGTAATGCTTTTAAAGAGACAGTGCATGTTCCACTGCAGCTAAGACTGTTATGCTTCATCTCAGGTAACTGAAACAAGGGTTTTCATCACTAAGTTGCCATTTAGCTATTGTTATTGCAAGAAGTATTATTTCTTTTTAAGGATTTTTGACCAATACCAGTTTGATAAATATATTATCTGTTATTGCATATAAAAGCTTCTCATTTAGCTGTTCTGTGGTTTTAAGCTATTTTCTAGGACATTCTTTGTATTTGCCTTTTTAAGGACATGCTATTCTTTTCAGTGTCTTTTCAGGCTGGATAACAAATGAGTTCCAACATTAGGAATGCTTTTTCTTAATTCTGTATGTACTATATTGTTTCTAGATTTAAAAGAAACGGGGAAAAAAAATCCTGTAAGCCCACAGTGGCACTAAACTAAAACTGAAGCAAAAAGCTTTTAAAAAATGCTTCTCAAACATTGTTTTAAGCTGGAAACATGACTGCAATGTTTTTCTTGGCATACCTTGTTGCCTTTGAAATACAGACCTCTATTCTTGATATGTTCTTCTTTTCCTTCTATTTTATTTGGAAAAATGCTGTGTCCCTTTTCATAGGGTGGTTCTGTCAACTAACAGTGGCATCTCTTCACTGCCAAGTATGCAATGTATATTTTTGTTAAGTGTTTATGAGTGAGGTTGAGATTCTCACAGACCTAAACAAGTGTCACAAGCTTTGGCAGCAGATGCAAGATTTAGTGGTAACCCCAGAAAGTATTACAAATCAAGGGGTTTGTCACAGGGGAGCATGGTAAGTGGGTCCTAAAGCTGTTAAAATAATGAAAAACCTAATTGAAAACAGCCTTGCTGAATTCAATACTTAAGCACTCCATTATGAGTTGTTCTGAAACATTCCAACACTCAACACTCTGTTCTAACACAATTCTCCAAAAAGCCATTTCATTGGTTGAAAAGAGATACAGGAACATGGACAGAAGGATGGAAGGGGAAAAAATGGTTTATAAAGACAGGTGCATTTGGTCAGGAGACAGTAACAGTAGGACTTATGAAATAAAATTTTAAAATGCTGTCCCCAAAATTTCCCAGTCTCATGATTTTTATAAGTTGGCATCTGGATTCTTTGGAGGGTCAAACTGTTAAAGTTACAATGATTTGTCTGTCTGTGCTGAGAAGATCTCACCACTTACAGATGGTCCATGCAATCCATTGGTCAAATACAGCTGTAATGATTACTTCAAGGCTTTCTGAAACTTAAACATGTTCATGGATACTTTCCAAAAGGGAAACAAAATTAAAAAATAGCCTATGTATGTTGCTTGGAACGAATAGTTACCTTAGTCATCACAGATCCTTTCAGTTGTTGCTACAGCTGAGAGGCTAAAAAAAATTGAGTATCTCAAAAAAAAGTTCAAAATAAAATCAGTCTACACTGGCAGAAAATAAACCTTGTCAGGAAAGCTCCAGAATATTCAGTGGATGTGACAGTCATACCGTTCATCCAATTTCTTGGCAGCTCCTGTTCCAATCCACTATTGACACTCTTGCATTATCTTACAGAGTTTGAGCATGACCTGGAGGGAAAAATCAAAATAAAAATCAGGAATTATGATGATGTTGGAGTCCACCTGTACCTTCTTGAACTTTCAAATAATTCAGTTCCTACTTCCTTCCCTCTTTTGCTTAATCCAAGTATAGCACAGACCACTGTAAACAGAAAACTTTATTCTCAGTTTTACTTTGATTCAGACTTCTCAGACATCCACACCATATGTAAATATTGTGTGCTTTCTTGTGGATCAGCCCCAAGTTCAGAGTCTCTTGGAATTTTAAAATATTTATTAGAGAATTGTATCTTCCTATTGTTTACCTCTCGAGCTTAGTTTTCTTTTCCCTTTTGTTTCTTCTTTTTTTTTTTCCCAAATAAACTAAAATTAATAGTTGATGTTGCTATTTATGAAGAGAACAGATTCCAGGGTTATATGATATGGCAAGAAAACAGAAAAAAAAAACCCCTTCTTTCTTCTTGCATAAGCCATACATACATTATGTTAAATTTGGTATAGAGAAAGCAAACCTTCCAGGTTCCTGGCAACCTAATTCCATCACTGCTTGCAGATGAAATGAGATGACTGGTGGTTGTAGGAGGGCAGAGAAGAAGAGTGGGTTTTAAATTACATACACTTGGTAATTCATTGCAGAAATTAAGCCTGATAGGTTCAGCTGCTTCATGGACATGGAGACGTTTCAAATGGCCAGCACTGCCCTTGACAGCAGGTGGTGTTTTGGATAAACAGCATCAGGAAGTAGCTAGCAAAAAGCAAAAGAAACACACTTGGAAAAACTGTGTTGGAATTAGATCAAAATGTTTTCTGGGCAGCTCAGCTCCTAAGAGACATGCAGATTGTTTCAGTTCAAAAGCAATATCCAGCTGGGGAAAAATCCCAAAGTCAAGAAACTACACAGCAATAATGCTTGGTCAAAAGGGCTTGCACTACTCTAATCATCACTTGTATGGTGTATATCAGACACTGCTTAAGCTTTAACAGCCAGATTTGAAGACCCAGAGTTAGACTTCAGCCTGAAAAAGCTGGAAAGAATGACAGAAAGGAGGGGAGGAATATCCCATACCAACACTCTTCCCAACGTGGGGTCCTCCTGAAAGCATTCGAACCTTGGTCCTGCCATCCCCTTCTCACCACAAGATAGCAAAGAATCATCACTTCAAATGTGCATGGACAAGATAGAACTGCTGTGAGACCCACTCCTGAATGGGTGCAGGTGTAAGACTTGTATTCAGTCTGTGGTGTTACTTTCAGTGTACTGAGAAGTTTGGGATCCTTGGCATTTATGGGAAAGGTCACCTACAGAGAGAGAGAAGACAAGGAAAAACAGACAGCAGCTTCATCATGCAGGTGCAGCAGGATTATCTATCTCCAAAGAAAAGCTCTGCAGAAAATGGAGTTTTCTCAGGCCATTCTCAGATTTTTGGATAAGTTCCCACTGGAAGCAGCCCCAGCACAAAGCTCACTATCTTCTACTTGGACCGTGAGTCACAAATACATACAGAACTGTGCACAGATAATGTCATAACTATTTTAAAAGACACTGAAAATAAAAAGAGCACAAAAGTTGACTTTGGAAAGAATGGGAGAGAGAAAACCATATGTAGCTGATGACAATCCCATCACTTAATGCATTTCTGGAAGACACTCAACCCTGTGACATGCAGCATATGAGTACCTAAACAAAACTTACATAACGTTGCATTACATTGACATAGTTTTCTAGGTAGAGGCACTGGCTGCAATTCATATAAACATATCCATGGAAAAATAATATCTCATCCACATGTACAGGATTTACCAAATAAGAAGAAGTACCACAGTGCTTGACAATTATCATAACATGCACTGCAGAAAGTGTGGCTATGAAAAAACAACATCCAGTGTGTCTGAACAGGAAATAGCTAACGTGGGTTGATGTGAGTTTGATTCAATTGTCTTCTGCCTTGCAAGGTAACAATCTTACTCCTTGGATACTCTGCACCAGTCTAGGTTTGGTAGCACTCTGTACTTTCATTTTGATGCAACACCAGGACATAGTTCACATTGTCCTAATTCTTACTTTGCTCCATGTAAAGCTGTATCAGCAGCGTTTAAGTCTCAGCCTCCCCAGCAGAAACTCCAATTAACATTTAAGCTATGAAGACTATTTTACAAAGAGTTATGGTGTGGCTCTCAACCTGCTAAGCAAAAATTCAAAACACTGAAACTGCATGTTAAACATTACAAACCAGAAAGGGGAGGTCACCACCAGCCTGATCTGTAAACATACTTAAGTCTTTTTGCTCTTGACAAGTAAGAATTAAGCATTTATTAAAAACCAGACCACAATTATTGCCAGTAAACTTGTACATTTGCACAAATCCTTGGGAAAAAATGGCATAAATAAGGCCAGCCTGTTGCTGGGAATTTAGAAGCATAGGTCCCACAACATTTCAGGGTCTGCACACTTTAAAAAAAATAGAGTTCTGCATTGGATCCCAGTGAGTTCAACACAAACCCAGTGAGCAGGAGTTAAGCACACTGTTTTTCTCTTGTCTTTCTCTTCAAATGATGCAACAACAAGACATGAAATGCTTCCAGACAACTTGATCCAAGTGGATTAAAGGAAGGAACTAAAGGAGCTTCTGCTATTACAATAGACTCATTGTAAAATAATTTTTATTTCCCCAGCCCTTGACTGCTCCTATTCAGTCCAGATACGTATGTTACTTCTGGCCCTTGTGCTGCATCAGCAATCTGCTCACAGATTCTCCCAAGCTCTGTCTGTACTGTGGGAACCAGCGGTGTTTTGCAAATCTCAGGTGTACACATACCTGGCATGTCTTGTCTTGACCTGGGGCGTATCAAGACTCGGGGCCACCTGTTGGCATCCAGCTCACAAGGAAAGGAAAATGCACACATTGCTGTTTCATTCTTTTTCCTCCACAAACTCTGTTTTCTTTAAGAAGAACATGTAGGCAGGCAGAGTGGGAGGGCATCACGATGTGGTCCAGTAGGTGCTCCCACTTAGACCTTTCAAGAAACCTTAAAAAGAAATTAAATAGTAAGGCTTATCCTTTGGAACGGGGATTATCCATGATTTTGCACTGCTTTAAAGGAATAATCACTCTACAAAGTTACAGCAACACTGGTTTTGCCCACATGCCAGTTTTCTGACACTTCAGCCACAGCCAGGACTCCCTCCTGCCTACCTTACAACCACAGTGAAGGCCATCTCCAAAGCCTGAGTGCACTACAAACAGCTTTCTCATACACACAAAGAATGGGCATACCTCCTCAAGAGCAAGCTTAGGCTTTTTCCAGAGCCATGGAAAATTAATCCACGATGAACAGCATTCTTGGAAACCACCTCTTCACTGTTTGTGGTGGCAGAGGTAGAGTGACTTTCTCTTGGAAAGCCCGTATTTTTGTCTAAATTCACTATTCTGCATTCCATAAAACTGAGAATTATTCTCACTCAAGAATCAACTGTACTCACACTAGGACAAAACACAGAGCTGCTTTGATAGAGGAATGTGCTTGGCAAGCTTCACTATCAGCAGCATTATCTCAGCAGCTTCTAATTCCATACCACTGGCTCAAAACCTTATCAGCTGTTGTATTTTGGTTGTGCACTAAAAAGTGACCAGATACTTATCACAGTAGTATTTCTACCACACAGTTAGTAAACACAACCACACAAGTAGTCATCCTGCTGTTCCTACAATGTAGCAAAGTCGCTACCCTACAGCCCAAAAAAGCTCTACCACGTGTCTTAAGTGCAAGCTATGGTTTACATCGGTGGGGAGGGAGGGGGGAAACATCATACCCATACAACTCTGAGGGCTGGATTACTGATTTTGCAGTAGGGTGGCTGCAGTGAGTCAAGTTCCAGTGCAGATGCATTTGGTCAGATTGATCCCATTGCCGTGTAGAATGTGAGAGCTCCATCTCAATCTGGTTTGTGCTGAGCACCCTGTACAGACAACGGGGAGAGACCGGCACCTCCAGCCTGATTTCTCTGATTTGTCTTACAAGTTCTACACACGTCTGCTGAAGGTACTATTTCTCTCACTGACTAAAAGAAAGCCCAGGACACTTGACTAGTTTATATGTGCCTAAATTTGGGATGATAGACCCCACATACAGCATCAAAGAGCTTTACACAGGGAGGGGGAGTTTAGTTTTCTTCTCAAACCAGGGTAAAGTATGTCAGTAAAAGCATTCCCATTTAAGTGTACTGCATCCCACTGGGATTTGAGCTGGATAGAAGTACATTGCTCTGAAAAAAAGATCCTGTGCAAAAAAAATCAGTGGTAGTTTAATGTGCCCGTAGCCAGCCTCTGCCATTGGAGAAAGAGGCAAATACCATACCCAGGACTTTCCAAAGCTCAATCTTGAATAATTTATTATTTGAAAGAAAGAATTTACATGAGCTACAGTAATTCAGACAACAGATGTAGCTTGGACACATTAAATTTTCTCCTGCATGTAACAAAAAATGAGGATGAAAAAAACCAAACAACAAGCCAAACAACAAACCAACCCACAATCTTTCACTTTGACAGCTCCCTAGATCCAGCTCCTTTTCCTCACTTTCTCAACATTACTACATTCTTTGTTGGTATCCTCCAGTCTTTTTCTACAAGTACTTTGCCTTATCACAGTGTCTTTTCCCTTTCATCAAAGTCTGTAAAGACAGGGGATGTAGACAGCTTTCTGTATGAGCTCAGAGGAAAGGATGATGTGGTTAAAAAGTAGTAAGTTAGAGTCCACTGTTTTACCTGTTATAGCTGAGCCCGTCATTATATCTGGGCTGGTCCTCTAGGAATTTACTTATGTCTCCACTGCAGTGATAGGATGTGGTCAGAGTTGTCCCTCCTGCACTGGTGAGAGTCTTGTGGCAGAGGCTCCCTAAGGTACTGCTACTGCCCATTTTGTGTTTGCAGAGTAGGCTGGCCCTGTTAGCCTCCAGTGAAGCCCCTACCATCGCTGCACTGCTGTGACTATACAAGGTAGCTGGAGTGCAGCTGCCCCAGATCTGGATACCTGACTCACCATCACACCTCTGGCCACAGTCTACACATACCCACTTTGTCAGCATACACTTCTGTGGTGTTCTCAACACTTTCAAGTCCTTGTCTTTACCCACGAAGAACAATCAAGTAATGTTCACTACCTCTGAGCTGAAAAATTCCTCTGCAAGGAAGGTCTAGCTCCTTTCTTCCCCAGCTGTGAAGGGGCTCATTATTTTGTGAAGAGGTGCCCTGTGAAGTCTCCTTCTTGTTCTTCCACTGTTTGTTGGGATTTTTCCTCATTAGGAGTCCTTTGTTCTTCCTCTTCTCATAGAGGCTTGCCATTCCCATCCGTGCCCTGGGATAACCATCTCCCATCTCAGACATCTGGGCCAGATCTAGATCCTACCTCTCCTGGTGGGTAGATTTCCTGATAGCATTTTTCTTCCTCCATTACCCCAGCACAGGGACTGATTTCCACAGAAGCACAAACTAACCGGAGAATCAACAGCCCTTTTGCACTTCCAGCTTTCCAAAGGCCAGTGAGCCTCCAGCTACCCCTTGATTTTTATTTCGTTTGTCAAGAACCTAAAGGAAAGAGGAACTGACAGTCATCCATTACTAAAGAGAAAAGCAGATTGTTTCCCATCTGGGATGGGCTGTTCTCCCTTTGCTCTGCCAACTCCAGATTGCTCCACAAAGGCTGCAATGACCAGCATGTGAGCTAGCTGTTTGCCTCAGACCTACAGGTGTTTCAGCTCTCTAACCCTACACCATTCAAAGTTAAGAACAGTTCAAAACACAATCAGAAGTTGCATTTTTAAAGTGTTAAAACCACTTATCAAACAGCTGACTAAAGAAGAAAAATCCTGGCAAACAGGTAAGTTCTGCTGTCATGCTGTGCTCCGTGTCCATTGCCTGCTCCAGGAAACCAAATACTTCATTTTATTCACATTTCTGAGACACTTTATCCACCATAACTTAGTATTTTCTTAGCACATAACTTTGTGAAATAATACCTCTCTTTCTTTTCATCCTAGCTGAGTGATTTTTCCTATTTTGCTTCAACAGAAGAGAATGATGGAGTATTGCAGTTATACAGACACACAGTTGCTATGTATGTATTGAATTTAACCAAGACCTGGAACTTCCAAGCGATCTATATTTTCCTCACTGAAAAATGACAAATACAAGAAGCATCAAGGTATTCACATCACCACAAAAAAAAATAATAACAAAAACCCCAAACACATTTGTGACAGGAAGGATAGAATTCATCTTTTCTAATCCAGGAGTTTAAATCTCAGATGCTGAAGTGTAGGGTGGTCATTCTTGGCTCTCTGTGTAGTCAGAGAACATACTGAGTACCTCTTCAAGGTAAGTGACTTTGCCTAAACTTGTGACTATTGTCAGATTTACTGCTCCCTGAAGGTCAAACTCTCTCTTTTAACTGCAAAGAAAGCCCAGGAAGGCCAGTTTAGAGTTGGATTATTAACTTTTAGGTATCTAAAACAGAGTGGGCTTTTATTTGATTTGAAAGCAATTAAATAATTCTAAAGTTTCAAAATTACAAAAAAAAAAAAAGAAGAAAAAAAAAGAGACCAAAACAAACTCACAAATCCAGTTACCTGAGATGTGATAACAGAAATTACAACTTCTATGCCTGCAACGTGTGGCTGAGCAGCTATGAGAAACAATGGTATGATGATGGCTTGGAGGCAACAGCATCAGTGTCTGGAGCAGCAGACTGCACCAGGAGGAACCATGACAAACACAGGCTCATTAGTTTGGGAATCACCTCGACTTATCGTAGCAACATATTATTCAGGGCTGCATGATCCTACATTAAGTTTTCAGAAACATTTAGGAAATGCCATTCTAGCATTCTAACAACTGGTTAGATCACAGCCAAAGATACTGCCCTTATTACAAGACATGAGAGGTGAAGTGGTAGGTGTGCCACCAAGCACCTTTGTTTGTTGTTACTCCACAGAAGAGGCATTGGTTTTGCTTCCAGAGAAATGCCTTACATGATGATCTGAAGCTGTGAAGAAAGCAATGCAAGCTCCTTACATAAGAGTCTCAAGTGGGAAAAAAAGGTCAGAACTCCCTAAACATAGTAGACAATCTGTCCAAAACTCTGCAAAAAGAAAATATTTTAGGAACAGAAGGCACATCTCTTCAAAATTATTTTCTTCAAGTGAAGCCACCGAGATGAAAGCTACAACATAGTGTGGGAGCAAAATCATCAGCAAAGTTTACAGCTGGAGATGCCTGAGATGCTTGAGACGAAATGTTCCCAAGAAAATCCAGAAAGGACTGGCAAAGCCAGCTCTCCAATTTTGCTAATGTAATGCTAGCAGCACTTCTATTATTACATAATGGATTTTACAGGTACTCAGCCATTATTTTTTTCAGGAAGCCTCCGAACTATTTACTGCCTTATGATTGTTCCAAATGTGGGAGAATGTTAATTAAACAACAGGTTTCAGCTACACAGGTCTGATTTCAGTCATGACTGACTGATTACTCAGCGTTATCTGTTAGAATCCAACTGTTAACTTACAGAAAGTTACTGAAGCCACTTCAAAAATATCCCCATTTTCTCAGCCAATCTAAATATCAGATTTTTTTTTCCAGAGTCATAAAAGTTGATTTAAATTATTTCCCTGGGACTGAAAAACAATGCTGTGAGCAAGCAAGGCATTAAACAGTTTAACTTCACAGCAGAAGAATTACACTCCAACCAGCATAAGGCTCTTGTGACACTGCAGCCAAGCCAATCGTGTGTTGTTCCTCTCAAAGATTTCCATTGTTCAGCACATTTTTCAAACGTGCAAGCCATTCCTTTTTTGACATACTTCAAGAACAGAGCCATAAAGTATATTCTGCACTATGGTTATGTTTAGCCTTTTCTAACGAACCAAGAGGTACAAATCTCTATTCTAAACTGTGTGTTTTCTCTGGTTATAAGCATAACCCCATCATTTTTGAGGCAGTTAAAGACTGAAAGACCACCAGAGCCCATCACCTCAGGTGGGTTCCCAGACAGTCCTGCCTAAATTCTTGTCTGACTCTGCTGTGAATACAAATATTTTTAAAGGAACAAATTTTTTTTATATTTAAGAGAGACTTGGTGATTTTCTGCCACATAAAATATTATCTACAAAATTCAATGCAGCTTCTCAAGGTAAAGTAACTATCATTACCATGTATCCTTTCCCTTTCCCTCCCTTTCTCCTCTGCTCTTCTCAAACCACTCCAAATCATGCTGCTGCTTCACCTAACCTTTGTAATGCTTTGAGCATGACTGTCACACAACACGTCCACACAAATTTCTCTCATGCTATTTCCTCCATCCAGATGCAATGCAACATATTTTTGTGGTATCTGGAAGTGTGTTGACAATAAAGTGAATGAACAACTGTGAATGACAGTTGACACAAAACTATGCCTTCCTTTACCATTCATGCTGGTCAGTCTGGTAATACTGTTCTGATTATGGGACTATACTAAAAACAATTATGTTATATTAAATTACTACCTGTTGCCACATCCTAAAACTTGCATAATTAGGCATTTATGAGCTGTTACACAAAACACCTTTGAGCTCTGAAGACTTTTGACCAAAAGCCCTGTAGAATCTCCTCACAGATTTCATATACAGAAACTACAGGAAGGTAAAATAAGCTGAGTAAAAGCACTGGGCAGGATTCATGTATTCACACACACACGCACACAAAGCTACAAATGCAATTTTTTTTTCTTTTTAAAAGAAAAACATAGATTTCAGTCCACCTTTATTCAGAGAAAATACTTATTATAATTCAAAAGTAGCAGCTGTTCTTCCTTGTTAAATTTTAAGGCTAGATAGCAGCTTCTCTGGACAGGACTGGACCACCACGTATGTTCGTTGGTGGTTTTCATTAGTCTCAAATCACAGATCCTATTTATTCTCTTTTACCCATTCTTGTAATTTTCGCTTCCTCAAATGAATCTTTTGCATTCTTCTCCCTTCCTAGTGCTCCTTACACACCCCAATAGTGGCTTTATCCACACACTGGCTCTGCTTCTCACTCTCTGTAAATCTTCGGTCCTACTTTTGCCCGCGCACCTAGTGATTCTCCTGGCTCCAATGCTCTGGCACTCTGTTCTGCTCCACCTTCTCCCCCTGGGTTTCCTTCCTCTCCTCCCCTCTAATGATTGCTTTCCTTAAATTCCAGTCATTAGAGAAGTCGGGAACAGACCGCGTCACAACCACATGGAAAAGTGTTTCCTCTACTTCCCATTTTAAGATAATCTCTGTTCCAGATGGTTACAAGCATTACCTGGTTGTGAACTGCTAGTGTGCATTTGCTCTAAAATTAGGCACCAGACCGTAATTAAGTTGCAAAACAGAGCAAGGCAGCACAAATTGCCATGTTGGTTGTTACAGCTGCTTGCCACACCTATAATTAGCATTGTCTGACAATTCCCATTCCGTGGTGGCTCTTTTAGTTCTAAATACATTGCCAGATCTCCATCCCCGTGGCTTAAATTTTCCAGCTGGACATCTGCTTTAAGAAAGTATCGGTCAAAATGGTGCAAACATGTGTAAGAATGAATCCAAAGAAAAGGCAGCTTTGCTCATATTTTTCTTATGCTAAAAAATGCAGCTAAACTATTTTTTTAAAAAAAACTAAACACACAAAACCCCCTTTGTGACCCCATATTTGGGGACAGAAGTTTGAAGCATAGCAGGGAATAGCCTGGTGCTAGAGAAGATGTTTTTCTCACATATATGGGAGGTGAGGAGATGAGAAGAAGGGTATTTTGGGACGAGAACCCTGGTTAGTGAGAAGAGGAAAAAGCTGCCTATTCAAGACAGGAGGATCAAAGCTCACTGGGATGTGGTGCCCTTCAGAGAAGGCATCTCACCATTCTCCTGCAGTACCAAACATGACACAGGCAAACAAACCTACTCCCCTCTGATGAGGGCATGCAGAAGCATGGGAATTCATCCAATTAATTGAAAGCCTTCAGATGGCTGACATGGGGCATCAATATCACTGCTATGTTGGTGAAGTTGCTTCTGAGTGTTGAAAATCTAATTAAGTATGAAGTAAATCTGAGGCTGCAGAAAAGAATTAGACAATGAAGTGGTTACTAGTATTACCTTGCCTTCATCTGCCCTGCACTCCAATAGATTTGCTCTCCAGTATAACCTTTCACTGCAGGAATACATGCCCTTGGTTTGCAAAGACCCCGTGCCTCCTTCAGAGCACACATGATCTTACTCAGAGAAGCACTTTCCAGAGAAGACTGTTAGCTCATCAGCCTTGCTTCTTTTCTCTGCAGAAGTTGTAAAGTGTGTGGCAAAATAGATTCCTATCTTCCATGACAGAAAGGATCATTCCACAGCTGAACACTTCGGAGAATAAACAGATTCTATATTTGTCTCTACCACAGACTTCCACAAAAGGTACTTTATGGACCTGCATTGTTTCAGGCATATGTATAACTCCCTAGTACATGGAAAGGAGCAAAGTGTCCGTGGTTAATAAATCCCTTGATTGTGTTTATTTTTCAGTCTGCCTGCCACCTGGTGCCCTTAATTCCCACTACCCAGAGCATGCACCAACCAGACTGGGAATGGGAGGTGGCTGAACTGCCATGTCCTGGCTCCCAAACTTGTGGGAAGGAGTCAGACCCTGCAAATCCTTCAGCCCCAGTGCTAGAAACAGTAGCTATATTGAGGTCCAGATACTTCTACAAATAATCAGTTTAATGACAGTGGAATAAGGAATGCATTGTTTACTTTTATCTATCGGTCTTCAAAAGCCATATGTAGAGACAAAGTGCTCTTTTGCATTTTCTGCCTCTGAAACCACCTCTGATTTCCTCCTTCCCATAAGACTGAGCAGCCACTGCACATTGGTCACTCACCATTTTCTCAGTGTCAGGGTCCTAGGTGCAGCCTTACTGGTGTTGATGAACCTCACCTGGGCCCTCTCCCACCACCCTGCCCATGGCCCAGGATCGCATTTCAGCTCAGCCCAGAGCCATCAGTGCCTGAACTAGCAAAGCCATCTACTACATTTGGCCACCATGGGAAAGCAGACTGTCAGCGAGGGCACAGCCTGCGCTGTGGCAACCATCAGCCCCAAGCTCCCCATCCCACAAAGCCACAAAGGGAAAAGGTGCTGCGAAGCACTGGATAGATTTCATTTGGCTTTAGACTCCATGTAAGAACTGGGTCAAGCTGACAAGAAATCATCCTCCAGAGCAGCAGGTTAGGTAGGCACTGCCTGAATCTTGTCTCTCCTGGAGACAGGGCATATGCCCTTTTAATTCCTGTTTTCCTATTTTTTCTGTTTCATAAATGCTGTTCATCTTCTACCAGAATCATCTGGTGATTCAACATGCACGAGTCTATGTTCCTCATTCATCTCCCACATACCTCCCCTTTTTGAAGAGTATAATGTACCACTAAAGCACCTTTTACAAAATGCTTTGGCAGTGCGTCAGATCCCTCCACCCCCAAACACCTTTTGCTTTCAGAAACTGTATCTGAGTCGGACACTGGCACCTATAAAAAGCACTCTCTTGAGTGCCATCTGTCAATGAGTCTTCAGCAAGGCTATGAAACAAGGGCACTGACAAAACACATGCCAAAACACAATGCACGTCAGTTTGAGCGTTTACAAAAAATATTCCAGGTTGCATAACCAGAGCAGCACTCCTCTATGGTTCCTCAGCCTCTTTTACGTCAGCCTCCTATCAGAGTTGGCATTCAGTGCTGGCTCTGCACCTTTTTCCACCAGCCAGCCTTGACAAAGGTGATATCATCTGCCCCTTTGCCAGTTTTAACACTAGAGGCAAGATGCTGACCGGCCACAGCAAGCGCAAACCATGCGGTGTGATGCAGTTTGAGGTAAGAAGAGATGATGTTTTCCAGGAAAAACGTATCCAGAGCAGACGTAAGCCCTCTGAAGCTACAGCATGAGAGTCTGTGGATTAAGTTATAGGAAAACAGCCTGATAAGTAGGATGCTGGATGCTCACCCCAGCTCTGCTACTAACATGACCTTGAGCTATTTGGAAAGGACCTTAAAGACACCCTCCACTAGACCAGGTCACCTAAAGCCCCATCCAACCTGGCCTTGAACACCATCATGGAGGGGGCAACCACAGCTTCTCTGGGCAGCCTGTGCCAGCGCCTCACCACTCTCAAGAGTGAAGAATTTCTTCCCAATATCTAATATAAATCTCCTTAAACTCATTACCCATTGTTCTATCACTCCCTGTAAATAATCCCTCTCCAGCTTTCCTGTAGGCCCCTTTAAGTACTGGAAGGATGCTCTAAGGTGTCCCTAGAGCCTTCTTTTCTTGAGGCTGAACAACCCTAACTGCTTCAGCCCTCTGATCATCTTCATGACCTTCCTCTGGACTCACTCTAATAGGTCCATGTATCTCTTGTACCGTGGACCCCAGAGCTGGATGCAGTACTCCAGGTGGGGACTCACCAGAGCAGGGTTGATTTATTTGATTATTTATAGGTTATTTGACAAATCCTGTTACCATGCCCAGCATTTTTTACATAGCATGATCACCTCCAGTGACTAGGCACATTCCTGCACGTCAAATTTACGTGCATGGCTTGCTGGTGATGGCTGGCTCCTGGAAAGGGAGTTGTGTTCTCCCTTGGCAGCAGCAGCAGTGCTGGCCAACAGGCAGGTACAGGAGGCGGTATCTGAGTGTCTGACAGCTGCTGAAATATCTGCTTCCTGTTCTCTCCAGGACAGAGACAGCAGGCTGGATTTTGTTGTGTGTATCGCTTCAGTGGAGCTGCAGCACTGCAGCAGCTTTCAGCTTGGATATACCTGCTACAGCTGACTGCACCACTACATGCTTGTACAACAGTCCACTGCTGTGGAGGAAGACCTGCCAGGTCTCCAACAGCAGGCTTCCCCTGTACCACAAGACTTGTGAGCAAGTGCAGGAGTGCAGGCATCACCCTGCTCTTCACGGGACAGCTATAGTCCTATGTTCACCTGTGAAGCCCTGAAGAAGACACTCCTCAAAGAGATCTGGCAAGTGTGGAGGAAAGAAGAAAACTGTAATCTCAGTGGCAGAGCAGTGTGAGGAGAGGTGGCACTGAAATGGCAGCTAGTGACAGCAGGCAGTTGAGTATCTGAAACAATCAGTAAATTTGATTAATGATCTCAAGTGCTGAATCCATTTCCAAAAATCCCATGGGAAGGTCTTAAAAATAACATTCCTGCTGAAGACAGTGAGGAAGACATTTCCCTGTCTTTTCTGACTGCAAAGAATTAATGGCTTCCTTTTCACATAGATTCTTAATACTGAATGGGTAAGGGAGGAGTCATGAAGTGGAACAACTGTGAAAACTGTCTCTGCAGAAACATTTATTACCCACACCATTTTCTCCACTGGTTTCATAAGGAGCCACCACGGGGAAAAGAGACAAATCACTAGGCTGGTGTCTGCAGGTCCAACTCATAATGATTGTTAGGTGAAACTAGTAATGTTAGCAAGTGGATATGATATGCAATGATGTATCATATACGTAGTGACAATTCTGTCTGCCCCTACATCCAGTAATTCATGTTTAGGAGTAGAGAGAAGGGATGAAGAGAACTCATGTAGAGCAAAGAAGAAAAGATTAGTTTTAATCTGAGATTTTAGGCCATATGGTATAAAATCAACTATTCTGAACAGAACAGGCAAGTAATTATTGATCATTCTTTAACTGTATTATTTTGCTTTTACTTCAGAATTTCTCTTTCCTAAAATAGAACTTTAAAAAAACACCCAGTACGTTGGGTATTTAAGGATTTACAGTTTCTCTCATCTCCTGTTTTGTTTAGAGCCTTTTCATAAAAGCATCAACAATAAAGAGACAAAAAGAGAAGATGTAGTGGGAATTCAACCACTAGTCCCAAAATAGAAAAGGAAGAGATAGTTGCCTCATTTCCTGATATGAAAGGTCCCAGGAGGGAAGGCAGCAGGCTTAAAAAAGAAAACCCCTCTTCCTTCCATTTTTCAGATTTTCCCCATTATTTTTTTCAGACCAAAATACAGTCAGAATTCACCCCAACACTTCTGCATTAAACCAGCACATTCTAGTGGAAAACTTCTGTCAAAATGTCACGACCAACTCTATTCAGCAACTTCTGTTGCCGTGGAGATCTTCTCAAGGTTACAAACAACATTAGAAATAATATTTTTTCAGCTAAACTACTCCTTGCTTACCCAGCAAAGGAGCTGGTCAAATCACCACTGCTCCCAAGAGCATTCACCTTCGAGGAGGGAGGGGCAGGCCAGCCTGAAGCGGAGATTGCAACATTTTCCAGGCAGGTTGAGTCATTTTGTGAGCTACTTAGCTCACTTCCAAACAGTTATTCCTGACTTTATTTTTTAATTTATCTTCCTTTTGTAGATAAACATACCTGGGAATCTCTAGGCCCTGAGTAAATGTTTAATAATGTTTTCCTCTAAAGATAGCATGCCAAACTCCCCATTGCTACGTCTGCATTTTAAGCTATGGCTTTACATTTTCCCCCTGAAAAAAAAAAAATAGTCCTATGTTTCTATGCCTTCAGTTTATATGGCCTCTATCTCCACCTATTTTTAGAGAGCAGGGAATGGCAGACAGCAGATAGCTGTTGATAGCAGTCAGCGCTGGGTGACAACCAGCCTCCACGGATAGCAATTAAACTCTTTTTGTTAGTAATGCTTCCAGGTTGAACCTTCAAAGTATAGATTGCCTGTCTAGACCTAGATATTAAGTTTCCCAAACAATGACATGGCCTTGTACACATGGATGTACACGCCTCTTTGCTCAAATAACAGTAATGTGCTGCATCACCCCTAACCTGATAAAAGCAATAAAGTAGGGTGTTTAAAGCAGTATCACCTAGCAGAGTTACTCTGGGACAATTCTGTTAGACAGCAAGGAGCACACTCTAATGCAAGACAGACCCATCTTGTGCTTTTGCTCATGAGTAACAGGCCTTTCCATAGCTGCCTTTTTGAACCCAGAGATCCCTTCTTCTATATGGCTCCTCGCAGCACAGTCTTCATGAAGCTTCTCAATTATTAGCTCCAAACCCATCTCTTTTCCACCCATCCAAAAATTGTCCTCAGTACTCCTTGCCCCAGTTTCCCCTGGTCACACTCTTTCTGGTCTACAAATTTTCAACAGTGCAGTAAATTCTTCTCTACAGCAACAGGAAATGGACCCAGGAGTGCCATGGCCATAGGACATTAGGCACTCATCCAGTGCCCTGTTGGTTCAAACGTAATAAACAATTGTTGATGGATTAATTTTGCACTGGTAGATTTCATGCCAGATCAAGCACTGCCCATCTTTATGTGGCCACTGTAAAGTCCTGAATAAACACACAAAGCCAATATCCACACCAGAAGGAGTTCAGCAGAAATGTAATTGTGTGCCTGTGTCATTTGGCTCAGGTTTGTACCTCTGGGTGACCCAGGAGGCAGTATGAGGAACAGTCACAACACCAAGGCCTGGGGGAATTCACAGTCCATACAGGAGTGGGGGAATCTCCCCTGGATTATGGGACTAGGATTGGGCCTGTAGAAACTGCTGTTCATTGGGGAACTTCTGCTTTTCTAGCTAGCACCACCTTAGGTTTGCTCTCCTCCCAAGGGTGAGGAAAAGGGCCCACACCCCAGTAATGCAGGCTAACTGGTTGTACCTTGAAGGTTTGGCATCAGCCCTCTGAAGTAGGGCGGTTTCATCACCCTAATGAGGGGTGGACTGGACCACTCCTTGGTGACAGTATCTGAACTCTTCAGAGCAGATTATTCACAATGATTAACAGAGTCTGTCATTCCACTTGCAAAGCTATTGATAATAGGTTATCATTCCTCAAACATGTCTTTAGGTTGGAGAATTTTTAGTTACCTGTGGTTTTATAGCTTCCCCAACCTTTGGTCACGCTATGCTTAAGCAATTCAATAAAAATGACTGCTTCAGCAACAACTGAAGATAGGAAGTAGGGAATAACCAGTGTGCTTTCAAGACCTAAGTGGTCAGTAGTGGAATAAAACACTTTAATCTGCTCCCAGAGTGAAACTAGAATGCCCCCATAGTGGCCTTACTGAATGGTTAAATAGTAGTTGTGAAGGTCTCCGGTCCCTTTTAAGCAAGGTCAAGGAGACAGTAAGGAGTCCAGAAAAAGGCTTTGTTCTTTCTAGGGAAGATGGGAAATGTAAGACCATAGCTCCATAGTAACAAATTTTTGGCAGAAACATCCTGTCTTGGAGCTCCACCTTCATCTCCAGTTGGCCAAGCAGGTCCTTCACAACTGCACTGTGAAATACCACTCCTGCACCACCACTTCTGAGACCCTGTCATGAACTCCACCAAGAACCCAGTTCAAGTTAAAAACAAAAGTTATTTTTTAACGTGGATTAGTTCCTTGATCTGGTTCATTGCTTCTTTGTGGCTGACCAAGGGGATAGTTCCTTGCAGTGCAGAGGAAGGAAAGAGTATGTGGAGCTACTAGGAGAAGGAAGAAGGAACTCCTTTATCTGGTACTGCCACCAGATGTCTCATGCTGTGGAACCACAACCTGAGGTCATAATGTCTAAGAGGTGCAACTTCTTGAAAAAAGTCTAAGGAACCTGTAAGAAAAAAATTGGTCCACCTTGCTGAACTACTACATGCTACTGCATACATGTTGCCTGGTAAAGAAACCTTCAATTTGTAAGGATTTTTGGTAAATGTCTCCTATTAAGAGTCTTCCTTTTTAAGGAAAAAATTTAAAAAATATATATAAAAAAGATACTCTTTCTTCTATATTACAAATACTGAAGATGACAGAGGAAATGCCAAATAAATTGTGAGAAGAAATCAACAGATACTTAGGAGGAGCTTTGGACGCAATGGAAAAGGGGACCACAAAAATACCCAGGTAAGTTTGTTTCAATAAGTAACAATAGCAAAAAGTCATAAAGCAACTAGGAAACCATCATAGTCCCTAACATGCTCTTCAACCATAACATGATCTAGGAAAAACAAATAGGTAAACAGCGCGCATAATCCTTCCTTAAGTCATCAAACTACTGGGCTGTAGTTTACCATCCTTCAAAACAGTTGCCTAAACCTTTAAATTCAGCTGTATGATCAGCATAAAAAATGTGAACTGTAACTGCTGTACTCAGCAGATGATGACCTCTGCTGTGGGATTTTCTAACCCCAACTTAGGTCATGTGACTAAGGTCAAGGAAAAGAGAAGGTTTTTATCAACCTATCTCTGTTACATCTTTACTGAAGAAAGAAATCTGCCTTTAGCTGTGTGTACCTGTACTCAAAAAAGGAGCCAATAAAGTCAGGAAACCAATCTTCAGCAATTCTCAATAAAGTGTATCTGCTTATGCAGATCTGTCAGGTTTTGTAAGCCAATAAAAAATAACCAGTGAGATGAAAGTGTAAAAGAATGAGCTTGGTCCTTAATGTGTCCTGTGCATTAAACTTTTGAATGTTCCTGCTTGAACTCCATTTTGGAATAGCCTCTTTAGTATGGTTTATGAGTCATTAATTCATCTCTGCAGTGTTACCAGGAGTTCACTTCGACAGCTTTTCAACTATTCCCTGTTCAGAGAAGGGAGAAAGGTGGCACAGTCATAACAGACCAGCTCAACCTGTCAACCTGTCTTGGCAATTGCTCTGTGGTTTGCCCTCCAAGCTCTCCTGTCAGTTCCCGCTACCCCATTTCTCAGATTTGGAAGTTCTCGTGCCCACACGGGACCCCTCAGATGGAGGACTGAGTCCTGTGGGCAGGCTAGTGGAAAATTTATAAACAGTCCTTGAATCAAGGATGAGAAAAAGCCTTCCCAGCAGGGAGATGGCCCTTGCCATCCACAGCCTATCCACATTCTAACTTCTACACACCACTTGTCCTCAGCCCCATTTTTAAAAGGTGTGCTTAGGTTCCTAGAAAGAGGATATGGATTCTCATTTAGCTTTGCATCCCACTCTGGAGAGACCTGCCTTTCCACAGGTTGCCTTGGAGCCACAGGATCTAGCAGCAGGCTGTGAATTCCACCTGGGGATACAAGACCTTGCAAGGTGTCACTTTGAGGATGTTAAAGACACCCTGTAGATTTGGCCATCAGTGTCTAACCAGTGCTGGAAGTAAATAACTATTACTTACAGCTGGCAAAGCTGCAGTAATAAATCCACCATTTATTTTTTTCTGTTAATTGTCTCAGGTAGTTTGCTGCTTACAACTCCCTATGCTGCCTCCAGGCCAGATTTGTTATTTGTTCTCTCTTGATACCAAGGCATTTGCAAGTCATATTCTTCACGGTCATAAACTTCCCTAATGATTAAATTAACAGCATGAAATTCCAATTTGTAGGACTGAAAAAACTGGACTTTGGAAACCTACTGTCTTTTTTTGTTTGTTTGTTTGTCCATAGGACAGGGAGAAAGAAATGCTATAAACATCATCCCACGTGGAGTTTTTTCTGTTTCAGTTCATTGACCTTTTTCTCCAGCTTTGTGATTATTGGTTAAAAAAAATTCATTATAAAAACAAAACCTGCCATTTAGAGGAAACTGAAGTATTTTGGTTAAGGATATGAATTTTCCTACTGTGTTACCTTCCACGCTGCAGCTAGACAAAAATAAAAGCCAATCTAGGCAGTTCAAAAATTAAATAACCTTGCAGAAATAAAATATTATGTTACTGTGTATTTGATTAATAGAAAAAATATTTAGACCTGTGTCTAAAGATGCTGGAGCAAAATATTTAGTGTGTTTTATCCATGTTCAGTAAGCAAACATTTTCCTTCCATTCCAGAAGAGCACCCAGCAATAAGATAAGGAGACCTGCCACGCTTACAATACAAGCCTGTGTCAAGCTCTACACCTGCTTATGATAAAGACAGCCACATGAAAGGATAAGGGCATCAACTGGCTGATGATAGAGACTTAAGCCTCCTAAATCACATGGCAGAGATAAATTAGAAGTATCTGCCACCTACATCAGATGGTGAAGGAGGCAGGAACACAATGCTCTGGATACCAATTAGTGGCATAATGGAGCCAGTATCTCATGTTCTAGTGTGTCAAATTCCAGCAGTGCCAGTGAGCTCAGAACAGAAGTCACAGCAAGGTCACTGCGATCTGTCAGCAGGACAGCTTCAGCCAAGCACCGCACTCTGATCCCGTCTGCTGAGAAGCCAGTGGAAGAGAAATGCCTGTAGTTAAAATGCGCCCAAAGCAATATCCTCCAAGGGCATCAGGCTGGAAGCGAGACAGCGCTAGGCAAGATCAGAAAATGCAGTTGGTTCTAACTATTAAATGAGCACTTTTTGGTTTGATACAGGAATGTGCTGGAGTCTGCCTATTCGCAGAAACAACAAGGACATCAGCAGGGATGCATCACAGTACACTACACCTTCAAATCACACCCCATCTCCCCCACTTTCCACTTGGAAGAGCTACCTCCATAGGAAAAGGTGACTATGGCCGTGCTCACTCACCCCTTTGGTAGCTCACCCTGACAAGCTAGTCAGTTCAAGATACAGTAACTGTAGCAACAGAGTGCTACACAAGCATTAGTGGGTTTATCCTCCCAGTATCACCTGTCAGACAGAGAAATAACGTACCTGCTGCACCATGTGTAAGGCACAAAGCAAAAACCCTCTCCTTAACTTTTGCCGATGCTGGATGCAATTCCTCAGAGCTTATCCACATGTTCCAGCCCACCCTGCTACAGCATGGTCTCACTGGCTGTATCATGCCTGCCCCAAGGCCGTGTGTAGCCACAGCAAGCAATGCAGCTGGCCAGAGCAAAGAGGGTGAGGGAGAGGGTGTCTCTTAACACACTCAGAGTGCCTGAAAGGCAGGACGACGTTATATGGTTGGGCTACAGTGCAGTGCACTGTGTTGGTTGTTCCACATGTAGATACAGTCCTCATGTGCATGTTAGAAAAATAAACATCCTTTTTTTTTTCCGTGTGCATTGTGGAGCTGCCCTAATTTGGTCAAAGTATGTGCAAATATAATAGAGAGAAGGATCCACTCCTAGGGATTAGAAGACACATTAGTTACATTAGTTCTTTTTGAGGTCCACTGGCTCCTGTTGTTTGCTTGTTCTGCCATTAATCTTCTGTCTGTTGAGAATTATTCTTAGAGGGACTTGTCTGCAGGGAAGAAATTCGGAGTTAAATATATCTTATAATTATTCAAAACAGTTGTTGAAGTAAAGGAGATGTGTAGGCCAGTTAGTAGAAGACACAATAGCAACAGTGGTTGTGCTGTGCCCTTTCCAGACTTCTGCAAGCTTTCATCCAGGTAAGGTTTCAAATTGCAGCTGGTCAGATCCAACAGCCAGATCTTGCTGCTACCCGAGGTGGGCTGCCTCCTCCGCCATTCCTTTCCCTGCATTCCTGCTCCATCCCTTGCATGGCTTGGCAGCTCAACTGAGCTCATCTGGCTCACTAAATTCTCAAAAGAATCTTCGCTTTCCTGCGCTGAGTTAGGTTTTTTGTGGGTTCTTGCCCACCAAGGGCAAGATGAGCGCCAGAAAAGAAGGGAAGAGTTGTGCAGCTGGTGACAGGAGGTCAAGCAGGAAGAGAGAAACAGAGGGAGAAATCAGAGAAATGAGCTTTTTCACATGACAGTGACTTTAAGATCTGATGAGATACATTGTGAGACTTCACGCTTATATACTAAAATAGAAAAGAAAAAAAACCCAACAAACAAATCACAGGTTATTTATGACGTATGAGGGGACACCATCCATTTTTATGATGGAAATGTCTGTCTATCTTGCACTGAAGGAGATCAGGTAATCAACTGACTGGACAGGGACTACAAACTACTGATGCGAACAAGAGACTTTTTTTTTACAACAGAATTACTGACTGAAGTCTAGCAAGTGAAAAATTCTGTCTTCTTCCTCTCCAGAAAGAAACTAAAGTCAGCCAGGCAATAGTCTGGTATGTGACATTATACAGGCTGCCTGAATAGGTAAGTGGTTTGAACACCTGGCAATTTAGATGTGATCAAGATGTAGACACAATGTTTAAACTCTGTGTATAAATGCTTCTCAGGTGAATTGTCAAATAAATCACCTGCTGAGAAGTCCTAGGTTTCCTTTCCCCACCCCCCTCCTCCATTTGCCAGCTATTTTTAAGTGCATGAATGAAAAAGGGATTCCAGAAATTAGTAGAGAAGAGCAGTATTTACAGCCCCAGCAGAACCACTCTACCAACTTAGAGGTACAGCTGTGGTTGCATGGAAAACCTACCCAATAATAAGCCACTGCTTGACTTTTCTGCCCCCTCATGCTCAAGTCAAACAATCTGGACAGTGTGATTAGGATGAAGGAACAAGAAGGTGGGAAATCCATTGGCAAAGGAACAAATTGGCAAATGGTGTTGCAAATTGGCAAATGGTGCTATCTCCATTAGCTGAACGAGAGCTTTCAAGATGTAGCACACTCCTGATGTCTCAATATTGTCCTTTGGAACAGGAATAAAGACAACTGCCTCCATCTTCCTGTCCTGAGATGCTGAGTCCTAATCTGTGCTGTTTATATTCTTTGCAATACGCATCTTGTAGTACGAAGCCGACCTTTTTTTCCAGGACAGGGTAAAGCCACTTACCTCTCCCTGTCCCTTTGCTGGGTGGACTGGTCTTTGCAGATGACATGTTTGACATGGATACCTTAGCCCTTGCCACATGCTCCCAAGGTGCCAGTGTACAGCCCATTGGATCACTGGAATTTTTGTCACTAGATTTCCAGCCTTTACCCTCAGCCCCTTTATCTCTTCTCCACACTCATCTTCAGGTCCCCCAACCCTCTGGTCAAACAGCAGAAGCTTGAAGTTCAGTGCTCCCCCTGCATGACTGAAGTAGCAGGGTTTGCTCTCTTCAGCTCATACTGACACCAGGCACCTGATGTGCTTCTGCAGGCAAGCAATTGGTACAAAGACTTTAGTGTTTCTGAGGACTCACTGTTCTGTGCTTAAAATGTAGAGGTGAATGAAAATGAAGAGACTGTTGGCAGGGTAGGATAGTAGATGCTGAGAAGTTTCATGTCTCCCACTTCAGGACAATAATGCAAAGAGAAAGCCCGTCCAGGCAACTAGTATATGGGAATGGGTGCCTGGAAGGCTTGTGAGTAGGTGTTAGAAGGCATTACTTCTTTGTAAGAGTACATGCATTCAGTGAATCCATGTGGCACTAACAGCTGATAAAAAAGTCACTGAGATAGCTTATGGCAGCAGTTTCATGTGTGGCTCTGATAGTTGCTTTAGATTCAGCAATACATCCCATGTTAAAGGGGAAAACCCAGGTTAAGTACAGAATTAGCACTTAATAAGGATAGGGCCTGATGCTAGAATCTCTCCCAGTAGCTGAATTTTCCCTCATTAGCAAGGCAGAGCAGCAGAGTGGTGATATTCCTGCCACAATGCAAAGACTAATTGAAAAGCAGGGCAATCGATTGTTAATTTCATAACTTCTCTAGTTGCTATAAAAGTACAACTTTGTCATAATCCATTCATAAGAGATTGCTCATTGTGCCAGCACAGATGACTTCTTATGCCATTGTACCTCCATATGGAATTAAAATCAGCAGCACAGGAAGTCTGAGTAAGTGAGCATGAGAAAACATCAATAGCAGGGATAATGCCATAGCATAACAAACACTTATCCACCATGAATAGCTCCCACCAGAGGAAAGATGTAATTTATATCTCTGCTTCTGTCTGTTATGAAGACTGACAAATGAAGAAAGACTTCCTTCATTTCTGCTGGAATCACATTCCTGATGAAACTATTGAATTCGCATACTGATCACTTGACAGGTTCTTTAGAGCTACTCAGCAATTCATTTTCTACTTAAAAGCTAGCTGATACTGACAAAAATAAATAAGGTTTTGGTGAATAATTTAAGACTAAGAATCTCTCCTCTAATTTTAGTGAGCACTGTATTCTATTGCTTACCATGGTGGACAATTATTGGATGGATGAAAATCCCAATATAGTAGGAAGGTATTTCACAATAAAGTGCCTACCATAAAGTTATTAATATAGCCCTATTTTTGAGAGGCTAGGCAGATGGGACAAGCAAAGCCTTCTGAAAATAATGGATGACTTCAGAGTGTGACACCGGCTCTACGCAGCTCGCACCGGTATATGGTTACAACAGATATCTATTTTGCACAGATAGGTCTCATGATAGGTAAGAGTGTGTTACATGATGGATCCACATTTTGGCTTCTTCACTGTTACAGGAAACTGCTCAGCTGACCAGAATTATGTAGTATGTGTAAATCAATCCCTCACACAGGATGTCAACAGAAAAACTACTTTCTGGATAGCAAGTGTAAGTGCACTGATTAGGATACTAACTTGTATCCTGTTGGACTGTAAACATCTCCCATGATTCCAGCATTCATGTTCTGTCATTTTAATCACCTGCATCAATAGGTAAGCAAGATAACTCCAAGACAGAGTCTAGAAATATGCTTAAAGATGGAAATGTTCAAATCAAGGGCTGGGGACCAGGAATTCTCAGCCCTATTTCCTCTTCCAGTACTGCAAGGCAAGAAGTCATATGGCAAGTTATTACCATGCCATTACTGTTACCACCATGCCTCATGAAAAGCAAAGCTAGTTCATTCTCCTAAAAAAGAAAACAGTTGCATTATCTATTACTGAGAACAGTAATTAGGGACCCATTCTTTTCTTTCTTTTACCTGATCTCAATTTCAATTTACTTCTTCCATTATAGGATGATGGGTCCGTTACCAGCAAAGAGAATTTCACACACGTAGTGAGACAAATATTAGAATATAAACTTCACTTTCCAAATCAGCCTTTTTCTTTCCCTTTTCTTGTTTTTTTTTTTTTTTTTTTTTCCCTGGAAGACTGAATCCAATCATTCCAGTGCAAGGATGAAACAGAACAGATCATGTGCTCCAGTGAATGAAATGAAGTAGAAAAAATAGTAGTAGGAAAGAAAAAATAGACTCATATATGACTAACTAGAGAGAGTCAGAAGAAACACAGCAGCTATAGAAGAAAATTAAAAATAGTAAAGACTGAAAATGTGGGTTATGAAACAGACTCAGCATGTATGAATGAGTGCTTTGGCTTTCACACTGGAAAAAAGAGAAATCATCTCATTTCAAGATACAGAATTTTAAGCCAATTGCTAAAAAAAAAACCCCCACAACCCCAGAGTGTTTATAACAACAATAACTGCCCTTCTCATATGAACAAAAGCACGTCTCCTTCAATTTGCTGATCCCTTTCTTTAGTTGCAATGCCAGCTTAAACAACTCCCACCTTCTTCCCACCACCAGCAGTTTGATCCTTTTGCTGTCTTCATGAGGGTAGATGTTTGGGAGGTCACCTAAACTCTGCTTTTTTTTTCAGTTAGGTCAGTTTCCCAACTGTACTAGCAGCAGACTGGGAGACTCAGGAATTAGAATAAGCTGCTTGAAAGGTAGGGCTCATGCCCAGAAGGTGCATATGACAGCTTAAACAGACTTGCCATCACTTGCTTTAATTCGTTGATCAACAAATACATTCTTTTAGCATCAACTAGCTCTGCCTCCAAGAGTAGTTCACCTGCTCTCCCTATCCCATGTCTCCATTTCCTTTTGACAGACACCAGTGGTATTTTGCAGCTTTACAATCAACAGGATTGTGGAACTCAACCAGCTGAAAAATATATTTTGCCTTGGTCTTGCTCAAGTCAGTTCTCAAGGGACACATCTTCCACCTGTTTCACCACACATGTACAAACAGGAGGACGCATTCCAGTGCCTGGGCACAGGGATCCACAGGAATCACTCTGTCTGAGACTGGCTCAGCTAATGTATGTGTTCATGGAAGTACAGCCCTGTGGGCCTTAAAGCTGTCCTCCTTAACTGTAGACATGCAGACACTTGTTTGTTGTGACTGTATGCACAGCAGAAATGCAGTGGATTGAAGTAGCAACCCACAAATAAATACCTTGCCTCTCATGTTCACTCCAGTCACCTCCAGTTCATTTGATTCCTTAATGTGATTGCCCAGTCTGACAATAGATACTTGTGGAACCTTATCGCTCAGAGCCACTTGTAATTAACAGGATTCCTGTCAGCAGAGACAATAAGATGATTCAGTCAAGTCAGCCCTATAAACATCCATGAGGAGATGTTATTTTCATGAAGCCAGAGAAGATGGCTTCACCACTCTTGCCTTTTTTTAATGGTCTGATTTCTCTCTCTAAAAAAACAGAAAGAGCAGAAGGAAGGAAAAAAAATCCATTCCTACTATGTTGATAGAGATGACCATTCAAGAGATCTCTTCGATCAAGCTGGCATGTCACAGTACTGAAAATTTATCAACAGCAAAACAAGTGCAATGCTGGGAAGCAACATAATTCTTCAAGGCTGACAGAGGAGTCAATCCAAAAGCAAAGGGAAGCCAGACAGTAACCCCATTCATTCATCTAGCACAGGCAATGGGAATTTGAAAATAGGATGGTAACAAGTTCCCATGATCTAATGAAAGAAACAGTTGACAAGGTGTTGGGCAAGCTGGACAGACAGCCCTGCCAGCGCAAGGCAGGAACTGAACAAAGCACACAGCACTGGCACACACCCTACTGCCTGACCTAAGCCTGGTCCTGATCCTGAAGTTTCATACTCAACCTTCACGACAGACCATGAGCTGTGTCCTCCACAGCTGCTATTGGCCCTTCCCTCCCTGTCCATTGCTGCCCTGACATCAGCTGTAGCACTCGTCCAGCCAGGAGCTCACTCAACAGCTGGACAATCCATGTGAAAACTCATCAATGTATTTGCAGGGCAGGAACATTATTTTCAACAGTGGCATGGTCTTCAGCTCACTGTGAAATAATACCTGAACCTATGGCAGATATCTGAGCACCAAAAATACCCTACAAGATTTACGGTAGAATTGCAACTCACTCTTCCACTGCAAGGAAATAATTTGGGATTTTAAGAAAGACCAACTGCTTCTTTCTGTAACTATATCTGAGAATGGCAGGCTTCCCTTGTCCTAAACCCTGCTGATCAGAAACTCTGGCACACTGCCGGACATCTACTGAATGAATAACCAGTCAGAAGCCCCACTGGGTTAAATATGTGGGCAACCTGATGGCGACTGCAGATTTCAGAGTAGGAATACTTTGGGAAAGGATACTGGAAGGAAAACCAAAAATTGCTTAAGCTCTCTCAGGACATTCAAAATATATTTTGATTCCAAAAGATTAGATTTTAAAAATAAATAACTTTAAACGTATTATTGCAGCTATTCAGCTGCTGAACCCGGGACCACTCAGGGTTAGCAAGGAGAAATAGCAGCAAATGAGGAGCCAGGGTGTAAATCCCACAGGACTCTACCATTGACCTACTGTCTCAGAATTTTTAACCAGAATAAAACCTGCCAAGTCACTGTGGTGAGGGTCAGGAGCTTTAGTAGAGGCATAAGTCTCTGCCTCCTGGAACCTGAAGAAAAATAAATACTAGTGGGTGCCCCCCAACAGGAAGACTTTCCTCCCCTGTGCAGAAGAGCAGAGGTTATCACCCCCCCCCTGCGGTGTCACTCTTTATTTATCTCTATTTTATCCTTATTTATCTCTATTTTAGCAATAGAGATTACTACTGATCAGCTGTACGAAACCTAGGCAGTTTTGCAACATCTCCAGGCAGAAATCCATCAAATGAGTTCTAGCACAGGCCGGTAACTGTCAGCTTCTCCTGAACCTCTATACCTCCCGGGCACTGCTGCAGGACTTCCTACCCTATTTTCTCCTAAAAGTTAACTAGCCTTTGTGACTGAACAGCTCAAATTCTGTTGGGCAACTGGCCATGAAATAAAAACATAAATAAATCAACTGCAGCAAACACTAACTGGTTCCCAAACCACAGTGAGAGGGGAGGTGAAAGGAAAGGATTCATCAAGCCTGATAGTAGGACCTGCCTTCAGCTGCCAAGCCAAGAAGGAGGCTGAGGTTCCTGCATCCACTAGCTTAGAAGGCAACAGCTTGCAGATGGTATTTCAGCTTTAGATAGAAAAAATAAATAAATTAATTTAAAAGAAATGGATAATTATGCTCCACTGGCTCCAGGACTGACGACAATACCAGTAACTTCACAGCAGCACTAGTAATAACGTAAATCCTTGATCTAGTGACTCTGCTGGATTGAGTTCAAAAGCTGAGAAGTACGATACAAGCAAAGGCTCATCCTCTTCCACTTTGCAGTGACCTTTCACATATTTGAAGGCTGTTAGCATACTTCCCTTCAGTCTTCTCTTCTCCGAGCTAAATAAACGTGCTCCTCGCAGTCTTTCACCACAGATTGTGCTTTTGAGGCTTCTGATCATTTTTTTTCACTGCATTCGACTGCAGTTCTAAAAATTAATCTTAGTCTAAGGAAATGTTGCGACTGATACATCACTGTGCTGCACCAGCAGAGCAACAGCCTTGAGAGACCTTTCAGTTTGCTGCCAAACAAGCTTTGTAGAAACCAAAACTATCCCCTGGAACAGACCTTCCTGGATTTTGTAAAACCAACTGCATGACCCTGTGCTGCTGTAGCACCAAGTGAAGGCTTTCTGGGAAAGGACTCTCAGTGGAAGAGAAACTGATACAAGGTTCTAAATGCTTTAAATGTCCTGCAAATGAAATGTTCACAATATCTTTCAAACCATGAACATGTGAAGTCAGGAATTCCTAACTGTGAAACCGTGAATGACCAAAAGAGACCGGAGCAGTGTTAAAAGAGAAAGTAAACAGAAGGCAACAAGGTGGCAAAGTCAGTAGATTTGTGCTGAGGTAGGAACCACTCAGGGACTTTCCTTGTTTACAATGGACAATTTCTCACCATGTTGTTTATTGGTGTCACTAGGTCAACCCACTCCATTGTAGGAGAGAAGTAACAGACCCATCTTGCATTACTGAGGAAAATACGTTGCTACTGGTATTTTTGGCTTAATATGTGTTGCAGAATACACTGAGTTCAATTAATAGGAATATATATTTGGCTTTGAAGTTGCATATACACAGACCTCCTCCTGTAGCTACTTGACTGTCAGACACACCAATTATCTACTTTTTGAACTGAAATAGAATTTTTTAAAAAAAACCCAACGGGAAAAATACAATTCTGGTGACTGCTGCAAACTACATCTCAATTCAGACAGCTTCCAACATGCCTCTGAATCAGGGAATTTATAATTACTTAGACTTCTTTTCTTACATCCTGTGATCCAGACACACTCATTAAAGCTGTAACATCCTTTAAGTTTGGTAGGAAACAATCAGTACTTTTTCAGAAATCTCAGAGTTTGAAGTATTTAATCACAGGAGAGCGCTGTATTTTAAAGCACCACCAACTTTGAGAGCAAGCTACACTGTGGGGAAGAATTTAATTTACCCAATTATTTGACTGGCTCCTACATTTTTTTAGTGAATAAAAATATGCCTTTAGAGGATTCATAGAATCATAAAATAATTTTCCTTATATTTTGTTCATTTGAGCAAAACCTGCTTAAGTCAATACTTCTATTTTCAATAAATAGCCTACTGACCTGAGCAAGCACATAGCAAACAGCCCTTTCTTAGGGTCATCAGAAGAAAAAATACCCTGTGGCTGTAGGAGGTACCATGGAGATTGCTATTGTTTCGATAAGGCTTCTGATGTTGTCTCACACAACATTCCCATAAGCAAAGATGGGAACAGTCAAGTTGCAGGTTTCATGTGCAAAACAAGTTGGAAAACCGTATGCATAGAGTAATTTTCTCTATATTACTATATTCACTATATATCACTATATATATATTACCATATATTACCATATTCACTATATATCACTATTTCACTATATTACTATTACTGTATGTGATTTCGAGCTCTGAGAGTACCTTACATAGAGTTTTGTGTTGGACAGGTGTCTTATTCTGTGTCTTCATTGCTGTCTTGGCTGATAAGGTTGCAAAGATACCTTTCAAATGGCAAGCACCACAGTGGAAACAGACTTCAAAATGGCCTGGAAAGAAAGATGGATAGGTAGGATGCAATTCAGAAAAGATAAATTCAAAACACTACACTTAGGGAGAATTAATTGTACGTATAAACAGTGGGTAGACATTCTGAAGAGCAAAACCTGGGAGTATAAGAAACCGCAAGCAGAACATAAAGTGGTTCATAGCCATGATATAAAGAACCCCTGAACCATTTCAAGCTCATCCTCAACAGCATGGATAATCTTAGGCAGACACCATTTTTCTTAAAACTGCACACTGACACCAGCTTCTAAACAGACCTGCAACAGTTCAGCTAATTTAAAAGGGAACAAGAAACTTTAGTTCACTTATTCCCTAAAAATATCAATTACAAACATCAGGGTTAATAGAAGCAAACTTACACCTGCCAGCTTGTGCATGAACCACTATCCTCCCTTTTCAGCTCGTCACAGAATCACAGAATCGTAGGGGTTGGAAGGAACCTCCAGAGATCATCGGGTCCAACCCCCCTGCCTAAGCAGGTTCCCTAGTACAGGTCAGTCAGGTAGACATCCAGATGGGTCTTGAATATCTCCAGAGGAGGAGACCCCACAACCTCCCTGGGCAGCCTGTCCCAGGGCTCTGTCACCCTCACTGTGAAAAAGTTCTGCATTTTGGTGTGGAACTTCCTGTGCTCCAACTTGCAGCCATTGCCCCATGTCCTGTCCCCACAGACTGAGAAGAGGCTGGCCATTTCCCCCTGTGTTGCACACTTGAGATATTTATAAACATTTATAAGATCCCCTCTCAGCTTATTTCTGAGAAGCCAATGCATTGTATTGAGAACTTAAGAACATGGGACTCTCACAGTGCAAATGCCAGACCCTTCCAAGAATACGAGACTCACATTCACGCAATAACAGTGTAAACAGATGCAGTGGGGGCAACAGCAGAGTTATCAAGTGTTAAGTACATGTCCATGTGAAATCACTTAAGACCAGCTGTTTAAAAATTATGTACAAATGTCTCCTTTAATTGACCACCAATAGGTGGAGGGCAGTGTTAGCTGCATGGATATTTTTTCCTAGTCATTCATACATAAAGGTGTCTAAAAATATCCAAGTACTGATATATGAAAAATAATGCTTTTCCAGTATTGGCACAGTCTCTTACTCCTGGAAGCAACAGTACTTCAAGGATGATTGTTTTACTTGTCATATCTGAAGTCTAAATTTCCACAGAGATCAGGATGACAAGGGGAAAGAGGATCTTCACGTGAAATTTGTTTCAGAAGTGTTCATTTAAGACAAAACTGAGAAAATGTAATGCAAATACTTGTACCTTATTTGATGGGCAATGAAAGCAGTCAGATTTGAGACAACCTTCCATCTTTCCTGCTCCACTTATTGTAAGGTAAACGCACCTTTTATTCTTACCCCTTAGCATAACTGTCATTTCTGCAGCTCTGAGCATAATCACATCTTTAAATTACTTAGATCAGAATGATTAAGCATATTTCTGATGGTGGAAGATACCCTCTATCTACCACCTCCTTCAATCCCAATTTATGATTATGTATCAGAGGGAAAGCAAGCTTCCAGCTTTAAATATCCTCCAGTGACAAAAGGCTACTATTGAAGTGCCTCTAGTTCTGCCTACTGTGAAAAATAAGGAACAACAACCAAAAGAAAGCAGGACAAGAGGATGTGACCATTCAGCATGTTGTCACTTGCCACAAAATTCAGAAACTACATCCAAGCAGATTCATCAATATCATCCAGTAACTGCTCTGCCAATGATGCTGCTTCATCCCTCATGGCCAGATTCCACTGCTAGCAGTGAGTGTGGGAAGCTGGCTTGAATCTCTTGGACGTGGCTTCACCTTTCATTTAAGGGGTCTGTGAAAAGTCCTCAAGGTTCTTTGGGGGAGCAGATGAATTAATGGGGTTCTTAAAAACAAAACCCAGGATTTTTTTTTTTCCTCAGCCAACATTATGCAAGACTGAATGATCTAGGCAAAAGGACAGCAAGGTATGGTTTTGGTCCATCAGGTGCACAGAGTATAAACTAAGCAGTTCACAGCCCAGCAATAACAGATGAGTTTTGTGCCTGGCACAAGCACTATTTCAGCTGGTTTGAACAACTTCTCCTTCTTAGCCTCCCTCTGCTCTGCCAGCCAAGATGTTTGAGCAGCCAAGCAATGAATTTGATCAGAGAGCTGATCCATCTTTAAAACAACACAGCAAAATAAATGGTTACTTTTCAGATGGATCAATTCCCAGTCCTGTTGAGTGCACGAGTGCCCAAGCAGATCAGAGAGCATGAAGGAAGACGCAGGCCATGAACATGAATGGGAAGACGGGAGCTGTTGATTAAGTTGACAGTGGCACTGAAGAAATACACAGAAAGACACTTAAAGGATAAGAAAGTCTGCCACAGCCACACAAATACAGGTACTGCAACCTTGATCCCCACCTTATAACACACTAGATCCAGCAGTAAAGACGACTTAGATGACATCTTTCCAGCAGCTGTTTGCCCATCCCTCAAGTGTGCCACTCAAACCATTTCTGTGTTGAACTGAAAACTGGTTTAACAAAAGCAACTGGAGTAAAAGCGATGCTTGAGAGAAAAGGAAGCCAAAAATGTATGCAAGACCTCAAGAAAAACTCAGCATGAGAGTATTTTCTAGAGAACCTTATATCAAAACAGCTTGTAATTCACATTTTCTATTGCATGGTGCAAATCTGTGCAATGGGACATGTTTTAAATGAGAAGTTCCCAAATATGATCTGGCTCAAGTTCTTTTTTATTATGCTGTGTCCATGTAAGTGAAACTATGGAGTACAGCCAAGCAAAATAAGGTTGGCTATGATGTGCCTTTTCATCATGCCCAGGGAAAGAAAAACAAGCGTTGATACTTACATCTCCAGCACTCAGCCATCCAAACAATTACTTTCCTTTTACCATCCTGTTTATTTGGATAGGCATAAAAGGTTGCCCATTTCATAAAATAGAGATGATCACAGGAGAGCAACTTCGAGCGCTTATCCCCGGTTACCCCTGGAATACTGTACAAGGTTTAAAGCAGATGACACGCTCCGTTCGATTAACAACTCACCACCCTGCAAGGCCAGCCCATGTGAGAACAATAGTTCTGATTAACACCAGAAAGAGATCACATGAAGAAGGGGGAGAGAAAGCAAAACTACACGAAGTCCATACTTAGGTTTGTGGAAAAGCACAAAGGGAAGTTATGTTCACAGCTTTTTTTCTGAAAGTCAATGAGATTTCGACATCTGGCTTCCCTACTCTTTAAAATCACTCTTTTGTATAATCTAAATTACAACATGAGTTGACACCCAAGCTGGCTTAGCTACACTTAAAACATGCTTTCTGAAGGATGCTACAGTGGTCCCATAGCTCAGATATCACACTACCATTGTGTACTTGCAGGACTTGGATCTAGTCCCCAAGAGACAGCCCGCAGATCCCTTGTATTGTACATGACAGTTCTGTAGTTACTTGAAAACAATGAGAGAACTATGAATTTTGGGAAAAAATTAAGCCACAAAAAGCTTCTGCTAAATACAGAGTATTACCAACCACTTGAATTCTGTGCTGCAGCACTAGAAAATGCATTACAGGACAAACTTCTTTTGTCAGAGATAACTAATTGCTCGTTCTTATCTAGAAATTCTGTGAACTAGAAGACAGCTTCTTTAATACCTACTAGATGCTATTCTTCTTGCATCAAGTAGGGCAAATTTCTTTCCTCTGATGCAGTCACTTACTAGACACACGGGGTGTGTATGCACCACACAGGGTGTATGCACCACACAGGGTGTCTGACAAAAAAACTAACACATATTTTTAAAAAGCCCTGCCATGTTGTCTGTGATGTCTAAATGGCATTTTAAAGTGTTTACACTTGTGCCCAAGCACTGTCCCGAAGCCTCACTGAAATCAAGTACAGGACACTTAGGTACAAACTTGATAACTCTCAGGTAATGTAATCTGAGATTGACAGGTGTTATCAAGATGGTTATCACAACTGCAAACAGTAGCACAGGTACTATTTGAAAGCTCCATTCCAGAAATAAAAATATTGATGAAAACTATTTGAAATTTAGGGGGGGACAGTGCACAAGAGACTTCACCACTGCAATTATTTCTGTCAACATTTCAGCTGACTGAAATGCATTTTCTGCATAGGGATCCAGCCTCTGTATGCATATCCAGCAGGTTTGATTTACACAACAAATTCTATTAAACAAGATTCTCTAAGTCTTATCCCTCCTAGCTTCTGATATAATTATTTTGGACAATGTGTCTTTCCTGCTAAGATCACTGATTCCTTCTGATGCTCTTAAGACCTTTTCATTTAAGATCTCTGCCATATATTAAAATAACAAGGCTGTAGGCTGCAAATGACTAAAAAGTATCCTGTAGAATTCTGTACACAAGGACACAAACTCCCTATATGTTTAGCAACCATATTAATCTTACATCAACCTGTGCAGAAGATACAAGTAATCCAAGCAACTCAACTTTGGTAAATATGTCAGGTTGAAGTAATCACAGAAAACACATATACCTCAGTTCTAACCAGCCAAAACCATCACACTGGTGTTATCAGCATTGCAAAACAGCAGTGTGAGCTAAAAAGCAAGCAGAACACCTGAAATCAGAAATCAATGTTTAATTTTAGTTTTGCTGCATGATTCACTATGTAACCTTTAGCACTGAGCCTGTCTGTGCCTCACCTTCCTTACATAGAGAAACAGGGGTTTGCACAACTTTTCACGGTGTATCAAATTTGTTCTGCTTCCAAACTTCTGCTAATAATAGTTCAGTGCAAGATGGGAAGAAGCCAGCTTTACTTTAAGAGCTGAGTGCAAATAAAGTGCTTCTGTCAGCTACATCAAAAAAAAAAAAAAAAAAACCAAAACATCTTAGGCAAGGAAACCATGACCTAGTAACTCTGCCCAACAGCAATTCTCTGCCTGCCTGTATATAAAGCTGCAACTTTTGGACTTCATTTCTGATCAATCTTCACATTTTAAAGGAACATTTTGTTCTTACTGGCTGAAGCTTTTTGGGCAAAAAAAAATGGCAAGAAAACAGAGGCTACATCCACTGACCTGAGCTTATATTTTTTCAACCACTTCCATGTTATGATGAACTTCCAGGATTCTTCCAAGGAAGCCTTTAACACCCTCAGTCTTCAATGCCATCTCCATCTCATCCTGTCTTTCTAGCTCAGCTTTGCAAGTCTTGTGCACCCTTGAAGAGACAACTTGCAGGTTGTAGGTTGGGAGAAAAAAAAAGGAGAGAATGCTTAAGGAGAGGGCAGCAGGAGAGATACACTGGGAGAGATGAGTAACATCTCTGCTGGAGGAGTCAAGGGGCTGGCTGAGCTCACAGAGCCACTGTTTGTGGGAGAGGGATTGCAGGGCACTGACAGCAGTGGTCAGTGGCATGGGAGACTGGCAATGGGATGGGGGTGCATGGAGAACAAGGACCACAAACAGTGCCCAGCCTGGAGATGCGTATCTCATGGGCTTTTCCCTCTGCAACTCCCACATGGCAAATACAGCCTGCAAGAAGATAATGCTCAAACTGCACAGAGTCATGGAGCAGGAGAAACCTGGCAGTGCCAGAGGAAATGGAGACACCAGCTGCAACAGCAAAGGGGTGTAAGGAGAGAGGGAACTGAGGGAGTCCCTGTCAGCAAGTGAGTCTGCAGGGCTCTACACAGCCCATCCTGCCTTGCTTCACAGCCCCGCTCTTCCAGTTGCTTAGATGATATTCTCCATTTAGCAAAACTTCCCTAATGGTGATCTGCCCTTGGCAGCCTCCTATCTCCACTCCTTCAGCTTCTGTCAGCGCTCAATAATAAGGAGCATCTGATGATCTGTATTCAACTGCCACTTCCCCCTGTGACTGCCAGACACTTCGTTCCCAGGGCCACCACCGTGCCTGCCTGAGAGGTGCCCCCAGGCACCCACCACTGTTGGTGTTACACCCACCTGGTGCATACTAGTCGTACAGGTGTCAGGCAGTTTGGGGCATGCAAACTTGTTCTGCTCAGACTTCAGGATGCTCCAGTGTCCCTACTCTTCATGTGCTTTTCACATGGTTTGTGGCAGGTCTGCTCTTCATTTTCATACTGATAATCACAGATGAAAGGTCTTACTTGGAATTATAAAGCTGAGTTTTTTTCTGTTAATTTTTAAACTTCCCTCTACTCCCCCCCCCCCCCCCATCTTGCACTCTCCTCATATCAATAAACATCTGCCTCCCTTCCTGAAGGCCACCCATGCTAGTGTATTCCAGCAAGATCCTGTTACAGGTCACAGCACGCAGCCCAAGCTATGCACTTGCTTTACCTCCACCCAAAGGGATTTAAAGAAATTTAACCTCCAGACAATCTGGAAAATCTAAGTTGATCATTTACTGCTATTAACCCCACAAAAGATTACACTGAGCTGATATGCCCAGGTAGTTACAGCATTTGCCAGCACAGACTTTGTAAAAATGCATATGCCACCTAAGCAGGATGTTTCCAACAATTTGAAGTCAGAGCACACTGCTTAGACTGTTGTTTTGTCCCCTTCCCCCTCCCTATCCCTCTCCCCTCACACATATATTCCTCTTTCTCCCAAGAGAGACAAAAAACAGGGCTGATTCCACTCCCACCACTATCGGTGAACCTCATCTCGCTGTATTCTGAGTGTGCAAGGACAAACCTGGAGGCACTTTCTGCCATTAATTAGCAAACCAATCAAAATTTTAAAAGCTTAGAAACAGAAATCAAGGCCCATCCAACCACCATTGCAGAAGGCCCAGTTCAGTGGCATCAGTCAGCAATATGCTGAGGAGGGCAGGCACACCGTTAAAGGACCATCAGTTTTTATTAGTAAAAATGTAGTGTAGATGAAGGAAAATCTTGGCTGTCAAGCACCCTGCTAGACAATGCATGCAAAGCCTACCAATGCAATACTGAGATTACCAGAAGTTGAAAAGAAGTCATGATATTAACAGCCTATTCCTCACTGACACTCAGCCTGTATTACACTGTGGAAGATGAGACCCAGAAAAAAATGTGGACATCAGGACCCACGTTGGCAGCCACTGCCTTGGATGAGCACTCCTCACATTTTCTCTCTTTCTCTTCCACTTCATCTGTGGTCAGGGCATGCTTCCACCATCAGCTTAAGCAACACTTGCTGCCCCACACTTCTGAGATTATTTTGATGCAGTAGTGTTGTGGTTTGACCTGACAGGCAGCCAAAACAGCCACCCAGCTGTATGCTCACCTACCCCCCCAGTGGGATGAGGGAGAGAATAAAATAAAATTATAAAAAAAATTACAAGAAAAAACCCCCCACATAGGTGGAGATAAAGACAGTTTAGTAAGACAGAAGAGGAAGATAATGATGATAATAATAATAATAACAACAGAATATACAAAACAAGTGATGCACAGCACAACTACTCACCACCTGTAGACCACCAATGCCCAGCTAGTTCTTGAGCTGTGGTCATGCTCCCAACCAGGTTCCCCCAAATTACATTCTGAGCATGACATCATATGGTATTGGATATCCCTTTGGCCAGTTTGGGTCAGCTGTCCTGACTGTGTTCCCTCACAGCTTCTCATGCATCCCCCACCTCCTCACTGGTGGGACAGTATAAGAAGTCCTTGACTTGGTGTAAACGCTGCCCACCAGCAACTGAAACATCAGCATGTTATCAACATTATTCACATCCTCAATGCAAACCACAGCACTATACCAGCTACTAGGAAGAAAACCAACTCTATCCCAGCCCAAACCAGGACAACTAGTTATTGCAGTTTCAGTTTATCTCCTCACCTGATCGCTCTGTGAGCTCACAGGTTCAGCAGCAGTGGCCTACATGCTTTGCTACCCACAGCCAAGAATTATGCAAAGACAGAGGTTGAACAAGGGCCCAGTTGGTATGTACGATGGCAAAAGCAGCTTTGTCCCCCCAAAATAGTTGAGCTTCCTGTCCTGAGCATGACAGAGTGCATTTCAGAGAATGGCATGGCCCCTCCATTGCTCTCCTAGACACCTTAATAAAGGAAGGAAGCTGTGCAGACTTCTATATGCACAACAGTGAGGCCAAAAGAGATAAATGAGGTGCAGACAGGAAACAGCCCCATCTTCCTTGCTTGCTTGCCTGTTTTGCAACACCTTTTTCTTCCTGATTCTGCCAAAGTTGTAGAAACAACAAAGCAAACACAGCTATTTCCACTATTAGGGTTTCCACTACGATTAGCAGGGCCATCTCACATAGGAGGGGCATTTGAGGGAGCTGTTCTTGCAGCTTACAAAGAAAGGAAAAATTGAATGAAGATAAAAGTTCGTGAGAGGAAAGCTGCAATGACAGCCTAGTCAGTTCAGCCAGTACCAACCAGTTTCATCTGGTAACTGGAACAAACTCTGCCTTGCGTTGCGCTGCTTTACTCCCCTGTCAACACAACCAGGCAAACTCAGCCACCTGGCGAGGCAAAGCCCTTGTGTTCTCAAACTATCTGCTCCTGCAAATGCTCAGCATTCTTGCTGAAGTTGTATCCTCTTTCAGTTACTGGAGAGCCGTTGTTAATGTCTGTAGTATTTGGGAAAGGCTCATGTGCATCAGCTGTACATAGCACTGCAACCTTGCTTATGCAATGAACTCGAAAAATGTTTTCATTCCTCTTCCTAAAACTCTGGAACACCCCCCTCCCTGGGATTTCCAACCCCTAATATAATAGAGGTTCCATCTGTTTCTATTCTCATTGTTCTGGGTACTTCTTCCTGACCCCAGGCACTGAGGGGAAGTCAGTGATTCTTTCCAGAGGGTGGAAATTAATTTGTCAGTGCTACAGCCAGCTCCATTGCTTTCCTCTGAAACACTCCATAGCTGGGGGTTATCGCCTTCAGCCCTGGCTGCACTCATCAGCCCTGCTTCCCACTTCTACAGGAAAAGATGATAAAGCATCCATGCTAGAGGAGAGTTTGTAATGGATAAAGTTCAACTTCTTAGCTCACTGACATACTTACACAGCTCTTGAAATGGACAGAAATACAAATCAATCCCTTATTATCCCCCGTCTTGTGTGAAAGTTCAGACACATGTCAAGCTTCTCTGCTGCTTCATGTCCAGCGTTGGCCACTGATGAACATCATCCTGGTAGAGTTAGGGAGCAGCATCCTTACAAGACACAACCTGCCTGCCAGGGCACACTGACACAGACTGCTCTGCTTCTACAGCGCTTCTTGCACCTGCTTCTCAGCGAGGGGAGAGCACCAAGCTCCCAGACTGCTGGGCCAGCCCTTGGTCCCCAGGTTCAGCTAATACAAGGATTTCTTGGATGTTACAACGGCAGTCCCTTGAAGTCATCACACAGCAGTACCTACCAAGCTCTTAAATAGGCCTTTTGGGAATGGAGACCATGAATTTTACTCTCTAATGTTAATGCTTACTTCTGCTGAGTAGATATCCAGAGGAAATCTCCTACTCCACTACTGTGACATTATGGAAGCCAGCTGATTTTGTGGAGTGGCAGAAGTAAATTTTGTATTTAAGGCCTTTAAATAAAAGAAGTGATAAAATCCAAATCCTCCCCTAATGTTTTCAAAATATATTTCACATAAAGTAAAATGTATTCACTGTGAGTGAATCTCAGAGGAGTGTTTAAGGTGAAGTAATTTTCCGCTCCTGGGAATATTACATCACCTTTGTCTGTCTACAAAAGTTTGGGCTCTGATCAAAGCTAATTCTTCAGGTAAAAGGTTCTTGCTCTCCACCTCTCTATCCCTCAGCTGAGGTTCCCATTCCTCCCTGCTTGCTTAGCTGCACATGTGAGGCACTGTAAGTATTCGTGCTAACTTGGGTAGCCCCCACAGGACCAAGGGACTGAGGGAAGAGCTGTATGTGCAGACACACATGGCAGTTTTCAGGACAACAAAAAGCCACCTTCTCCACATCAACACACAAGGTCTTAGGCAGATCATACTTAGAGGGCACTTCCCCAGACAAGGCAAGCTGAGTATACCTGACACCGTATGGAAACCAGAGGAGGGGACTCTCAGCTTTCTCATACTATTCTCAGTCATCTGCTCTTCCTTTTTCCCTTGTGTTGCAAGGCAAAAAAAATAAAATAAAAGAGAAAGAGAGAGAGCCAAATCATCTTACCAAAGAAGAATAAAACTAATCTAAAAAATAAAACATAAAAGCAGATTTTTTTCTGCTGCTTCAGTGAGTTGAATCAGCATAGAGACAGCTAAGCATTACAGTCCACAGAAGGAGAGAAGCAGCACCATGAAGCCAAGACCAGGGGGAAGAAAATCAGCAGACCCTTTTGGAAGCAGTACTCCAGCAGATCCACACCCTCAGGCATCCCATCCCACTAACACCAGATAGCCTGAAAAACACCTGGCCTTTTGGCCTTTCCTCCCCATCAGAATTGGAAGTCTGGAGATGGACACTTTGTAATAATGTTTTAAAAAAGGAACTGACTCATTTACAAAGTTTCTTGCTATTTTTATTTCATCCAAACCCATCCAACCATTCCTAGAGCTAATCACATTTAAGCAGGCAGTTCCACTGTTTCAAGCACTTTTTCCTTATCATGGTTACTGTTGCAGGAGACACAGTCCTAGAGCTGAGCCATCCCCACCTACTGAATGGACCCACAGTTTTTTGGGGGAAAGAATTACAGCCTGAAGCTTTACCAAGACTGCAGGGCAAGTGCTGTGCAAGTTCCTAGCCAATGCCTGACTCTGGGTGATACTCGGTTTCCCAGCTGAACCTGTCTCCTGCTCAGGTTTCATGCTAAGGTCTATGAAGCGTGCCTTTCCCAGCTTCTGGTATGTTATTTTCCAACGTGATTCAGATAAAAATCAGGAGACTGCAGCACTTACACATCAGCACAAACCCTGTGTGCTTTACAGGTTTTGATATACTTGCAGCCTATTTGCATAACAACAAAGTGAAATTTGAGATTTAGATCAGGAAAAAGCAGGCTGCTTATGTATCCAAGCAGAAGCCTGGGGAAAAGTATAGAGGGAAAGAAAACTAGGAATGTAACATACACACTTCGGTTGTACCACCCAGAGCCAGCCCTGACTTCAGGAAAATCTGAGTATTGTTCCCTTTGCTGGCCCACCTCCCTTCCTCAGAAAGCACAAGGCAAAACCAGACTGCCATTCCCTTTCTAGCCTCCTGCTTACAAAACAACTTGAATGTGTTACTACTTCAAAACATCTGTTTGCACTCCCAACATGAGAAAAAATGTTGACACCCTATGTGTTTGATAACAAGTTGTGACCTCTGCTTTGGAATTTGGGATCTGGTTAAACCCAGCTTGTTACACTTCCAAAACTTAGTCACTTTTGAAACTTCAAGGAATTAAAGTCTAATTATTCTAAAATTAAGTCCTTCCTATGTTTCTGTTCTGGAGACATCCAATGAGATCATTAAAGAAGGCTTGCTATCCTTGCTTCATTCCTTTTCACTTTTTAATTACGCTAATGGATGAAATTCTAGCTAGCGAGTCAGAGTGGTTTCTAGTGCAGGGGTGGTGAGCTCATGAGCTGAATACAGCACGTCAAGCAGCTCATCAGGCCACAGCCCAGGCCTGACACCATCTTCTAGAGCATCCCTGAAATGCAGACAGGCAGCAAGCCACAAACCAGGTGATTCCCCAGGCAGCCTGCACCACCCACTTTTTCCAGGGGCCTCACAGCCCTCCTGCTTGCCTTCACCTTGTCTGTAGCCTAAAGACAGGTCCCGCCACCACAGTAAAGATGCAAGGTGGGATGGTGTACACACATCTGCCAGGATAGGTGTGCAACCTCTGGACATATGACACACTGTGTGGTGTAAACCTGCCTTAGCCACGTAACAGGACGCACAGGCAGCCTCTAGTGAGATGACTAAGATGTGTGGCAGGCAAATGACAGCACAGGTAGATTTTGAGAACATGACATACACACGGTCACTTATTGGACAGGGGAAGGGCCACATCTTTCCTTATCACACAGCTATCAGAAGCTATGTGACTGCCCAGGCTGAAAGCACAGGCACCACTGCCTCAGAGCAATGCTGGCTGTGGCAAGCACACTGCTGCTCCTACAAGCACATCATCATTTTTCTCTTCGTCTTTTTCAGATATTCTCTGTATGGGGTAGAGTGGTCTGTATCTCCAAGATAACAAGCTAGGCCATTTTATTACACATTAATGAGGTTCAGCACAAGGTTTCCTTTTATTTTCATCCACTTGACTGATAGTGGAAATTCTTCACATAGTCAGGCAGAATGCCTGCGGGGTGTCCTAAGTCAGTCTCTGGTGGACAGCAGGATGACCAAGAGCCAGCAATGTGCTCTCATGGCTAAGAAGGCCAATGGCATCCTGGGTTATTAGAAGGGGTGTAGTTAGTAGGTCCAGAGAGGTCCTTCTCTCCCTCTACTCTGCCCTGGTGGGATCACACCTGGAATATTGTGTCCAGTTCTGGGCCCCTCAGTTCAAGAAGGACAGGGAACTCTTTCAAGAAGTCCAGCACAGGGCCACCAAGATGATTAAGGGAGTGTAACACCTTCCTTATCATAGAATCATAGAATGGTCTGAGTTGGAAGGGACTCCAAGGATCATAGAGCTCCAACCCCCCTGCCACAGGCAGGGACACCAACCTCCAGGCCTGGATCTACACAAGGCTGCCCAGGGCCCCATCCAACCTGGCCTTGAACACCTCCAGGGATGGGGAATATACCACTTCTCTGGGCAGCCTGTTCCAGCACCTCACCACTCTTTCTGTAAAAAACTTCCCCCTAATATCTAATCTAAACCTTCCCTCCTTTAGCTTTAGTCCATTCCCCCTTGTCCTGCCATTATCTGCTCTTTTAAAAAGTTGAATCCCCTCCTGCCTATAAGCTCCCTTCAGGTGCTGGAAGGCTGCAATGAGGTCCCCCCGCAGCCTTCTCTTCTCCAGGCTGAACAAGCACAATATGAGGACAGGTTGAGGGAGCTGGGCTCCACACCTTCACAAGAGAAAAAGGTATAGTGTCCATAAATCAGAAAAGAGTTCCCTGAGTTCTCCCTTTGTTTACTCTCCTGAGGTTTTTATAGTCTACTCTCACTCCTCTTCCTCTCTTGGGACCTGTTACTCCTATGTCTCTATCTCCCATCTTTGATCTGCCTCTTAAAAGTGATTCCCTTCTACACTGAAATCCCTCCCCTCTCCTTTAAAAACACAAAACTTTTACCAATTAAATAACTGAAAAAATTCTCTGTACATTCCTGCCCTGGGCAGACACGGTGTTGGCCATTCTAATATAGCAATTTAGCACATCTTTGGTATGTGTTGCACTTTTACATTTTAAAATAAAGCATGACATTTATCTACATAACTGTAAGTTCTTAATGACTTTCCCTCAGGTGTTTCTCTTCTAAAGCACAATTATAGGCACTGGAGTGACTCTATAAAATGGCATGCATACCTGATTACTTTGCATGTCTGCTTCCAGGGTGTACAGGGGTTATTTTCTAACTTAATTGACATCAGCAGAGCATTGCTTTTAGTAGTGAGACAGAGATGAATCAGCTGGAAGGGAGAAAGCTTATTTCTAGTCTTCTACATATGCCAACAGGCCAACCGCCACAGTTCTGACCACAGGACTTGCAGTTCCTGACAGGTTAGGCTGTCCCCAAAAATGGGCTGGGAGAGGCAGCTGATCCTCCCACTGCAACAAGTTACAGGACAAAGCCAACAGCCAGTATCTCAACACAATCTCTTCTATTCATGCACCAACCCAGACACACGCAGCACACCAGGTTAAAATAGTCACAGATAACAACAGCATGTGGACAGTCCAGATGCTCAGAGGAACATGGGAGCAAATATGCAAGCTAACACTCCTCTACCAGCACTTGTCCACCCTTATAAAGCCCTGCTTGGAACAGTCCTGCAAGAAGGTTACTTAATTCTGTAAAGCCTGGGTTGAACTTTCTGGATTAGAAGCAGATACAGCAGTCATTAGGCTGGGAAAATTGAACACAGTTGAGATGAGAGTAACAGCTATAAATTTAGAAATCTCTGATCTCAGGTGCAGTTATTTTGCTGACTGTATTTACATTTTAAAATGCACTTGCAAAAATAAAAGCAGAGACTCATGTCATTATTTGTTGTTCTGCTCCTCCAGCAGCACACAGCAGAGGGCATGGCCTGGTTATCACTGAACTCTGACACCAAAACATTAAGCCTGTTTTTCTTGTCTAAGCACCCAAGTTCTTGACATGATGCTGTGCTTAGGATTATCTATGGACATTGAATTAAGGTCTTAAAATATATTATTACGTATCAGTTTTTGGGGGGGGGCCTGTTGCCTTACTCTGTTTACTACACAGATTTCCTCTGGGATGAAATCCAGACAATGTAGTGATGGAGGCTACCCTTTCTGGACACTCTTTTTTCCCCTTTTGTATCATTTGTTGCAAAAATTGGCAAGTGATTAAAGCTGAACTTGAAGCAAACAGAAGGTATCACCACAAAAGCATACGAATGTGGCTTTTTGCCATGGAGTTCTACTGCAGTGCCAGCCAAGCCATTTAAATCACACTTTTCACTGTTTTTTAGCAATTGCATATTCCTCATCTTCCCATATGTGGCTTGAGACTGTGGGTTCTAATTTGTAGCAGAGCTGAGGAGTCAGCTTGCAGTTGATTTATGTGTATGCTTTACTTTGAGTATCTGCAGTACTAAACACCAAGTACACTGAAATATCAGCTCCTGGCATATTACAACAGTCATAAATTAGTGTGAATAACAAAGAGAGGGTACAAAAGGCCCGTCATGTCACAGGAGTGTTATGGAGTAAGTTTGATAGGGATGCACAAGAGAAAAAAGTGCATTAGGAAATTAATCACTGTGATTTCAGAGCAGACTCTTGTTGCTACTTACTAACTTGGAGGCATTTCATTTTGCAGTCTTACAAGTACCATTTTGTGTATAATTTCCTAGACTCTTCTGAGAACACAACATGAAAAGAACAAAATTGCCACACTAAATCCCTACACCAACAGCCATGTGCCTATCAAGGGTGCCTACGCAGCCACAAGCCAAGACCTCTAGACCCAAAAGTACAGGTCTCTGTTCCCGAGCCAGACAAGCTGCCTTCCTGCCAGTGAACCAGCAAAAACGTTGCAAAGCATTTCCTTTGTCAGGTAACATTTACTATCATCATCTGAAGGGAAAGGTTGTTCAGGGACAGAGGGTCCCATCACAGAAGAAGAATGTGTTCTGACAAGTAGAACTTCTAGCCACTCTTCTTCGATTTTGTTCACAATGGCCAGCCCTTCCTATCTGTCCCTATTCATGCATAAGGGTTTCTGTAACAGCAGCTCCTAGACAGAGCCCCATGACTTTTGCCTGTCCATTTGTATCCTCTTTCTCCAAAAAGCCTCTTGCACCATCCCCACTGTCCCAGCTAAGCCAGTCTCAGCTCTCTCTTTGCCTTCCCTCCAAGGTCAATGCTTGAACACCAGTCTCCCAACAAGCTTCAGGCTGACATATCCTCCCAGTTTCTTGCTCAGATGTGTACCAGTTAGATTATTCCTCCCTTGCCTTCAATGACCCTGCCCAATCTGCCTCTCTTTCAGTGTTTCTGACAAGTGTTTCTGCCAAGCAGTCTCTCCATCCTTGACCTTGACATGTGAAGTCTTCTCTACACCTCCCCGGCTACCTGTCCTGCTTTTTGCCTAGTTTATAACCTCAGTCGTTGCTTCTCTTTCCAGCCACAGCTTCCCTTCTTGCTTGCTCCCTCTTCTTGCACAATCTCCATGCTTCCCTCCTGCTCATCATGCTGCTGCCTCCCATTCCTTTCTCCAATCCCTTCCAGCTCCCTGGCCAAACTAAACATGGCAGAGACAAGCTTTCAAGAATATTTTTAAGGGAATAAAGCAACAGATTCTTCCCTTAACCCTCCTTTCAGAAATGGTTTGATCACTTGGCCGCTATTTGTCAAAGCTTTTCGTCTCAAGCAGACACCAGCTATTGAAAAGCACAGCCAAAACTGTTAAAGCTTCTCACAGTTATGAGCAACTGAATACAAGGACTCATACTGGGGTGTGCCATGCAGTTTTAACAACATACAGTGCTACCTGCCTCTCCTGGACTCTTATACAGGTATAGTGCTTTCATTTAGATTGTTGGCTTGAGTAAATATCCATTAGCTCCATTAATTTTAACTTTGCTTCAGTGAAAACTCCTGGTCCTGGTTAACTAAAAAGGGTGGTCAGCTTCAGCTTTTAACACACAGACTTCCCTAAAAATGTTTGCTAAAAATTCTACCCTTATGCACATGGTAGTTAAGAGCCACCTGCAAACAAGCAGCAGAGATTGCCTGCCCCTCTGCTATCAAATCCTTCTAAAAACATGTTAAAAAGTACAAAGTTAAAAACAGACATTGGAGTCTACTATGTCTAAGAGTTAAATGATCTCATACTTCCAATATGGTAAATGTTTGCTTCCTGGGTTTGCATTTCGTACGCGTGCAACATCTTTGTATCTTACCAGAAACCTTCAATTAATCTTGGGTAGCTTTAGGAACCCTGGGCTTTGTAGAAAGACACATATACAGAGGCATATGTGAAACTCGCAGGTTTTCATTAAACAAAGGCTGTACATGAAGTGGAAAGATCCTTACAGACTGCATAGCTATAATGTTTTAAGCATTTCCTTCCAGAAACCTTTTTGGAAAGTGAACAATGACATAAATCCCACACAATGTTCTTAAAAACATTAAAATTGAATTAATTTTGCTTGTATTATATTTTCTCTCAAAAAAAATAGTACATTACAGAGAATTCAAAGGTTTTCTTCTATCTCTCTTTGGTAGGTATCTTATATCTCTCTGCAGTAGTTCCTTATATCTCTCTTTGGTGGGTAAAAAATAAATATCTGAAAAAAAAATCCTAAGACGCAAACAACAACTTATGAACAATTACTTTGGTTTATTCCTGAAATAATAGAAAATTAAACTTCATGTGTCTTCACTGATCAGCTAAGAAGGGAAAACCACTCAGCTTTTCTTTTACTTAATCTTTATCTCTGTTCATCACGTATGTTTCGAAGACACTGGTGCTGCTTTCTTTCACTTGAGATTTCAACACACAAGAGTGCAAGTAAAATGCCAGGGACAGTGAACTAATTTTATAAATAAAAGTATGAGCATGTACAATATATAAAATACATGAGTTCATATTTGGTCAGATAATGTTCTTACACCTGTTCATTCAGGCTTTGGACCAAAGCACTTGCAGAGCTAGTGAATGATATTTGAACAGAGCTGGGTAAAAATAGATCTGTTCTTGTAACGTTATCAAAAGTATCTGACCTAAGAGGTGACAACATCTTATGGGGTAAATCATCTAAATTGGATGTTTCCTCATGATTTAGGATTGGTTAGTATTACTCAGTGCACATAAAATAGCTGACCTCTGCTACAGGACATATCGAATTTATGGACCCTCACCTACTTTGTAAGTCCTATTTCAGGTTTATACTGTAGTCCTATACTCCCAGTTTATACTATACACCAAAACTTCACTTGCAGTTGTTTTATTTGCAAACTAATCCAAAAGTATGATCAACGTAAATTGAGACAAGACATTATTGCAGATCTTTGGTAGGCAGAGGTCTTTAAGCTGTCTTCTGTTATTCTCAGTACCTTGTGTGTCTTATGCAAGTAGCTACATAGATAAGGATAACCATTTTTTCTTCACAGTATTTTTTTCTTCCTTTGAAAAAAGAAAGATTTGATAAAAAAGAATTGACACTGATTATCTGCTGCATTTAGCTCTCTATGCCTGCTCTGTCACTAAGGCTCCTGTCTGTGAGCCCATTTAGCTTTACCTGCATGGCTTGGGGCTGAGCCTGCTCTCCAGAAACATTCACCAGTATCCAGTTCTGCCCAGCACCCTTGCTGAAGCAGTAATTCAGTGCAACAGGAAAGATTAAACCTACTCCCCACACTCAAGAGTCACTGTGGAAGACAAATTTGAAAACAATTTAAACCAGTGCCACTGGGGATAAAAGCCATGCACACAGTTATGGAGCAGGGAGGCAGGTGAGGAGCCTGCATGGGTACCCTTACTTCCAGTCAGCAGTCAGGGAAAGCACCAGTTGCCCTGCTGAGCCACTCCATTCATTCTTGATCAGCATCCGTAGGCACTGCTGAAGTTCAGAGTAACTCCCATTAATACAGTAATTGTGGCAAAGTGCCTCATTTGCTCAAAACCCAAAGCTTTCCCCGTTGACTCAGAGTTTACATTTTGTTTCAGCCCGCTGCATGTGAGGCTTAGCAACCTTGGCTTCAACCTCAGGGTTTGTCTGTACACAGAACGCAGCATCAGTTTAATCTGAACAGTTTGTCAAGCCAGTATAAAAACTGGTGGGGCGTGGATGACTCAAGAATGACTTCTTCAGATGGAGAATGATTCTAGATTTCAATCAGCATAAGCTTTAGCAAGCCCAGGCCTTTGGTTCTGGGGCATTCACTGAGCTGCATATTGCAGAAGGAAGGGTTTATAATTAAAAATCATTGTTTGGGGAGCTGTTCTCCAGTTCCATTACATACTTTTTATGTCATCATTTTTGTAGTCCACACTGTGAGTGTTTTCCATTTGTTTCTGCAGGAAAAAATGGCTTTCTGCTATATTTTTACATTTTGGCTATTTATAAGTAGGGCACTGAACCAAAGCATTGTTACAAGCTAAACGTTAACATCTCTCCTGCTCCTTTTCCTGCAGCTGGAGCTAAAATAAAACAGTTAATGATTGTACAAGTAGCTTAGAAACTCCAGTAGAGAAATACATCCTCCTTACTGTACCCCTAACACAACACTCTAATTAACTAGCTAATTAGCTAACATAGTAGCCAACATACCAGCTGACTGTGAGACTGCCAGCACAGTATGGAATTTCCAGTAGTCAAAAGAAATAGACAAATATTGATGCCTCTGCAGAGCAAACATTCAGAAAGGGTTTCCCAGAGAAAAAAAACCAAAACAAACAAACAAACAAAAAAGCCCCTAAAAAACATGGAAGAAAATGTTGAACAAGGAAAAAGAAAAAAAAAATCACTTAATTAAAAACATGTCATTAAAATAGAACACACCTTCCAATGAAGGATCATTCCAGTCAATTTCTTATTAAAAGTGTTAATGTCAAAGGAAATTTAACTCTTTTTTAATGTACTTTTGGGCAGAAATGCTGCAAGAAAATACCTGGAAAAATATGCCTGGCCGAAATAACTCAGTGCTGGATCCAGCACAGACAGTCCTGGAGGCCTCTGGCAGCATCCATGATTGTTTTCACGGCTGCAAAACAAAGACAGACCTCACTCTTCTTTCCCTTACATGACTTACAGAGATTAAGGGGATAACACATTATCTTCTACCAGGGTAACACAGCAAGCAGACTCTTTTCCTGGGGGTAGAAAAACTCCTTGAAGGGCCTGGGGCAGAACAAGATGGGACACCTACAAAACACTTTCACCCTGCATGTGTCACCGCAGGCTCCCCCAGCCAGGGAAGGAGGGTGGTTAAACATCCACAGTTGCCTCCGCTGTGGAAACAAATTAAGTTCCATGTGCAGCCCTACCCCTTTGATAGGAAGTAGGGGTGAAACATAAGATCGCTATTCCCCATCAGAGAGATCCCAAAGGCTTGTTCTATATTAAGTACAAATATATATATCAATATTACATTATTTAAAAGTAACTAGGATAATGAAGGATCCTATCCTATAGGATGAGACAGGAGAGGAGAAATGGCTTGTACTGCTTTTGTGTTTGCCAGGCTGGTAATGACAGTCATGTTTTAGCTGTTTGGCTCATAGCACTCTGTGCTGCAGCTTATTCACCTTGCAGATGTCTCACAATAGTTTGCAACAGCAGGTAAATACTAAATATAACAGCAACTTTAGAAATACAGCAACAGGGGAACGGAGAAGTTAAGGCACTCAATTCTGCTTTTCTGCAAGTCGCTGGCAGACAAGCACTGAACAAAGCTTTCCCGAATTCACTTCCAGCCCAAGGTTAAACCAGCAAGCTGCAGGCACCTGTCATGGTATGCATGGGTTCCTCGTGGAAATTAAATGACTTCCATATGGCCACTGTAGCAGGACTTAAAATAAAATGCCTGTTATTTAGTTCCATACTCTAATAAAGCAGGATTGGCCAACAGATCAAGTGTCTACCATGCTGGGGTGGTAATTCATTTTTCTTTTGAAAGGAAATGGCAGGGAAAGGTTTAGCAGAGACAGGTATTTGTCTTTTGGGAAGTAAAAACTAAAGCAGAAAATGTCTTTCTTTTCCTTCACTGGAAGTGTGAAGATTTTTCTTTAATTTGCATTGTAGCAACACTAACTTCCATGGACAAAGCAATGGGATGGTGTTTCTGGGATTTTAGATAAGAGTCAATGCCAACTAACTGAAGCAATGATGAGACTCCATGTGTGCATCCATGTCTGGCTGACCATGTAGCTAAACTTTGCTTACATAAGGGCCACCAATATTCTGAAAGACAAGTGCTGCTCTTGGTTGGAAACAAGGAGCAGTTCTACGTAGCAGTGGGACCTTTGCTTATCTTTTAGCTCTGTGTGCACAGCAGCGTGATCTTTTCCACATATTAACAGCTGCAACCTTTCACATAAAGAGCTTTCCATAAGTTTAATTTGAACTTTGCTACTCCTTTTATCGGCAGAGCATTTAGAAGAGTGGCTTGCTCTTTAGGAACTCAGGAGATCATCTGTTTTCAGCTTTTAACTGTAGAAGATGTGCAATACTACAGGCGATACGAATGTGTGCGATACTTACTGTACATGAAAGTGTTAGTCGTACAACTGGATGGGCGCAGTGCCAGCCAAACTCATCTGTCAGGCTGTCAACACCTTACTCTTTTTCTGCAGTGACCTATGTGGAAAATTTTTCTACAAACAGCTGTTCAGACTGTAGCTAGACAACAGGTTGTCTTAAACCCACTTTCAACTGTGCATAAAGGTTTGTGAATTTCTAGTTTCATTTGCAAGATAAACAAGAACTGGATGTTCTTTTTATTTGCATTTATGATTTGTTTTACATTTACTATTTGCAGAAATTCTTCTGGACCTCCTAGCTCCATCACCAAAAAAAGACTTCTAGTTCAATGACCTTTTCCATCTGACAAAAAAAAAAAATTGAGCTGTGATTCCTGCAGACAGGAGTGAATTCTTCTTCTTTCTTGTCCCTTTTTTCTTTTTTTTTTTTAAAGACTCATCAGCAAATGTGAAAAGATGGCCCAGAATCATCTAACTAAAGCTCAGCAATGAATACTGTCAGTGTGATGAAGACTTGTGTTTCAAAAAATGGAAGTGTTGTTTTAATATGCAAAGCAGTGTCTTTTCCAACAGCACTGAAAATAAACATCCCGAAAGTGCCAGAATGATTTAGGACCTTAATCCTTTGAACCTTCAGGGAGATTTAGGCCTTAGGCTACAGGCCCAATTATTTAAACATTCCCTAACTCCTTTGCATACTATTTCTTTCTGGGCAAATCTGGCTTTAAGAGGTGCCAAAAGAAATAACTGATTGACAGCTGCAGGTAGAACTTAGACCTTTTGAATGGGTCTAGATGGGCATGAGTAGAATTCATCATGCTTGAACTGAAAAAAAGACCTGAGATGGTCAGCAAAGACACACTTGACCTGTTTTGGACAATTTCACGAAACAGACCACAAAGTACTCACTTGCCTTCCCTGAATTTAGAGGTAGCTCATTTCTAGATATCAACACTTCATTAAATAAATTCCCCCTTCAACTTGATTTTGGAAATAGGATTTAAGTCCCTAAATATTTTTGAGAATTCATCCTGCAGTTTTCTGTAGACTCGTATAGACTCTTAACACCATGTATAGCTAAGCTGGCAGAGGGGCAATTTTAATAAAAGCAACACCTAGATGTCACTCAGTAGTGTGCCCTTAGTTCTCCGAAAGCTTCACCACAATTATTGCTCCTTCGTTACTGAGGTGAAAGCAGAGAGGCAGATACAGTCTTGGTGCTACCTGGCAGTAATATTCTGATATCAGGGTGATGAAAAAGAAGGACTCTTCTGGGGACAATTTCGAGCAGCGCCTTAACTTAGCCATATTTAATCACATTTTGGAAGAAGGTATTGATTGTGGCATTAACCGTGCATGCAGACAGCTTTGGGAGCCTACTGCACCCGGCTTAGCAGAGCTCCAGCAGTCCTCAGGTTAGATTGCATCGCATATGGATATTTGACTGATGATCTTTAATAAAGTTTTCCTTCAAATGTGACGTTTACTTTTCCCTCATGAGACACCCTCTTCATTCTTTTTTTTTTTCATGCACAAAAATTATACAATATTGTCTGTTAAAAAAGTGCATTCAGTAACTCATACTGCTGCTTCTTCCCTGTCATTGCATCTGATTCCCATGACTCTACTTGATAACAGCATTTCCAGCGCACAGAATGTTCCTTCGCAATATGTGGGAGCTGGTTTTATTTGTTTATCCTTTCCTTTACACATTTCCAGAATGTCAACTCTGACATTCTGTATTTTTGCTGAAATTCTTCTTTGTGGTCTCAGAATTATGGATTGCGAGCTTAGTCAGAGCTATAATTGAGGGTGAAGTTAATCAAATACAAATGTTTATAAACCAGGGGTTTAAAATGCTATGAACAAAAACATTTTTTCCACTTTTTCTTCAGAGATCATTCTGTTCTGTATAAACACATTGCTATGGCTGATTCTTCAGCCATCAGATGTTTTTCTGAGTCTTCTTGATCCAAAGGTGCAGGCCAAGGCTAGTGGAAAGACAGTTCAGTTCCAAGAAGTCAGAGTCTGCTTAGGTTTCAATTTTCTTGAGTACGTCATGGAGATGATAATATTCTTCAGAGGACCTTTTTTGTTCTTGTCCATGCTGATTGCACAGAAAACCACTATCAAAGGGTTGATCTCAACAGACAGAATGGTGTGAAATCAATTAGAAAAACTACTGTTTCAGAATGAACTGATGTTCATTTCATTAAAAAACCCACAGGTCTGTGAAGGGGGTAAGAATAGTGCAACCAGAAAGACCAAATCAGCTACTTATCTTACATGTGGGCCTCAGAGATGAAACCAGGGGAATATTAAAGTAATACAATAAATACTTACAAAGATACAAAATGAAATATGTTGACTTTCCATGTTTTGGGCTTTTTATGGGAAAAAAAACAATATTTGAGTATATGACCTAGAAATTATTAGTGTCACTCCTCCTAAAACTGTATTTTTTGGCACAATTTTGATATTCACAAAAAAATAATCAGCAGTTTGATGTTCACACTACCAGTCAGAGCATAATTGTTTCTCGGGAGCACTTGAAACTGGAATGTCATGATACCACTTACCAAAGTATTTGAACTTTCTTAATGTTAACATGTCTTTAGGCAAGCAAATTGGGATATCACCATTTACAAACATTGCCTGGCTATAAAATCAGAGTATTTGTATGAAAGGCGTTAGGAGTGAAACAAAACTTCCCAGTTAATATTGAGAGGTATATCTAAATGAGATGGACCAGCTGCCTGAAGAAGTTCCCATCCTTTCTCCCAGCTACCAAACGCTGTTCTGCAGCTCACATCCCATCAGTTGTACCAATACAACTGTTGGGGGGCTGTTCTATAAACTGGATCACCCAACTGATACAGGTTAAAAACAATTCTGTGACTATATTCCTTATTTTCCTTAATCCAAAGCAAGCAAATTAAGGAAGGTGTCATCTCTGACAGGAAAGAAAGTTGATGGGGAGAGGCAAGACCTTTCATTGGACTAAGTGTTGCTCTCAAGGAAAGAAACAACTTTCTGGGACACAAATCTTTCTAGAGGTCTACAATAGAAGTAGCAAGCTTAAGCTAAGTACATTCTGCAGACAGTCTCTCTAATTTTTTTTCTCAGTTACATTAACCTCTTTGATAATACCAGAGAGAAAAGTAATGGAAAGAAGCAGATCAGGTGGGGAATATAGCCAGAGAAGTGATGGTATGACAGAGTGGGTAGAGATGAAGGATAAGTGGTGCTTCTGTTCAAAGAAGGGAGCATTTACAGGGGTCATTGTGGAAAGAAGCATATTTGGTTTGCATTTTTTGGTCTGACACAGTTTGGTTCCACTAGTGATACACAGGATTTGTTTCTGATGATGAGTTTGGTGAAGCTGGGGTGAGATGGGTGTTATTTGGTGCACTGAAGTGAGGGGGCTGGGGAGATTTTCTTTCAAATTGTGATCTCATGAGAAGCAATCCAATATAACTGTGATAAAGGCTAATTAAGGTCCAAACACATCAGTCAATACAAGAGTTTACCAGCCACAAAACCAATACACTCTCAGCCTTTAGTAAAACTACATGATTACCTGCCTGCTAAAATTAGTCAATGACTTTGTGTTTGTGGATACAAAGGGGCACAGCTGTGATTACCACCTTTCAGCAGATCTGCGGAACCTTGTGTCTGGTGTCCTGTTCCTGACTCCTTATAAGAGCCAAACGCCTGGCCAGAGACAGGCCCACAGGCTAAAAGTGAGAGACACTAATGGTGAGACCACTGTCACACATCTGTGTCCTTTACTAAAGGAGAGTAACTTCAGTACAGATTTTCAGAGGGAAAAAAAGCAAAGTATAGATGTCTTCATCCATACTTCATTCTGGAGTAAGACTCCAGAACACTGCCAGCTCACTGGCATGGTGGCATATGGATTCCAGTTCAGGCTGAGAAATTCATATGAGCTGATCTATCAAATACACAAAGGATCTCTGTTATTGGGACAAAATACACTGGTTTAGTATGCTAGGCTAATTCATGGAAGGCTGTGGAAATAATTGAGTAGTCCTGGTTAAGAACATGGCTTGTGCTTGTTTGCAGAACTAATTGCACAAACGTTTATGCACAACAGACAATATGTTCAGTGTTTTCAATATCTCAGAACCATGTTAAGAATAAACACTAATGACATATTTTGCAAGATACATAATCTGTTTGTTTATGTGACTCAATATGTCTAAAGAGGAGATTTTGATTATTTTAATACAGTCCTGTGGTGGCTAGTGTTGACTTTCCAATTAGCAAATGGACAGTCCAACAGCTAAATATTTGAAGAGGTTCCATATTTAAATATCTCCAAGAGCTGTAATTTTCCATATCCGTTAGACACTACATTTGGGTTAAGGCACATGATAATCCAAGTGATATGATGCCCAAAAAAAATCTTAGTTTGTTAACACATAAGGGAGCAGCTGGAAAAATACTGATGCATTGCCAGCATGAACTTGTACTTCGTCATAGCAAAATAAAACACCTGCAAATGTTAACAAAACATAAATCCCAAATACTCCTGTAGTTAAACTTCTTTCCTGGGAATCTCCCACCCCTCCACCAAAGCAAACAAATCACCAAAACAGATGTAATATGTTACTATTTTACAATATACTCTTCTTTAAAAATCACATCTCTTCAGAAGACAGGACATTTCAAATTAATGTTCACCTTCCAAAAACTTTGAATTCTTACAGGTAAATAAAATGACACCCATGCTATCTCATCTTTCCACCTCCAGCCTATAAGCCAACATCCCGTACACAAGATCATCGCAGCCTACCTTAGTACACAGAAAAATGGAAACAGATGCCTAGCTTTTCACTCAAACATAGTAATATTTGACATAGTAGGAAAAAAAATATATCGTGTGTATACTAGTTCTTCATATCTATCCTGAAAGAAGCACCTGTAAAGAATTAGTAAACTATTAGTAAATGCTATGTATTATGCTTTTATTAAAAGCTGATGAGTTAGGGATTGTGCAGCAAAATTTTTAGAGAAGTTTTACTGACCAGATTATACATGGCTTCTTCACTTAAAAATACAAGCACAGCAGTCAATGAAATTATAGCATGAAACAGCAAAGAAGTACTCATAAACTTGAAATTGTTGATTGAAAAACCTCCAGCTTTGCTCTCAAGGAGTTTGGATTGATTTGCAGTGTAATGTCTACGATGCTGGGTTTTTTCAGAGATTCACAGAAGGGTAAGGGTTGGAAGGGACCTGTGGTTTTTGATGCAGTGGTGCTATCCCTTGCAAAAATGCAGCCCATGTGCTCAAGCAGTGAAAAAGTAGTGTCAGTATTACTTAAGAACTGCTCCTCTTTCTTCCCTAAGTTAACCCTGTCTATTAACATTTAGGAGAAACCCCTCTTCAGTGCCTAATAAACATTAGTGAGTTGTTAACTGGGAGTTTAAAATTAGACTAGATGAGGAAAAAAAAAACACCTGATGTGAAGAAGATCTCCTGAAATTGCAAGGAGATGTGGACTCTGTGATCTATCCGCCGTTAATGATTGAAGTGACCTATAATTAACAATGAGAGCACTGCAAAGGATTTCAATGTTCTATTGCTGTGAGACATGTCACAGACACCGAGTGTTAATCATGACTTTTTAAATTCTTCTGTCCTCAGTGACCCATTCAAGTGTCACTGGGGAGGGCAGCTCAGAGAGTGTCTTCACCCTCATGATGTACTCAGGCTCTCACACAATGCACTGGCATGATTTCCTTCCTACAGCAAAGTTCAATTTGTTTTTCCAAGCTGCCTCTTCTCAGTTTGCAGTAACTGACAAGCATTGCCCTGGGTAATTTTGGTCACTGGATATGCTCTCTCCAGGACAGTTTTCACTAGGAATCTTTCCAAAGACGTGTCACCCTGAGTCTGCCTTGTATTTGGACCTTAGGTAACTATTAAAATCGCACCCCACAGCTGCTTCTTCCTGTATCGGATTAATGAACATTGTGCACCCTATCAGAGTCCTATCCATTTAAATGAAAAAAGAACCTGATCAACAGCAAGGCAATCATAAAGCAGCGTTCTCTTCAAGGCTATAAAAGGGTAATTAGGAGCAAGACGATCAACGCTGTTAACTAAGCAAGGGGGAAAGAACTCGAACAATCAGTATGACCAGAATGCCAGTTCCCAACCTACACAGGCAAACTGGTACAGACCTCTCCACAAACGTCAGTGAGTGATTCAAACCTGCCCCACTGAGGTAGATGTAAAATGTAGGATTGTCTTTCCCACAAAATTGTATTGTTTTAATGAACTAAGTCAGCTTTAAACTGCACCTTTCCTTTGAGGGGTACTTCTATGCACATTTGCAGCCACAACCAAACCAAGTTTGCTGATGTCCTTTGTCCTTGGTCAACTGCATTTCTTCATTCTCATGCTGTGCAACTACCTATGTAGGACTGTTGTTTAATACTGCATCAACTGAACTGTCAGAACTTAAAACAAGGAATGGGAATGGCTTTTCAACATAAATCATTTCACTGATCAGTTTACAGTCAGCCTCACACAGACTCCAACAGCACAAGTGAAAAGGAGTGAATGACGACACAAGAACATGAACAAGCGGTTCCTCGTTTAGATGAGAGTTGAAGGTGCATAAAGAAGTTACTTTTCTAGTCCTATGGCTGTAAGCTAATGACGAAAGAGCTTCAGTGGCACACCTGAGCAAATACAGCTGTTTCCTCTTGATCCTCTTCTGTTGTGCCAGTGGAACTCTTTGTAGGTCTACACCGAGAAGCTGATCCAAAAGCTGATCTGCATTTGGAGTAATAAGGGGTTTTTACCACCATCAGGAAGTCTGGGCACTCCCATAAAACTGTGTTTCCATCAACATTCCTGTCTTGTCACATCATGTCCTCACAGTGAATTTCTGTGTAACAATATACCTTCATGCAACCCATAGCTGGTCACAGTTCAGCATTTGTCTTTAATGTGCATTGCAAATAATCAGAAATTATTATTACAGTAAACATAGCTATATGAGAGATGACATCCTCTAGCCACAAAACAAGTTTAATGTCTCCTGTAGACCTGTACAGTCTCCAGCTTCTTCATGATATCATCACCAGTGACTGGGCTGGGGTTATATCAGGGGTGGTAGTGAGCTTGTTTAGCCTCTTTCCTTGAGAACCAGATTAAAACTACGTGTTCACTTTGAGCAGCACTGAGCAGACATAAGCTACCCACGGCATTTTAGTCATTTGTTAAAACTTGTGTTAACCTCAGAGTTTAATGCTTTCATATTAACAACAATCTGCTGTGTCTCCAGGACTGAAAAAGCCCTGGATTAGATCTGTACAGTCCTAACTCAGTTCAGTGTGCTGTGGGTAGTTTGCTTCCCCTAATTAAATAGCCATCACTTTAATAAGAAAGAATTATGTCTGCTTAAGTACTACAAATTTAAATCATGCATCTGGTCCATTGGTGATCGTCCCTAGGGGGTGAAAGCAGATTGTAGGAGCTAGAAAGACAAGATCTACATGCAGAATGCACATAGTTGAAATCCAGCAGAGGCTGTCTGGCCACCAGTCTGTGATGTTATCTGAAATTTGCTATTGAAATCAGAAAGTAATTGTTTTCTGGGCAATGATAAGATCAAGAATCACTCTATAAGAACATCTAAATTTTACCTTTCCACTGATTAGCTTTGTTTTAAAGGAGAAATATCTCCATGTACTTTACAATCTCCATTTGTTGTTTCATATTCAGTCCTACATGACTTTCAAGGTCACAGAATCATAGAATCACAGCCTGGTTTGGGTTGGAAGGGACCTCAAACATCATCCAGTTCCAAACCCCTGTCATGGGCAGCGATACCATCCACTAGACCAGGCTGCCCAAAGGCCCATCCAGCCTGGCCCTGAACACTGCCAGGGAGGGGGCAGCCACAGCTTCTATGGGCAGCCTGGGTCAGGGCCTCACCACCCTCATAGTGAAGAATTTCTTCCTAATGTCTAATGTAAATCTATCATCTTTTAGTTTAAAACTATTACTCACTGTCCTGTCACTACACTCCTTGACAAACAGTCCCTCTCCATCTCTCCTGTAGGACCCTTTCAGGTATTGGAAGGCTGCTTTAAGGTCTCCCCAGAGCCTTCTCTTCTCCAGTGCGGTGGTTTAACCCTGGCTGGAGGCCAGATACCCACCAAAGTCGCTCTATCACTCCACTTTTCATCTGGACAGGGGACAAAATATAGATTGAGAGGCTTAGGAGTCGAGATAAGGACAGGGAGAGATCAGTCTGCAATCAGCGTCATGGGCAATACAGACTCAGCACAGAGTAAAGGAAAGAAAAGTCTCTAATTCATCACGCTGCACTGTGACACACAGTGGCACCAGAGTCGGGTAATGGGAACTGCGACCAGATCTCAAAGCATGTCCCCCCAACCCTCCCTTCTTAGCCCTGAGCACCTCCTCCCCCTCTTTCTTCACTGGCCTTGGTGCCTGCACAGTTTGTCACATCTTCTCACTACCTTTTCTGGCGGCAAAAAACTGCTGCTTGTGGTTTTTTTCTCCTAAATGTGATTTACAGAGGCACTGTGACCCTCACTGGTGGGCTTGGCCTTGGTCAGTGGCATGTCCAGCCTTGAGCCAGCTGGTGTTTACTCTGTCGGGCCTGCAGAGAGCTTCTTCCCACTTCTTGCAGAAGCCACCCCTGCAGCCCCCCTCCCTCCTCTACACCAGAATCCCACCATGCAAAACCACAACTTGCAGGCTGAACAAGCCCAAGTCATTCAGCCTGCCTTCATAGGAGCAGTGCTTAAGCCCTGTGATCATCTTCATGCCCCTCCTCCGGACCTGCTCCAACAGGCTTATGTCTTCCTTGTACTGACCCCAGAGCTGGACACAGTACTGCAAATGGGGTCTCACCAGGGTAGAGTAGAGGGGCAGAATCACCTCTCTTGAACTGCTGGCTATATTTCTTTTGATGCAGCCCATGATATGGTTGGCTTTCTGGGCTGCAAGTGCACACTGACAGTTCATATTGAGCTTATTATCATCCAACATTCCCAAGTCCTTCTCCTCAGGGCTGCTCTCAATCCATTCTATGCCCAGCTTGTAGTTGTACTTGGGATTGCACCAAACCATGTGCAGGACCATGCATGTGGTCTTGCTGAACTTCAGTGTTTCACATGAGCCCACCTCTCAAGCCTGTCAAAGTGCCTCTGGATTGCATCCCTACCCTCTGTGCCAGTCACTTGTTTTGCTAAGCAGTGCAGATCTCTCCTACCTCCCATGCAATGACACAATTATTTGCACAGGGTTTTCAGAGGTGCACTAAGCTAAACTAATGACTCCCTGAAACTATGATCAGGAGGTCATGCTTCTGTTGTTTATCTTCTACTAGCTCTGGTGCTCACCAGACCTTCCCTTGAGCTAATTTATTGTGCTAAAACAGCAGAGTAAAAAATGGGGTGGCATAGTTTTCTGCTGCTCTATCTGGTAAGCTAAATCAGCTCACAGAAGGGTCTGACGTATTGAAGCTGTTGTCAAGAAGGAGGAGAGAACCAGTGCAAAGCCGGGAAACCTCTGCCCTTTCACAGAAGTAAGCCAGCACCTCCTCCTGCCCCCTTTTTGTTTGCACTATTTTTAACCTTATCTGGTCCTCTGATCCAGTTCACAATCCCTAAACAGTTGTGTCAACAACTGAGTGAGTGACAACCTGAGTGTAGAATTTCTTCAGTTAGTTTCTTGCTAAAGGCCACGTGTTGTCTGAGCAGCATTTTGCTTCAGACATGTCTATTAGGATCATTTAAACAAGACCGTGGATGGAGATGTTACCAGGCATTAAAGATGCTAATCTGGTGTATTCAATTTTTACCAAGGTTCTGTTAGTCCACCACATTCTCTGCTCTACCAGACCAGAAAAAACAACACTATGTATGATGGGCAGCTGTGGTATATTCCACAAACACCACTGTTTACCCATTGTTCACCTTCTTACATACGAGGTTTAGTCTCTACATAAACTAGAGATAAGCTTACTTTCCTTATTATCACTAATGAAGTTTCACAACTGTTTTCTAGAGATATAAAAGATTTGCCCTAAAGCTGCTATGACATTTCAGAGTTTATCTCATGAACAGAACAAGACAAAACTCAACAGCAAGAAAGGACCTAATTTATCAATAAGCTGGCTCCTATACTTGCTTAGGAGGTACGTAGCTTCAGGGATGCATTTCAGAAAAGCCCTTTCAACTATCAGAAAGTTACATAGTGACAGACAGCATTTCATAAGTAGCAAGGTAAGTTTAGTGCTGCAATTTGGTGGGTCATCAAGGCTGCAGAAAAAGTAACAGAGGTGCATTTACCTGACTACAATCTTCCAAGACTACAAGAGCTCAGAAGGGGAAGCTTCAGCCAAAATACAGTTGAGTTTGGGTGGCCACTCTTACTGAAATGTAGGAAAATGCCTCAAAGACCAGCCATCAGCACCCCAGCTGTACATTCTGCTAAACCTTTCTCTCCACTGGATTTATCAACCCTGTGGAGTGGCAAGACAAAGAAGATCATAACTTAGCACTGACATGCCATTAACTATTGCAGTCCTGCCTGTGACATTTATTCATCTGTTTCCAAATGCAACAAGGAGTTTCTTCATCAATAAACCTTGCCCAATGATAGTCTGGGAAACATTGGGCATTTACATTTCCCAGGGAGTGAAACCAACCATCCTGAGGATCATGACCCAGTGGGTTCAGCAGAACCAAGTGCCTCCACTCTGCACTTCCTAAACTGTGCATCTTCCACCAACCTGGCACATACCAATGCAGTAGCAACCACAATTTTCTTCTTTCATAATCATCAGGACAGCAGGCAAAAGACCTAGAAGGTGGGCTTCCCCACAGATGTCATTACAGTGGATTACTTCATCTTCAATCTGTGAAAGCAGAGGAAAACTAGCTATGTACAGAAGACTTCTCTCAAAAATCTCAATGCACTAAAAGGTCACTTGAGCTTTTTAATACAGATACAGCAATACTATTTCTTTGAAGTGTTCCCAATTAAATCTTTACTGCTGTACCTATAAAGACCAGTGTGAAATTAACTTGGATTTTGGTTTTGAAAACAAGAAGTTAACAGCCTGAGCCTGAGATTGTCAACCAGAGAGTCAAAGCTTCACCTAGGTTCTATTGCTAGATTTGATTTTCTCTGACCTGTAAAACACAAGAATGCTTGTATCCACGACTAGTCTAATTTAGCTGACAAGACTGACGCAGTACCTATCTGACAGAGACACTGTACATTCAAGAGATCCTTTGTAAGGCAAGCTGAGGACTGGTAATACCAAGTAGTCTGGCTACATACAAGTTCTCAAGCAAGTCTGACTGCTACAAAACTTTCAGAAAAAGGCTAGTAAAAAGTTTGAGACATCAACTGAAAATTTTGAGAAGTAGCATGGCACACTGTCATCCCCATCTCTGACTGCCCAGCTCAGAGGGCAGTGTGGCAGCTGAGGTGATCAAAATGCAGACTGATTTTCAGACCTTACACTCACACTTTATCCCTTTGGTGTTTCACTGATTTTAATGCTCATGTATGTGGCATTCCTGAGAAGTTGAGAAAAATAACAGATATTGATTCAAACTGGGATATATATGGCTATATGCTTCCAGGACTGCTTTATCTTTCAGGGAGCAGATCTGATCCTTCCCATTCCTGTCCTTATCCCATCCTTTCTTTGCCCCCTTTAAGCAATGAGACCAGCCCAATAAGCCTCCTGTCTGCTTAGCACTTCGGTGAATTTTTTAGTCAGACTTGCAAACACCGCTAAACATGATCCTCAGCTCTCACAAGACTTTTCCTCACTAAATTACTGCCATTCACCTAGCTGAGCTGCTCTTCAGCAGAACTGTAATACAGTAGTAGCCAGTGATGCTGAGAAAACAGCAGCAAACCATTCCTCCAAGCAGTGTAAAATTCTGTGTCACAGCCACCCAGACAAAAAACAAAGGCATGACTGCAAGGATATGGCTAACAAGTAGACCAACATCTGCATAATGACTGCAAGATATGGTATCTAGAAGAAAGAAAAGAAACATGCCTTAGGTAAGACATCTCTATGGCTAACAGATCAGGAAGCAAGAAAGCATTTTATACTATTCAGCCCAGATTAAGAGATGAACACGCCTAAGAACGTATTTGCTATTTTCCACCCTTTCATTCTACAAACAGCATTCAGTGGGATGATGGAGTTAAAAGGGTGTGGCTGTTGTTCTCCTCTAATACCTCCATTTACAATATTCTGGTACTGGCAAGCACTATATATACATAAAAAGGAGCAAAGGTTGGACACCAAAAAAATTGAAGAGTTTACAGGGTTGGGTTTTTTTCCCCTTCCTGTGGGATTTTTGTTGTTGTTGTCTATCAATAAACCATTTAATCATATAATGCAGTATCTCTGCAGTAACTCCAGAGAAAATTCATAGTTGTTCTTCATGTAAATATGTTTGGGTTTGGTGTTTTTGTTTAAGTAGTCACTGAAATGAACCAGGCACATATGTACTGGATCTGTTTATCTAATTGCCTTTGAAGGATTAGCGATCACACATGCACTTCTTTAGCATAGGCTCCAGTTTTGCTTTGTCAGAGATTTGCAAAACTCTTGTCAAAATCATATTACTCCTGTTTTGACTGGATATAATGATGTTTTCACAAGGCCAAAGTTTAGACAGACAAAGAGATAAAAATATAAGGTCACCTGAGTGAGGCAATCTGAGCTGGAATGCACATTTTGAATGAACAAATATGTAGACTTTGTACAAGGCTTTCCTCTCAGCCCTGCACAGCCCTTCCAGTGGCGAGTATCAGCCTGGTGACAGAAGCACAGACTACAGAGTCAGCTTGTATACCTGGCTTGGATACAGATTTGTTGTGTGACCTTGATCAAGTATGATCAAACCTCTTGCATTTACTTATTTGTAAACAAGAATAACCACCATCCCTTACCTCATAGGTTTAATTCATGAACACTTGCAAAGAGCCTTGAGATTCTTGGCTGAATGTTGCTATAGAAACAAGAAACATAACTACAGTACAATCGTGTATGATACTCCAATGACCCCAGTCACTGTAGCACTCAAGTACCTCAGCCTTTCATTTTAATATGCAGTGATATCGTCATTAAGAGTGAAATAACAGCAATTTCATCCATTTTTGGAGATAGGGAATTGAGACACAGACATCACACCTGGACAATCTTTTGAGCTCAAAGTCGTGCTTTGATTTAGCTTTCAAATTCAGTCACATACATGAGGTAGACACAAGAAAGACTAAGGACAGAAAACTCAAACCAACATTCCCCTTAACATGGGTCCAACTGGACACATGTACAAACCATATGGGCAGAGTAACCCTGCTGCACTTAGCTGGCCATTAACATTTATCCCATCTGCCCTTCTTGTAAGAGAGTTTGCTACGTGCTTCTTAAGAAAGTTCAGACATCACACATTGCAAAAGCAGGTGACAGGAGTTTTAGCGTAGAAGACCACCACCCCCCACACTTATCAAAAGATATCTAGTGGGTGACAACATAGCTTCATAGAAATGTGTGAGGGAATGAAACAGCGTTAACTTTCCCAGTAGTCCAGCCTGCACAGCACAGGTACAAACATGGACACTTCCCTCTCTGCTTCAGTCAGTGACATAATCCACACCTACAACAGTCAGCAAACGTTCAGTCACTAAATGACCAACTGAGAAACAAAGAGAGTAACCTGCAGCAGATCTGCTACATCTCACGTTAGTCCTCTGCATGACCAGTCTACTCTTCTTCTGTACACATGGAACTGCCAGCACTGTCACTGTGAGTGCTGCACATTCAGAAGAGATCAGTAAAGCTGAGATCACCATGATCCAAGGAGATACTTCTGCATAATGCATGTAATGGTACATGCCATTCATGCAACAAAGTCAGCCTGTACAGCAACCACGGAACTCATTTTATTTCAGAAACATGTATTAAACAGTTGGAAATCACAGATAAACACAGTTATTGTTTTTGCTGTCCCTCAAAATTTGGTACTGTTTGAACTGTAAGAAGTTTTAATTAATCCTTGTGAATTAGCACATGAATTTAATGTCACTTTTATATATATAATGCTTTTATATGCTGACATTTATGATAAGATTTCCACTAATAAAGTTTTTTTTCTGACAGGCTTTTTGCTGCTCCTTCCCCCACCACTAATATTGCAGGCAGCCAGTTTAATCACAACACTGCTAGATGTGAAGCACTGAGGTATCTGTGCTCTAAACCTGCTTCAGGACCTACTAATAAGGTACGTGTCGGGGAAGGCAGTAGGCCTGCCAGCAGCCTGACTCTCCTCACAGAAGACATAGGCCCTGACAACATCCTCACATTCCTGTGAGACAAGAAAGTTACTCATGTTGAGAGGTTTCTGGTAATCATATTCTCAAAACACAATGGCCTTGAAGACAGGGGTACAGACTGCCCTAAACCAAGAAGGAGTTGTGGGAAGAGATTTGGGAGTAAGTGAACATGTCAAGAACCATCCATAATAAATGGTTGATACGGCAGGTGTGCAGACACTTTTAGACATCAAAGGTAAACTGACAATGTTTGGCTATAAGATATGCTTATCAGAACCCGATATAATCACTAACCAATCAAGTGTGGTGTGAACAGTGTGTGTGACCAGTTAGCAATTTTTTAGCTTGCCACGTTTGCAGTAACAAATGTCTATAATCTGTGTGATTTCACTCAGTAGATGGCTTCACCCTAATTCATATCGAGTTGTGTGTTGCCCATCGCTGATCTCCACAGGTACAGGGTAAAACTATCATATAGGTTAACTTCCTGTCATGAAAGCCAGTAGAGAAAATATGTGGAGAAAGAGTGTTTAAGTGTGACACAACTTCTACAGCAAATCATTTCAACTGATGCAGATTCAGCCACTTGCTCACTGTCAAGATGCACAGGACTGCATCTGCTGCTATGGGAGTCAAGTTGGAAGGGACAGCCTTTGTCACTGGTTGTACCTCAGTCAGCAAGTGTTCTCTGTGGCTGAGGAATAGTTTCTGAATCAAGATCAAAGAACCACAGAATCACAAGGTTGGAAAAGACCTTTAAGATCATTAAGTCCAACCATTCCTGTCCTGTGATAAGCCAAAACATCATAAAGATCATCATAAAGTACAAGATTCTGGAGTTAAACCTCATCACATGCACAGATATTCTCCCATCACTGTGTAAAAGTATATTTTTTTAAATTATATACTATATTTTCTTACAATATTTATAGAAAGGTTTTGAATTATTTTAAATTCTGTTTTTTAAAAAAGAAAAAGTGGATTAAACTTCCTACATACAGTCTTCATAAATATTTTTTCTACAGTGCAGTAATACAAGCATTTGACCTAATGCTCTTTTTTCTTAGATTAGACCAACAAAACCTTGGCAGCAGTTTCTGGACACTAGTATAAACATCTGGGTTCCCTGTGGGTCCAAAGATACACTTTACAAAAAAAAAGAGTCCATGGTAGACAATTTTATTCCAGACCCTTATCATAATGTTCATCCTGAATATCTCACTGATGACAGAGAATACACACACATTAGGCAAACTTTATAAAAAGGCCTTTCTGGAGGCCCCATCTTAGTTGGCCAAGGCCCATTCTTAGCATTGTTTTGTCCTTCTGCCAACACTGAGGTTTGCACAAATTGATGACCTTCAGTACCTTTGCGAAGGAACAGGGCAAATGACAAGTTAGGAACCAACCCCCACTGATGAGCACAAGGCTTCAGCAGGCTTAGCTGGCAAGCTGCTGTGAGCTTGGTTAACACATCTGGGGCTTTGTTTGAAATCTGTGCTGTACAATAGCATTTGTATGAATCAGCAAACACAAAGAAATATATGTATAGATATGATATGTATAGAAATCAATATTGGTCATTTTATATCAGGCAGCATATCTTTGTTTTCTTTTCTGGTTTGAGTTTGACTACTCCACAAGCCTAGATTAAAAAGAATGACAAAACACTCTTCCTTTAGTTAGCTACTCTTGATTGCTTTCCTCTCACCAAGGGAAAAGCAGGGCAGAATCACAGACTGGATCTTCCTCATTTTATCCTGCATAAGAAAGGAGGAAAAGGAAAAATAATAATAAAAAAAAAAGCTATGAGCTCTCCCTCTTGGGATTCTGCCAAGTGTTTCTCACGCATGACCAGTTAATGGAATGTCCAATGCTCAGAAATTTCACAGCCTGACTCACACTACTTCCACTCCTGCCTATAATGTCTTCCCATGACCACAACAGAGGTTATCTGTAAGTGACCCTATGCTTTTAGCATGGGAGGGACTTCCTCTTTTCCATTGTTTTTCAGGTCCTTCAGCTCCTTGGTCTCTTTGGATTTTTATTTGGTTTTACATTTTGAAAGGATATTTTTCGTACATTAATAAGGAGGTACCTGCTTTCTGTTAGGGATGGAGAAGGAGGGTCCTGGTCTGTCAGTATTCTGTCTTTGCTATTAAAACTCTGCAGGTCAGTTTGATAATGGCAGTTCAGAAATCAACAACATGCCAGTAAGAGCTTACTGGACTGAATCAAGGCACTAGGATGATTTCAAGGCATAAGAATATGAATACAAAGGAAAAAGACCGGCATTAATTGTACAAGTCCAGGGCCACAAAATTGCTACAAATCTAATACATCAGTTTCTTACACTTTGTTTATCATATAAGGCAGAAAAATGTGGATATAGGCTGCCACGGGTCTAGCTAAGAAAAGTGCAGACGCAGGATCAGACCTTTACAACCATCAACAGGACAACCTTGGAGGTATTTCCCCAGTCATTGTGAGAGAGATTCAACACGTGCAGTGCAGAGTTAACATTCTGAAAAAGGATGTAAAGTATCAGCTGTGCACAAGCATTTAACAGCTAGATGCAAAAGAAGTAGAATGGACCTCTGCCTTCTTTGCCTGCTCTGCTGCTTTTCTCACAGCAGCAGAAAAAGTGCTAGCATCACCATGAGCTGTGTAAGGCAGCACTAGCCACTTTAAAAAGTGCAACTAATATCACAGAATCATAGGGGTTGGAAGGGACCGTGAGAGAGCACTGGGTCCAACCCCCCTGCCAAAGCAGACTCCCTAGCTCATATTGCACAGATAGGCATCCAGATGGGTCTTGAATATCTCCAGATATGGAGACTCCACCACCTCCCTGGGCAGCCTGTGCCAGGGCTCTGTCACCCTCACTGTGTAGAAGTTCTTCCGCATGTTGGTGCGGAATTTCCTGTGCTCCAATTTGCAGCCATTGCCCCTTGTCCTGTCTCCACAGACCACTGAAAAGGGGCTGGCCATTCCCCCCTGCATCCCATACTTAAGATATTTATAAACACTAATTAGGTTCCCCCTTAGTCTTCTTTTCTCTAGACTGAACAGCCCCAGCTCACTCAGCCTTTCCTCATAGGGGAGATGCTCCAAGCCCTTAATCATCTTTGTAGCCCTTCTCTGGACTCTCTCCAGGAGACCCCTGTCTTTTTATACCAGGGAGCCCAGAACTGGACACAATACTCCAGGTGGGGCCTGACCAGGGCAGAGTAGAGGAGGAGGATCACCTCCTTAGACCTGCTGGCCACACTCCTCCTGATGCATCCCAGGATCCCATTGGCCCTCTTAGCCACCAGGGCACACTGCTGGATCATAGCCAGCAGTCAACCTGTCATCAACCAGGACCACCAGGTCTTTCTCCACAGAGCTCTTCTCCAGCTGGTCATCCCCCAGCCTGTACTGATACAAGCAGATATTCCTCCACAGGTGCAAGACTCTACACTTGCTTTGTTGAATCTCATCTGGTTTCTCCCTGCCCAGCTCTCCAGCCTGTCCAGGTCTCTCTGGATGGCAGCGCAGTGTTCCTGTGTGTCGGCCACCCCTCACAGCTTTGTATCATCGGCACTTGCTGAGGGTGGATGCTATTCCCTCATCAAGGTCGTCAATGAAGATATTAAACAGGACTGGACCCAACATCAAGCCCTGAGGAACTCCGCTAGTCACAGGCCTCCAGTCAGACTCTGCTCCACTGATCACGACCCTCTGAGCCCGATCCAACAGCCAATTCTCAACCCACCTCACTGTCCACTCATCTATCCCATGCTCTCTCAGCTTTTCTATCAGGATGTCATGGGAGACAGTATCGAAAGCCTTGCTGAAGTCAAGGTAGATGACATCCACTGCTCTCCCTCCATCCACCCAGCCAGTGATGAGATCCTCCTTCTTGCCCTTTTTAAAGACTGGAGTGATATTGGCTATCCTCCAATCCTCAGGCACTTCTCCTGTTCTCCAAGACATTAAAACATTAGTCCATGTTTCACATCAACCTAGTCTAAATGGAAAAAGAAACAAAGAGATGATATCTAATGAAAGCATATAGACCCATATAGAAAAGCTACAGTATAGAATATAGCATATATACCTGTTCTCAAATGTGTCACCCGTGCCACATTGCCACCCCCGGAGAAAGAATTTTACTTCACACCCAGACTTTCTTTGGCCACAGAGGCTGCTAACTAGCTCATCAATCCTATCTACATTGTCAGCTGTAGGCTAGAATAAAAGCAACAACTAATTATAGAAAGGCCCTATGAAAATGTTCAGTGCTAATGGCCTTAGATTATCTGAGCTTTTAGACGTTCTAGAAGGTGGAAGTCCCCATGTGTCCCAGCTTGCCTTGCCCTACTCACCTTTGCTCCCTCTTCAGGATCTCTATAACCTCAAGTTCACATTTGTAAAGATTGCATGAAAGCTGCCATATTATCACATACTTCACTGGCAAAGCTGCAAAAGCTAGCAAAGCTGTGGCTACCATCCCTCATATAATTAAGATGTAATAGCAGTGCAAAGAGAAAAGCAAGAGAATGCTTTAAAGAAAAATGTCTGGTAAAACTTGAGATGTAAGAAGCCAAGCTTTATATTAATTTAGGAACAGCTGCTAAAGAATTGCAGTGCCTCCTTGATCCCCAAGGAATTTGCTGTGTCCACTGATAGATGAGGAAGGAAGAGGAAAGGATGGTAGTGATAGGGCAGTGCACAGCAACCCTCAGGGGAAGGGAAGCTGAGTGGCACTCCAGTCCTCCCGATACGCAAACCCCTTTTCCCCTCTGGAAATCCACAGAGAACACAAACTATTTCCTGCTCCCTTCTCTAGAACTTCTGCTCCTTTAGCTATCTGGCACAGCTCTCACTTGTAGCTCTGGCAAGAGGTCAGTCATCACATAAACACCACCGAGTGTATTAATTACTGTGTTCACATGGTCCCTGTGTCTTATTGCCCAATTATTTCGTCACGGAGCGCTATGTACCGTGCCAGACCCAAGCACACAGCTCTCACTGACTTCAAGGGCTCCCTTCACGCATAGGTCTGTTAGAATCCACGTTTTTCATAGCTTTATTTACCTGACCTGTAAATATTTTGGAGAACATAATGGTGCTTTTGAACGTTTGCATATTTGCCTTGTCTACGCATTGGAGCTGTACTTACACATGTATCTCTTGCAGAATTCATTCATGAGGAAAACCATACAAGTTTACAAGTTAATCATTTTCCTGAATGTCAAAAGCCAGGGCAGAGCAGGATGTGCATTGTGTTGGCAGAGCTGGAAACTAGGCTGCTTTAGTATTAACAGTAAATTTCCTAGCCTCAGTAAGACTTTTAATAGTTTATACAGCAGGTTAACAAGTAGCTACAGTTATTTGCTGTAAGTAATCGCAAAGCACGGGAAAAAAGTGTGATTCTTAAGAAAACAGGTGACCTGAGCGTTCAGTTCAATAGAAAAGGAAAGTGTCCGGTGTGGCCTTTTAGCTTTCAGCTCCTGAGTAAAACAGATACTCTGCCTTAATAAGAAAGAGCAGGATTTCAAGAAACCCCCTCATCAACCCATTTTATATATCTCAAATGTTCCAAACCAACATCCGGTAAGATTCTGTTATGGCTGCTAGCTGTAGAGTGTGGCTCTGTACCTCACAGCATTTAGGCTCAAGCTTCAGTTAAAGGATCAATGAGGCCAAAAAGGTAACACTCAGCTGCGCAGAGCAGGGTGGCAAAGTATGCTTTAGCTGCTCCACCTCACCAGCTGGTAGATAACAAAACCCACCTCATGAACAAGATTGTTGACTGGGATGACTGGCACGCTAACACACATTCTGCCATCCTAGTTTTGGGGATAGCAACATCTGGCAAACAGAACATGAACACCTGAGAAAGCTTTTCTCAGAACACAGACTAGTTTTTTCCATCCACCTTAGGAAGATAAAAGCCAGTAAGATCTTTACAATGACTCTTCAGAGATAACCACCCCCACATCTGCCACTGGTGATAGCCAAGAGGAGCAGTCTTCTGTGTTTAGATTTCATCAGACACTCATATTCTTTCATCATTCTCCCCTACTCATTTTCTTTTGATTGTAAATCATGAGATACAATGTGTGTGTAAGCTATTTAACATTCTGCCCCTTTTGTTTTCTCCTCTGATTGCCCCTTCTCCTGTCAACCCCAAATTTGCTTCTCGCGGCTCCCTACAGAGAGCAAGCAGAAAGTAGGTCAGACAAATGGGCACTGTCAGATGACTAGTTTCAATTTATGGACATGTTGTTGCCTCTGTAGTACCACAGCAAGTTGTTACAAATCCTTAAAAGTTTGTTTTAGCCTGAAAGGCTAAAAAAGACTTACTCAACTGGCAAAGGAGAAGGCTTTCTGCAGGAATTTCATCTGGCTAAGTCAACAGAGCTCTGCCTGCACAGCACAGCTTTCAAACACAAGGCTTCATTTTGTACAATTAATTCTTCACCTTCTCCTCTTTATGATGAAAACAGTATTAAATGTTTAAACAACTTCACACCTGGGGTTTATTTCCCCTTCTCCCCTCACCTTTGCCCACACACTCCAACCCCACAGTTTCAGTCAGTCATTTTAGTTTTCAGTGGTAACCAGCGCTGCTTGCCCATGCTTTGCATATTGACGTGCTTCATGCTGCAACGTGACAGAGTCCCATCACACAATGAGGAATGCACACCACACTGGGCAGTGCTAATGGCAGGGAAGGAGAGTGGGATTTACAGCTATTTTAACTCCCTCAGTAAAGCCACCACCAGTCAGTTACAGGGCCAAACAACACACTCTGACAGAAGTATGACTGGAGTTGACAATGGTCCCCCAAACTTCAGCAGCTTCCAGCTATGTTCAGAATTTTAGTGCATCAATGGCAAGGCAAACGGTATCTGCTCAACCAGTTTTGTGGTCTGGTAAGGCCAGAAAGACAGTTTTAATAGTTCGATGTCTAATCACCTGTCAGGTATAGTAAGTATCTCAAAGTTATAGTGAAAGACTGTAACCATGAGAGAAGGCCATTCTGCTTGATGCTCTATAGTCTAATAGGGCATGCCTACATTTCCATCAAGGCATTACTCTATCATATGAAGGTATAGTTGAACATATAGACTTGCAAGTAGCACAGCACTGAAGCTACAGAAATTGGCACAGCAAAGCCTGCCTGAAAAGCAAATTCAGAAAATTAATCTGTGCTGAATTCTTTCCTGCTCAATCTATACTGATAGCAGTATTTGACTGATGTTAATTTAGGGTTAATTTAAGTATTTCTATGTAAGATGGAGTGAAAATGTGATTGCTATGTAAATATCTTTGCAGCACAAGACTACTTTCTTGTGGTTGCCAAAATTCAAGAAAGGTAATGTCATGAGAGGACAGGGATACAGTGAAACCACGTGGCTTCCTTAATTTCCTGCTAAAAATGACAAAAATGCAAAGTGCCTGGCATGAACTACAGTGAGTGGGTACAGAAACAGGTAATTTCTAAACTTCAGTCTCTACAGACTTCAGAAGCAGCATCTGTGGTTAAGACAGCCCAGCATACCTTACTTTTCTTTATCAGTACAGTGTCAACTCCCTGTCAACTTCAGTTCCCAAATTCACCTTCCCACTTCCTCAATCTGAAAAAAAACAATAACAGCAACTCAAAAGTCAGCAAAAGCAAGGGTGGCTCTAGTATTAGTGATGGATATTTACCACCTTATCCACTCACTTTAAGGACTATGAAAGCAGGGCAGTACATAAAAGAGTTGTTCTTTTCTGTCCACTGCCCATTAGAGCTCCTCTCACATATCTACAGTGCTGATTGCACAAGTCACATGGAAGATGACATCAGAACTCCAGCATTAGAAACTGGTGGGATTTAGCAATAGCTGACCACTAGGTTCAGTATATACAAGAGGTCTCTGTTATACTGCTGCTGTTGTACAGTCCTCTGAATTTCTGATTTCCGAACACAGCCTTCTGATACAGTTAACAGTAGTATACCATGGTTACTCAACTCATTCTGGGGACTGAAAAAGGAACACAAAGACAACAAACTTTTGAATACATGGTCAATTTAAAAAAAAAAACAAAACAAAAAAAAAAAAAACCACAGCTTTTGAGGCTCTTTCGCTTCTTGAATTTTTTGTCAAGTCTTTCAAGTGACTCAAAAAGTGACAACCACTGACACTGCCATGTGACTGTATAGCTAAAATACTAACACTCTATATGAAAAAATGAACCATGGAAAAGTAAAACTGGAAGCATTTTTAAAGTACTGACTCAGAAGAACTATTTCAACAGGAAGTTCACAAAACTCAGAAGGAAAAGTAAGTAAAAGAGAACAGCCAGGAAAAGATTAGAAAGTCATGTTATATAATGTTGTGATTTAACAGTAGGTTGGCTAAATCTTAACACATACAAACCTGAATTTTCCAAGCTTGAAGATTTGAAAAATTCACACCTTTTCCTCAGTACTGTCATGAAATGTCCTTTCAAATTAGTCCCTTCTTCACAGAAACAAGCTGAAAATATGTTTTCATGTGTATAACCAGTGCTATTCTGTTGATGGAGAAACCCAGGAAGAGCAAGCACAAGCATATTAAATGACTTTATCAGACAAGACCGAGGGTTTCAAATACACATGTAGCAAGCCCAGTATCCCAAGCACTAGTGAGACTTGGCACTGGTTACATGATTCTCAGGGGTATGACAAATTCTTGGGCAAGTCTTATATGGTAAAAATATGACATTTAATGTCTAAACATACAATTCGAATGTTTAGGCCTAGAAACTAGATGTAAACTTTCCATACAAAGGAGCTCAAATCGGGGAGCTCATACTCAGACCCTGTTATCAAAATGCACATAGAAAAGTCCTTCAAAGTCTATTATACAATCTGCTTGCAGAAACTCCCCAGTCTACAATGTCTGTTCTGCAACTTTAACAAGCCTGCTGAGGACTTGAGGAGTTCAAGTATGCAACAACCTGCAGACTGCCAGAGCATCTAATACCTTTCCTCTATCAGCTGGAAGACATCCCTTTCTCTTCTAATTTCTGTGACACCACACATCTTCTGCAGGAGTACTCACTGATGCTTTTTGAATCCACTGGAGAACTGATTAGTGAGATAACTGAAAAAGTACCAAAATTACCCTACCTTTCTTACTTCATCTAAAGAGCTGAAAACTTACTCAGGTGTAGACACAAGTGAAGAGCATCCCTAAAACAATCTTACAGACATTGTAGGTCCAAATGAAAACACTTTTCTGGGTACTGGACAAACTTTATCAAAAGGTTTATCTTCATGACTGAAGGCCACAAAACAATTCTGGGTTGAACACAATACAATGGTTTGTCATTTGCTTTTATACTGTGTGCAGATGAAAGCTAACCATATTAAGGGCTGCATCAAAAGAAGCCTGAGGCTCGAGGGAGGTGATTCTGCCCCTCTAATCTGCTCTTGTGAGACCCCACCTGGAGTACTGCATCCAGCTCTGGGGTCCACAGTACAAGAAATACATAAGCCTCTGATTCCAGAGGAGAGTCACAAAGATGATCAGAGGGCTGGAACAACTCTACTGTGAAGACAAGCTGAGAGACTGGGGTTATTCAGCCTGGAGAAGAAAAGGCTCTGGGGAAATCTTAAAGCAGCCTTCCAGTACCAATAGGACAAGGGATAATGGATTTAAGATGAAGTAGGGTAGATATAGATTAGATATTAGGAAGAAAATCTTCTATATGAGGGTGTTGAGTCAATGGAACAGGTTACCCAGAAAAGCTGTGGATAGCCCCTCCTTGGCAGTGTTCAAGGCCAGGTTGGATGGGGCTTTGGGCAACCTGGTCCAGTGGAGGGTGTCCTCTCCCATGGCAAAAGGTTGGAACTAGGCTTTGAGGTCTCTTCCAACCCAATCTATTCTGTGATTCCTGCTCCACTTCCTGTCTCCTTGAGAAAACCAGGGGCAAAAAGCTGGGAAAGTTAAAACTGTTCCCCCAAGCAATATAAGTTCTCTCTTGGCCTGCTGCCATCACAATAAAAGGCAACCTATTGCAGACAACTGTAGTCAGCTACAGTACAGGCTTTTAATGCTGAAAGAGTCATCTCAGGCCTCCTTTAAAATCATTGGAGAAAACAGGCATTTAACGAGTGATTCATCTGGTTTATTTTAGACAGTGCCATTGGGATGAGATAAATTGTGATTCAAAATGAAAAAGAAGAAAGACAGAAAAAAAAAAGCCCAAGAAATGCCTCTTTCCCTCTATACACAATAAATGAAGTCCAGATGAGGAATCGTCTGTATTTGGTAAGATGAATCCCACACAGTAAGCCTGTGGCATACATTCACTCCTCTCAGAGACCTTTTGTTATAGCTGTTACAGTTCCCATCATTTTCAGACTACTGGGCAACCAGAGTACCTCCATGATGAGCTCTAGATGGACAGTGGAATCACAGGCATGTGGACTGACACGGATCTGGAGGATATTCCTTGCCATGTAGAATACATGGTAAATGGGAAAGAAACCAGAGAAGCTCTCTTTTCTGAATTAGGAACATAAACACCTTCCCATTGCAGAGTCTTATAACAAAATCTGAAAGACTAAAAGCTGCATGAATATATGCTACAATTTTCAAAGAAAAAATGGATACTAAACTGCATTCTTGATTAGAACATCAAAATACTAGCAACCTAGAATCCACAACACAGGATGAAAAAGAATCCCCTTTAGTTGAAGACCTACATCATCTTCCTCACTCCGTTCTATAGCAGTACTGAATACAAAGGGAGGAGAACATCTGCTATGAATCTTCCTATCTAGAAGTCACCATAAATGCAAAGGCCTGCATTTTGCACTCCTCATTATGTAAGTTAGGCTTGACAAAAGTCTATTTTCTGAAAATTCACCTTTATGTTATTTTGTATTAGATGGAAATTCCCAAAAATTAATTGCTAAAATAATTTCTGCATGCATGATAACAAAACCAATCACTGACTGGTTAGTGCATACCATCCCAATGCTCTCTTTTATGCTCCCTCAAACAGTTGGTACATATGGTAGACAGAACTGATGTATCTCTGACTTCAGCAGTTAATACAAACACCTTGTTTCTCCATCTGAACAAGTCTGCGAGGGACATGATAGTTGCAGGAGTTCTCAAAACAGTTTCACTATTTTATAGATGGCTTTGAGTACTGTGTTTTTTTTGGAGCTCCCCATCACAAGAAATACATTGTTGTACCAGCATGAGTCCAGCAGAAGGCTACCAAGTTGGCTGGGAGCTGAAGCACATGATGTACATCGAGAGGATGGAAGAACTAGGTTTGTCCATTCTTTAGAAGATAATATTTAAAGGAGACCTTACTGCTGTATACAACTATCTCATTGGACTATACAAGGAAGAGGGAGCCAGACCCTTCTCAGGAATGCACAGCAGCAGAACAAGAGGCAGCGGGCACAAGCTGAACAGAGGAAGATCCAGGCAGATATAAGACAGTAGTGAAAAACTTGGTTGCCCAGAGAGGTTGTAGAATGCCCTTGAAAGTGGTTGAGTCAAGCAGACAGCGCCCTGAGAAACCTGATCCTGTTGAAGCTGCTTTGTGTAAAGGATAGTTGACCTTCCAGAAGTTCCTTCCAACCTAAGTAATTTTATGGTTCTATAATGTGAATGGGAATAAGTGTGAGAATACTAAATACATTCTTGCAGAAGAGTTTCTGTGGCTTTAATGCACAGCTCCCCCAGTTCCTAAAGGATACTTTCTCAGTATTCAATATTCAAAAGCAGCATCACCTTGTTACATGCCCAATAATGGCACATTAATATGGTTGGCTCTACACATAGATACTTCAGACTGCCCATGAACCCCATCACCCTTCACAGCAAGTGATGACACAGCTGTCCCAAAGACAAGGAGCCATCTTCTTACCCACACAGAAAGCTGAATTAGCCAGGCACACAGCCTATCCACATAACAGTAAGGATACTCTTGAACAAGCTTTAAATCTTCAGCACTACCCAATATTTTTCCTGCTGGAGAATTGTGTTTTCATGTGTCCCCAGGTTCAGGAATAACGACGCCCTAACAAGTGTGGAATGAATAGCTAAGTGCATTTGGCTTCAAGACAAGTACCGCACAGCATTAGAGACACAGATACCAAGATCCTCTTACATGCTACATATATTTTGCCAATATAATCTGAAGCCATGAAGAAATATATTGCCAACAGAAGCAGCCAAATGTGAATGCATTCTGCCAAAAGAACTTGCTAGCTGCATTATGCCAACAGACTGTTTGCCAGCTAGATCTCCTCATGCAGAAAAGGCCACTGGTTTCCACTGTCCTTCAAACTCTGTCAAATTCCAGTATTAAACGGATGGATTAACATTTTGCAAACAACAAGGTGACACTGGTTATCTTCACAAGTGTTTTCTGTCAGAAGTCAGTACTAGTCAACATGTCCATTTACACCACCTTCTGTACTGAACCATATAATAAATACAAGGCTGCAAGTATCTGGGAGTTCTTAGTGAGGTGATGTTAAACTCCATAAATGTAGGCTTACTTGAGAAGTCTGTGAGGTTTCATATGCTGCTACAGACATTACATGCAGACATTACTACTGCAGCAAAAGAAATTCTGCTCATTTTAGCAGAAAATCTGAAAGAATGTATTTCCAGAGTGTACTAGCTGAGGCTAAAAATGAGATGGATTGCCTAGGTTAGCAAGCAAGGGTGAGCCTCGGGTTTGCCTTGAAGCTATTCAATAACTGGTGAGGAAACATGAGGTGATCACCAACTAACTGCCTAGAGACCATTTACACACACTAAATTTCTGAAAGTAACAATATACTCTGTAGCCCTGAAAGGTGAAGTAATTCCTGGAAAATCTATTCTAACTTTTAAAGAGATAATTCAAACTTAATAAGGAAATTTACCAAATACCATTTGCCTTCTGCAGGTCTTAGTTCTTTGAGAGGCATCAGCATAAGATAACAAACCTTCAGCTTCTCTCCAAGTTTCAACTTGTAACAAACAACCATTTTGAAGGAAGTTTTCTATTCCTATTATTTAATATCCTTCTCCTGAATGTTTGTACGGATTATTAGGCAAACGCTTGCAAAGGCCCTAGATCATTAGGAAGTATGGTTATAGAAATACTATACTTAAAATGCAAATCAAATTATGTTTATCATATCTTTAACCACCTCATTTTGAAAGTTAGGGAAAGTTTTGCTCTTGACTTTAATGGCTACAGGTAATACATCTTTTAAGGGTTCTGTTAGAGGTGCACATGTACTCAGTACTACTTGCACCTTCACTGAAATATTTTTCCTTTAAAAAGCAGTTACCATGCAGTCATGGGGAGCACATCAAGTACAATGTAAGCCAGCCCTCTACAAACACTCTGCAAATCTTTGAGCTAGGGTGTAGTTCTGGATGAAAAATATTATCTACTCAAGTTTTGCATAGTTTAGATCAATAGTTTTGATCTTCCCACCTACTTACTCTTCCCGCTTTAACACTGCTGTGAGGAGGTATTTCTGATATCCACCTACACCAAAGAGAATCTGATTTACAGCCCTTTTAAATTTCAGTACTCCAAAAGACATTTTCAGCTAATTGCTGCAGACAAACACTTTTGCAATACGTTCTGTGGTTTTCCTATGCCACATCAACAGGTCAGTTCTGAAAATCACTAGTCTAACCAGCATTTCTAGGTCATCTTCTCAGATTTTAGGGTAAAAAAAAAAATCAGACTGTGCTTCAGCCAGGCCTAGGTACAGGCTAGGTCAGTGACACATGAGTTCAGCTATGAATTCAGGTATTTTGACATTGCATTAAAAGAGGTGGTTCAAACTAAAGAATTAACAGGAGGACTCAGAAGAGTAGAACTAAATCAGGTAACTTTTTTAAATGGTGTTCCCGTGGTGCATGTCATACAAAACATGCACATTTGATCACTTAAACGTTAGCAATGACTAGTGTGTTGAATTGAAGGTAACCTATAACTGTTCTTTTGGCTACAGTAAGTAGCTTTCCCATTGTGGCTTTATTAAACTGCAAATAGGAAATGCAGGATGGATGGGAGAAGGGTACTTTAGAGACTTCTTGGGGTTAATGTTACTTTAAAGATCCACCTCCTGTGAAATACTATACAAAGCATGAACCAACCAAGCACAGGTTAAGCAAGATCGAGACAGCTAATGTGCTATTCCCTCAGGTATCTTCTGGTTTAGGGGTGGGAGTACAGTGAGGCTTGGCTAAATACTGGTGGGTGTTTCCTTGCTGAATAGTACATGCAGAAACTCTTAAGTCCTATTATCTTTATCTTGAGTACCCAGCTCTTGTTATACAAACTTTGATAATCAAAGCTAAGCTTATCTTTTCAGCAATTACTTCTCTTCCTCTTTTTTTCCCCATAAGTAGCGGTATTTCTCGGCTAGTGATGGTGTGTTATCACTTCTCCATGCCTCTGGTGACTGAGACAGGCTAAGGGCTAACTGTTTTAATGAATGTTTTGTGGGCTGTTCTGTGAGTGCAGATTGCAAGCTTTCTCAGAGTCCACAGGCTTCGCTTCCTTTTAAGCTTTTTCAGGGAACTGGCATGTGGTAACACCTATCTGCACTGCTGTCAACTAAAAGCCTGGTTAGACCTCAAGAAATCAAGCTCAGGATGACATAATTCAAACATCTGACCAGCCTGAACTGGATTTGTAAGCATTTTTTCCACTTCTTAGAAGGAGCATTGAGTCCTATGCTGGCTTTTCTTCCAGCATTAAGCACCTCAGCTGGAAGGACCTATTTTTACTGAAGAATAGTCTGTATGTCTGAGAACCACTAAAATTGTTTTTTAGCTTTAAAAAGAGTAGGTAAACCTCACTAAAATTCTATGTGTAAAAAACCCTAAGTCATTTGAGAATCTTCTTAAAACATAATGGACTAAGCTTGAAAGACTGTCCAAATTATACAGGAAACCTGTTTTTAAATGGCATACTTCACAGAGTTGTGCTTCTTTAATTTTACTTTGGAAAGATGAACAGCATTAACACCAGTTCATGCCTTGTAGTATAGCATTTGAAAGTGGCAGCACCAGGTTCTCTAAAAAGCCAAGTTCTATTTTGCTTTCTAATTAAAACACTTTGGTAAAACTTAAGAAGTTCAGATCATCTACTAAACTTTTCACCTACAACATTTCTGACAGAAAAGGTATATGCTTATTGTAGGATAATTACATTTTCTTTAATTATGATACTGCTTTACTTGGTGTTCTCTTAGAATACCATCATTATTGCTTCTTCATACAGGCACAAATGTACGATGCTTCAACACTTAAACCTGGAAATCTGACTTGAGTATCATCGGTAGATCACAGTTAATACAGGAGTACAGGACACTCATACCCTAAGGCTGTTGTTTGAACTGCCTGCAGAATCAAATATAACTCTGCATTATTGGTCTACTCTCTTTGACCTCACTACAATCATTCCCTCATTTCATGCGATTTCTCTTCCTGTGATTTAAATATCCAGGAATCCTGTTCCCAAAAGTCAGCTTTATCCACTGGACACATAGAGCATTCTTTTGTGATGCAAATGACAGCACAGACAGCATACAAAAATAGCTGGGAAAGGGCATTGATTTTTTTTATTTTTCACCACACTCAACTGCTGGAAACAGACTAATGCCAATAACAGTGATCAACTTTTTTATATATATATACTAAAAGTGACTTGTTGAAACCCTAATATATAATTTAATTAATGATCTATTCTATATCTTTCTATATCAACAACTTTAAAGGCAACAGCTGCTGGTGTACAAGATGTAGTGCAAAGTACACTAGATAATTTATGTAATCAGTCCTGGCTCTGAAAACATAAACATCTTTACTTTTATCTTTACTGGGGTTTTATTTCTGGTTGCCACGTCTGTCCTACCCTCACTAGATTCCTTATGTTATTCCACTTTGTCTAACTGCTATTAACAGTCATTTCTTAGCAACTTACTGAAACTCTCTCCGTAGTCCCAACTTCAGTTAAGGCCTTTGATGCTGTCTCCCTAACAGCCTCATGGACAAGCTGACAACAGAGGGGTGAGATCAGCGGACAGTAAGGCAGATTGAAAACAACAAAGGCCAAGCCGAGAGGGTTGTGGACAGTGGCACAAATTCCAACTGGAGGCAAGTCACTGCTGGTGTACCCCAGGCGTCAATACTAGGGCCAGAACTGTCTACCACTCTCATTAATGACGTGTATGAAGGGACAGAGTGCACCATCAGCAAGTTCATGGATAATGGAAAACTGGATAGAGCAGTTAATACACTGGAAGGATCTTGGGGTCTTTCCAACCAACATGTTGACCATGAGCCAGCAACATGCCCTTGCAGCAGGGAAGACCAAGAACTTCCTGGGCTGCATCAGAAACAGCGTTGCCAACAGGTCAAGTGAGGTGATCCTTCCCTCTATTCAGCCCCAGTAAGACACATCTGGGGTGTTGGGCACACTGCTAGGCTCCCCAGTGCAAGACAGAGACTTACTGGAGTGAGCCCAGCAAAGAGCAACTTATATTATTAAGGGGCTGGAGCATCTGACATAAGAGGATAGGCTGGGAGAGTTGTAAGTGTTCAGCCTGGAGATAAAAAGAGGTTAAGGGTGATCCTATCCATGTGTAAAAATACCCAAAAGAAGGGAATGAAGAAAAGGGAGACAAACACTTCTCAGTGTTGCCCAGTGACAGCATAAGAGGCAATGGACACAAATTAAAACACATGAAATCCCACCAGAACACAAAAAAACATTTTTTTCACTCTGTGAGAGTGATCAAATCATGGACCAGGTTGCCAAGAGAGGTTGTGGAATTTCCACCCTTGGACTTACTCAAAACACAACTGGACATGGCTCTAGGCAACCTGCTTCAGCTGACCCCGCTTGAGCAGAAGTTGGACTAGACAATCCCAAGAGGTTCCTTCCAACCCCAGGCATTCTGTGAATTCTAAGATGGAGATAATGCTAACATTTTCATTACTATTTCTCCTTGTAAAATCTATACAGGAATGGGATGGAAAAGAATAACCTCAATCTCCATGCTGTCATCTTCTTCCCAATGTTAAAGTGTTCTTTTCTTAAACTAATCAATCCTAAATGAAGTTAGGACTCCCATTCTCACACCTCCTACTTGAAGGTTAGGTGGTTTAAAAAACCTTACTCTAGCTTATTTTAGCCTACCTAACACCCACATGTTCTTATCCTGACATTGTTTTTCAGCCTAAGTATATTTTCCCCTCCCATGTATTTATAGGGATGTGGGCTTATTTAGCATGTGAAAACAAAGCTTTTTACGGGCTCTTATAATATGCTGTCCATTCCTGTGACCATGCTCATAGTCTTTCCCTGCACCTGTTCTGGTTTTAATTAATCCTTCATGAACACAAGAGAGAAAAATGATATGAATTATTCCTCAAAAAAATCATATTAATGCCTCCCTCCCTGTTCTGTCTCGTGTAAACATTTCCTGACTCTTTGTGGGTAACAGATTTACTTATGCCAGGCTAAATGGGAGAAATTAACACAATAGAATACCCAGGTGCTTACCTGCATTGTGCTTACAGCCTGTACCACTGTGGGCAACAGATGTGAGGCACCTTTCTGCATCCTCACAACCCTCATCACAGTCATAGGGCTATGACGTGCTGGCTACAGCCATTTCATTAAGATCTTGCTTCCAGGCACAAAATCAATTGAAGTCTTTTTATTATGGTTGTATTTCCACCCATGTGCATTCTCTGATATTGCAGACTGCTTTTCTCAGAAAATCTCCAGCAGCCTCTGTAAGATGTTCTAAGAGCTAGAAAAATCTGAGCCACGAGGGAATCTGACTCAAGTTAGTCCAACACATACCAAACTACTCAGCAGAGAGTAGGTGGGTTTGGCTTTCTTTAAACAGAACCTGCATTTTAAATCATGCCTATTAGAAAAATTTTCAAACTTCTCTGCTTGTACCCAGTTCTCTGTAAATACAAAAAGATAAAGAATGGGTTAAAACTTTCAAAAGTAGCAGAAGGCTCATTGGTCACTTATGAAAATGGGACTTCAGAGCTTTGGAATTTCCATTCTAAGTAAGTTTCTAAATTGGAGAAGACACTGAAACAGAACTTCAGCAACAGAGCAGGACATTTGATAAGCCAAAAATAGCCGTTAGCGAAGCAAATATAACTCTAAAGAGATGTAATCTATTTAGAAGAAGTTTGGAAAGTGGAAGGTGATGGAAGGAGGGGAAAAGCTAATGCAGAGATCACTTAACTTATGATGTAAATGAAATATGATCCCATGGCATCCTGAAGCTTGGGATATATTTGTTCATGAGATACAAGCTCATCATCTTCTATATAGAGTTAGGACAACCTTGGAATATTACTTCTTTTTTTTTTTGGAAGAAGAGTGAGGTAAGAGAGCTATAAAACAAAGTGAGAGAAATTACTCTTATACGGAGCAAGCCACTGTTAGTTTTGTGCTCTTTGCTCTTATTTGCTCTTACAATGTTTTTTATAAGACTTTGTTTCTGTCCTGATATTTCTCATGCCATTACAGCCAATAATATGTGAAAGGCTATTTCCGAACCCCTATCACTGTCCTTCCTCCTATCTTCCGTTTCTTGGAGTAAATATACAAAGTGAAGAGTGGAGGGAGACGATATTTTTTGTTTGAAGGTAATACAGTCTACAGAACTAAAATAAGAAGTTGTATTAAATAAAATTGTAACCACAATTCCAGTCCCAAATATTTTGCTCCTTATAGAGTGATTATGCATGTTCACAGGAAGGACGCAAATGGCAATCCAATATTAGGTAGATTTACTGCAGCTAAAATTAGAGTAAATATCAGCTCACTGAGACCTTAGCCTCAATTCATTAGCAAATCTTATCCTCAGTATCTTGATATATGCACACTGTTACACATTCTGCTAGCTCTCAGCAAAAGGGATTTGACTCCTTCCTCGTGTATGATTTTTCCTTGGTAGCTGATACGAATACAGCCACTCCAAAGAAAGGGACGCTTACCCTTTGCTTGAGATTATATTTTTAGAGTGTCAGTTATAAAGATACACTAAAGCAGTAGCTCCCTTTTACTTGATAATAAACATAGCCCAACAGCTGAAAAGATACTTTTACAATCTTCCACCAGAATCCTCCCAACCCTGTACTGCTAAGAAAAAACAAGTGGGCCACTGCAGCATGTCCCAGAACTATTTTGGTATGGGGGAAGTGCAAGTTCCAAAGCAGTGTGGAAAAATGCCCTGCCAGCTGCTCCCCTCTCATACAAATGGAGGCTTGTCTTCCCTGATCAACTAGTAGATGAAGGAACTTTCAGTTAAGTTGTTTCTACGTCATTAGTGCCACATCTAGAGAGATTTTTAGGTGTCCAAAGGCCCAAAGATTCAAATGAATTGCTAGGAGCTAATCAAGTATCACACCTCAGATGAACTACAGTAACTGGCTGTGCAAGTCAACAAAAAAATGCCATGTAACTCCCAGCAGTTCAGCTCCCTTCACTACAGGGTACACTCACGCCAATTACTTGTGCCTGCCACATATTAAGACCACAGAGCATAGAGACCTCCTGAGGCACAGTAACTTGTTACCTCATACCAACTGTCTCTGCTCTGACTAACATTTGTATTTATAAATATCAATCTGCTTTCAAAGCTCTAGCACCTCAAAAGCCATTGGTGCTTTAACTCTCACCAGTGAAGTCCGCTGAGTGCCGGACGTTCTGCTGCTCTGCATGCCAAGACCCTGGTTTAGCTGAGCATCTCAAGGGCCTGCCTCGAACCTGCTGAGCACAAGCTACCAGGCTTTGTCTGCCAATCAACCCAACAGACAGGCTTGTAGTATCAATGTCAGACTGAGACCAGATTAAAACACTGGGTATAACACACACTTTCGCTCAGAAGCACTAAGAAAGCAGAAGGTGGTATCCCCCACCATTTACATGGCACATGGCTGTCTACAGGTGGGCGTACTCAGGGAAGAAGTAAGAGTCTGAACTGTGTGAGTTTTGGGCCCCTCACTAAAAGAAAGACATCAAGGTCCTGGACCATGTCCAGAGACAGGCAACCAGGCTGGTGATGGGTCTGGAAAGCAAACCTCCCAAGGAGTGGCTGAGGGACCTGGGGGTGTTTAGCCTGTAGAAGAGGAAGCTGAGGGGAAACCTTACCACCACCCACAACTACCTGAAAAAACGTTGTAGAGAGATGGGGTTTGGTCTCTTCTCCCAAGTGACAGGTGATAGGAAAAGGGGGAATGGCCTCAAGCTGTGCCAGGGCAGGTTCAGATTAGACATCAGGAAAAAGTTCTTCACCGAAACGGTTGTCAGACATTGGAACAGACTGCCCAGGGAGGCAGTTGAATCATGATCCCTGGATGTATTAAAAAGAAAGGTAAACAAGGTGCTTAGGGGTATGGTTTAGTAGAGAATGGGTATGGTTGGACTCAGTGATCTCAAAGGTCTTTTTGAACCTAGTGATTCTGTGAGGCTACTCAGCTGAGGGGATTCAAGCCCAGATTCTTTATGTTCTTCTTGGAAGCATAAGGGCATTTGCCTTTCTAAAGGGAATTTATAATAGAGATTATGCTTCTAAAGAACAGTTTAAAAATGTGAACCTCCAGTGAGTCAAAACCTTGGGAAGCAAACAGAAGTCAGGTTCATATAGATTTTTTCTAAATCTCATGACTCCTGGAACCTGTGGCATTAATGACAGTAAATGCAGTAACACCAATGATAATAGATGATATAAAGCATCCTGAAACTAATTTACCCTGGAAATGAAATAAGAAAAAGAAGATAGTTGGACAGCCTATATGAACTGCATATAAACACAGCTCCTTGGTTAAGCTGCAACCAAAAGCCAGACCGGCATGGTCTGGCCGCTGATGCTGCAACCCGAGTGCTTCTTTTGTCAAGAAAGCTTTTGTAATTAATCCTCCTCTTTCTTCAGAAAGACTTTCAGGCTACTTCTAAGTCTCAGTCAAGAGTAGGACTGAAGCTGATTTACACCAACACTCGTTAGCTATAAGCAAAGTAACATTGCAGAGGCTTTAGTTACCACATAGTACCAGGATACCGCCCAGGTTTGTCCAGCTGAAGCCAGATTCAATGCTCTTGCTAACTTCAGTGCCGTGGCTTAGGCTAGATCAATATTTGCAAAGCAGTAGTTATACATGTTGCTATCACACCTCTCACTGCAGTGCAGATACAGTCACAGGTAGCTACGATCATTAGTGCTCCGAACTCACATCGGCACCAAAGCTGGCAAATTGCCTTCTCAACTCTTTGAGACACTGAATTCCTGTGAGCAGGCTAGGTCTTATTAGAATCTATGGATCACAGTTGGAAGGACACTGCAAAGGGGTAAATGACATGACAAAGCAGAGAAGCAGATGGGGAATTAAATTTATCTCAGTGCAAACTGTGCCAAATTTCCAAGACACACTGAAGACTGCTATTTCAAAATTAAGAGATGCTAGACATTTGCTGTGCCACATTTTGATTGCCTAACCTAATGCTCTCATGAACTCAAATTATAGTGAAATTTGAGGGGAAGCAGTTAAGCCACGAGCAACTTCTATTAGTCTGCCAAGATAAATTTTCCCTTTTGATGCACACAACAGTCTTGACCTTTTTCTGAAAGCAATATATTGCATCATAGTAATGTGCAATTTTACTTTGCAATGCAGTTATATATTTAAGGTAAACTATAACATATGCACATGCAGACGCACTGAGAAATTGTTTTCAAAAAAATACTTTGGTGAGCCAAGCATCCAGGGGAGAACCAAGGCTAACAAAATGCTAAAACTTAGAAATGTTCTAGAATTTCTGGAATTATCATCCTCTACTCAGTTTTAGACCTGAAGCTTTCATAAAGCAACAATCAAAAGACCATGCTGCATATGTAGAGGGAAGAGGCTATAAAACAGCAGACTTCCAATCACCTAGACCTGAGCACACACCCCATGCAGAATGGCAGAGCTGGAAGAGCTACTGCCTCTATTATCACTGTTCAGACATCTGCATCTCTTACAACACAAATTTGTTTTATATCTAGCCAGGCTCTTTCCAATGGTTTGGGGTTCTTTTATCTCCCAGTAAGCACATTCTATCTTCAGTTTCAACCTCAGGATAGAAGGCAAAGGCTGAGAGCTTGTGCTACAAATTCCATCTGCAAAACCTCTTGTGTGGGCAGCATCACAAGAAATTCTTCAAGGCAGATTGCAGCTCAGAAGACATTGATGGTTATGTTTGCACAATGTAGTGACAGTAGATATAAACAATGTTTGAGCATGTTTTAAATTTAATTTCAGAGCACATCAACTGTGGGCATCCAGAAGATGGGAACAAACATCAGAGCAGAAGTGCCAGAGTGCTATCACCTCATCTTTGCAACAGCAATTCTCAGTAGCCCTGCAACAAAATTGGTAGAAATTTTTACATCACACACACCCCCATAACACTAGTAGAGCATTTCCTCATCCTGCTGATTAAGCTTAAATGGTTAGACCAATATCACCCACCTCCAGCACAGGACTAATAAACATTGTTATAGTAACACTACTTGCCTTTACAAGCAGTATCACTGTGCTGTGTCCAGAAAAATCAGTGAATAAAAATGGTCACATACATTTGATGATGCCCCATCCCTGGAGGTGTTCAAGGCCAGGTTGGATGGGGCCCTGGGCAGCCTTGTGTAGATCCAGGCCTGGAGGTTGGTGTCCCTGCCTGTGGCAGAGGGGTTGGAACTCTATGATCCTTGGGGTCCCTTCCAACCCAGACCATTCTATGATTTGCTACAGTTGGTTAAAAAGAATACAAAAGTATCTCATGATATAATGACATGGCTACAAGACATGGTACCACACAAATTCAGTATTAAAACATTTCCTTTTTTTTTTTTTTAATAGGGTAGTGAGAGACATTCAGATTTAATTGCACACAAATATAAAACAAACGAAGCAATCCAAGAAACAAACAGCTTTCCCAACTATGGAGTTTTTCTCTTTCAATGCAAAATTCTCTTTCAAATGTAAAATTCACGCTACAGGTTGCAGAAAGGACTATCTTTTTAAGTCAAAGAGTGAGAGACAACATACATCATGCACGAAGGCATCTGTGGCTGATGCAAGAAGCAAAATAAGGAAAGACAACACAGAGAAAACTATGGAGTCTTTGCTGTGGGCTACTGTCAATGGAAAGCTCAACTCCACTGTCACAAAGAACAAGCTGTCGACAAACCCATCGCTGATGGTGGTCTGAGAGCTGACTGGTACTGTTCAAACAATGGGTAGGACCAGCATGAGAATGCAAGTGGAACCCAAAACGTGCTGGTTGATCCCATCCGTGGTTCCTCCCAGAAACATTTTTATGTGGCCTAGCCAGAAGTCAGACCCACATAAGCAAGGGCCCTTAGGCACCCAGTTCCTATTGATTTCAGTGGGAATCAGGCTCCTAAAAGCATTTGTTGGTCTCAGCTTTACAGCTTTTGTACTGCTTTCGGTCTCAGTTTCACTGCTTTTGCTTTGTTCTCAGGGAGAAGCTTTTGTACCACGGTGTTTCTGCCTCAATACTTTTTCAGGACAAAGGTGGGGACATATATGCATGCCTTAGGGATGATTTATGTTCATTTTATAAGGAGATAACCACATAGCCAGCATTTAAAAATAAACAAATCAAGTGGTATAGCATTATCTATGGCTTCTAACAGTACATTGCAGCACTGTCTGGTTATCACAATTCTTTCAGAAACTCTGATACCAAAGTCCAGTATTAACGAAATGCCTATTCTCCTTCTCTTTCCTTCAGGTACCTTTGAAAACTAGCTGTGAGGCTCTGCATTTGTGTGACATTCTAACAGTTCTTTTATACACAAGATGTATTTGGGCATAGTTAACCTGGCTGTCAAGCAGTTTGATCGCACCCATTTATTACACCACAACAGAATGTATTTAAGGTGACTCTCTTCAGAGTTATGTTCTGTTAGTGTCCAACCCCCTTTATGAGACAAGATGATTGAAGAAAAAAAAAAAATCATATGGCATCTATTACCAAAACAAACACATTCCACATCTTGTTTCTGAAATCCTGCATGCTACTCCAGTTACTTAAAAAGAGTTAAAAACCAACAACATACATCAATTCCATTTATTGCCTCCTAGGGTTTTTTCTTTCTTTTTTTTTCCTTTTTTTTTTCTTCTTTTTTTAATTTTTTCTCTTTTTTTGCCTGGCAACAGGACATTACAAAGATCTGATATTCATTAAAAAAATGGAGAAAAGCAACTGGGCTAGAAATCATGAATGTCAAGGAAAACTGAGAATGCTAGCACATGCTGAGTCATGTTCTCCAGCACTTTAGCAGTAATACATTCCAAACCCAGGATTTATCCTAAGAAACTCTGATTGGGAGAAGAAACTATTCTTGTTATGGAAACAGAGATATATGCAAAATGATAACCAGTACTTATATTACTTTCAGTGCTCAAATTCTTATACAGTTTATGGACATACCAGTGTAGACAGCATTATTTGTGCATGCCACTGTGTCATCACAGACCTTCAGCAGTGACAGCTGACTGACAATTTATCTCCTTTTGTATAAATGACACATAGCTACCAGTCAGACTACCCTGCTCCCAAAGACAAAGAAACAAATCTTTGTACCTAGGACAAAGACTTGATAAAATAGGACTTAAAGTGTCATCTGGTCCATTCCTTTACTCCATGCAGAATGCAACTGTTAGGGTTCAAACTATATTTTGGCATTTTTGAGTCTGTATCTAGAATAGCCTAGAAGATGGGTGAAACCAAACCTCCCTCATCCCAGAAGAGGTTTCCACCCCACGAACTAATTTTGGAGGGGAAAAAAATAAAGATGATACTCCAGGAGTTGCAATTAAATTACATGGTTTGGTCTAGGGGAGGTTATTGTAAGATGTACTGTTCTGCCTTGGAAGTGATGCTTTTAGTATGAGAATTCCTGAACACAGGAATGCCTATGTCTTCAGGCCTTGCCATCAGCTAACAACAATTTGCTATACTGCAAGCACAACAGAACAGTTAACAACTGTCTGATAAAACAATACACAAAACTACCTGCTTTATTTTCTGCATCTATTAGAAACGTTGCACCAAGGTACAGTTTTCATTAGACACAGACTGACATATCCAGCTTGCAGGTAAGCAAATATTCCCATTTTAACCAATGAACAATGAGAATTAATGTTTAATATACCAGGTGACAGAAAGGCCATCTGAGGAAATAGATGCTTTGTGTTGCTCCTGAAGACAATGTGATTTGAAGCCTGTTTATGCACAATGTGTGGAATTAACTTTTTTCCCCTCTGAAGAGGGAAGTAATCTGCAATTCTACAGATTACTTCTATGTAAAAAAAACCCCAAAGTGTAAAAAAAAAATTAAAATTAAAGCTAAGCACATTTGCAGAAGTATTCTACTGTTTAGTCATCACTATGAACAAAAAGTTGGTTCTTTGTTAAAGAGGAAATATCACAAATACCACATGCAATGAGTTTCCCAAAATGGTAGCTAGCAGCAGCAGCAAATACGCTTTCACTGTTGCAAGGACCAAAAGACTCAGATGGGCATATGAAATACCATTTTTACTAGCTGCATCTAGCATGCACCATAAAAAGCATATGTTCTCTTTTTAATTTTTCCATTCATACCTGCTCTTCCCTTCCTGTTCCATTTTCTTGATGCTCACTCTCGTTACTTTAGTTTTCAGAACTTCCTTCCATAGGTTCAGTTCACCTTACTTTCAGACCAGCATAGAAGTCACTGCTTTCCTACTGTTCTCAAACAACAATCATTTTGTTCTAGAAAACAGCTGAGGAGCCACAGCTGAAAAAAAACCCCAAACCAACAATCCAAAAAAACCCAACTTGCAACTATTTCAATCCTCTCTTGCACAGCAGCCTCAGGTAATCTGTGATGATTCCACTGCTGGAAGAGCTATGGCAGGGGGAGGATTTTGAAAGGAAACATTAACATTTTTGTATACTATTTCAAAGCAAAGTAAAAATGGTTATGTTTACTTTACCATTAAAAAATAATTGGTTAGAATTTACATGGGCCAGTCTGCCCTGGGTTACAGCTTGACAAGTGTGAGTCTACATGATCTACTTAAACCATTTCATAGCTCATTTTTTGAGCAAGATTACCTTTTAAGTCATTGAAATGACACTGCTAGATAAACCAGTAATCCTGCTGTTTCCATGAGCACTTGTAAAAATATCCTTCAAAGGAGGTTATAAGAAGCCCTGAAGTGACAAGTTCCATATGGGAATTTTCTTTTTAATTACAGAGAATATTTTTATTTTTACATTTAATTTTCAGACTCATTTCAGTTATTCCATGTTTCTTCATCTACAACCACACAGCAAGACATGTTACGGAAGACAGCTGTGAGAACATTGAGAATGGAAAACTTATTTTTGCTTGAACTTTTCTAAGATACCCACATTTACTCTACTGAATAAAAGGCCTTCCAAAATTCAGATACAGAAATAATCTGGGTAGCATAAAACAGTATAAATTTATGAGAAAACCACTGTGGGCCTAATCCTTCAGATTTTCAACTATGACAATAAAAATACAGGAACGGGACTGGTTTATGTAGTAATAGAAGGTGAGGAGGAGAAAGATGTTACCTCTGTGTGCAGGAAGACACAAATTATTCTTATACAACATTTTTATCTACATACATTTAATTTTGCACTTTGAAGTCTTCCATTCCCTTAAAAATAAAATAGAGAAAATACTAATGCCCCTATTAGCACAACACTATCAAATCAGCATTTCTGCCAGCATGGTCATCAAATTATAAAGGTACTAGCAAGTCACAACAAAGTACTCTCCCAGCAGTATGCCAAAGACTTTTACAATTCATTATGAAACCTCAAAATCAGGACAGATACTCTCCAGTAAACTATTGTCATAAATGCATACAAGATGAGATGCAGGTAGAAAGTAGACCATACTTTCAACCTGTGGACAGTATACACAAGCAGAAACTAGCCTGGCTAATTTGTTTAGTAGGAATGATTAAGGCAACTGAGGTATACTAACCTACACAGCTCATGAAAAGGAGCCACAGAAGAAAGAAAATAACCATCTGACCGCTTCTGCCTTTTTCCATCTAGATCTCAGCATCCAGTTTCCTCTCCCAAGCTCTGCAACATTCTAACACCATCTGCTAAAGCCATGTCTTGGAAGATCTCCCAAAGCTTTAACACTGACAACCCTCCCTGGGTGTGAGCTGCAGTTACCAGCATCACACTGATGCAGCTTTCACAGGTAACGTTGTACAGTTCTGTGGGCTTTTCTACATGAGAGTAATTGAGACATAAAACCATATTTCATGAGTTTTACTGAATACATTTGAAGACACTGAGCCTGTGCAAAGGAAAAAACCTTGTACACATTTTCCAAGCTGTGCATTTTGATAGGAAGTGTTCAAAGATGTATGTATTTCATTTATACTGTAAGGATGAATACTCATTCAGGCTATTCATACAGGCTCTCTGGAAGAGCAAGGAAGCATTAAAATAAATTAATTGTAAATAAAATGCAAATGAAACATTAAAAACATAAATCAAGGAACAGCTCAGTTTTTATTTTTTTGTTACTGTTGAATATGGGAGTACAATCAACTATGATAAAAGTTAATTAACTTTTGAACAGTCCAGCCCTTCTACACAGTGCAACAGTGACAATTATCCTTCTGTTAGCAACTTCCATATTGCAGGATAACCTGATCACTATAAAAAGAAGCAAGCATGAAGAAAGAAAGGAAAAGCTAAAAGGAAATGAAGAAACACAGACTTTTGTAAAAACAAGACAACTCAATATATATGAAATGTTTCCTCCAAGTCCCAAATTTTTCCCGTGTTTATGTCCTGTACAAAGTAGCTTTTTCTTTTAAGAAACATTCCTTTCTGAACTTCAACCAGAATCAGGCCACAACCAACATCTCGCTTCCCAAGAATCCTTCTTTATTTGCAGACCTTGCTACAGGTCTGCTCTGTCCTCTACTACTCTCTTCTGTCCTACTGTTGTGCCTCCTTGCAGCTTTTTGGGGGTTACCTGTCTATCTTAGCAGCCCTTGCCTTCACTACCATCTTTGCTTTGATTCTGGCCCTTCACCAGCTGCAGTTCCCTCTCACCCTTAGCACCTCAGTGAGGATGGCACTTCGTTAGCACTCTGTTGGGTGATCCAGCTGTCTACTACTGCTTCTCAAATTAAATTTTAACACATTTTTGTGCTCTGACACAGTGACAATTCACTCACACAAGTGCTAGTTTCGTCTATGCCCCAATATCCAAATATGTGTCTCTCTGCCTTTAACACTTTGCCACCTTTGCCACTTCTGTATTATACTCAGGAAGACTCTCCCATTCCCTGGAATAACCCCATATACCTACACACCCAGGCTGACTCCACCCATTGCCTTACACATCTTGCTTCAGAGTACGTTCTTTTCCCCACCTTCACTCAATCACATCCTCCTCTTCCTCTAGTACTGTTCAACTTTTAAAAATACAAATATGCTACTACTCTTGAGGCCAAAGTTTCAAAGTTCTATTAAAAGTGAGTGTTAGCAAGTAAAAACGTGGAAGTTCCATGTGGGAAGGAGCTATCTTGTGACTGCAGAAAGAAAAGGCACAGTGGAAATGCACATCAGTAAGCAGTTGTCCTGGTTCTGGCCAGGCCAGAGTCAACCTCCCCAAGCAGCCAGCACAGGCGAGCTGAGTTATCCTGGGCTGTTTAACACTCCACCTGACATCACTCTCCCATAGAAGGGGCTTGTCAAAGAGAGGTGATTCTGTGCAGCTCTAGGACAACAGCAGTTCAAACTCACAACCTCAGGATTAAGAGCCCTATGCTCTAGCGCTACCCCAGCCCTTCAAGCCTCCTCAAATCATTTCACAGGTATTTCCTAGTTCACAGAAATTGAACTTAAAGGAACCTGAGCTTTTGTTTAGGACTCACTACAAATTTAGTTTGCAGCACACTGGAAGTACAGTAGGGAAAGACTGCTGACCATGATGCAGCTGAGTGAGTTGCCTCAATCTACTTCAAAATCTTATTCCTATTGTTGGCTTATGCCAAGCTCCAACTGTTGAGTCATCTCTTTCTGCGAACTTTTCTCCCAAATATTTATTGTATAAAGCATTACTCAAAAAGGAAATAACTGAAAGGACAGGGCTTTTTTTATAGCATTTTACATCCGAAATTGCCTACAGTATTTTAAGTCTATTCACTCAAATATGATGAGGTAAAACCAAGTGAAAGCTCATAAGGTTAATGGTCCCTAACACAAGCATGAATTTTACAGTACATTTAGAAGTGAGAATACTGAGGCAGTTTCTCTGCATGAATCTAAATCACTGCAACAGGGAAGTTGGTAAAATAACTAATCCTTCACTAAAATAAACGAACATCTCTGTATAATCCATGAACATTATATTTAAAAACTGTTTGAGACAGCTAGTTTCAGCATGAATTTTAAATGTGTGTAGTAAAGCACTTGTACTACTTGTTCATTCTTTGTATTTAAGACTTTATTACATAAAAAGAGGCCTGTACATTGAGTTCAGCTGAGGACAAATGGAGTGGCAGACATTACTTCATACTTAAATGGGACTGGTCCACTGCTGTTGAGCCAGGAAAGCGTAGAACTGGAGTTCATATAATACAGTTAGTATGCCATTTTGCAGCATTTCACATTGAAATGGCCTTATGATCTCTAATACTGGGGTGTTGCTCACAGATGAAACTGTGAGTTCTCACAAAGTATATCCCAATTCTACGATTGGAGCTATTCAGGTCATATTCACATACACAAAATCCCAAAGGACTTTTGAAGACCAAGGTATGAATGTGACACAAAGCTTATACAAAGAGGATAGTACTTTCTGAAGAAAAAGAGATAAAAGAAAACATCATCGGGATAGTCAGAGAAAATTGGATTAAAAATAAAGGAGGGGGGGTAAAGGCTAAAAAACACACACTCAGCAATTATATGATGGAATTTTAATTCATGTGTTCAGTTTTCACATATTTTACTGGACTCTGGTACCATTTGTGATGCATCTCTAGACATTCTCTGTGCTTTTGTCAAAAATTTTGGACCTACTATTGGGGAAAACTAGTACCCAATTGCAAAGTCCTCTTCAAGTCCCATTTCAAGGCAAGTATCTTTAACAGCTGATTTCAAGGGACATGTCACCACTTTGAATGGTGACGAATTTGCAGTTGCAAATACAACTGACCTCTCACGTAATCAGGACATGAATTGTGAAGCCTTCGAACCATCTAAATTTGATTCATTCTCGGTCAAGTCCTAAACCTTATTCCAATCTTAATTTACACCATAATAACCCTGTGTCTTTTAAAACTCAAAATTACAAGATCTGTAGTAAAGCATTGCCCTAGGTGGGTCAGTCTTATATGTTTCCTGCTAATTCTAGCAGTCCATGAGGTCCTCAGTCTCTACTAAGGCAGAAAAGAGACATGATAAACAAAGAACCACAGAAACCATGTCCACAGTTGCCATTACAAAAATTGGAGAATTGGGATTATGCCTGTTTTAACAGGCTATTTGTGACACATTTTATGCTTTCAGTGATTCACTGCTATGGTCAGAACTGTCTTTCTTATACACATAGAAAGATGCTTTATCTAAACTTTAAAAATAATTAACAGCAAGGCTCAGGAAATAAAATATAAAATCAAAAGAAGCCTCCCCCTTTTAATATTAGTATGTGCTGTGAAAAATGGTAAAACTGACTGCAAAAATTAAATAAGAAATAAACTTCTACAAACTCTTGTCCTGGAGTTGTACTTTAGCCTATAATTTATATAAATGTGGCTTAAGGATCAAGATACTGTGTGTCTTAAGAAATTTTACAGGTTTTTTCACTTACTCTTTGCCCACAGTGAAAATATTAAGTCCTCATTCAGAAGAATCAATTTTAATTTAATCAGAAGTGTTACCCATTTATTACTCATTTACCCCAGGAAAATCAATATTAAATTCTATTCAATGGAAAATGAAGCTTTTAAAATCAAATTTTAGTTCTTGTAATATGAGTAAATGTTGAAATTTTTTAAGTTCTCTACACTCCCACTTGATCACTTGAGAATGAGACAAACTCAACACCATCCCTAAAAATTCACACACAGGTTCACATAAACAAGGAAGCCTGAAGATAAAGCTGAAAGTAACTTTTTAAGAAAACTTGTGATATATTATGACATTATAGCTCTATATTTAAGTCAACTAAGATTACATGAGCCATTGTATCCAATTTGGCAAGTGAGTTAAAGTTTTAAAGCTTGCACAAGCACAGTGGAGGTTTAGAATTTGTTGTGTTAATTATTTAATTTAATAAGGCAACAAATTAAGTAATACAGCAAAAGTAAAAAAAAAACCCCAAAAACCTAAAAAGCAGCCTTCAGGCAGCTAAAGAAACAATTACAACACAATTACATTGCCACACAAAGAGACATAGTCTATCAATACTAGCAACAGACAGACCAGAGAAATCCTACAACAGTAATGACTTTCCTCTTCTTCCTGAGAAAGGTTTAAACACCACAGCATGGAACATTTTTTTCTGTGGAGGAGTCCAAAAGAGCTGAATTCCCAAATTCAGGGAATAGCAAACTTTAATAAAACAATGGACCAACTCTTACTGTGGTTCAACTTTACAAGCAGTAACAATGCAAAAAGGTATTAATTTACAGCATGCTCACACTACACACCATTCCCATCAATATTTTAACATCTATAATCAAGAAAATAGTAAAACCAGAGTGCCGTTACGCTGAAAGATATGAAGCTGTTAACACACAGCTCAATAAGGAGTTGCATTTCAGAATCAAACACCCTCAGGCTTTGATTTGAAACTGCCCACATTTGTTGTCTTTCAGGACATAGTTCACTCACCATTTACTCAGCTTCTACTGGGAGTGAGGAGTAGCTATGATAACATAGTAACAGACACCTAATTTACTAAGGTTGGGAGGAACTCCAGCAGGAAAACCTGGTTTTATCCTGTGTAACACCATTTTTCAATTTATCTGCCTAAAATTTGGGAGAGAGGTTTTAAATCACTGTTAAGGAAAACTATAGCACTGGTGAATGCACGCTCAAGGCTTCATGCATATACTGGACTCCCCCCATACTAGCTATATGAGGAGAAAAAAAAACAAACCTTCTCAAGAAGATAAACAGGTAAGTTTCAGCAGATATTTATCAAAACACGCAATTTAACTGATTTAAATAATAAATATGAATTGTGGCATAAAGAAAAACACTCAAAGCATGGGTCAGAGAAAGAGCTAGAAGTTCTCTTCTTGGCTGTTGCTAATTTGAAGCTTACTGGATCTCAACAGTCCAACCATCTGTCCATTCTGATGGTCTTTCTCAAGTACAAGTTCTATCTCAGAGAACCTAGAAATTTTCCAGAGACAGTTTGTCAAAATAAATGCAATCCTTCTGTCAAACTTCCTTTTCTAGGGAGAAAAGAACCTGAGAGAGTCCTAGCTAGCTCTAGTAACATATTTCTGTTTCACTCTGTCCCTCATATCCATGCCATTTTATTGTAGTCATGCACAGAAGACATATTCCACTTGCTCAGAAGCTGAGCAACAGAACCCCAAAGCATATGGAAATCACTAGGCTAAAATCCAGAGCCACCATAGTGATTTCCTACTGTTATCAACATGTAAGTTTATATGCAAATCTTCTGGCCGCCCACAAACTGTCTTTGCAGGATCCTCTATGTGAAAAAAACAAACCAGGCACACGTTTGCGCCTCTGAGCCCAGCAGAGCGCTTACGCGCAGCCTCAACGCTACCTTCTACTGGCCCTCTTAACACCAGGAGGTTCAACTGTGAAACTGCAGGCAGCTCTGGTGTGTATATTTAGTAGCAGCAGCTAAACCACAGTCTGATACAAAAGCACCGAAATAAAAGCGATAATACCAGGCCCTACTGTAATTTGGCTCCAGTGCTGGTAACACATTCTGTCACCACACAGCCTCTTAAAAGAGAGAGCGATGATCAGCTTGCATGCCTAGTCTAGGTGTTTTCAATTAGCCCATAAAAAATGATAATGACTAACTATGATTCAAAATTGGTGGGGTACCTATTATGAGTCCACTCCACCCATACTGACCTGTAGAACTGATCTCTTTTTTAAAAGCTGCTTTGTGCAAGAAAGGTTAAGCCTGACTAAACACATCAGGGTCAAAAGCCAACGTTTTGGAATGAAACCTTCAGATGAAAACAGCGGAGAGAGGAACATTCAGGGGTTTTTACTGCTTTCTCTGCCACCACACCTTTGCAGTAATCACTTTTTCCAGTAAGTTGGTTGAAGCCTGCAACGTAACAGCACTCAGAATATTGCTCAGATATTTCATAAACCGCCATGCTCCAATACGGAGGTTTACCTTTGAAATTCAACCAGACCTAAGAGTAAAATTTAAGCATTGCTTATTTCTCACATGGAATTACCTCTAGCAATTATGTTGAGCACTTTTTGAACTTGCAGCTACGAGTAGCTTTGTAACTCCTACTTAGCACAGTTCCTCCAAAAGCATGGCATGGCCAAGCCTCCATTGTTTTTCCTGCCACAAATTACTACATTTTTCTACACAGTCAAAAAAAGGTGTCACTATCAGACAAGCTTTTCTACTACATTTATATAGTGTCCTATCAGAAATAGGCAGGCTCAAATAGTCAGTAACCTGGCTACACAAACATACCAAAACAAACATAATAAATAAATGACCTGTTCTGTGGGACTCAAGTGCCAAGTCTGGCCAAGCATACTTCCGTTAGATTAAAAGATTGCTTAAATGGGAATCCATCCTTCCACTTTTGATGCCTCTGTTAATAATACTACCATTCTATTATTAACCTGGCTTCTAAGAGACACGCTCTGCCAGAAAGAACTACGTGATTTCGAGGTATGAGATTTCCAACTACCAACTCTTTCCCTCACCCCATTGTTGGAAAACATGCTCCACAGTAGATTTAGACAAACAGAACACATGTCCAACTCTTGGCAACCCAGTTTAGGGTCCCATTTCCTCTGGACCTGAAGGTACCTGTACCTTCTCTGTGCCTGGAGCAGTTGATATTTGGTACAGGCTTGCTACTCTGCTATGGAAGTGATAAGGACTTAACCACAGATAGACTTCCAACACAATTCAGGTATTTTCTCAATATTGATTCAGTGAAGCCCTGTTCTCCCAAGCCAAACTCCTCAAAGGCTGTATATATTTACCCCTGTTTATTCAGGAAAAATAAAGAATTCCAACAAAGAGCTTGCTTACACTACTGCAATCTTCATAGAGCCACACTTACAACTTTAAACATTTGCAGGTAAAGCAGGATTTCACTACAATCACTGGAAGGCCTAACTTAATGAACAAGCCCAGTAACGCATAGAGTCTCTCCAAACTACCTCCACTGACACCAAAAATATTCTACTGTCAGAAAACCTGAATAACAAGAATATTATAGCCATGAATTCATAAATAAGGAGGAGAAAATACTATGGATCCAATTGTGAAATGCACTGCTCACACGAATATATTATTATAATTTATTAACATAAAACTAAAAAATAGGACACCCCACCAACAAGACCCTGTACATTAAGGAGCTTCAACACAAGTTTAAGATTACATAATCTCAGAGAATTTGAAATTCACAACAACAATCATATTCATAGAATCATAGAATGGTCTGGATTTGAAGGGACCCCAAGGATCAGAGAGTTCCAGCCCCCAGGGACACCAACCTCCAGGCCTGGATCTACACAAGGTTGCCCAGGGCCCCATCCAACCTGGCCTTGAACACCTCCAGGGACAGGGCACCCACCACCTCTCTGGGCAGCCTGTTCCAGCACCTCACCACTTTCTCTGTAAAAAAACTTCCCCCTAATATCTAATCTAAACCTTCCCTCCTTTAGCTTTGATCCATTACCCCTTGTCCTGCCATTGTCTACCCTTTTAAATCCATACTTATGTTAGAAGTCTGGCAAAATCCTTAGTATTTTAGGTTGTCTCTACAATAAAGATAAAAGAGTTTGCATCAGTTAAAAAAAAGCCTTCTTCAGGTACTTATAGCAAAGTTGAGTATTGTCAACCTAGCTTTATTGTAGAAGCTCAATAATGTATGCTAAACAGTTCTGTAAAATACAACTTATTCTATTTTCCTAAAACAGGTTGAATTTGAAGCAAATCCAAACCAATCACAATTCACCAAACCCATAAAAGCACACAAAAACATACAATATTCTTATCATATACAAATAAACATGCTCAGATGTCTACCCTCAAAGAGAACTCTATTTAACTGATTTCCCCCTTTTCATTCACCAGAGAATATCATATCTCCTCCTCCTCTGTAAGCATTTAATGCAACCCCCTATCTTTACTGGAAGGGGCCCTCTTACCAGGTATCAAAGCAAGGTTAACTACACTTTTTATAAAGCTGGATTGGCAGACAGTAATTATGTAATTGAATACAAGTTGTTCAACAATAACAAAGCAAAGGAAAAGTTATTTGCTGACAGCTGCAGCAAAGCTCAAGATTCACCTGAAAATACAGGAGTCCTGAGGATGGGGAACGCAACCCTTATTGTAGAGAGCACGTACATGTGTTCTCTCTAAAGTGCATTTTACAACAGATTCAGGTGAAGATCTGGCTCTAAGGGAAAAGACAACGTGGGAATAACTACATAAAAGCTGCTTTATGCAGAAGCATGATTTAGAAATGAGTAAGTGTTCCATTTTTTAAAGTTAGTTCTCTCTGTGTTCAGTGTTTACCAGAAGCGAGTGTGTGTATGATTTGGCAAGCCTTTTGCATATTTTTTGGCACTTAAAAGTATTTTAAGACTAATGCTGGCATTTTCATAACTGCTAAATCATTAGAAAGATGACATTTTAAAGTCTGCAGGGAAGTTAGCTTGGCACTGTTCTCATGTGCTTCCTTATAGCTAACCACATAGTAGTGTAAAATCTCAGAAGAATCACTGCGCCCTCCTATTGTATCTTGGTGGAGCGAGTCACCTGAAGTAACTACAAACCAGATGAGTACTCGCCCTTTCCACATATCAAAACTTCTTCTATTTAAATTCAGTTAGGATTTTTTTTTCCTAGGTTTGGGAAAGATGTTAACCGGCCTGGTTGTCAGGTTCACATTGCCAGCCTCCACACCAGTCATCCTAAATCCTGCTGAAACAATGGCCTGGGGGAGAGCTGCAGGGAGCCTTTCACTGGGCTACAATGCAACCGAGTGAGGATTTACAGTAGCAAAAGCCCACACAACGCAGCACCACAGAGATGCATTTTCAACACACAGTTTGCCCCTCAACTTTTGGATTTCTGTGCCTGTTTAACTGTTGACTAACAAAGAAATGTTAGAACCATAGCAGAACCAATTATCTTCCAGAACAAGAACAACTAAAGACACTGGTTTCCCTCACATAAAGAACTTTAATTAATTTGATGTGCTATTTGTAGAGATGAGACAAAAATATCTGAGTATCTACTTCTCTTCAGAACAAACGTTAAGTAGAGGACTGAGAGTACCTCCAAAGCAAATATTTAATTTTTATTAACCATAATAAACTAAGAGTGGAAAAGAAAGTTACATAAAACTTGCCAGAACATAGTTATTGAACACTGCAGTTTCTAATCTCAGCACTAAATATAGGTCAAGGGAATTGGAAAATTTAATTACTCTGTAAATTTTTAAACCTGTTTGTTTCTTCTCAAGGAAAAGAAAATTGTTCCCTTGCATCTAAGCAGACTTCACTCAAAGTGCAACTACACCTGAGTGGAAGTTATTTTTGCCTGAATGTAGTGGGTTTTGAAATTCCTTTAAAGTGTCTTTACATCCTGCACCGTACACCCAGCTATGGTTCATACTCATATTCACAGTATCATCAGTTACTTTGCAACTGCTATAGCTACAGCACAAAACCCAGACACTCTTCAAAACAACAACAAAGAACCCCACCTCTGAATAAAACAGACCTTTGGTACCACACTGTAGCTGTTCCTTTCACTAACATATCCCATGCAGTCATCATTTGATACCCAGTATTCACACACTGCATGAACAGAACACGAAGCAATGCATCATTACAGAACTATTGTGAATAGAAGTATGTGATAGCATTGTAAATGTTAATTATTTACTGATGATCTGACTGGTTCACATAGTTGTTGCTGACTTCTGCGTAGAGACAGACTGTGTAACTTAGACTTACAAGAGGAATGAATACTTTAAAAAAATACAAAACCCCTTGAAGATTCAAGCCTCTTGGTGATTCTAAAAACCAAGGGCTGCTTAAGAATCCCATCTCCAACAACAAAAAATAATTACAGGCATTTAACTTTAAATTAAAAAAAAAAAAAGCTGCATCTCCCAGAACAAAATCCCTCAATGCCCAAAACTTTCTATCACTTTACTTTTTAGGATTCATCTATCATTGCTTTTTAATTTTTTTTTCCATATTCACAAAGATGTGTTTCTTCTGTTTTGTAAAATAAGAGCCTAATAGGCAGAAGCTGACTCTTTTCACCACAACAAAGAGCGCCCCAATCAATATACAAATCATTGCAGTTGTTATCATGCTTGAGGATACGTGGACTAAAAAGTGTAACTGGCTGTCCTGTCTCACAGAACTCTTTCTTCGGCTCTCCCCTCTGTGATACGTGACGAAGAAACCACCGAGTTTCACAACAGAGATAGGATTTGTGTGTTGTGTTCTGATTTGGCAGTCAAATGTTTTGTTTGTTTTTTGGGGGTGGGAGGGATGAGTTGTACAGCAGTGGAAAACCTGACCTAAGCTCATCTGATCTTTGGACACTGCTCTCGTTAAGTTTAAAGCCTACTTTTGAACTTCCTCCAATTGCGTGAGAGGTGAAGCCTTCCAAAAAAGAGAAGATAGTTCAGGAAGACCCACATTGAGGACTCAAAACACATTTGTCTCAGGGCGAGTCCTGAAACAGTAGTTTGAAGAACAGAGCAAAGCAAAATTACTTGCATCATAATGGTCTATTTAAAAAAGCAGACCAATTTTAAGATGTTTTTCAATATATATACATTGCATGAATGTGTATCTATGGTGTTTGTAAAGATGTTTTTAAAAGGGAATGCAATGAAGATGGCAAGGTCATACATGAAAGTCATTGAACCAATATTTCATAGACTTAACTGTGCAATCTAGATAGATGGATAAATAAATAAAGAGTAGATGAGGTACTAAGGGATATGGTTCAGCATAGGATGGGACCAGCTGGCTTCCTTCTTCTGTATCATAGGCAAGTTTATGTGCACAGGCATCAAAATCATGTTTTTGTTCCTCAGCATTCTCAAAGGTTTCAGATCTCAACCCCTTAAACTTTGAATTCAAATTTCAGATTACAATTGAGTAATGGTCTTTCCCCTCATGAAAAAAAAAAGAATCTATCCTGGCCAGGGATCCATTAAGTAACTACCAAAATTATATGCAGCCTGAGGCCTGGGTGCTAACAGGTAGTAAATAAATGGGACCTGCATTCACACAGAACGAGGAGGGAAAGAAGTCTGATCTACCACTCCATTTCCTAAGTGGCAAAAGTGGCACAGGTTTTAATAGGAACGGTATGTTTATACAAGTAATCAATGTGTAAAAGCAAATTAAATTTTGAGTTTTGGATATTTGACACTATAGTTCATTATAACTTTAACAAAATCATATAAGTCAATACAATCTGGCTTTCCTTCCTTCAGCTTCCATGGTTTTCAAGCATGATAGTGCACTAACTCATTGCACTTTGCTCACGTTCTAAAGAACAGAAGGTCCAAATTTCACTAAGGAGCAGAGTAACCAGTGATGACAAACCAACCTCCTATCAATGCATGCCACAAAAAGCATACAAAACGTCTGGCTTGTTACAGATCAGAAATATTATTTAAATTTAAAAAAGAAAAAAGACATTTTAGGAATTAAAAAGATAGGTGCTCCGAAACAAGAAGAAACGTGCAGGATAGAAGTTTAAAGTCCACTCTAAAAGCAAAGGAGTCTACTAAACATCAGTAAGATTCAGATGAAGGAAAAAGTTAATGGAAGTTTGGATGGGTGGTTTCTGTAAGTGTCTGAGCTCACAGTACCTTCCATCTGCCAACACAACCAAGCAATCTTTCATGAGCAAGCATTAAGTGCTTTGATGGCTACATGCAATTGACAGCAATCCAGGGGCATTGATAACAGCAGCATTTCCTTGTTTTGCTTTTGGGTTGGGTTTTGCGGGTGGGTTTCTTTGTGATGATAATGAACACTCCAGGGCTTTCGACCCTACCAGACTGACAGAAAAGGTATGTGAAGTTTTTTCCTGGCCCACTGGCAGCATTGCAGAGGCCTTTTGTCCATCTCCAGCTCCCAAATAATATTATATAAACAAGCAAACAAAAATTAGCATGGGCTGCCTGGTTTTCCAGCCTGTCCACACCAGAATTATTTGAAAACCGGTATAATTTATACTGATAAAGCTACGCTCTTACTGTGGTACTCGAGCCACGAGCATCCTCCACCCACCGAGCCTCGCAGAAGGGAGAGCCGCCCTGCCTCGCACACCTACGCCGGGCTCTCTGCCACGGAGCCTGCCAGCAGAGACCGCATCCCTTCCGCGCTCGGAGAGCCGCGCTGGACTAAGGCCCAGCGCCGCTGGAGCGGCGCCTGCGGTAGCCCTACGGACCCGGGGGAGACCGACCGCGGCCCGGCGCCGCGCCCGCTCCCGCCCCCACCCCACGGGGACATCGGGTCTCACAAGCCCCTGAGGTAGCCCTGCCCCCCCCCCACATTCGCCCCGGTTCGGCAGGGCAACCGCAGCCGGTGGGGCAGAAAGGACAGACAGCGAGGATAGACCCCGAGCCGCCCGCCAGCAGCCCTGGGCGGCACGGGAGGATTCCTGTCAGCCCGCGGCGCTGTCAAGGAGGGCGGGGCGGGGCCGGGCCGGGCCAGGCTAGGCCGGCCTCGCCTCGCACCAGGCCCTTCACCCCTACCCGCTCCTCTCAGGGGCAGACACAGCCCCCGACCCTGGCGGAGCCCCACCGGTGACTAAGCACGCCCGCCGCCGCGCCGTGACCGGCCTTTTACCTCCCCTCCCGCTCCCCGGGCTCCACCCGCCGGCGGGACCCGCCTCTCCCTCACCCCCACCCTCGTCCGCTGCCGCGCCCGGCGCCTGCGCGGTGGTGCGCGGCGCGCAGGAATGTGCGTTACAGTTAAATAGTGGGCGCAGGGGCGGCCGCCGCGGCGCTCGGGGCCGGCGCGGGGCGGCGGCTGAGGAGCGAGTCGGGCTGAAGCCGAGCAGGGCGGCGAGGCAGCCTCCATGGCGCGGCGCGGCTCCTGGGGCGGTGGCAGCGGCGTGGCGCTGCTGTGACAGGAGCTTGGCAGCTGGGACCGGCCTTCCTCCTGCCCCTCTGTCGAGCAGGGGCCCCGCGCCGGCGTGCCGGAGGCGCGGCGGCGCTCGGAGAGCGGAGCCGTGGCGGCGGCGGCGGCGGCTGGCGGCAGCCGGTGTGTCACCGCCTCTATGATGAAATTTAAGCCGAACCAGACGCGGACGTACGACCGGGAGGGCTACAAGAAGCGGGCGGCGTGCCTGTGCTTCCGCAGCGAGCGGGAGGATGAGGTGAGCCCGCCGAGCACGTGGGGTGGGGGGCGCCGGGCCCGGTGCGGGACTCCCGCTTCTCTGGGCCCGCCGGTGCCGCGTCCCTTTGTCCGTCCGGGGAGCGCGGGCCGCTCCCGGGGAGCGACCCCTTCGCGCACAGACACACACACAGACACAGTTGTGCCGGTGCTCTTCTCCCCCGCCCCCTCCCGTCCTCGATCCGGAGGGAGGACTAACGCGGCGGAGCTGTGCGGACCCCCAGCCCGCGCCCTACTGCTGGCAGCAGCGGCGGAGGGCGCCCCGCTTGCCGGGCCGTCCGCGGGGGCGGGCGCGGCAGCTCCGCGGCGCAGCGCGCCGCTCGCCCACCATCTTGGGGCGGCGCGGGGCGGCGGGGCGCGGGCCCACGTGCGCGGCGCCCGCCTTTGTGCCCGGCCGCGGCGGCAGGCGGGCGGGGGGGGAGGGAAGGGAAAGGGAAAGGGGAAGGACGGGGGGGGGGGGGGGGAGTGTTGGCCCCCCGGGGCCGTATCGGACGCCGGCTGCAACTCCCGGGTTGTTATCCTTTGTGCGCCCGCGACGCGCGCAACGCCGGGTAATGTATAATGGCGCATCGAGGGCAGGGCTGGCGCTGCCCTTAGAGCGAACACACACACACACCCCCCGCCATGCTTTGGGAGGAGGAGAGGGGTGGTGTGTGAGGGTAATTGAATAAAAAATGAAAAATAAAAAGTAATAAAACCCCTGGGTTTGTGAAAACCTGCGCCTCGGTGGGTGCTTCCCACCAAGAGAGTGGAGAAGGTGCTCACATACATGTGTCCCGTGTGGGGGGGGCGGGACGCGGGGTGTCGCGGCCCTGGCTGCGGGGGACGGAGCGCGGCAGGGCCTTTGCGGTGCAGCGGGATCGGGAGGTGGCAACGCAGCCCTCTTACGCCGAGCCAAGGTCACTTGCGCCGGCCGCTGCCGGGGAACTTCGCTGGTGGCTTCGTTGCACAACGCGTCTGTAGGCTGGCTGGGGCTGGGAGCGTGCCCTCTCCTGACTCTCCTTTCGTCGTTTGGGGTTTGGGGCGGGTGTGTCTTGGGGTTTATACTGGGGTTTGGGTTTTTTTTTTGGGGGGGGGGGGTGTTGTTGGGGTCTTTTTTGGGGGGGTTCTTTACGTGCAGGAAGAAACTAGTGTCCTACTTCGACTGTCAGTATGGCAAGTACTTATTTTTAAACATCTAATAAGGAATAGAAGGGAGGAGGGAGAGGCCTGATCTCAAACCGTTGGGGTCAGGCAAAATTTTCACATGGTGTTCTGGTATATGTCATGCCCTGCAACGTTACAAACACAGCATTGAGGCCACGCTGATCAGCTCTGGCTAGTAATATAAAGGAGAGGGGTGCCCAGCAGGAATCCTGCTAGTTCATGCTTTTCTTTGCTGTCAGGCAGCACTGCTGGATGCTGCAGTGTGCTTCCCCATCTGTGTCTCTTCTGTGTTTACCTTTGGATGCTGCTCCAGCTCCACCTTGCTTGGGGTTCAAATACCAAATCCACCAGAACAGCTCTCTTGCACCAGCTGTGGTTAGAAATTCATGGTTGGGGTCACCGTTGTCAGTAATTTCCCCTTACTCTTCATTTTCTGCTTCAACTTCTAATATTCTCTTTGGGTCTTGCATCTGAGCGAGACCCTTGGTCGCTTCAAAAATTGTGTCTAAGGACACCCTCTGAGGCTTCAGATGGCGGTAGCAGCTTTGCTGGGCTGCGTCGGAAGGCTGGATGCCGACACTTGTCGCACTGGAGCAGTTTGGGGTTTTGCAGACGGAGCACCTGTATGGCTGGCATGAGGCTGGGCCTTGGCATTGTCCGAGTAGGCATGCTTGAAGATTAAATTAATGGGATAACACCGAGTCTGATTTGGGATGGAAGCTAAGCCTGTGGAAGCAGTTCAAATCTTTCAGATATGTTGTTTCCAGAAAAGCAGTGGCAACATCCTGAACTCACTTAGCTGTTTCCCAAGTTTCAACTCTGCCAGTATCAATACAGAACCTATCCCATGGAGATTTGATGCCTGTGATTAGCTTGTATCACCAGCTATGTTCCCCAGATTGGTTGGATGAGGCTTGCTTCTGTTCTTGAATGCTGTTGTCTTCATATGTTTCTGTGTAGGCCTACTTCAAACTCCATATAAATTTCTTCAGTTCTCTAGAGGTTTTCAACTGACCTACATCTCCAGGGACCTTTAAAATGCACAGCAACTTCTAGTGTAAAGGAGCACAAAGTCTGTGCCTAAGTGACTTGAGTGAGACAAGGGGAACAGCAGACTCATGTAGAAGCTATTGGGGGAGGAAATAGTTTTAATAATTATTTTAATCCACAGTGTTACTACCCCCTAAGCAAAGGATTGCTCGTCATTGGAGGAGAGACTACAGAAAACTGAAAGCAATCTTGAGCGATGCATTTCTTTTTAGGAATCCTATAACAAGAAATAATTAAGAAACCCCAAAAACTGGAGATCCTGCCTGCAAGACTCCATAGATCTCGTTCTACTTTTCAGCTGGTTGGTTTTTATCCAGAGAAATGAGTATCTGCTGCCATCTTCCAACACAAAGCTTGGAATTAACCTGTCTTCCTGCTTCCTGACTTTGAAAGGCCGGTCTGTATCCAGTTGTGCCTGTGCTTTAGCTTTTTTCCTCCTTTCTTGCAATTTGCTTTCTGACATATTTGTAGACATCAGTAATTCGTTGCTTGGTACTCTTGTGATGGACTTGAAGTCGTGGAGCCTTGTCTCCCAAAACCAGTTTAGCACTTTCATCTCCTTCAGTTTGACAGCCGTAACTTTTGAATGTGGGTGACAGTTGTAGTTGCTTTAGATGAAATTTCACTGTGTTACTCATGCTTCTCCAGCCATAACAGAGAAAACAAAACCAACCCCACGTTGTGATATGACCCACCTTTATCACGATTGTAAAGTTGCCATGTAGTCATCTTGTGATTAGTTGTGTAGGTAAGTGTATAGGTTGTTCCCACCTCGTGAACTCTCAGATTGTATGAGAAATTCTTAGTGTCCCACCCATCTCTCACACACAATATGTTCTTAATCAAACGTTCTGCAACTTCAGTGTGATACTGATGGACACTGCCTCTCAGTCTGGAGACTTACAGATTTTGGTAACAGTTTGTTGTGATGGTGACCAATGACAAGCTGGTTACTAAAACATTTAATATTTCTGGTTTTAAACACCTTCTTTTAAAATCTGCATGTTATGGCTTTGTGGTCTATTCCCTATCCAAATTGCACTTCTCATGTTACATTTGTTGCCTTGTTGAAGGTCGTGTTACAGCTGAGTTTTATGAGGCAAGATGTGAATTGAAAAAGACTGGTAGCAAAGAATGGGGTTGTTTTTGCAAAGCCAAGTTGTACAACCGCTCTTTTTCGAGTCACTTCTTAATTTCTTTGTTTGAAACCTAGGTGGGCTTCAGAAATTCAGTCTGGTGCCCCCTGCAAACAGTTTGAAATACAGCTGCTGTCCTCCTGCTCTCAGCTATAGCACAGTTAGACTTACCAGCAGCCTTTGCTGCCAGACTGAAAACTGTTGAGTCAGTTCTCTTGGGTGTTACAGGCTGGTAGCTGGGCTTGCCCGCAGTCTCTCAGCCTGTCAAGAGCTTCTGCTTTGTCCCTGGAGCTGGTATTGCAGCTGAAAGCACCTACTTATGAGATGACTGATGGCTGTCCAGATGCAAAAATCCTCCCTTCCTGTTTCTTTCTTAATCTGGAAGAGATTCCGCATGTGCCAATTTACTGCTGTGTAGCCCATTTTGGTTTAGATTTTGTAGCTTTTGTGCCATGATACTGTATGATTTATTTAAAAAAACCCAAACAAACCCAAAGCCAACCAACAGAATCCTGGATGAAGTCAAAATAGCAGAGTAGTGGCCAATAGCTTTGGATTTCTTTTTTCTGGAGTGTTTTAGAAGATCTCTTGGACTACTGTCCTTAAAGTGTTACCTGTTTTGGCCTCTCAATGCTGTCATTTGGGCTGAGGAGAGAGAGCAAGATGGCTGGGTATGAGCTGAAGTGCTGGCTCCTACTGTTGTTCTTAATGGAAATGAAGCAGTAATTGCAGGCACTGTCTGCCCTTTGAAGGAAGAAAAATATGCTGGAAATTAAGCAGGAGAAATCCCATGAAAAATGAAACACATCTATGTGGGCACAAAATGGGTGGGGGCTGCTGGCTTTTTGCTTTGAACAAGCAAGAAGCTGTTAGGTGTGTGTGAAAAGCTGATGGCATTCAGCAGACTGGGATGGGCTGGTGGATTCGTGTGTGCGAGGAAAGGCAGGTCTCTGCTGAGCAAGTAGGAGGTTGGGATGGCAGCTTTAGGATAAGCCCAAAGCAGGACATCTCAGCACTGTGAGGACTGACTGCTTCTGCACATTGGAGTCACCTATAAATACTCTGCAAACACTGGTTTTGCATTAACTGCTGCTGGTTTAGGGTCTGGGTTGAGGGTAGGCAAGGAAATACTTACCTCAAAGTAGAGAACAGGGCAGACCTTTGTTACCATTTGCTCTGCTTTAAACTTTTTTCTAGTCATTTCGATAACTAAAACAATTTTAAAAGCTAATTTAATTTTTCTTCCATCTAACTAGATATTATGCAAACAAATGAACAGTTATTTTTAAGTACTTTGAATATAAACCTTGAGTGCTTTTTAACTACTTTGGCATCTAACAGTGCTTTATGTAATAGAATATAATCTTGAAAGCCCTACTTTAGTGTTCAACCAGAAGTTGCAAGTGGCAGATCTGAAAAATAGCTTCATACTCAAAAAATAAGTGTTTAATCTCTTCAGTTTTGAAGTTTGCCTTTTTTGTTGTTCAGTCTTGTACAAGAGACAAAAATAGATGGGATGGGTTTCCTGTTACAGCAGAGAGGATGACTGTATTGTCACATACTTATGGAAAATATAGAATTTTTGTGCTTTGTTTTCTGTAGCAAGGCATATACTTGCATGTTAAGTGTTAATTAAGAGTTAAAAATGATAAGCTTCTGGTATTGTATCTAATCTATTTCTTGGGCTGTGGAATGGCAAGATTTAAGAAACCCATGCTTAATTCACCTGGTTCTAGTGGTGACTTTTATTATTTTAAAAATGATAGTAGTGTTCTTCAGTTTCTTACAGCTGTTGCTTTGTATTAGCAATGGTTCTATTAAAGGGTAATAAAGGAAAGAGTAAAATGTTAGTTTTATTTACATTGGTCTAAATAGACCAAAAACTAGAAAGACCTGTTGTAATGTAACCTGTTGTATAAAACCAGGGCCCAGAAATGTCACCTGGCTACCCTGGCAAAATGGGGTGTTCTAGGAATTACTGCAAATGAACTTGAATGGTGATGAAAGATCTTTTCAGCTTGACTTGGAATTTGTCACTTGGTTTCTTAATCCTTCAGTGTAAGCTCTCAGGTGTGAACACACAGGTAACATGTGCTTTAAAATAGACTTGGAGTATGACCATGGCACCATGTTTAAGGCTGGCACTCTTCCCAAAGCAGTGTATGGAGTGACAGAGGTTACCTAGCTTGCTTTACAATTCCCTAATAGAATATTAATTCTAATGTACCAGAGAATACACATTTCAGTATGCTTGGGCGTGCTGTGGTTTTTACTTGTTCTGTCTCATGTTCGTTCCTCATTGACAGACAGGGGGAATAGTTGGTACAGGATTACTGCCTGCTTTAACTTTTTTTCTCAGCATTTTCTTGATACTTGGACATCAAATCCCCTGTGTGGGAAGGGGTATAGCTTGAAAAATCAAGTCCTATAAATAGCTTCCAAAATGGCTCTTTATGAGGTGTCTGCTTATAGTATATCCCTGAAGACTCATATGGAGTTCTGCCATGGTTTAAGCTTCTGTTAATGTTAAAAATAATGTTAGGTTGCTGTGGTGGGGTTTATATCAGGTAACCAGCTTACAAAGCACAAGTGCCTTGTTATTCCTACTTCCACAGGAAAACAGCTTTCTGCAGGCATTGCATATGCACCTTGCCTTCTTCACATGGGGATCCCTTTTCACCCTCTGCAGTTGCTTGCCAGCCCTGGAAGCCTGTGAGTAGGATGGATTTGTAGGAAATCAGCTGTCCACCACAGCAGGAAGCTTCAGTCTTTGCTTATGCCTCTTCAGATATGTAAATCAGTCAACCATGAGCTGTCATGGTTGGCTTTTTTTATTACAAAGCCTTGATAATTTTTTTCCAGTACCCCATGGTATTACTTGTCTATGTCACACAAAGGTATTTAGTGGGGTGGCTGAAGATGGGCTATGGAACAAAGGAAGTGTGGCTGTACCTGACTTGACATCAGGCTACTGTGTCCTGCCACAAAATGTGTTTTGTCCTGTTTAGAAGGTGCTGTCTTTTTCAACTGGTAATGTTTAGTTAGATGCTTGAGAAAATACCATTTATAGCTTGCACTGTCCTAAGTTTACTTAGAGGATTTAAACCAGGGGCTAAATTTGTTTGACTTGCCCCACTTAACTTGGTAGTGCTCAAAACATTCAGGTTACCAGTTTTTGTGAAATAAGAGAGGCAGACCTCTTCAGAAAGATATGCAAATCATAGCCAGAGGTATATAGGCATATATAGGCACACATATGTGTATATGCCTAGCTAGGATTTGTAACCATGTTTTAAGCATCTTTTGTAAATAGGTGACCTGATACACATCAACTTGTGGTCCATGAATGTCTATTATTTCCTTCCTCCAGTCATGTTTGTAGAACACTTAAAAAGCTTATTTTAATTAGGTGACTTACTCCAGCTTGAAGAAAGATGTGTTTGGCTTTGGCGAGCCACTGATTTCATGAAACACTAGAGTATGACATAGTGCTTGAGCACTGCAGTGGAACCAGTCCTGTAAATGTAAATATTTTAAAACAATCTTTTTCTTCAAAGATGTATGTTTGTTTTGGTGGTTTGTTGTTAGGTGGGCTCTTTTTTTTTTTTTTTTTTTTTTTTTTTTTAGAATCTCAAAGACAAGAAAAGGCTAGAAGGTAACTGGTACTTGTCAAGAAGTAACCTTGTCAAGTCTTTACCTGCAGCTGAATGGTTCTCAAAGACTTTAAACTCTTGTTTCTGACTAGTGCTTGGAAGCTGATCCCTTAGTCAAACAGATTATGTTGCTGAGTAACCAGTAAAGCCCAGTTCTCCTGCTCAAGATTATGCCATGGTTTCAGGTTACAAAGAAATGGGCAGCAATTCTCCTTTTGGCTCTTCCCCTACTTTAGGTGTTTTCTCCCTTGGTCTTTATTGGCAAGCATAAAGAATGAAGGACATACTGTAAAGTGTTGTTGGGGAATTGACCCAGTGTGAGAAAATTCTCCTATAGTCACTTGTGGGGAGGTGGGTTTTTTTTGTTTGCAGGGTTGGATTTTTTTTTTTTTCAGCCAGGAATCTTTCTGCTGTATGGCTGTGTGCAAGATCCTCACCCTTCGTTGCACCATGAGACCTGTCACATCTGATTCTCCAAAGCATGCCAAAGCTAAGGGGGAGATCTAATGTTACAGGTGACTTGAGTGCTTGTTGACGTGAGGAAATGTGTTCTGACTGACGTACCACAGTAGTATAGTGCTGTCTGTTCCTGATATGAACACTTTAGCCAAAGAACAAAACAAAGTACTTTAAATAGCCAGGGGAAGATACTCAGAATCTAAATTGCTGTAACATGTTAGCTAAATGCATGAATTTCATGTGTAATAAAATTTACAGAATAATAGAATTTTAATTGCAAGTCAAAGCAAAAATTCTGAAAAAGGCCAGTGGTGTTTTTCCTATTGCTGTGTATCCTTCCAGTCAGAAGATATCAAAGGAAAAATAATTTGCAGGCATGATTTGGAAGTATTAAAAAATGTATGCATGTATTTCTTAATCATTCATCTTCAGAAATCTGGTAAAGTTGCACTGATTGATGTCCAAGCACTGTGCTGCTTTGGACAGTGATCTTTCCTTGAAGTTGGGAGAACATTTCAGACTTCATTAAATATATTGTATAGACAAAACCTGGTTTTCTGGGTTGTTTTCAAGATGCTGCGCTCAAGTTAATGAGCATTAGGATTGATGTGCTGCTGGTTGTTATGCCATTTCTCTGCTGCTCTGCCAGTTCCTGTTGATTGAGACTAAATCTTGTTTTTAACCTCCACCATGGACTGGAAAGCAGTACCTAGCTATTGTCTGTAAAAAAAAAAAACCCCAAAACCTTTGCTAGAGGTTCTCAAATTGATTTTAGGCTGATGTGAAATTGGGTAGCTGCAGCGATGCCTTTCTTGCCCCAGTTTGTGTGGTCCGTTGTCTGGCTGTGTGCTGACCAGCGGTGAGCATGTGCAGGCTGAAGGGGAAGCTGTAGTGGTACAAGGTAGTTTTCAGCCAGACCAGCTTCCTCAACTGGTTGTGTCATTGTCAGGGTGACAGTAAAGATGTTGCAGCCTTGGCTTTAATTAGCTTTTAAAATGCTGTCAGGTCTGATCCTGTGGTTTTTATACTGCTCTGCAATCACTTCACCCACACTGCATCTCCAGGTTAAGGAAAGTCATTTCGGAAATGATTGCAGTGAAGAGTGAGGAGTATTAAGTGGTTGCTCTACTGAGGCTGTTTTTAGGAAGACAAAAGGATGTCCCTTGCTAAATGCTGCCTGGGAGGCATTGCTACAGCAAGTCGTAATGCTCTGTTGCATTTATCAACTTTCTGTAGTCCAAAAAAGAGTGGATGGCATTCCAGGACAAGGATACCACAGTAAGCTATAGGGAAGCTGAAAAGCTGTTTCAGAACTGCTGAGATGAGGTAGTGGTTCTTAAAATAGCAAAAAGTGGTAAAGGAAATACTTTAACTACAGTAGCAGGTTGAAATGTTCAGTTTTTCCCTTAAATTCATGCTGTGAATCCTGCAAATGTGGTCCAGTTGGCTGTTATGATGGTTTGGTGAGATCTGTAAGAGATGCTTTTTCCTTGCTACTTGGTAATATTCCTGTGTTGTGGCATTCAAAGTGGTTTCCCAATACTTTTCAGGAAGCTCCTGAGCTGAAAACAATTGGAAGTTGAAAGTGTTAGGGAATAGTGGAATATTTTCTGCTCCCATCACAGAGCATCTGCTTGTGGCTGTTTTCAAACAAATCTTAGGGCTTGATTGACCCTTTTGTCTGTATTTGGATTAAACCATCTTCATGACTCTTTCAGTCATGACTTTATGACTTTGGCAGATTAACCATGTATACTGCAGTCCTTGCTGACTCTGCTAGGTTAGACTATATTAACTTCAATCAAAGTGTGTCCTGTTGTTTCCTCTGAATAGGGTTGGATTGGGGTTCTTTGCCTCTTAACATTTCTGGTGCTTGTGAGAACATACAGTACATCTGATCTCTAACAGTATTTTGACACTCTTAAGAAAAGGCAAACTTGGCTATTTCCATCATGTCATTCAAACAGCAAGTCGGACGTAGCTAGTGGATTAGTGTGGTGATGAGAGGGGAGAAAACGAGATGTGCAACGGGTAACAGAGGGGTAGATGTAATTACACTGGGAGGAGAGAGCTCACAGATCTGATGGCAGTTTCTGTGGAACTGGAGAGGTATGCTTTTCTTTGTATGTAATATATGGACTACGGGGGGGGGGAAAAATCCCATCTTGCAGTTGGTTTACAGGGGCTTCTGTTGCTTCCTTACGTCAAGTTGTGGCTGACTTTGCTCTGAAGTCGAAGAATCCTGTGCCAGTCATGGGGATTGGTTCTGTTTAGAAAGTTTTAAAGTTGATTATTAGAATTTAAGGTGATTTTAATACAATTATTGTTGTAAACTGTAATGCCCTGCAATTAAGGAAGATAGAAAGCAATTCTATTTTGTACATAACCTTCAGTAATTGTCTGAGTGCTTGATATAAAAAAAAACCCACCCCACTTAACCATGGGAGTAGCTTTTGGTTGTAGCTTGTATTACTCTGAGGTGTTGCCATTTTAGTCTTCTGGATTATATGGCTGCTAACTGTTTCACAAGTTTCTTTTTACTTGAGAACACTAAACAGGCCAGAACTTTGGCATCTTTCTCCAGAAATTTTCGGTTGTTTGTCTGCAGGCTTAGCATTTATAGTGAGCAAGTCCCATGATGCCATATGCCCTGTAATTACCTTTGGGTTTTTGGTTAACCATATCTTGGTTAAGCATATTGATAGGTGCTTATTACAAGTAGGCTGGCTAGCAGTTTCTCTTCCTCACTGCACTCTCAAAGGTCATTGCTATTTCTGGACTTGAAAACAAGGTAAAAACTTGGCTAGTAAGAATTAGTGGAAGAATTTTTCTCCTCTTAGCTGAGTTTTGCAGCTTTACTTACTCATTTGGCAGTGCTGTGCAAAATAGCAGCTTTACCTTCATCTTTGGAGTAAGATAAACTCCACGGTATAGCTAGGCTGGTGCATTTGATGCCATCCATTACTCTGTAGGTTGGAAGTCTTTTGAACACGAGTGAGTCATCAATAGCAAGGCTTTTTCAGAGGCATGGGAAAGGCGTTGGCCACTAGCAGATAATACAACATGAGAAGTCTCATTCCTTTCTCTGCATTCAGAGCTATGGGATTCCACTGCATTAGAAGTGCTTCCACTTTTTTTCTGAGCCTAATGAGGTTATGATGTAAAGTCTGCTCTGTGTGGCCCAGAAAATAGGTGTTACTGCAGTTTTATTTTTCAGTAGACTATGGTAGTCTGTGTGAACATGAACATCCTCAGAAAAGACTTGAATGTCCATGAGATCTAGATCTCCAGTCTCCTGGTTTGCCTATCCTTACATTAAGGGAGGATGAATCAATGGCTTTTTGCTGCGGAGACAGCTGCTTCTTTTGCAAACGAGTGCAGTGCCAGCCAACCAGCTTTTTGGTGTCTTCATTTTTAAGTAGTCTTTATATTTACAGCCTAGTCGTTCAGGTACTGTGGGATGTGGCTCTTGGAAATACCTGAAAACTACTGAAACCAAAAATGTGGAGGCAAATGATTGCTACTGTAACTGAATCTCTCTGTGTGTCGGCCACACAATCTTATAATTGCCAGTTATCACATCTCAGCCTGTGTAGAAGATCATTAACACTAAGTGCATTTTTGCTACCATACCCTAGGATGGCCCCCCCACAGGGGCTTCAAATGTTCATCCTCTTGGGAGGAAAAACCCTGTGTGTTTGAAGGTCCCAGGGATGTACCTTAGCATGGTTAGTGGGATCACAGGAGAAGAGAGCAGAGAGGGAAAGATGCTTGAGAAAATGCTTCAGTTGCAGGGATAGTGGAGAGCTGCCAGAATGAACTCCCAGGCTGTAATGCTTGGGGGTTAGTTGTACCTATAGCTGTAAAGCCTGTCTACCAGAGTGGATGTATTTTACCCTTGATTACTTGTTAGATATATTTGTTTCTGCTTTTTAAAAGGGTAATGTACAGCTAATAGATGTATAAACCCAGCTCAATAGATGATTGATCAGCTTACCAGTAGTCAACTATTTATATGTAAAGGCATAAAAAAAATTCCTGGCTTTAAGATATGCTGCCAGAACCAGCAACCTGATTTATCCCTCAGTAGTAATTAAGAGTTTTATGTTAAGCATTAACTACACAGTGAATACTGATTAAAACTATTCTACCAAGCTGGGAAGGATTTAATGTGATATAATCATCCTTTTGTTCATCATTCTTGCCAGCTTCCACATGACTGCAGTGAGTGCTAGTTTCATCAGCAGAAAATTATGTGTAATGCTTATGTCTGGGATCCCACAAGTGAATTGGTAACTTGATTTTTCTACAACTGCTTTGTAAGCATTGCCAATTTGGTGGTTCTTTGTAGTGATATAAATGCTCCACCTACGTGCTCAAAAATACTTTAAAAACTACGTTTAATAGAGCTGTGTAACCTCTGGGAATCTTTTGTTAATATCAAAGGATCTTAGGAAAACAAAGCCTTTGGTTGTAAGGATCAAGTTGAGACCCATTTGTGTCTAACCTTGTTGCCTTTGACTATTACTAGGGTTTTAAATAGCTGAATTAAAAAAAAAAAATGAGTTGACTGAAAATGTGAACACTTAGTACAGTCACTCCCAGCATCTGATCTAAAAGAGGTCTCTGCTCTAATCCTTATTTAGCCCAGGAAAAAATACGGGGAAATTAGTACAGTGGAGAAGCTTTTGGAGTAGGGCAAATCTTGACTGCAAATCAAACTCAGATTACAAGAAGAAAATGCCAGGTAAGGCTCTTCTAGGTACACTTGAGTATGCACATGAATTACTGCATTCACATAGGTATGCAGGCATCTTAATTACACTCCCTGGTTTCTGTAGGTGAACCTGCACCTTATTTCCACGAGTGTCAAAGGGACGTGGCTTAAGTGATATAAGCACTTCCCTGTTGCCCCATGTCAGGGAATCATTTTCCTACTCCATCCAACAAGTTTAAAGACCTTGAAGGTAGTTGGTGAGGACTGGACTGTGACTTCAGTCATCTGGCACCAGTCAATACTTCAACCTTTAGACTGAGTTTCTTGGTGCTAGTCTTCTAATTGCTTTTAAAGGTTTGAGCACTGACCCTGTCCTTTTGCTCCCCACAGTTGTCCTTTGACTTCAGGGTAGGGCTTACATAAGTACTGCCTAGAATAGGAAGCATGTTACTACAGATAGGATTGAGTATGTCTTACTAATCGGGGTGTGTCTCAAATACAAGTTATGCTGGTTATTTCCATGTGGTCATGAATCAATGTCTTATTTTCTTCAACTTCTTCTTAAAGTTACTCCAAATCTGAAGCATCCTAGCTGGTTAGACAGGGGGCTAAAATCTTCTCTGCTCTGAATATTATGAAGGACAGGCCCTACTGACTAGTGGGTTTTAAATTGGTACATATCAATGATACAACCAAGCTATGGAGTCAAATTAAGTGAAATTAAAGTGTCTTGGAAAAATATTATTTAAAATAATTTAAAATTTAATGTGGTGTTTTCCTCTTAGATCTTAGAAGAAACCGAATTGGACAAGGGCAAATGAAGTACTCATTTAGTTAAGTGATATTGTAAGCATGCCACACTAGCATAACACTTCAATTACTGAGAGGAAGCTTGTCTAAGGCTGAAAGCTGCAAGTATTTTCAGAAGTCCACTTTTTTAGCCAACAGATTACATTTCAGAATAAATAGTTTAACTTGTGTGTGATGATGAAAATGGCAAAACATAAAAAAAAAGAGACATCTATGCAACCACAGGGCTGTTTGTTGTCAAGAGTTTCGATGTACGTCTTCGTTCCTGTGCATGTTATAATGTGCATTTTTCAGATGGTGTCTAAGCATTAAGGAAAGTGTTTGTGCAAGGAGATTACGATGACATTGTCTTGATTTAGTTCTATTAAAAAGACTGGATATTAATAATTGCGCTTAACTGGATATTAATAATTACTCCTAACTGCCTATTACCTTTAATTTCTAAAGCCTATAATCCTCCTGGCTAGGTGACTAAGTGCATTGCTGAAAAAGTAGGTACTACCAAGATTCCTGACTGGTGAGCTATATTTAACAGTCATTTGCAATTATTTATAGGTGCTGTTGGTAAGCAGTAGCCGATACCCAGATCAGTGGATTGTACCGGGTGGAGGAATGGAACCAGAAGAAGAGCCAGGGGGAGCAGCCGTCAGAGAGGTGTATGAAGAGGTAACAAAACCAAAACAAAAATCCAATTTCTTTCTGCTGCTGCTGCTGTCTTCACGTGGGAGGCACGAAGGAAGAGGGATCTCTTCTTACCTCCTTTAATCCAAGATTTGACTGAGGCTTCCATGGTGTCAAAATTCAAAGAGCTACGCGTTGGAGTGGGGGTGTAGCGTGGTGAGGTGAACTAATTAGCTTGCTTCCCAGCACACTTTCATTTCACAGCTAAATTTCTGTCTACCTTTATAAACACTCACTGCAGGTGGAACTGCGACTTTATGCCAAATAATACTTCTGTGTTTGTGCAGAAATTGTCTGACTTGCAGCTCTTCTAGAGCAGACTGAAGGTGAACTAACCATTAAGATGTAGCTACATAAGAAAGCAATAAACAGACCCTTGAGGAGACTCCAAACTAAGCGGATTAGAAAATGATATATCTGAGCAGTTGAGAATTCAACAATAAAAAGGCCCTGTTAAGTGCACTTAAGGCTGTTTATCTATAAAGGAAGCATGATAGGCATAGTCTGCTTTTCTATCTCTGCCCCTTCTCCTAGCCAAAATAGAGCTTTAGGCCTGGAAGAATTAATGCAGCTTCGCACTCTAGTATGGTACTTAAACAGAATTTAATTTAAAATATAACTGGCTATTTTTGCTAAGCAAATTGTTTAAAATGTTAAATGTTACTTGAGTATCTAAGGGCCAGGGCTGTAAGCCAAATAAAACCTCAAGAAAAATCAGAGTCACTTAACTAGGAATTGTGATGCATAAGTGACCACAGATCAACTCTTAATTCTTCTCATCCTTACTACTTAAATAACTTTTACAGAAACTGGATGCATCCTGGCAAGTGAGCAAACTACAGGATTTCTGCTAGTCTTAAACAGTTTTCTCATCCCAGTTTGACTGTTAGTATTCACAAAACACGCTCATGTTATTGCTAATTAGTATGTGTAAGGATTGTCTGCTGGGTTGCAGAGGCTTGGGAGCTTGATGCTGCCTGCAGTTTGGTGTCAAATCAACATTTTTTGTGACCTGTGGTTTGGTGACCCTCCTCTTCTCCTACAGGAGGAACAGACTAGTTCAGTGTTCAGTGCTCTTAGCCTTCACATGCAACAAGGTTGGAGCAGAAATAAGCCTCGCTGATGCAGAGTTATTCTAGACTTTCTGTCTGTGTCCAGTTTCAAGCTGCACAGGACGTGCTCACATAAGTGCTTGTGTGTTTGTAGAAGGGCAGCTACAAAGCAGCCTGTTTGAAATGAGCAAAAGTAGTTGATTCTAGGGATGAATCAGCAAAGATTTAGCCTTTTAGGCAGTAGTTTTGCCTCTGGGGAAAGTCCTGGCACTTCTGCTGTCACAAGTTTGTGGGTGGGATTAAAGAGCACAGGACCAGTGGCTCAGTGTTCTTGTGATCACCTGTAGTTTTAATCACGGATCTGATCTAAGGCACAGTCTAAGATGAGGGATAGTAAAATCCCATCTCCACATCAAACTAGAGCTGACTGAACTGTAGTCAAATGTTTGTTATGTTGGGTTTTTTTTTCCTTTAGCGGTGAAGAATGGATCATCCTGAAGGGACAGGTTTGCAGTTAGTCATCAGGGGTTTAACAGAGCATTGAAAGCTGCCTGAACTGAATGGTCTAGCTTCTCAGCTTGCAGGAATGCAGTGCTACACAAGAAGCTGTCAGGCTGAATTCATAGCAAAGCAGTATAGCACTGAGACTTGTGACCTGGGGGCAGATAACTAGTTTTCTACTACACGGGTTCTGCTCTGAGCATATTCTGAGGAATGTTTCCAAGTCCTGGCTTTTCTGGAGCTCTGCAGTGTATGGACCGTGGGCGTTCAGGAAGGTGAAGCTGGGATAGCTAATGGATTGGGGTAGAATATTACTGGGTAGTGCATCATATAGTGTAAACTTTGTACAAATTTCTCTGCTGTTCAAGCCCAGTCAGAGTGTGCATGCTGCTCAGATACTGAACATCTCTGGTTTGTACAGATACCAGAATGCTGGCTACTTCTGAACCATCATTTTTTTACCTTTGGACATGTTATCAGACCAGCCAGCAAGCCAATAAAAGAGCAAATCACAAAATGAAAATAAGGAGTACCTGCAGTTACGATGTGAAGCTGTCTCCCTGTAGTTCAGTTTTGTTGTTGCCCTCACTACTTTCTCAGGGCAAAGCAAAAGACTTCCCCATACATCATGGTGCTTCTGGTCAAGGACTGCAGTACTCTGCAACCCTAGGCTGTTTGAATCCTGAAGACAGAGGTCAGTCTCCTTCACTCATAGACAGAGCGCTCTCTCAATTGTGTTTTGATATAGTACAATCACACAAAATAATTCTTAATACCAGCTACATGTAAATGGGTTTCAGGCAAATGCTTTGATTACCTTTCAGTGGGTTGTATGTTGAGCTGTTCTGCAGCATATGTGTGTTACCAGGATTTCAGTAAGAGGCTTCATAGAAGAAAAGCTGCACATAGTAAATGACTTGAAGAACAGTGTCATCGTTAGTATTTGTACACTAAGAAAGAAACTGTTTCTAAAAATAAAGAGAACCCAGCAAATACAAAGCTCTTGAGTAGTAGCTGACACAGGGACTTTTAGCTCAGAAGTTAAAACAAGTTTTATTCACTGTTACTACAGTGGCTATACCTTTTTCTGAAGATGTTCTGGAGTAAGACACAAACAAACTGCCAGCCATGTTCAGCTCTGAGCTGTGCTTGCAAATATGTAATTTTTTTCTTCAAAGGCTAGGGGCTTTAATAATAAAAAATAATTTGTTGATGTTTATTCTACAGCTTCAGGTTTGTGGGGTTTGATAGCTTGTGTAGCTGATGAGGATTAATAGCTCCTGCCTTAAAGTAAAATATTCTTGAGCTACAGGCTGAATCTTCTGTGCTGCCACGAGGCTGCAAAGTGCCAGTTTTAAAGAAAAGCCAGGGTTTTGACTGGAGTCATGGAAATTCATGCTAACCTTTCTGGAGATGGATGTCCTTTCTATTTTTGTACGAAGGTCAATGTCACCTGGCGGGCTGGTTACAGTACAGTGAACTGTTAAGAGTTTTGTGAATTAATAAACTTCAAAGGGGACACACTGTGGCACTGGTTTGAACTGTGTCTCTTCAGCATTGGGTCACACACAAATTAAGCACTGGTTTCTAGTAATTGATTAAAATGGAGAAATTAGGTACTGGGAGTTAAGAGGGCGGGGTTTTTTTGACGGTAGGAGTGCTAATAGCTCACAGCGTGATAGCCCACTGGCTCTAAACATCCCTCACCTTCCCACCAACACCTGTGTATTTAAAATAGTTGGCTTAAAACTCAAGTAAGGGTCTTTGTAGACTAATCTATATATTCACTGCAATTGTTCAATAGTCTCCCTGCATGTGTGACTCCAGCTGTTCATGGTAGTGATTTGGGTTTTTACCTCTGCTAGTTTCATTTAAGCTTGTCTGCCTTTTCACAGGTTACAATAGTTAAGATAGCCTGTCAAGTTCCTGAGGTACAGTAAGTTTTTACAAGTGTGAAAATAGAACATGAAAGTGAAATCACAGCATAGAGCAATCCCAGAAAGGTATTAAATCACATCTAAATGAGGAACTACTTTGTTCGTGAACTTGGAGCTTAGTCTTCAGTTGGATAGTGTGAAAGATAGAAGCAAGAGCTGTTTGCAGATGTAGTGTTTGTAGAGGAATACGACACAAATAATAAGGGTGGCAAGCTGATGATGTCCAGCCTATTAAATGGAAAAAAGGCTCCCTCTTTTCTTCCTCCTCTTTTCCTTTTCCTTCCTCCCCCACTCCCTTTTGTTCCTCCAGCTCACCAAAAAATTACTATGTGTACTTATTTGGAATGCCTGCCACGAAAAAATGCAGCTCACCCCCCGACCTGTGTGAATGTAGCTTCTGTGAAGGGACTGACCCTGAGGGCTGATCTGCCCTAGTAGTGTGTGTGGCAGTAACACTGTCTGAGCGACTGGGCGTTGCAGGCGGGGTAGAAGCCTTAAGAAGCAATTACACGAAACACCCTTTTCAGAGGAGACTTTGTGGCACGTAAAACCCTTTGGGTTTTATAAGAGAATGCAAGAAGCAGCAGGAATAGCCTCCAGAAGCGTGTAGCCATTAAAGTACTACCCCGCAGTTAAAAAATAACTCAAATCTTTGAGGTTCTGAGCAGCTTTCTGCCCGGGCAGCGTTCGCCTGGGCCTGTTTCAGGCTGTTCGCCTGGGCCTGCAGCGTGTCTCTTGCTCCATCTGCAGGGAGCCCGAGGCACGTCTGGCCGCAGGCCTCAGCGGCTGGAAGGGTGATGGGATAGAGCAGACAGAGGGTTTTCCTTCCCCTCTTGTGGCTGGATTTAGACTTCACGCTAAGAAATAGGCGTGAATTCGGATTGGAGACGTTACCTACATGGTACTCGCAGGCTTCCTTAGGGAATCATGTTCACAGAATCACAGAATTGTAGGGGTTGGAAGGGACCTCCAGAGATCATCAGGTCCAACCCCCCTGCCAAAGCAGATCGCACAGGGAGGCATCCAGACAGGGCTTGAATCTCTACAGAGGAGACTCCACAGCCCGCCCAGGCAGCCTGCCCCAGTGCTCTGTCACCCTCACTATGTCTTAATTCAACAGTTTGCCTGCTAAAAGAAATGCTGTTTCTTCAGGCTTTTCTCCCCGAAGCTTAGACTGTCTCACTCGTTGTAGCTTATAGGATTTTGGTTGGTCACTTAAACTGCTGTATTTTAAAAGCCATGGGCACATAATGACCAAAGCTGAAAGCTATTTTTATTAGACAGCATGGTTCAAAGTCTAGGACTTGAATGGTGTGTTGGATTAGAAGTTTACAGTTAAGAAAGTGGGAAGCTCATTTCTAGGGAAGATGCTGAAGCATTTTTTTGGTTCTCTAGCACTTTAATTTTGACACATTTTGAAGGAACTACATCAAGGTGAGCACCTGGAGGAAATATTTTAGTTAGCAAAAGCCTTTTTTTAAAAATAGCAATTAGTTTAATGGTGCTTTTTAAACTCTGAAGATGATTCAGTTGAATATATTACTTCAAGAGGTGTCCTGAGACACTAGTTACCACCTTTTTTGTACTTCTGGATATTTCAAAAGATGCTACTCTCTGGAAGAAATGATGCTACATTTTTGAAACACGTTATCTTTGCCTAGAGAGAAACTAGACATCAGTGAGGGTAATTACATTTACATAGCAGCATCTGGTTGCACAAAAGCTTCATTGTAAGCTTTGCCGAGTGTTTATAGCAATTGAGTGCTTCTAATTGTTTCGTTCAGAATTACTCAGCTAAACTATTTGTTTAAACCACTGATTTGCTTGAAGGGAGAACAGAGAAGCTGTTAAGTAAATTCCACTTAGAATAACACGGATGCAAAAGACACATTGTGACTATGTGTTAATAATGAGTTGAAAACGTCTCTGTGAAAGCTGTTCAGTATTGATAAAACTTACCTGAGTGTGGGGGTTATCAGGTGATTTTTGAGACTCAGCAGTTCAGAGAAGCCCTTCTGCATCTCTTGATAATGAGTTTTTTGTCCTTCAACAGCCCTGTTGCCATACAGCTTCCTTTAAGAAATCCTTGTAAGGTAAATAAGGCCTTGGGTAGGACTTCTTAAAGATTTAACAAATCTAGATTTTGTTTTGTTTTGTTTTGTTTTTATTGGGGGAGGGTGGTGATTGGGTTTGGGGTGAGGGGAGTAATTTTCTGCTTTTTTCCCCTCCCTCTGGTAGAGCTTCAATAGTCCCCTCAGAGCAGTTCCTTGGTACTTAGAAAAGCTTTTCTTAATGTTTGAGAAACCTGCAGAGTCTGTACTGGGCTCTCTGTCCTGCTGTTATGCCATATCTCTAAGGTTATTAAACAATCTTGTTCTCTGCTGCAACTTCAGGGGAGAAATCACAAAACTTGTGCAGCTAAAATTGCACACTTGGACACCCAAAGTGTTACAGACTAATCCCATACGTTCGTCTTGCATTTTTTATGGGACAGGATGATAGAAAATTGGGTAAGACTTGGAACACATGCTGAAGAAATGGGTTTTTTAGGTTAATTTTTTTTTTTATTACTCAGTGTAAAGCATAAGCAGTCTTCAGTGCGAGTTGTGGCATAACTGACGACCCTTTCAGACCAAAATAAGTCTGTCACTTTATGTAATTAATATATGCTGCCTAACCACTTACCCAGCAGGTCCAGCTACATGTTTCAGCTTCATGAGCTCTAACAGGTATCTCTGTCATGACAGCAGATGTCCAGACAAACATAACATGTGCTTTTACATTAACTTTTGGTCTGGCCCTTGCTCTAGGTAAGCAAGAGAGTTGTGGAGTTGCAGGGGTTGAGAACAGGCTTCCTTCATCAAAGCCACTGAGTAACTAACACCACCTGTCTGCTTTCATTAAAGACAGAAAACAAACTTGTAAGAGCTTGATTAGACCTATTGCTAAACCCTGACCTTTCCTAAAGGTCTGTTGCTAAAGTCTGTAACTGTTACTTGTTAAAATGTAATTAAGGTCCATAGATGCCTTCATATAGACACGTACCACACTTCCCTTGGTTAAAGCTGGAAACAAAGACTGAAGTCTAAAAAATGTCATCTTAGCACTAAAAAGCCTTATTTTAAATACCAGTTTTACAAGAGAAAAAAATCTAAATATGCCTTTTTCTACCAGTAGTAGATTGCATATAGTTTGTTTAGAATAGATGGATGATCATAAAACACTTCTAATGGAAGAAGCATTGTGTTTTACTTCTGGAAAAACAAACCCAAGACTTGTAGAAGAATACAACCACCTTAACTGTATTAAATCAAAAATCATGGTGCACAGGCTGATATGCATAGGGGTTGTTTTAAAAACTTGGGGTTGAAACTCTGAATTCAAAGGCTTTCATAAGGTTATTCACTAGAAAAAAGAATTGAAAAGTGTTTGTAGAGAACTGGGGGTGTAAGTTTGGGTTCAGGCTTGCATGCCAAAAGCTACACTTTTATATGAAAACTGGTGGGTGTGAAGTCATCATCTTGCAAGATCAACCCTGTAGCCTACAGCTTAATTTGTTGTTGTATTTTGAAGACTTGGACTTAAATTTCTATGTAAAACAGCAACAGTTTTAACCACGGGCTCACAGGATATATTAGGTTGGAAGGGACCTTTAAAGGTCATCTAGTCCCACCCCCCTGCAGTAAGGATTCCTTCTCTAGATTTGTTATTATACTACTTTAAACTATCTCTTGCCCCTCTGCTTCCTTGGATTACTTCAGTATGGGATGTCCTTTCTTTCTTTAATAAAACACAGTACACAAAGAGCAAGGTAAGTAAAACGGCATTTTGGTCTGGATGGAAAATTTTAAAGATTTATGTTTTTTTAATCTCCTCAGGACAAACTTTTATGCTCTAATACTCAAAGTACTCTACAGTGAGATATTCCAGAAGCAATGCAGCACTTTGAAATCAAAGCTCATGTTAAAACACTCTTAAATAACCCAAATTGGAGCAGCAGGCTAGTGTAGGAGGCTGGTACTGATACTTTAGTTTTTGAAATTAAAACCACATTAACACTTTTTCCTGTTTGCTTTGTAGGCTGGAGTAAAGGGAAAGCTTGGCAGACTGCTTGGGATATTTGAGGTGAGCTATTTCTTTTTTTACCTTTTAAAAGCAATGTGTTCTTCCAGAAAGAGGTGATAAACTACAACATCTGACCTAAGTTCTTAAGATTACCTGCCTGTAATCTTGCAGCGCTGCTGGAAGTACTACATTACTTCCCTTGAGTTGTTACATGATGTCTGAAAAGTTGAATCTGAAGGTTTCAAACTACTCAGAACTTTTTTTGAAAGATTAAAGTAGTACTTGGACAATATCTAGGAAGGTTTTTAAAAGATTAAACCCACGTTGATAGAGGTAGGATTTCTAAAATATCCCACATGCCTTTTTGGGGGTACCGTTGGGTTGTTCCTCTCTAGTTAGGTTTCGTTGTAGCAACTGGAGCTTCACAGACAGACCATCAGTTTGGGTGTGTGAAAGTATCTCACTGGCTTTGATTCACTAAAAAACCTGATGTTTGGACTACCTCTAGCCATATAGTTTACAACTTGTGTGTCTTAGTTTAAACATCAGGCTCTGGGTGTGTCCTAGGTGGAACTCCTTCAGTGTTGGTGTTGCCTTAGACTTCTGTGCAGGCTTTAGACAGGAGTAGACAGCATAATTGTAGGTGTGTCTTCATAATACATCCAGTGTTCCTATGCTGTGCTGTGTGAGGAGTGACAGTGGAGGTCCCTTGGTCTAGTAGGTAGGTCTGAGCCTTCCTTCACAGCTGAGTTATGAAGCTGAGCATTCGGAGGCAGGGATTTCCATGCAGAACAGTGTTTGGGCCTGTAGGATCAGTTGGTGTGGTACTACAGGTGTTCCCATTGTAAAATACTGCTGGCAAGTCCTTGCTCTCTCTAGCTACAGCCACAAATTATAATCTTTTATTTGTGTGTTTACTCCCTTAAATAGTGATATTGACAAACAGCTGTCACAGGGTGTTTTTATTTCCTAGTAGAGCACAACAGCTTAAAACTACAGTAAGCTTTTAGTGATGCAGAAATGGTTGATGGCACAAGGATAAAACCATCTGTAAGGGGAGCTAGGGTATAATGTCTCTCGGTTCTTAATATAGCTGTAACCACTAGGTGGTTCCCAGGTTTTCTAGGAGCTCAGCTCTTTTTCCAGAGGGTGAATGGGCTAGCACCTTTAGGAGGAGTGCACTGCTAAACCTGCCTTGGAGCTTGCAGGTAGTCATGCTTACACAGCCCTTGCGTGGACTGGCTGCAGCACAGTGACCCTGCCCTGAGCAGGCTATCACTGTCAGTCTCTGACTTACCTTGTTTCAGAAAAGCATGTGCTTTCTAAATAGGTGGTTGGTGCTGCTAACAGGGTAGAGCTGTGGAGCGAACAGATGGTAATGATTCTTGCATTTGTCATGATTGCAAACATAGCCTGGTTAATTTGCCTCGCTCACTACAGTGAAACACTATAGCCAGCGTTGCATAGATGACCTGGCCACGTGAGGCAGCGACCAGATCTAAGAAAGGGGTTATTTTGAACAGCCTTTCATCTAGGAACATGCATTGTGGAAACAGTTCCAGCCAAATGCACTCTACTGAGGTAAATTAACAGCGTAGGTAAAAGAAGTAGCAGGTCGGACTGCTAATGTTAAGCTGGATGACTGAGAACACAGCTTGGTCCCAACTTGAAGATCTTCAAATTTTGCTCCAGTGGGGTTTCTTTTAGTAAACTAGAATAGCTCTTGTTTCAAATAAAACTTCATTTTTCCCATCCTTTGAGCCTGCTCAGTAGAGACATTTATTCAGTGAAAACAAAAAGGCAGTTTTTGTTGGCAAGTGTCCTTCAGGGTAAGTAATTTCTAATCTTATAGTTGTGGTAAGTCTCTTAAGTTTTAGTTTTGGGGGATTTGTTTTCTGTGAATTTAAAACTCTGTTTCTAATATTCAAGCAGAACCAGGATCGGAAGCATAGGACGTATGTTTATGTTCTTACTGTGACGGAAATACTGGAAGACTGGGAGGATTCAGTTAACATAGGTAAAGCCCCATTCTCTGTGTACTGCACTTCAAATGTATCAAGCAAACTGCTTTCACTTCCTGGAGCATTCTCCTAATTCTAGGGGAAATACTAATTCTGTTCCATAAACTGAAATCAGTGGGCATTTGTGATGCTGTTCTTGGATGCTTTTGCATATGTATCACTAAGGCTGCTTCCAACATACCATGTCATGTTCATGTTTTATTAATTAGGGCATTTTAAGTATCAGTATGGAATAAACTTCATTCTTAGTTGCTGATACAGCTCCTCATTTTGCTTTTAGGCCAAACATTCTACTAATGACTCTTTTCCTTAAAATGTAGAATGTTTTACTGTCAGATTCTATAGGGTGTTTTTGAAAAGGGTCTTTGAAAAAAAAAATAGGGAGGGAGGGGAAGGACATTAAAATTTAGTCTTTCTTTAGCCTTATTTTTCTGTGGGGATGGTGCTGACCTAAAGAGGTATCTGTTCCTATACGTATACATTTATATCACACAGATACCAATGTCATGTACTAAGTTTTCAGTTGTACTAACACACTCCATGATGTTGTATGTATCTGCCACTTCTGAATTTAATTAGAGTAAATGCATTAATTGGGTTTTGTCCTTAAGTTAAAAAAAAACCAAATCCAAGCAACCCCTGCCACTGAACAACTTGAGTACGTTCAGTGTGTTTGGCTGAGTGACCCAAGGTTATTGCACAAAATGACATCCTCTGCTGATGGGTTATGCTTTGCCTTTGTCAGGAGGTGGTGCTTTGGGAGCATTAACACTGATAACTGTGCTATGCCTGTCTCAGCAAGTGGCATGCAGCTCTGAGGGCAGCCTTCAGTCTGTGCTTGGTGTTCCATGTGAAGAGAGCGGGTTTTGTGCCTCCCTCTGTCACACTGTGGGGAGTGCAGCCTCTTAACTGCACCCACTTCTAACAGTGCCACCGTTAACCCTGTCTAGAAGAGTTTTCAGAGGCCGCTAATTTTAATCAACTGACTTGTGTAAGAAAGATGGTCTCAGGACTGTCTTACTGAGCTAAGTCTTAGAACTTCACTGAGCACATCTCTGGTGTATGATACAATGTTTTTGGAAGCTTACAGCTAACCTGAGTAACTCCCTACATGGGTAAGTTCTGAGTAGGGCACGCTGCTTTCTAAATCAGACCAGGCTGCTCTTCTGTAAGTCCACGCGTGTGTCTTCGTTCTCCAGGTGGGTTCTGTGCCTGGCATAACAATGCAGCAAGGCAGTATGAAATCACTTAAATAGTATTATCCTTTTCTGTGAGGACTAGATGGGGGTTCTAGAGTGTAGGAGCACAATCATATCAGCCTTCTGTCCAGTTGGTATCTGCTTCAGGAGAGCTATCTGAAAGGCTTCATGATGAACTTCATTTCAGTAAGCATAAGGGAGTCTCCTGTGCTCCTCATCAGTTCTTTTGGTGTCTTTCTGCTCTCTGTCTTTTGCCTGACAACCTGAACTTGGGAAGCAGAAGCAGTGAGAAAAAGTGAAGGATAAAGATACCAACAAATGGTGCTGTTGCAACTTTGTAACTCTGTTTCTCTTTGTGGCTTACACTTGTTCAGGAAGGAAAAGAGAATGGTTCAAAGTGGAAGATGCAATCAAGGTCCTTCAGTGTCACAAGCCCGTTCATGCAGAGTACTTGGAAAAACTGAAACTGAGCTGTTCACCCACCAATGGAAACTCTGTGGTTCCCCCTCTTCCAGACAATAACTCCTTATATGTCACTTCTGCACAGACTTCTGGGTTGCCCTCTACTGTGAGATAAACGTTTGGATTACCTTTTTATTCATGTCGTCACCAGGGGAGACATCCGTGATCACATGTAGGCATCTATATAAGTGTCAATTCTAAGTGAAATATGTGAATGTGTTGTAATGTCAAATTTATTTTAACCTTTTTTTTTTTCCTTTTTAACAATGTAAAATAGTATTTCAACAAACCAAAGCCATATATGGATTTTTTTAAGATGCCTTAAAAGGCCATTTTTTTAAACAAAAGAAAGAAGAAACTTGAGTATATAAATTTCCACACGCGCTAAAGTAAAACCTGCATCTCAGTGGTGTTCAGCTTCTGCAAGGTTTGTCAGCTGTAGCCAGTAGGTCCACAGAGTACTCTTGTAGAGAAAGAGCCGGTGAGCAAACGTAGTCCTCTACCTAAACTCTTACTTGGTATCCACAGATGGAGTGCTGAGACCTTAAGGTGGCCCTGTTTGGGTAAAGGGGTGTGCTGAAGGCAGAGATGCCGAAGCGTGACCACGACAGAGCAGTAAACCCCATTCAGCCCGTGGAGAGCGAAGGATACCGACACTAAGCACTGCTTGCCTCAGTTATCCAAAAGGTTGCCTTGTCCTATGCAATCTTAGTGTAGTGTGTGACCAGAGCAAGAACAGGCTCTTGGTCTTGCAGCTACCACAACCCTGGGCTGTACTTCCCTTTGGTCACTGGGTCAGCTGACAAGCTGTCAGGCGACTTGCATGAAAACCATTGTAGGTCCCTCTTCCCTCATTGCATTATTTCTCCTGGGGTTTAACAATGTTTTGTTGGTGGTGTAATTAACAGTGTGGTTTCCAACTCCCAGTCTTCAAGGAGAAGCATCTGGTGTAGTGCTCCCACAGGCTGTTGTCACTTGAAACACGTGTAAAGTTACAGTTACCCAAGGGACACCCCAGTGTTACAGAGGTGGCTGTCAGCAAGCATGCAATGGAGGTGGCTTGCCCAGCAGTGGTAGGTACCTTCCTGGGCTTGCAGGCAGGTGGGTTGGCATTACTCACAGAGAAGTAATACTCCTCTGTCTCATTGGAAACTGTACTGAAAAGCCTGTTTTAAGTTAATTCTGAAATTCTTCAATCTTACTGTTCTAACAGTAATGGCTTCAGCTTCTTGAATTACAAGCTGGCCTCTTGATGATAAAAACTGAGTCAGAAGCAATGAGGTGCAGCTGACACCTTCCCTGCCCTTAGTTCTTTTTCTCCCCTTCCTCAGCCAAAAAGATGACAATGAAATCCACTGTTGGTCTTAATGTTTTACAGTAGGATTACTCTCTCTGTGTGTATGTGTGTGTGTGGTTTCTTCTACAAGAACATGATTCATAGGAACATCCTAATTCTGAATTGTTTTCCTAGGCTCTAAACCCAACTGTACCTCCTCTATAGCCAGCCAAAACAGAGGTTGAGGTAGAACATTACCTCACGTGTGAAGTTTATTCTGGGTAAAGCTCATTCTCTTACACAGCATTTGAACCGTTGTAAATAGTCCAACTAGTAAATAGTGAGTGTAAAATGGAAAATAAATGTAATTTAAACCTTTTGTTACTCAATACACAAATGGTTAACTTCTACTTTTTTAACACAAATTGTGTAAAATGCTGCTATAAATTAAACTTTTTTTGTGCTGTTACACTTTTTTAGGGGGGAAAAATGTTGTTGCCACAAGTTACTCCTTAGAAAACCAATATTGTGCCATATGTAAATGCAGTGAAACTTGGGGAGACAGATTCCCTGATCTCTTGATGCTGCTCTCTTTGAAGAGGCATAAATACTACTGACAAGAGGCATGAGCCACAAAGCTGAGGACTTCTGAAATGCTGGGTGGGATGCTGCTTTTCCATCCCTGGATCCTCTTCTAGGTCACTTCCAGAACTGGGGAGAAGGCAGAGCTCTGTTAAGGCACACCTGAAGGTGGAAGTATTCACCTGCCCCCAGCTTCTCCATCCTTTCTCTCAGGAGGTGGGGGGCTGGGGAAGGGGCAATGAGATCTCTCAGTAGCACCCAAACATCTATGTCTGCTTTAAGCTGGACCTAATCCAGACTGGGGGACAGTTTGCTCCTCTCACTTCTTCAAACTGAATGGTCTACCAAGAGCCCTGGTGTTCTGCCAGGCAAAACAGAAGCAGGGGGAGTTGAGCATGTTGAAAAACATCTGAGTTCAAACCATGACCATGGTGTGTGAGGGTTCCTCTGGCTCTGAGGCTGCCTTTGTACGAGTGAATCATTTAGCTCCCCTTTTTTTGATCCCTTTGATGCTCACTTTTTTGTTCAGTAGTCATTTTAACACTTTAAATTGAGCAAACGTGTACAGGCTTTCTTGTAACAAGATTCTATAGCATCTGTGAAAGCTAAAACAGGAATCCAGAGTAAAGAGTTCTTATTCATAAAAAGAAGAAAATGCTTCTGTCTCTGTTTCAGACTCTTGGAATGAAACCAATCCAAGCTTGTATGAGATTTACTGGTAATGCATGATCTTTTTTTGTAACTCTTGAGTTATGTATTTGATAATAATGTAAAAATGTACAGTATTGCTGTTGCTAACAAACTCAGAGTTGATTGCCTATAAATATTTTTGGTTATTTTTTTTTGGTCTCACACATTTGAGCTGTTCAGTAGTGCCAGACAGAGATTTATTATTATTATTATTATTTTTTCTTTCAAACAGCATTCATTGTATAAATCTCTCCAGTCTCTATGCAACCTTCAGAGTGAAGCTCTATGGCTTAGTTTGGCTTCCACACCCTTGCAAAGGTTCTGTGAATTGTAAAGGTAAATTTGACAACAACTTCAGTTAACAGGACAGGGAACAACAACTGGAGGAGAAACAGGCAGCAGTGTGGCTTTGGTCCTAATAGGATCTGATGCTGAACTCTAACAGAAAGGGTCTCTCCCAAAATCTGAATAGCTTCTGGGGTGGAGGAGCCCAACCTGTCTGACACAGAGCAGGTGTGAGATTGTCTTCTCATGGCTGAAGCTCTGCACAGTGGATCCAGGTGTGGCCCTTCCAGAGGAGAAAGGGAAGAGACAGGTTGTCACCTGTAATTGTCAGAGAGTCTGGTTTGTACCACTGCTGCTCCTGGCTGTGAGGTTTTGAGGTCATCAGGCATTAGATTACAGTGGCATCAGACAGAGATGGCCCTAAATAGCTTGAAGTTGGGTGGAGCCAGAACTAAGTGGAAGGGATGTGCTTTTAAACACCACAGGAAGGACTGAGGGATTGCAGAGAGGCTGGTAAAGTGAAAAAATATTATTTTGGTGCTTACTGCACCCCTGACTTGGCCCTAACCTGGGTCTGGTAACAATGTGCTGTGAGAAGAAAAGAAGGAAAAAGAAGAAGAAAAAAAAAAAAAGGCAAACACTTGGTTTACTTACTGACATGGCTTGTGAAATGGAAACTGTTCAAGTTGTAAACATTTTGACTTGCATGCATGGATTTTCTTTAAAGATTGATGTAAGAATTTTGACTTTTTATATTTGAGAAATACCAGAATAAAATCTAAATTAGTCCTGTGGATGGTGTAGTTATTCCAGCACAAATACTGCATAAGGGTTTATGCAGGAGTCTTCAATCTTGTCTAGAATACACTCCATTTCAGCTGCTGTGTCCTACTTCTTGCCTTGTCCTTGCACTCCAGCTTCACTGAGCCCTCCAAAGAGCTTTCTTCATCACAACTGTTCTATCTCACTGTGCAAGTCTCCCCCAGGTGGCTGTTGCTCACCCAAGGAGCTCTCTCTTGCCTTTGGTGCTCTCCCTGCCTGCCAGCTGCAGCACAGATGTGTGTATTTTTTGAAGAGGTTGAGGGAAGACCTTATTACTGCCTACAGCTACCTGAAGGGAGGTTGTAGAGAGGTGGGCGATGGTCTCTTCAGCCAGGTGACAGGACAAGGGGAAATGGCACTAAGCTGTGCCAGGGCAGGTTCAGATGTTGGGAGAAAATTTTTCCCTGAAAGAGTTGTCAGGGCCTGGAACAGGCTGCCCAGGGAGGGGGTTGAGTCACCATCCCTGGATGGGTTTAAAAGACCCATAGTAGTTGAGGTACTTAGGGATATGGTTTAGCATAGGATGGTGTGGCTTGTTCCCCCATCCAGACACAGCTGCTTTGCTTTGGGGAAGAAGTGGGCTTCCCCACCCCCCCCCCACCTCGCCCTCCCCCCCCCTCGCCAAGAACACTCCAGCCTGGCCTAGGGAGCATCAGCAGAGCTCAGCCTGCTACTGCAGACCCACCTCCTCCTGCCTTCCTCTGTGAACTGGCTTCCTTCACTTGGTTTGACAGTGAGCAGTTACTGTCATTCCCCCACCCCCATACAGCTTCTGACAAGCAGACAGCACAAGTCCTGCTCTTCCCAGATCTAAGTGAGTTTTCCTACAGTTGTGCCTGGTTCCCATCAGAGTATCTCCTGTACTTCACCTTGAAGCACACAAGCAGGGGCAGAGCACGTGTCAAAGTGCAACACGAAGAGGGAAAGGCAAAATTACTTTTCCAAGGCACAAGGTGGCAGGTCTTTTCCAGCTTTAAGTAAGTTGGATCTGCTTGGATGTTTTGGGTGTGGTTTGGGGTTTGTGGGGTTGTTTTTTTTTTAAACTTACCCCCTTACTTTCACCACTCTTCTGGCCTTGATCCTGCTGCGATGGTAAGCTAGGCACTGTGTGCCCAGCTCAAGTGATGACACCAGCACTGCATCCATCTCAAGCCAGAGCTCCACCCAAGGAACAGAACCACCTCAGCACCTGCGGGCATCTCCCTTTGCTTGTGGTGACCCAAGCGCTGTGGGCTACGTGCCACCCGGAACAATGCTTTTGGACAGTTTTCTGTCCATAAGTAAGCAGGAAACACTGTTCAAAGAGCTAGTTCAGGAAGGGTAGAGCCTCCTGAAAGCCTCCTGTGTCCCTGATGATGGCTCCTGCTGTACTTCAGTGATTCTCCGTGGCAGTACTGGTTCCCAATGGCTTTCTGTCCCTAGTTGTTGGCACCAGTTCCCAAGGCGGCGCAGCGTGATGATGCACGCCCAGCAACGTGTACCACTGCCCAGAGACCATCAGCACCCTGTGCTGTCCTTGGGGTTGGCTTACCTGGGGCCTCCAGACAGGCCGGATGGGAACCAGGCCCTTGTTCTAAGGGACACTGTGTTGCCATTTAACTGCTTAACTCCTCTAAACACTCCCTTCCTCTTCCCTGCTTCCCGGGTACGCCCCAGCACTGCCCGGCTTTGACTAAGGTGGGCAAACATCTGCAGCAACTGAGGAAAGGAAAAATAACATTACAATCACCCTCATCTTACTCTCTAAGACTAGCCCACCTTGTGCCTGGGGCATAGACCACAGACACCCCTCTGTGAAGTTATCAGTCCTTCCTAAGCCTTCAGTTCTTCCGGTAGTAGTAACAAACTAGGTGATGGGAAATCCGCAGCAGCAGCACCCCTGAAGGCACAGCAGGTGTTTGGGCTGAGACGAGCACATCTGCTACAGGAAGCATCCCCTGAACGTGGCACACAAAATCCTTCAGCTTTGTAACTGGCCCTGCGAACCAGGCCAGAGAAATCACAGGCACCTCAGGCAGGGAGGTGCAGCTCAAGCCTGGGACTAAGCCACCCCTCCACAGCAGGCTCTGAAGATGAGATCCTGACTACACCAGAGCAGCTGAAGCATGACTTTGCAACAAGAAGTACTCCAGGCAGAGGCGAGTTCCCCACATGAAATAACATGTATTTTCCTTTTTAAGAAAGCAAACAATAATAAAAACAATACATGGCACAGTTGCATCAATCTCTTTATCAGGGAAGGGCCCACACAGCACAGTGTGCAGAACCCCTACCACCCCCTGTTCTCTGCCTCCAGGAAGGTTCTTGATTGTTCAGAGTTTCAGCCCTGGGGCTGACAACTCCCCAGCAACACACCAAGCTCCCTGCATCAGCCATCTCAGGGCATGGTTCCTTCTCCTTGCACAGGCCAGGAAGGGGGTAGCAGCCCAGCTGACACACACCACCACCCCCCCTCATTGAATTCGGAGCAGTTTTTACCCCTCCTTTACTGCTCTGCAGAGAGAGAACAGCCGCTCTGCCTGCACCTAACCCCTCCTCCATGCAAAAGCCACCACAGACAAAGCAGTGGGGCTGCTTGGTGCTGCTCCTCTGGCGTACCCCAGTGTGACACGGCCCTTCAGTGCCGGCTCCAACATCTCCCTGGGGGCTTAGAGGGGAAAGGCGGCGATAGGCAGCATCGTAACAGACCTGTAATTATTAACTTCGTGCCACACTCATAACGTGACAGGGCTTAGCAAAGCTTAACACAGCTGTCAGCTTGATGGCACTACTAACTGTCCAAACTGTGAACCAGGAAAGTCTTGTATGTAAAAAGGCAGGGCAAACAAACAAAAAAGAAGGGGGGGGGGAAGCAGCGCATCCTCTAAGCAGTCTCCTACTCTTTTCTCCCCATGAAAAAAGAAGGGGGGGGAAAGAGCCACAGCAATCCAGTGGTTACTAGTCCATTAAGATGTTCCACAGTAATGTCACTGTGCTGGAAATACACATACTTGAAACCTGCAGAAGCAACTCTTCACTTGGTTTAATCTAAAGTCAGCCAAGATACAAAACGCCTGTTCCATCAGCAGCTCCACACCCATCCCAGAACATGGCTACATGTTAAGACACCACCCCAAAAATAAAGGCTACATGTTAAGACACCACCCCAAAAATAAAAGCCTTCCAAACCCTCCACTTGACACGAAGAAAACTATCACAAAAAGACTTTTTGCATAGGTGGTTTCAGAGCCCATGTGATGACCCTCAGGCTCCACAGCTACACTGTTGCTATCCATCCCCTAACACGTAAAAACGCCACTTCTCCGCTCTTGCTTGGGGTGTCAGGTTTAACACAGCAATGGTAATGTCAGAGGAAACCCACTTATTTTGCCTTCACTTTATCCAAATCTATCCAAAAATGGAAATGAAAGTAACACTCCCTGAAAGAGGAGGCATTTGCCAACCAGCTGTACCAGCGGATGGAACAGAAGTACCCCTGGGTTTCAGCTAATGGCTGTGACTACACAGCTGCTTAATTGAGGAAATGGTGCAAGAATTAACCTGAAGGCTTCAGACACTCCTCAGTGTAAGATGGAATGGAATTCCCAGCTTGGCTTTACACAGGGCCCTTAAGTGAGGCTTAAAAGTTAAATACATATTATTTAATATTTATAATCAACTTAAAAGGGATTAAGATATGCCTGAACAGACCCCCCCCAACAAACAGTTTTAGGTTTTGGGAAGTTTTGAAGCCTCTCTCATTACTGTATTTTACACATCCCTTTACACCATCAGTTTCAGATACGCCATTGCTATGGACTTGGGTTCAAACTCAGACAGTAGGGACTTCCATGAGACCTCAAATTCATGGATAGTAAAAGGAGAACCTTGGACACACCCTGGCTACCGTGTACTCTAACACTTCTCTAACCCCCTCTATTTGGTCACTAGCAAACTGAGACAGAGGATTTCCCCCCCCCCCCCCCATTAACCATATTCCATCAAGAACTTGGGTTTAGTAACATCCTGCGACGAGGAACACAAGCAATCCCTGAACATGCAAACACCCAACCACCCCCTAAATGACCCTGGGGTCTGGATCCCTCCCACCCAGTCTGAAGTTAAGCTGTGGAAGTGGCAGTTCAGGTCCCATTTCTTTACCAAAGGCAGGGAAAGCCACTCTGTAAGGAGGTGCTCAGGTGGGGCCGACTGTCCCCTGGACCTACCCACTCATCCCTGGACTATGGGCAGAGCTGAGGAAAGCTCCATATGTAGCATAAGGCCAAACTTTAAGAAGCAGCTGAAGTTAATCCAGGTCTACCCCCAACTCACACATCATTTAGCTGCCTGCCCCAAAAGCTGCTGTGTTGGGGCGCACCCAGGGTGGGATGTGTGTGAGCTAAGCCCAAACACACACCCATGCATAAGGAGAAGGCAGGGCAACCAGGGCTCACCTGCTCCGAAGAACAATGTGTCCCAACACACCTTTGGCTTCCATTCAACACAGAAACTACTTTTAAAACTGCTTTGTTTCCTTTTTTATAGCTGTTCCGGGGGAAAAGCTGGAACTCCAAAGCAAGCTTCAGCCACGTCACAACGAGCACTTCGAGGGACAGGACAGTTACTAAGCACTGAAACCACCATCTGCTGGAAAACGTAGTTTTAATAGATATTCTTCATCTTACATAAGAGGACAATAAATACACCACATTCTATAGAACTTCCAGGTGACACCAGAGTAAGGAGAGGCGGAAGAGGGAGAATACCAACAGACATAACCGTACCCCCGAACTGCATCACAAAACACTCCCTACTGCAACCACTACAAGCTGTCATTTATACACTGCCAAAAGCTTTTAAGAGTTTTTGTTTGGTTTTTTTGTTGGGGTGGAGGGGGCGCTGTGGGTTGATTTTTTGGTGAGGGAGCAGGCCTAGGGAAAAAGAGGAGAATAGGGACATGAGATATTAAGGGAAGCAATAGGATGGATTCCCAGAAGAGATGCTGGACTCCCAGACAAGATGCATACACAAAAAAAAAAAAAACCAAGGATAAGAAGGAAGTTTTTAATCCCTTTCCTTCCCTCCAATAAAGAAGCCTTGCTGCTATTCAAGCAGACTGGTTGCTCAAGCAAGTAGCTTAGTAAGGCTCGTAGAGAAAACCGGTAGTACCAGGCTCTATCTGGAAGTGGATAAGCAAACATCAGTCAACACACGAGCTGGCTGGAAGGGAGGATTCACACACCGGGACCTGGAAGTTGGAAACCTGCTGTAGCCTAACACCTGATAAGCATCAGCAGAGGGAAGTTATGGAGAGACACACAGAGCATACACAGGAGAGCCACCATCTGCGCTCGTCCTCCCGCCGGAGTAGGGTTACCTCCACGCACGCGCTTATCACCGCATCACTGAAGCGATGGTTACAGCGGTTACACCAGAGACTCCTTTCTACAAGTCACTCCAGCTGCAGTTTCAGATCAAATTGCCCAGGCAAGGCCATCCACATAACACAAGCTGATAGAAAAACCAAACAAGTAAATAAGCAGAAGCAAAAGAAATAAAATAATAATCTTGTGAATTCCACATCTTTGCTGTTTAACCCGCCAGGCTGGTGAAGACAAGCTGCCAATTCTAGTTTGAGGGGATGTTTTGTTGTTTCTTTTTTTTAAATAGGATTGTCACATTAGAGAAATGAAAACACAGCAAAATAAAACTGTACAAAGGCAAAGTAGAATAACAAAAAATATTTTACTAAAACATAAGATTTACAGGAGATTTTCCAGACAAGCCATACAAAATGGTCACAAGCTTTTTCTTGGAGGGATTTTTTTCTACACTTGACAGCAGAATCACAATATTATTAGTGAAGGTGATGGATGTTTAATGTTCCCATTTTTTGTTCAAACAATGAAGCTTGTCCATCTACAGCGTCTAAGTTAGACTGGGCTAGAGGGTATATTCTAAAGTATAACTGGTTAGCTGCTTTTACCAATGCAATTAGCATCACCATAAAAAGGGAGGAGGAGCCCACAAAATTAAAACAAAAAGCCCCGCAGCTAACCCTGCCTACCTTCATTCACAGTGCTTATACTTAAACTATGATGGGAAAAATGATTAAAAGCAGAGATGTGCTGCTGCTTTCAAACAATTTCACAACAATCCAGATGATACTTCTAGCCTCTGCTCATGCGGTACAATAGTGAATTAGGACAAGACACAGATTTGCTAATGTGCATTTAATCACCAAAGGACTGAAGATGTCTGGGCTTTTATTCTGTAACGTTTCTAAGACTGTGTCCATTAAATGCAAACAAAAAAAGGAAGAGGTCTTGGCAGAACAGGAGAAGTGATGCACACTTGATGTTCAAAGCACATTTAAATATTATTCATGGCATATAGCCTAGTCCATGCTCTGGCTGTAAAGGAAAAGAAACACGTTTAAGAACACAGGTCTTGTTCAGGCTTCAGTTAAAGTAACTTTAAATACTTATTTTTAAAAGATCACTTTTACACCACTGCTGCAAGCCCACAGAACACATCAGCCCCAAGATTCTCAGTGCAATTCCAGCAACTGTCAGCTATTGTGTATTACAGATGGTCGGGCTGTAATCCTGAACACAAGGAGGCACAACACAAGGATCGTTTCACTCCCCTGCAGCCTGCAGCAGAAGCAGGTACAGCAGAGGTGCTTCCTGACACCAGCATACCCGTCCCAAAACCTTTGAGGAAAAGCAGTGGTGTGTGCTTTTATTTTTACCACAACTCCAAATTAGACCCTCCTGCAATTCAGGAAGATTAAAACTCAGTGTAAAACAGATAAAGAGATCTTTTCTTCTGGCAAGTGGCACAGACTTGAAAATAGACTGCTGCAGACACATCTGGGGTACCTGGACCATGGCTGTACACAATACGTTATGTTCCCCAACTAATTAGTAATTGTCTACTTCTTAAACTTGGGGGGGGGGGGGGGGGGGGGGGGGGGTGGTGGTGTAGGTAAAAGTATAAGATACATCACCTGTTTCTATGGCTTGGGCTTCATTGGTCTTCCATTGCTCAGCTACATCATTTGCTAGTGGATCATCTGGATTGGGAGCGCTTAACAAAGCCTGGATTGATAGCAGAACTGTACGGATCTGCAAGGCTGGGGACCATTTATCTGAAGAGACATTTATAGGAGCATGAAACACCACATACGCCACAGTCTGCAGAAACAGCAAGTTTTCCCTTCCCAGATTCAGGAAGAAGCCAAGTATTCTTTAAACAAATGAAATCTCTTGTTTAGGCCAATTTACAAGTTTCTGTGCTTGATAAGATGGAAAGAAGGAAAACAAGGTAGCACTTACCTTTCAAAATATCTAAACATATTCTTCCCAGCTTGTCTACATTAGGGTGATAAATTTTGGTCATGAAACGTACTTTAGGAGCTGCCATTGGATATTCTTCCGGAAGGAATAGTTCAAGTTTAAATGTCCCACCCTCAAAGGGGGAATCCTGTGGGCCTGCAATGACCACGTGAAAATAACGCGCGTTGCTCTCATCTGGCTCTGCTTTTATCCCAGGGACTGGCTCTGCCAGCAAACGCTGGGTTTCCTAGAGGAGGAGGAAGAAGAAGAGGCCATGTAACAAAATACCACCCAGATAAACTAAACATGACTTGCACAAACTGTTTTTTAAGAATTAAGTGTCCACTATAAGCTACTTGAATGTTAGATAAATCCCTCTGAGTCAACAAACACCTGCAGACAGCAGATGAGGATGCGGCCAACTGGCGCGCATCTCAACTGCCCTAACAGCCTGTGCTGCTATAGCACAAGGTAACAATTAAGACATCCTCAAATTTTTAACCTGTTGATTAAACTACTGCCAAACTGTTTGGTTGTGGGTTGCTGGGTTTTTTTTTTTCTTTCCCCCAAAAAAGCTTTATAGAATACCACAATTAAAATACCAAAAGCATTTCCCCATTTTACCTTAAACAGAAAATCCTGTAAGTGAAAAGCCAAAAGGGTTAATTGCTGAAGGAAAGCATTGGATGCTCACTCTAATAAGAGTGGACTGGTTTATTAAGTTGAACATTTGCACTAGAATCAGATCCAACACCACAGAATTTAAAGTACTACTTACTCTGCTGCCATGCTAAAGGTGTTTTTAAGGATGCTTTGTATATTTACACATAAATAGCTTTAGTGTGAGCACTTCCAGCTGCAGACAACCATGTTTAAAGTCACCCTAACAAGCAGCAAAACCAGGGAAGTCTGGTTTCAGAGAGACTGGTATACTTTATTGCTCAATTCCTCTGCCTGCAGGACCAATCTTACCTCAGGCACCAGGATACCCAAGAGCCGCCTGTGCTGTGACCATCCACCCCGCTAATAAACAGCGTGGCCAGACCAAACTCTGTCTATCCTCCTCTCCCCTCTGTCGTCAGCCTTCACAGGTCTCACAGGCAAAATTCTGCTCCTTCTTATAAAAAAAAAGAGGACCAGAAGCCAAACGGGCACAAGGAGATTAGACAGGGACAAGAAGTCCTGCAGAAGCCTCATTTCCTCAGGTAATTTTAACCTCATTTCCTCTAGCTTGTTTTTTTACCATGTACAGTTAATTTCTTCCCCACCCATCTGTGATGGCTTTCATAAGGAAAACTTATTCTGTTTCTACTGACAAAGGAAAAAAAAGGTAACTTGTAGGTCTAATATTAATTTTATTATTAGTTTTACAGCATATTTATTCTGTGTGGCATGCAAGCACAGACCAGACAGATTACCTTGACCTGGCTCAATACATTCTCCAAAAATAACTGGACTGTTACAACACTGGCATTGTGCAGAAATAAATTTACACAGCATGTAAGTGACACAGCCACCCTGACACAGTTAAGTAACACCTCACTTCAGCCAAAAATAATGAGATGTATACTATAAAGTGAAGTCACAGCAATTGATGCTAAAATCAAGGTATTCATCTCAACGTGGTCAAGGTCACACAAACCATAATATTGAAGTTATTCCTACAGACATATGCAAACATAAAAATACATTTATCTGTTGTAATTCCTTGTGACTCCGCACTGCCTACTTATCTGTATAGCTATTTGCTGCCAGTGCCACTTGTACACCACACTGGAAGTCCATCTAAACTTCTTAGAGCTGTCTACACTCACTTCTCCAAGTATTTTTTTAAGTGATACACATAAATTTATGATGTGCTCAGACTTTGGATTCTGCTAGCTATGTACTTGTACTGTAATTATGTAGAAAAGCAGTTATAATGAATGCTTAGAGCTTTACTCCAGTGGTAGGGAAGTCAGTAAGAAACTACAGATTATCCTTGTAAATGCATTAAACATTCTCTGCTCCTTTCAGTGGGCTTTTGGTGTAAGTGCTGCCACAGGTAAATGGGACAATTTTGGATTTCCACCTACAAAGGGCCACATACTTATTAGTCTCACAGTCTTCTGCCAAATACTCACTAATACAGTAGAGCCACCTTGAAATTACAAAAGAACAAACTTCACAAAAAGACCCAGGTTTTAAGCTTTTTCATAGCTGCTACCTACCACCTGGACTCTGCCAGATACACATTAGCAGGCAAACCAGGGTTTTGGTTCTTACAGGCATGCTCAAATTTAAGACTTCTTTTTATATTAAGTATAACACATTAATAGCTCAGCTGATCTCAGCAGTCCCTAGCCCCCACTCTCTCATTCTAGTCCCCAGACTGCCTCCCTGGTTACGCCAGTATGCTGACTGTAACCATACTGGGCAGCCAATCCTGGCTTAAAATAACCCAGAATCAGCAGTTCACCGGCAGCAGCATCAGCACTTCTACCTGCCAGCCTAACTGGGGGAGCAACGCAGGGCTGGGAGCTGCACATTCTGCCACTAAAAAGCGTCAACAAACAATGAGAGAGACGATTATTTTGACTGAGGTACTGCATCACACTGCAGGGGCTATACCTCTGCTAGTACCTCATCGCCTTCAGATAACCCTTAACCCCTCTCCATTAAGCAGCCACAGGTATTTTAGCCATAAAACAGAATCACAGAATCATAGGGGTTGGAAGGGACCTCGAGAGATCATCGGGTCCAACCCCCCTGCCAAAGCAGGCTGCCTAGTCCATACTGCATAGATGGGCATCCTGACAGGTCTTGAATATCTCCAGAGAAGGAGACTCCACCACCTCTCTGGGCAGCCACAGTGCACAGAAGAGGATTTATGCTGCGTACAGCTACGCAGTGAGGCTACAGACCCCCTGGGGAGCATCAATCTTAGAAGAAGAACACTTTAAGCAAGCACACCTCACTTCCTGCCCCGTGCGTGGAGCTCCTACGCTATCAGCGTAGCTGGTGCTGCTTTCAGAGAGAGATGAGGAGGAACACTTGCCAGGGAACTGGCTGGCACTCCTCTTCCATACCCACCCGGCTCTGATGCTGCCCAGAGCCAGTGGCAGGCTGAGCCTCTCACACACACACACACACACACACAGGGGAACAAGGGTAGGTGGGGACTCCTGAGAGGGCCCATCGCCTGGCGACCGCTTCATGCGCACGCTGAGAGGCAGATCTGGTTCTGAAAAGGCATCTTTCTTAAGAGTGTAACACAGACAGGCTTGTTGGGACTACGAAAAACACAAGAAAGATGCCATTTATTAAAAAAAAAAGAATATGAAATGTTTGTACTTAAACACGTCAACACCAGCTGCTAGATTCTGACAGCAAATAAGGCTTTTTGCCCTTCTTCAGTTGTGAGGAAATTTGTAATATCATCTTCAGTGTATGGTGGGGGAAACCATGGAGAAAGGACAGAAAGGGAGAAGTTGATCAAAAGAAAAAAGGTCCAAGCACACCCAACGCTTAAATGTACCATCTTAGAACTGGACCTACTTGTGTCAGGGACTGAACATCTCCATTTTACAGTAAAAAGGTGTGCTGATACTAAAATCGACTTGATTTCCCATAAGACTGAGAGAAATAAGTCATATTTGAGATAAACAGTTGTCAGCCAGTACACAAAGCAACCCTATGCACCAGGACAGGAAACTGAACTGCTTAAGGATCTTTGATATTTTTTAAGTGTACTTTACCAAACACACAAAAAAAATCTCAAAATCATAAAAACAAACAACAACCCCTCCTCCTCCCCCAACAACAGAAACCCACCACCCCAAAACCACTCCTGTGGGTGACTTACAGGGAGTCTGAGATGGGGACTCAAGCCACAGACAAGGAAGCATTAAACTACACGTTGATTTTGTTTTAAAATTTTGTATTACCTTCCCCAGAGAATAGTTACCCAGTGAAAAACTGTCTCTAAAACATGCTTAAGGAAATAAAACACTTGTACTTAGTTAAAAAGGTGGGAAGCTTAATCAGGAAAATCAAGTGTATGCAGTACTTGACTTTCTAGGCTCTAACTCATTCTAACCCATTTTTCGCTGAGGAAGTAAGTTCTTTGCAACCTCTTACTTTCCATTTTCTCCCCTTCATCCAATATTCACTTTTCTGTATATGTTTTGTAAGCTGTCAGTGGCTAAGAGAGAAACCAAGCTCAATGCTACCAAAAGGAAAGTCATGAACTCCTCTGTTATTACATGTTGTTTGGCCAGTTTATTCCACCCAAGTACATACTATTCTTGCCTGGCCAAACCCCCCACCAGTAAGGATAAAAGGAGCTGGGACACACACAAATATTAACGTGCTAAAGAGGATAAAGGCTGGATTCCCAGAAAACCAGGTTGTGCAGTTCTGTTGCTCACAATAAATGTTCTTACAATACAGCAGATAGCTTTGCCTTCACAGGAACATAAATTTCCATGGAAGTAAGTGTTGCAGAACAGCACTTTAAAGTGGTTTTTATTAGCTCTCCTCTAGCCTGCTGCAGGAAGCTTCACAGAAAATAATTCAGAACATATTTTTGCGTTCCAAAGCATTTAATGAAGCATCCTATGCTGCCACGGGGTTATTTCTGTTTGTAATACTCTGCAGTGTTTTTAGATTGAGATATCTTCTCACTCCTGCTTTTACTCCCCTTTTTCCAAATCCAAGTTATTGTCATAATCTCCAGTGACTAAAGAAAAGTAATAAATTCAAGATGAAGATATGAGCCAGTCGGTACTTAAAAAAAAACCCAAACCCAACCCACAACAAAAATCCCTGCTGTCATTCACAACTGGTTATCTTCCCCCCCTCCCCATCCCCCAATTTTATCTTTCTTATTTTTAATTAAGTGGTACAAAAACATGAAGTGTTGAAAGTGTTTTGACAAGCAAAGCAAAGCTTTTTTTATTAACACAGGTGGCCTGAAGTAGAGTGACAGATGGTGTAGCTGACATTCTGCACAGCTATTCTTCTATGAAGACATTAAATTGAAGACTAATTGTACCCAAGAGGGGAGAAACCCTCAACCTGTTCTTACAGTAACCTGTGAGAAGAAGCCTCAAGAAGAAAGTGCTGTGACCTTTAGAAAAGATCGATGGAGCAGGAGGCTTTTTGGGTTGCCAAGACTGAGAGACGCCGCGCTAACGCGAGAGATCGACTCGCAGGGGGGTTTCACTCTGAGTTTTCGCTTGGTCATCCTACTGTCACTGGAAGAAGAGTTACTGAAATCAGGCTAACTACTGGGCTTCTTCTGGCTCATACACCCAGAACAAGACAAAGCCCACCCTTAAGGATGTGAACTGAACTATCCACAAGATGCTTCTATATACAGACACGTGTGAAAATCAATCATTAGAGCAAAAGGAGATACCAGCAAGCACATAGAGAAGGAGCTCATGGAAAAGACACTATTTCAATCACTTACAGTTTTGCAGAAGTGTTTATAAAAGCCTCAAGTTGCCAAGGCCAAGACAACCAAGAAGATTCCTGTATGCTATGGAAAACAAAAAGCTACTTCAGATGTCTTGCTTGCTATCAACAAAGGCAGGATCAAACGGCAGCACAGTGGCAATAACCACAATAAGGAAACTCATATTGTACACAAGTATTTGCAAAAAAAAGCCCAGAACATTCTTTCCTCCAGAGCAGAGCCACTGCAGCTCAACTGAAATCTCTAAACTTCACCTGTGTGACAAGAGGCCACTCCTGTAGTGAAAGAAGAAACAGCTGCAGGGGATTAGAGAATTTTTAAAGCTTTCTCATTGCTTTTTAAAAAGGAGGACTCTATTCTTTGCTTGGAAAAATAACTGCAATTCCATTAGCTGTACTATGGCATTAGTTAATAATCACAAGTTTCACAATGTGTGTCAAGGGCTGTTGGCTAAAAAGGTTAAGAACAAATCAATATCTAGCACCTACAAAAAACTTTAAGGCTACTGTATGAAAGCCATTAGAGTTTAAGAAAGAACTTTAAGAAAGTCAGCAAAGACTAGCACAAAAAAGAAATCCAAGTTCCATGTCTTCAGCCAAATCTGCTTTGCTTAACAATCCAGCTGTCTGCACAGTTTCCTGACACCCAAATTTTCCTTATTTTAGTCTGTATTACTGCTATGCTGTTAAAAGTTTTGCTTATTAACCCACAAATTAACTACAGCAGTCTTTTGTGAGACATTACAACTGACAGGCATCCCAGCTTGTATCAGAAATAGTGTGGCCTTGAAGGCGATTGTGCCCCTGTGCTCCGCACTGGTGAGGCTGCACCTCGAGTGCTGTGTCCAGTTCTGGGCTCCTCACCGTAAGGACATTGAGGTCCTCAAGTGAGTCCAGAGAAGGACAACCAGGCTGGTGAGGGGGCTGGAGGGCAAATCCTATGAGGAGCGGCTGATGGAGCTGGGGATGTTTAACCTGGAGAAGAGGAGAGGGGAGACCTTATCACCACCTACAACTACCAGAAGGGAGGTTGTAGAGAGGTGGGTGAGAGGAGATGGGACAAGGGGAAATGGCACTAAGCTGCACCAGGGCAGGTTCAGATTAGATGTTAGGAGAAAATTTTTCCCTGAAAGAGTTGTCAGGGCCTGGAACAGGCTGCCCAGGGAGGGGGTTGAGTCACCATCCCTGGATGTCTTTAAAAAAGAGTAGATGAGGTACTCGGGGATATGGTTTAGCATTGGATGGGAATGGCTTGACTTGATGATCTTCAAGGTCTTTTCCAACCTTGTGATTCTGTGACAGTTTTTGACATTACAATTACAGTTTTTGACAGCATCTAACATAGTCTTCTGCTCTCTACGTCCCTTAACATCAGCTGTGAAAACACCTGGTGAAATGCATTTGAACAAAGGGACCCTAGAGAAATCCTAAAACCTTACAAAGCCATGAACATTTTAAGCTGATAAACAAACAGCCACTGGGGAAAGGAAGACAAAAAAGCTGTGCTGCCTTTCCCCTTCAGCCTATTAGGCACCTCCACTTTTGCCTGTATAGCTGTCTCTCATGGTGAAATACAACATGTAGCCGATCTGGAAGAAAAACACCAAAAAAAAAGAGGAAAAATATCATACAAGTGCGAACAGTCCCTGATGCAATTCACCATATGTCCACACAAACAGCTGTGCCAACAAAAAGGAGGGTGCAGACACATGCCACCAGAAGGATGGGAGAACAGACTGCTCTGCTTGGTGAAAGGGCTAAAGAGCTGAGGCCGCAGCGTTATCACAGCAAGTTACCGGCGTGACAGGTCACTACTATTCCATAACCAGCCTCAAAAGGAAATGCAGAGGTTACCTCTTCATACTGAAGGAAGAAGCTTAACTACCAACTGGGCTAATTTCAGTGACAGATAGTAAACTGCTAAATTAAAGTCTTCATCCATCTATAAAAGTCTTAAACATCAGAAAGACTGTGGATCTTCTTACTTGTTATAAACAGTTATCTGGTAACCTTTAACAGAAAAGCATCCTTATGACCAGCAGCTTTAACTGGAACAGGCTGCCCAGGGGGGTTGTGGAGTCTCCGTCTCTGGAGATACTCGAGACCCATCTGGACGCCTCCCTGTGCAATATGAGCTGGGGAGCTGCTTTGGCAGGGGGGTTGGACCTGATGATCTCTCGAGGTCCCTTCCAACCCCTATGATTCTATGATTAAGAAGAGACCGATAACATCATTAAGGCATCATTAAGGCTTTCAGAGGTCAACATAGCTGTGATAAAATTATTCTAAATCTTCATAACAGAAGATATTCATGAGGTTTCTTAGAGAATACTGCAGTTTTTCGAGCTGTTTAAAAGGGCACAATGCAATCTTTACACAAAATCTCAGGGGAATGACGCTCTCCTTGTTTTCAGCAGCACATTTACTCACTCAATTCTCTACATAGCAATGGAGTAATTTACCTTCTGCATCACCTACTAAGATGGAGGTTACACCCCTACAACTTTCTTAGGCCAAGGCAAGGTACAAGCCAACTCTAACCCACTTCAAGCACTTAAAAAATTTAGGTAATATCCACCTTTACCTGGAGGTTTAACTAACAGATGATGAGGGAATACCTTTATCTTAGTATGACTGAATCTGCAATAGGAATTACAGCTCAAAGTCAATTTCCAGTGCTTATTGCTGCCCCCTTGCCAGAAATCACTATCCTGCAAATCTACTGAGAAAGCAAAACTCAGCAAGCACTCCACAACCCCCCTGGGCAGCCTGTCCCAGGGCTCTGTCACCCTCACTGTGAAAAGGTTCTTCCGTATGTTGGTGCAGAACTTCCTGTGCTCCAACTTGAGGCCACTGTCCCTTGTTCTGTCCCCACAGACCACTGAGAAGAGGCTGGCCATTGCCCCCTGTGTCCCACACTTCAGATATTTATAAACATTAATAAGATCCTCTCAGTCTTCTTTTCTCCAGGCTGAACAGCCCCAGCTCACTCAGCCTTTCCTCATAGGGGAGATGCTCCAAGCCCTTAATAGTCCTTCACAGGACTCTCTCCAGGAGATCCCCATCTTTTTTATACCAGGGAGCCCAGAAATGGACACAATACTCCAGGTGGGACCTGACCAGGGCAGAGTAGAGGGTGAGGATCACCTCCTTAGACCTGCTGGCCACACTCCTCCTGATGCACCCCAGGATCCCATTGGCTCTCTTAGCCACCAGGGCACACTGCTGGCTCATGGCCACCCTGTCATCAACCAGGACCCCCAGGTCCTTCTCCACAGAGCTCCTCTCCAGCAGGTCATCCCCCAGCCTGTACTGATATAAGCAGTTATTCCTCCCCAGGTGCAAGACTCTACACTTGCTTTTGTTGAACTTCATCTGGTTTCTCCCTGCCCAGCTCTCCAGCCTGTCCAGGTTTCTCTGGATGGCAGCGCAGTGTTCCTGCGTGTCAGCCACTCCTCCCAGCTTTGTATCATTGGCACTTGCTGAGGGTGGATGTTATTCCCTCATCAAGGTTGTCAATGAAGATATTAAACAGGACTGGACCCAACACCGAGCCCTGGGGAACACCGCTAGTCACAGGCCTCCAGTCAGATTCTGCTCCACTGATCACAACCCTCTGAGCCCAATCCAACAGCCAATTCTCAACCCACCTCACTGTCCACTCATCTATCCCATGCTCTCTCAGCTTTGCTATCAGGGTGTCATGGGAGACAGTATCAAAGGCCTTGCTGAAGTCAAGGTAGATGACCTCCACTGCTCTCCCTCCATCTACCCAGCCAGTGATGAAATCACAGAAGGCTATGAGATTGGTGGAGCACGATCTCCCCTTGCTGAATCCATGCTGACTACTCCTCATGACCTTCTTCACTTCCATTTGCTTGGAGATTGCATCCAGAACAAGCTGTTCCATCACCTTTCAAGGACAGAAGTGAGGCTGACTGGCCTGTAGTTACTTGGATCCTCCTTCTTGCCCTTTTTGAAGACTGGAGTGACATTGGCTATCCTCCAGTCTTCAAGAAGCTCTCCTGTTCTCCAAGTCCTGTTGAAGATGATACAGAGCAGCTCAGCAATCACCTTCACCAGCTCCCTCATCGCATGTGGATGCATCCCATTAGAGCCCATGGATTTGTGTGCATTGATCCCTGAGATGCTCCAGGACGACCCCCACCTCAGCCAGAGGGAAGCTCTCCATCTCCCGAACTCTCTTTCTTCCTTCCAGGGCTCAGGAGTCCCAAGGGGAAGTCTTTGAAGCGAAGACCGAAGCAAAGAAGGCATTCAGTATCTCTACCTTCTCAGCATCACCCATTACCAGGGCACCCCCTCATTCAGCAGGGGATCCAATTATCCCTAATCTTCCTCTTACTGTTCACATACCTAAAAACACCCTTTTTATTATCCTTTATATCCTCTGCCAGCTTCATTTCCAGGTGGTCTTTAGCCTTCCTAGTTGCATCCCTGCAGGCCCTGACAACATTCCTATATTCTTCCCAAGTGCTCAGACCCTTTTTCCACAATTCACAGGCCTTCTGCTTCCCTTTGAGTTTACGTATGAGCTCCCTGCTCATCCACACAGGTCTTCTGCCACCCTTTCCTGATTTCTTACTCACAGGTACGCACCGATACTGGGCTTGGAAGAAGCGCTGTTTAAATGCTACCCAGCTCTCCCAAGCTGCCTTACCTTCTAACAGCGTAGCCCATGAGATCGCTCCTACTGGATCCTGGAAGAGAGCAAAGTTTGCTCTTCTAAAGTTCAGGGTACCAATCCTCCTTTTTTGCTTTGCTTCTTCCACTCTTGAGCTCCACCATCTCATCATCACTATCTCCCAATCTGCCCCCAGCCACACTTCCCTAACAAGCCCATCCTTATTGCTAAGAACAAATACCTGCCCTCCTGCCCTGTCAGCTCCTCCACCACCTCTATCAGAAAATTGTCTTCAACACATTGCAGAAACCCTCTGGTTCATGCATGACTGGCCCTGTTGCTTACCCAACCAATATCTCAGTGTTGTGGTTTAGGCCTGGCTGGAGGCCAGATGCCCACCAAAGCCACTCTCACTCCCCTTTTCAGCTGGACAGGGGAGAAAATATATACTGAGAGACTCAGGAGTCAAGATAAGGACAGGGAGAGATCATTCCACAATTAGCATCATGGGCAAAACAGACTCAACACAGAGTGAAGGAAAGAAAACTGTCTAATTCATTATACTATACTACACACACAATGACACCAGAATTGGAGAAGCACAACCAGATCTTAAAACACCTCCCTCCCACACCTCCCTTAGTCATGATTTTGCTCCCTTCTTCCCCCACATTGTGGCACAGGGAGGGGCAGGGACTGGGGAAATGGGGGCTTCAGTCAGTTCCTTGCAAGTTGTTTTCCTTCTTGGCCAGAGGGGCCATTCATTCCACACACCCTTCCCCTGCTGCACCGTGGGGTCCCACCCACAGGAGACAGTCCTTCACGAACTTCTCCAATGTGAGTCCTTTCCCACAGGGCTTCAGCTCTTCACCAGCTGCCTCAGTGTGGGTCACTGCCATGGGGTGCAGTCCTAAATCATAGAATGTCTCTCAGTCCCAGTCCTCCCTGGGGTCACCAGCCTCCCCCCAGCAAACCTGCTCTGGCGCAAATCTCTCCCTTGCTCATCTCTGTGTCTCTCTCTCTCCATGGGCTGCAAGTGCTTGCTCCAATGTGGGTCACAGCATCTCCTGTATGTCTGCACCTGCTCCAGCTTAGAGCGTCTCCCGGGCTGCAGGTGGGGTCTCAGCCTTTTCCATGGGCTGCGGGGCGACACCCGCTCCACCATGGGTTTCTCCATAGGCTGCAGGGGCATCATTCTCTCCAGCACCTGGGGCACCTCCTCCCTGCCCTTCACCAGCCTTGGTGTCTGCACAGTTCCTTACATCTTCTCACTCCTCTGGAAGGAGCAGGCAGCTGCCTGCAGGTTTTTTTCCTCCTATATGTGATTCCCAGAGGTGCTGTAAGCATCGCCCATTGGCTCAGCCTTGGTCAGCACCAACTCTGGCCTTGAATCAGCCAATGTTTACTCCCCAGTTTACTTGCAGCTGCTTCTCACAGCAGCCATTTCTGCAGCCCCCCCCCCTCCCCCCCGTTCTCTAACAGCACCCAGCTACACAAAACTGTGACACTGGGTAATTTAAGTCCCCCATAAGAACCAGTGCCTGGGATCACAAGGCTACTTCTAGCTACTTGTAGAAAGCATCATCAACTTTCTCCTGATCAGGGGGCCTGTACTACACACCCACAACAGTATCACTCACACTAGCCTGCCCCTTGATTCTCACCCACAAGCTCTCAACTGGTACATCACCCTCCCCCAGGAGTTCCATACATTCTAGCTGCTCTCTCACATAAAGAGCGACTCCACCACCTTGCCTCCCTAGCCTATCTTTCCTCAAAAGCACTACCCCATCTAATGAAGATGTCCCTGCTTACTGCAGGGGTGTTGGACTAGATGACCTTTAAAGGTCCCTTCCAACCTAACACATTCTACAATTTAATTGCGTAACCACCTATGCATATGTATAGGGTGTAGGTGTCAAGGTGCTGGCAGGAGGGGAGCCCCACAGGTGACCTCTGTGAGAAGTCAGGGCTGCACCATGCCAGACACAGCCAACTCCACCAGACCACTCTGGTGGTCTGGTAAGGAGGAGCGAACTGCAGAGAAGAACAGTTACAGACTGATCACAACCCCCCAATTCCTCATCCTCTAAACCATCATGTGTAGGGGAGGTAGAGTAATCAGGAGCAAAGGACCAAAGGAGAGCATGGAAAAAGAGGGCAAAGGTGGTGTTTTAATTTTTTCTTTGTTTCTCACCTTCCAACTATTTTACTTGGCAAAAAGTTAACTAATTTTCTCCAAGTAGTCTTTTTTGCCCATGATGGTAATCAGTATGTGATGGCCCTGTCTTTGTCATGATCCAAGACCTTTTCCATCTTATCTTCTCCCCCTGCCTCAATGAGGCAGGGAAGGTGGTTGGGTGGGCACCTGCCACCATCAACCCACTACATCATATGCCACAAGATAACTTCTAATCTGAAATGTGTTTGAATTGTTGTATACATAAGCACATGTAGAGTGAATGTGGTACACAGTTTCAGGCTCTGCAAATTAGTTTTTCACAAAGAGGTGGCAGACTTAAAACAAAAGGCACTAGCTCCAGTTCCTGCTATAGCTGAAACAGTAACATCACTTGGAGGATACCACACATATGGATACCAATTTATGTGGGAGATGATGCAATTAGGAAGAAGTAGTATCTTTCAGTTTAACTGACTGCTCATCAGTGTCTTCAATATTTGCTTCCTAGGAGCACGTCAGACATTTACTGCCAAGTTCTCCAGGAACAGAGGAGAAGTCACTACTAATAGCAAAAACCTAAGAGATTTTTAGAGTTCCACTCTTAATGACTAAAAATTACTCATTTTTCATTGGCTTCGGCTGTTGAGTTCACAACTGAGTGAAATCAGTTTTCTCCCCACCATTTCAGCCTGGTTTTGTGGTTTTGCATAGCAAGGTTCTGGTGGAGGAGGGGGTGTCTGTAGGGGTGGCTTCTGCCAGAAGCAGCCAGAAGTTTTCTTTAGGCCCCAGAGAGCAAACATCATCCGGCCCAAGGCCGCAGTCATTGTTGACCAGAGCCAAGCCCATCAGTAATAGTCACAGCACCTCTATGAATCACATTTAGGGGAAAAAAAAAAGGAAGCTGCTGGTTTTTAGCACCAAAGGAGGGAGTCGGAGGATCTAAGAAACTTTGCAGACACCAAGGTCAGTGAAGAAGAGGGGGAGGAGGTGCTGCAGCCTATGGAGAAGACATGGTGGAGCAGGTTGTGCCCCTGCAGCCCATGGAAGATGACAGAGAGCAGCGACCCCACCTGCAGCCCATGGGGAGGCCCCACACTGGAGCAGACATATGGAAGACACTGTGCATGGAGAAAGGGGCCCATGCTAGAGCAGGTTTGCTGGAGGAACTTGTAACTCCATGGGGTACCAGGCTGGAGCAGCCTGGGCCTGAGAGACTGCACCCCATAGCAGCGACCCACACTGGGGCAGCTGGAGAAGAGCTGAAGCCCTGTGGGAAAGGACTCACACTGGAGAAGTTCATGGAGGACTGTCTCCCATGGCTGGGACCCCATCTCTCCCAGTCCTTATCTCAACTCCTAAGCCTCTCAATGTATATTTTCTCCCCTGTCCAGATGAAAAGGGGAATGATATACTGATTTTGGTGGGCATCTGGCCTCCATCCAGGGTGAAGCCACAAGACTGGTTCTCAGCCATCCTTGATCACCCTCACTCACACCTGTAACTACCTCCACCTTTTCCTTTCCTCATAAAATTCAAGGGTTTGCCTGGGTGGGAAGCCCTAACTTCTCAGCAGGGCTAATTTGTACAGTCACCCTTGCGCACTCCTTTCATCAGCCCAAGCATTTGCAAAGTCAAACAACAAAGGAGATCCCAGAACTGTTTTGGTTTAAGAAACCACCTCTACTGCAGAGCTCTGAGTCAAACCAGTCCAAGTGTACTGTAGCAGCACAAGAACTTTTGTGGGAGCACATGCCAGGCTAAATCCTTCCATGCGGTGAAGCTGCTCAACATGAAGAATCCCAGGCTAATCACCTTGAGAACTTCTGGTTAATCTTCACTAGGCAGTAACTTTTTCACCTTGTGCTGGCTACCTGCAAAACCCACAGAAATATGCCACCATTCAAGGCATTTCCAGTCAGACTACATACAGCATACTTTTGTTTCAGATTTTTATTTTGATTGCAGGAAACCCTTGCCAGGTGCCAGTGTCATTATCTTCCAATTACATCTAATAGTTTGGATAAATTTGGGGGTATGAAATAGAAACTGAAGGTTGTAGCTGCACATGGCAAGACTTAAAGCACATTAGCAGACAAACAAGCTGTAATTACTTGCCGAATGACAATTCTTTCCTGTTGTCTGAGTGAGAGGAAGGGGGAGCTAAGGGGGAAGATCACACCAATCTCTTTTAACCTAAAGAACAGGTGAGCTGCACATACGGCAGACCACATGTATGGGTTTGCTTTGATTTTTGAGGGGGAGACAGTAGGAGAAAGTGAAGCTTATCAATCAAAACTGCCTTCTACATATAGGGATAAAGTTCTCTCAGAAAACCACAACTACTTAATTCAGAAACTTTCTATAACACATCACATTTCAGCACAAATTCTCCCAGGGTCTATCAATTCTTTACCTACAATTACGTAATGAACTGGCTATATCAGTATTACTGAAAATACACTGGTTACCTAAGCAGATGTCACACTGTCAGAGGGACTTCAGAATGTTTACATTAAAATTATATTATTGTAAAACAACTACATTTGAGCAAGTCTTCTGAAAATAACATCCATCTTTTAAGAGGAAAAAAAATAGCAATAAAGCTGTAAAGCAAATGTCAGACATCATAAATAGAAGGCTGAATTTGTGGTTTCCAGTAGCTGGCCACACAAATTCTTCTCTTCCTTACCATAGAATCCCCAAGTGTCAGCATCCCACACACCACCACTTCCCAGACTTGTTACTGGGCTAACATCTCTGCACACTAATGCTTCCACCACTCTGCACGTTCCTAGGCTCCACCACCAGCCCTGGCTGTGTCTACTCCCCCACTTCCACCCTCCAAAAAAAAAAAAAAAAAAGGCAAGAGAGTGTTCTGCAAGTCAACATGTGGATGGCATCAGCTGTAAAAAAAAAAAAAAAAAAAAGAAATAAGAGTGGAACAGTAGATTTCTAAACCATTAACTAGTACTCAATCTGTGGATGATTGTCCAGCAACTTGAAACTACACCTCTGCTAAGCAAGCACCCTGAATTCTGGATTGCTCCCAATCTTCCTTTGTGCACTTCTGGTTCTCCAATTCTCATCACCACCAGTTTCAGCCACTGCAAAGTCACTTACAGCTGGATGAGGACAATTCTTTTTCCTTTCCAGAAGAAAAATAAATCCAGAATACATCCACTCTTGGAAGAAGACCTTGTTACCAAACAGTAACATGAAGAGGGGCATTTTTAAGGTCAGCAACATTCATCAGGGAGAATGACCTCATTCTCAAATTTTCCACAGCAGATTACAGGATTTTGGAACTGTGAAGCTGAGATCCTAGACAAATTCCCAGAGGATTATCTACGTACTAGCACAGATCAAGCTTGGCATGGTGCATCTCTGGCTATAGTAGAGGCATAACTAAAAGTCAGTAAGCTAATAGTGGCAACCATTCCTGTGGCTGTAGTGATGGAGCACATCTGCATTAGAGCCTTGCATTAATAGACAGCGCAGAGTCAACTATCAGAGTGTCCTTAAAGCAAACAACAATTCATACAGAGCCTTCATCCAAATGCCATTTATGGCAAAATCTGTCACTTGTTTCTCACTATTAACCCACCAGTCACATGTAACTATCAAACTGTGGGTTTGGTTTACACTATTACACCAAAAAAAACATGATGATGCACTGAAAGCTGTGTAAACAGAACAGACAAGTACAATATAAAACAATTGTGTGAAAAGCTATACCAAGAAAAAGCACTATCATCTGTCCTCAGGAGTGTTTCTCCAACAAATGCTAAGAGCAGCACTGTCCAGAAGTAATGGGGGTTTTATGCCCAACTACCCTCCAAACAAATGCAAAATGCCACAAAAAGGTACGAGATTTACCTCCAGGCTTCCCCCTCCCCAGGAAATAACGGCTGGGAAAGTCAGAGAAATCAAAAAGTAATGGTAATTTTCTGGCAAATGTCTATGCCCTAGAAACCCACAGGTTCAAAGACAAAGCTTCAAGCTGACTGCCAGTAACACTGCTTAAGAACTTCCAGAAAGTTGCAGAAGTCACAGACTAAATACCCAGTTCATAAATTAAAAAAATAGTATAAAGCTGATTATAGTGACCTCTAAGAGAGAATGCTGTAAGTATCTACCACCACACACACCACGAGGATCTCCATAGAGCCTTCCAGGAATTTTACATTTTGAGGCCACATCTTACAACTCGGCAGTCCAAGTGTTACCCAGATTCTTGAAAAATACAGCAAGCAGGAGCTCACGGGCAGCAACCTGGAAATACCTTCTCACAGTGAACAGTAAGGAAGGCGTATCTCGGACAACATCACACTACCATGCAAGGGAAAAATCAAAGCCTTGGAAATTTAACAGTGATAAATTAATTTTTTTAAAAAATTAAGAAGTCTCAGATACTGCTTCAGATGGCTACTTCACCATATGAGCAGCTGCAGTCATTGCAACAAAAGTGCTACAACAACTGGCCACACAGACTTGGACATCAAATCATGAATGATGAGGTCACTGCAGCAGTGAAAACAGCAGGAAAAAAAAAAAAAAAAACAACATTTGAAAAGATGACATGAGGCAGCACTGTCCATCCCATTCAGATATACTGGCTGCACTTGACACAGCAATGAAGTGGTTTGAATGTCAGCCAAAAAAAAAAAAAAATCAGATGCAATTCAACTCCTTCCTCGACTGGCGCTATGTGACTTTGCAACACTGGAGAGAACTGGCATAATGAGTGCTGCTTAACAGTAAAAATCGATGAGCCCCTTCACTGTGTGTACTGCAAAGGCTCACTTTTTAATACTATGCAGTAGGAAAAGAGTTTACAGCATCAAAACCACACAGCTAGGTAAACGTGCTGTGCTGGGTTTTTATTTTGTCTTACATTAATAGATTTTCTTGTCAAGGTGATTCTCAGAGGACTCCTGGTTTTGGACTGCCGAAGAAGATAAAAATGCCTCTTCTCTATTCATAAGATATGTCTTCCAATTCTGATTATATATTTAAATGTTCAAAATTATACAATCTACTCACCAATGGTGACGTGCTAACATGACGTAATAGCTCTAAAGCAAGTAAGTAACACCTCCAGTTCACAGATCTTTCCCCCTCCCACTTGCTTGAAGTGTGTTTTTCTGTGTAACCTGCGAACAGCAAACCTGGAGCAAACCTGAATCTTCTGTAACAACTGCTTTGCAGCACCTATACCCCTCACCTTTTAATTGAATTTGGGAAAGTACTGGAAAGGTAAATAGAGCTCTCTGCAGAGACAAGGAAAGCTACTGCTCTCCTACCGGGCTAGATGACAGCCCACACATAGGGAAGAAGCAGGCTGAGGAGTACAGGGCCGCTGGTCAACCTGAGTGCCAGGCCATCTGCCAGCAGTCGGTCAAGACGAGGAACGCCAACTGCATTTCAAGCGGTTAGCTAGACCCTGATCTCAGCTGCAGTCCCAACATGCACTCCTACCTCCACTCAGCCATAGCTGGTCTCCCTCAGATGGCAACACAAGGGAAGCATGAAGACCAGAGGGAGACGGTCCTTTCTTGACAGTCGCCTAAGTCATTCTCATCACATTCACTACTGTGCACAGAGAAAATTGTATCTTCTTGTTATTGGAGTTGGTTCATCTTTCTATAACCCTTTCCTATCTCTCTTTCTCTTCTATTTCTTTTCCTGATCTCTCAAATCCTCAGCAGCAGCCAAGTTCACGCCTTCCTCTCCCTCTAAAGCAACCAGCAAGAGGGAATTGAACATCAGGATTGGCGACACAGAAAAGGTCAGAGCAATTACCACCTGAGACTCTGAAGACTCAAGCAGGCGTAGCTCTAGGTCTGCACCTCTGCAGCTGTGATGTATCAAAATATGACTCTGCACGTTTTTGAGGCTGTAGGTAACTAGTCAGTCCTGGACCATATGCACATCTGGCAACTTAACACACGTGCAGTACAGCAGCTAAAAAGTCAGTCATCTAACATAACCATCCCAAGATTAGAAGCTCTAGGCTGGCTGCAGGCAATTTAGGATGCACGCATGGAAAACTCAACCCACCACAAACACCACCCTGGAACAGATAATCCCAAAAACTCTAAGAGGGATCCTCCTGAGAAAAGCTGGAGTTTTTCTTCTGTTACCCTCCATGAGGAGAAATATTTCCACCTCATCACAACTTTGAAGCAAATCATGCAAATTGCTCCTGGTTTCTTTTTTTTTCTAGAAAAGCATGAAAAAACAAATGTACTAAGAAGGAAATTTATTTACCATCTTAAAAGTGGGTGTACTTCTTGGTTTTATTCAGGGGAATTGTCAACAGCTATTGAAAAACAAACAAAAAATCTTAACACAGATGCCAGCCTCACACCATAGCTGAGCTCCTACCACACCTCTGATGAATGCCAGCTCCACTGGATTATGAATCAGTGTTCCCGCTCACACCTGGAATACACTCAGCTTTGTATGCCATATGAGTGTCAAACTCACTCCACTAAGATTTGTCTTAGCTATTTTTACTGTTTACAATTCTGAGCCCTGATCGTGGTTTAGTCTGTTGCGCACAAAGCAAATGCTACTCCCACTTTACCTTGTCTTCTGTATCAACTAATACATGTTTTGGCTTTTTAGAGAAAATCCAGTTTTATTTTTTCATTCACTGTTCAACGTATTCTACATTCAGGTGTTTTACACCAGTTGCCAACATTTCACACTCAACCAAGCAAGCTTCCCGATGTTATAAATTATTTGTGACACTTGTTCGCTTCCACAAGAAACAAGGGTGTTGTTATTTCCTAGCAAGGCTAACAAGCCTTACTGGAATCACTTAGGGACTTTTAGAAAGGGAGTGGCCACCAACTTGAGGGCTTCAATTCACATCACTACAAATTAAGTGGGATATAGGAGCTCACCACAATCATCCATGCTACAGAACCAACCTATCTAAAAGACTCACTGGGACTGCAAGGCAGCTACCTGTACCTCTGCTGCGTGACTCCAAATTATTCAAGTCTTAAGCTGAAACTGTACTCAGAGGATCAGTTGAAAGTATCCCAAAATTGAGAGGCCTTTCAAAGCTTAGCAAGACACCAAACCGCCTGCACAGACAATAATACACATGGGCACACTGCACAGAGCGCACCTTGGAGTAACCAGGGGCTAGCCCAGGGTGTACGGGTACAGCCACCTCCCGACGTACTGCTCAAGCCCGGGCTTAAGTATTCGCTCATGTTTTGTCCCTCCTCGGACAGGAAGAGGAACCCGAGCACCGGACACCGCCGCGCTCCCCCGACCCAACCGCGGCGACAATTGTGACGGGGAGCCCGGGCCAGGCCGGGCGCCGCGCTACCCGTCTGCGGGGCTCCCCCGGCCAGGAGCCGCAACGCCGGCGGAAAGGGGCGAGGGAGTGCCTTTCAAGCTCCGGCTCCCGGAAAGGGGGCACAGGCACCCGACGGACGGGAGCACCGGAGGCCGTGAAGCGCCGCCGCTCGGGCGGCTACTGTGATAGGCGCGGGCCCGCTCCCGCCCGCCGCCCACCGGCCTGCCGGGAGGGCCCAGCCGCTCCCGCCCGCCCGCCCGCGCACGCCGCCAGGCCCGGGAGCCCCCTCGGACGGCCGCGCACAGCCGGCGACAGCGAGAAAGCGACAGCGGGGTGGGGAGGAGGGATCCGCACGGCGCGGCGGCCCCGCTCGGTCACCCGCCGGCCGGCCGGCACGGGAAGGAGGAGGCCTGGGAGCGGCCCTGCCCCCGCGCGGCCCAGCTCCCGAGCACCGGAAGCGGCGCTCGGCCCGGCCCGGCCCGCCGCGCGAGACCCGGCCGGGCCGCCCCTCAGAGCCCCGGCGGGCGGCGCGGCGGCGGGGAGGGCGGCGGTACCTTGATGATCCTGCGAGGCAGCCCGGCCATCTTGTCTCGTCGGGGTACGGGCGCGCGGGCTCGCTACCGCTCAGACGCTCGCGCACGGCCGGAAGTACCCCGCGCGAGGCTTCCGGCGGCACCGCCCTCCTGCGCGGAACGCCGGGCAATGTAGGCCGCGCCCGCCCGCCCGGCCGCTCGCCGCCAGCCCGTTGCCGCTGCTGCGGGGCGCTGAGGGGGCGAGGCGGTCGCCTCGGCGGAAAGGGGATCTCTGGACTGCCCGCGGGCACCAGCGCGGCGGAGGGGGCGCTGGGAGGGGACCGGGAGCGGGGAGCCGGGAGGCGGCGGGAGGGTCGGGCTGTGTCACCGCCCTCTGCCTGAGGCCGCGCCTCCCCCGCCGCGGGTGGCGGGACGAACCCGCCGCCGCTCTTCACAGGGCGGCGCGTTGCCCCAGTCTAAAATGGGCCGGGGCGGCAAGCCTGCGGGTCTGGGAGGGCGGCTGCTTCTCCAAGTCCTGTGGGCAACGCCGGGGGTCAGCGGCCTCCTAAGCCACCTGGGGACGAGCTGGCATAGCCCGGCTGCCCGTGCTGCTTACGCTGCTTTACCCCCTCCGTGAGGCGCCCCGGCTGTCTGCAAAGGCAGGAGAAGACCCCTTATAGTAAATGTGTGGGGTCACCGCGCAGCGCTGACAGCACAGGGATTCCATCGGCACGCTTTGTGCCCGGCAGTGCTACAACGTGTGCTATCTCCTCATTTTACGCAGGGTTAGTGTCACTAAACCTGTTGCAAATATAGCTTAGAGCATCTTTGTCTTAACACACAGTTAGTGACCCTTCTCTTTTAGCAGAAAGAGAAGTTAGACTATAATTACCAAGTGAGCATCCCAGGTCATTACTACAGCTGTATAGTAATAGTAACATCTGGCACCATGCATCATTATTGGTGGGAAACAAAAGCACAGAACGATGAAGTGATTTGCCACAGGTTACCAAGCAGCATAGCAGCACAGCCAAGGAATAGGGCCCTGCCTGCATACATAGAATTGCCAGGCAAGTGTTTCCTCCTAGTTTAAAAACAGAACTTCTAGATGATCTATATAGTTTCTGTACCCTCTGGTAGAATGTAAAGTTCACTGACACTAGCAAATCTGGACCATGTCATTTCTGGAACATCTTCTGTAGGCTAAAATGTAAGCATTTATACTGTTACACAGTGGCTACAATAACATGAAGCACCTGTCAGAAGAGTGGTGTGCCTCCTTCCTTCACCCTCCCTACAATACCTCCCCAAAACTTGACGGGTTTTCCTTCCCTGTCCTTCTCATGGAGCCGTTGGCACTAAACAAGTTGAGTTGGTTTATGCTATTTGATATCCTCAGCTGTTAGACGCTGGTAATGCCAAACTTCATGTCAGTTAATGAAAACCCATAATCCCTGCGAACTCTCAGCCCTTTAAGCTCCCAGTTCCTCTCCTACCTACCTGAACGCAGCTTTCCCTGAAGTCAGTCAAATCACCCATGACTCGAGATGCCCCAAGAGGGGTGCATGAGAGCAGCTTTGCAGCATTGGGGCTTACAGCATTTGTGGATGACACCCCCTCATTCTGCAGAGGAAGAGGGGTGAGTTCATTTGCATACATCAGCGAGTGAAAGGTCGGTGTTTAGATGCCAAACCTGCTCTCCCTAGTTACACACAGAACTATTCTTCAGTCATGGATTTTTCTTTTCACTTCATTATTACAGCCTGTTGCTACTGCTAAACAAGAGCGAGTAGATACCTTTGTGTACTCGGTACATCCACAGTACTTGCCATCTAATACCTAAAAAGGTGAAATGCTGATTTTTAGAAAAAAAAAAAGAGTCTCCTAAGCTGGAGAAAAATCCTTCTAAGAGAGTGTGCTTATCAGCTGCATGTCAGATAACGAAGTATAGTACATCTGGTGCCTTAGAATAAAAAATTATATAAAAATATAATTATAAAAAATATAGTAAAATTCTAAATGTCTAGATCCTCACAAAGGCTTGCTCTGCAGTGAATTTCACACAGCATAAGCACAGTAACACCTTCTCAAACTGTCTGTCGCTGGGGAGAGCAGTGAGATTGGTATAGAATGAATTGACGACGCCTGGTGATGACCACAGCGCAGTGCTGACCCCACTGTGTGAGTAACTGCTCTGCCCCTGAGCGGTGTGTGGATGGGGTAGAGGATCTAACTGGTTTCCAGGGGTGGGATTACAGCAAACTTCGCTTAGGAAGCCAAGGGGAAAAAACAAAAAAATCAGCCCAGAAGGTTAGTGAAAAGAGGAAAATACCATTCATATCATCCTGAAACGCTGCAAATAACTGAGCATATTTGTAATCGTGTTGCTATGGCACCGAGTAATAACTGGGAGCCTTGGTTTTGAGATAGCATGCTGACATATGTAGCAGGAATGCAAATATTTGGGTTATTTGAAAAATTGCACTCGCCATTCTCAATTCCCTGAGAATTTTATGAAAGTGGGAAGTAAGAAAAATCGTTGGTGGGAATCTCAGTAGGAGGAGCACTGCGTGACTCCAACTCTTTAATTAGACATTAAAGAGTCTTTACGGGGCCATACCCTCAAGACCAACATAATTGGAAATCTTTTGTGGAATTACTTCTTTTTCTCTGTTTCTGCCTTCCCCGACTCTGATTTCTTTGGGGTTGTTTTGTTTTTCTTTTACCCTTCTCTTGTAATTCTGACCATCAAAGGATGGGCACAAATGGAAGAAAACATGAGCCAAAAGATGCTGTTTAGGTTTGATGTGAGTAAAAGGCCACTCAGTTTCTTGAAAGTGCTGGAACCTCTGCTCTGTGAACCTTGCCATGTGTCTGTGAGATACAGCAACAGTGGAGCTCAAACAAATGCTCATGAATGTTGCATTCAATGTCCTCTTTCAAGTATTGTGGACCAGGAATCTTGCTTCAGCCTTAAGTTGCAGCAAGTCAACCTGGCAAGATATTATGTCTTGAGAGTTTTCATTGCTCAACTTGTGGCCTGGCATGTCCTGGGAAAGTTGTGGTTTTTGTGACACCTCTTTTACTGGCTCCTCTTCAGAAGAGGCTTTTGAAGTCCGATTGCTCAGGAGATGGCAGTGAACAAACCCACTGTTTTCCGTGGTCCTATCTACAAAGACATAGCTCTTAGAGTCCTCAGCCACTCTGGCTCCTACAGGGACTGCAGCAGAAATCCCCAAGTACCCCTATGGGTGCTGGAAAAGCCATCCAAACTGGCTACTCCAGAATACTGACTTCAGGCTTTGCTTCTTTGTGTTCCCTCTTTATCCAAGGATATCTTACAAGAGAAGCTATCATAAAAATTGTCCTCCTTTTACAGCATTCCCAAATTCCCAAAGGAGGTGACTTAATCCTCTGAATCAGCGCTGGAACAAGATGCCTAAGTGCCAGGGGAGTTTTGTCTCCTCAAGCTAGCCACACCCCACAAAGGTTCTTACATCTTCCAGGTGCTCTCCCAAACCATTGACCTTCCAGTGTCTAACTTTGCCCTTCAGGATTTTCCACTGGGCCATAGTTGCCACTGGGAGTGGGTTCTGGACCACAGCCCACACCACTCTGTGTGCATATCCTCCATTAGGCACATGTCTTGGAAGACATCCTTGGAGAAGCACCATAGGTGATCCAGCCTAGCATGCTTCTGCTTTCTGCTTCCCTGGGTGGAATAATACTTCAGCACTCCTGCTCTAGAGGTCAAGGTTGTTGCTAAAATGTTTTTTTTTTTCCTCTGCCAGATTATTTGTTTTGAGAAGTATGGCACAGGGATTCTTTATTAATCCCATTTTTCAAAGCCCCATATACCATTAAACATATGACACTGCCATTAAACCACCTAAAAAAAGTTTCTTGAAGGGTATGGAAGGGGGGACAGAGAAAAGTAGAGAACTAAAAGTGGATGCAAAAAACTAGCTTTCCACAGTGCTGCATGTGTAGTTTGTGAAAATCTGCAGAGTGTTTCAGCAATCTTTATTTTTACTTTTTTTTTTTTAAATGGAAGTTTGATGAAAAAAAATCCTGCTTTCATCATAAGTGTTGTAATTAATGAAGTCATGCATTCTTATTTAGACAGCTGCCCTCCCTGGCTCAGCCCAGTATTTTTCTTTTGCTGGGCTGAAAGATTTAGGTGCAACTTGTTTGGGAGTATATTAGACTGATAATTTTGTTTAAAATACATTGAAACTTTTCATTAGACTCATTGCCTGGAATTCTGCCTGATGCTGTCTTAGCAGGGGTGATTGCTAACTCTTTGCTCCAGTGATATCCTGAAATAAACCCTGCACCTCAGGCAGAATGTAAGGAAATCTGGGAATGTCATGTGTTTGTATTTGTCGGACACATGCTGATAAATAGTTGAAGGACATCAAACAGGACTCTGGGTGGTTGTACCGCCCTTAGATCAGTAAATGGGCTGCTAGCTGCTATTTTGACTTGTGGTGGTTTGGCCCTGCCTGGAGGCCAGACGCCCACCAAAGCCGCTCTATCACTCCCCTTTTCAGCCAGACAGGGGAGTAAATATCTATTGAGCGGCTTAGCAGTCGAGATAAGGACAAGGAGAGAGAAATAATAATAATAGGAGTTTCATAGCAAAAGCATATGAAGCTGATGATACACAATGCAGTTTCTCACTGAACCTCACAACTCAGGCCGTACAGCTCAGGGCTGCCTCGGAGTTGGACCGTCCCCAGAAAGTGTGTATCCTTCAGGTGCCTCCACCCACTCTGGTGTGGGGTCCTCCACAGGATGTAGATGGGACCTCTGCTCCCCATCATTATCCATGGGCTGCAGGGGGACAACCTGCTCCACCATGATCTTCCCCACAGGCTGCAGGGGCATCTCTCTCTCCTTTGCCTGGAGCATCTCATCCCCCCCTTCACTGGCCTTGGTGCCTGCACAGTTTCTTACACCTTCTCACTCCCTTCTCCGGTGGCAAAAAGCAGCTGCTTGTGGTTTTTTCTTCTTAAATGTGATTCCCAGAAGCGCCGTGACCATCGCTGATGGGCTCGGCCTTGGTCAGCAGCAGGTCTGACCTTGAGCCAGATGGTGTTTATTGGGCCTGCATAGAGCTTCTAGCTGCTTCTAGCTGCAAAACTACAACATGACTCCACAGATTTGTGTCAGGGGTGGCCTCAACTCCTGTCTCGCCTGCCCCGAGGGAGCAGTGCCACCCGTGCTGCTTCCTGATGCTTTGCTTCTGAGATCAGAGCACCTGAAAATGCAGGTTCATTTTAGAAAAGGGATTTTGTCACGCTACAGTTGCTGCTGGCTGGCTTTACTAAAGCAACATTCCTACTTGCACTTCAGAGGAAACATAAGTATGGTGTTCAGTAAGACCGGGGTCACCGGTAGTGCCCATTTACATCAGAGTTCATTCCTACAGCCCAGCTCCACCAAGGCCTGATTCCACAGGTGTAGTTTCCTGGCAGGGTTACACCACTTAGTATTTGCCTTGCTGTTAAAGAGAGCTCCTGCCCTCCTCCTCTGCCACACGCCGCTGCTCCTTTGGGTCACATCATGATCTCACAGAAGATGAGCTGATCAAAAACGTGAATAGTTTCTGGGTGAGCAGGGAGCTGATGTGAACCACGCAGCTGTGTAGGTCTAGCACAAGAAAGGGGACAGGAGCCCATATGTGAGAGTACAAGAAGGGGAGCTCCTGCTCCCTCTCCCTGTGCTCTGCCCTATGTTCCTGATATGTACTACTGGAAGGAAAGGATCAGGATTACTCCTTCCTGCGGCAGTCACCATCCTTTTGGCTGATATGATCTTGTCCCACCACCCCGATATGAAGGCCAGGATGGAGAGCACCATCCTCCTCTCACAAATCCATAACCATCACATCATCCCTGGGATGACAGCAGTTCTGAGAATTAAGTTAGGCAACCGCCTTATTCACCAACAAAGTGCTCTATAATGTCACCATAGGCAGAAGAGATAAACAGATAATTGGAATTATGCAATTAATACTCCCACAACAATTCAACACAGCTGCTGACCATCTTCCTATGACAGCTTTTGCTGTCATTGAGTTACTCACCAAGTGGGTACATCCAGGCCAGCAGAACCTGTGGCTGACTAATCTTACTTCCTCCTCCTGCCCCCCCCTTGCAATCTTATAAAAGTTATACTGCAATTACAACTCTTATTTCAAACCCCAGGTTCTTTGTTTGCATAAAAGTTTTATATTCTTTCAAGTATTGTAGAAAGTCTGCAAAAAACAGATGTATGTATGTACATTCGCATACAGTATGAATTTGCATGGTAATACCTAGATTTTATGTTAAAACCATCCTTTAGTAAATCCCAGAGTATTTTACAAGAGTTATGATGCCCTATGTACAAATGGGCAAGGAAGTGCAGTGTTTTTCACTTAGCACTAATTGTGAGAGTGGCTGGACAATTTCTGAACGATCTTAACTGGCTCTACTGGGTGCAGCTCTTTTGGGAGAAGATAAAGCCCACCAGCTATGTGTTTTACCAGCTTAGGATATCGGAATGGGGTGCTGGGAGAAGGAGCCTTCGCTGCAGCAAATAACTTCTGATGTCTTTTCATTAATCAGCTGCTTGAATAGAGGTGTGATATTGCTTACTTGAACTACAGCAGTCAACAGGAACACAAATTATCTCGGCTGCGTGTGGCCGCTACAGGCACTTCAGCTTTGTCATCTGTTATTGAGGTGTCATAGCTTGACTCCTTACGAGATGGTGTGAGATCTGCTGAAGAATGATAGCCTACTGATGTAAGTGTTGGCATTTACTCTGGGTGTTTACAGATGGACTTAAAACATAGAAATTTGTCTGGCTACAGCATAACATGAGAAGATATGAGAATTAAGACCAGAACTAAACCACAGTGTCTCATTAGAAATGTGTGCCCTACATTTATAGAATAATCTGACAAAGAATATGATATGTTATTTCAGGAGTGAAGGTTTGTCCATCTCCCCTTGTGAAGAAACCGTCTCTACAATAAAACAAACCTATCCATTCACAGATTCAGTTCCACCTCTAGGTATGATTGTATAGTACCTTATCTATTCCAAATTTAATGAGAACAAAGGAAGCCAAGTGCTTATTCCCAGAAGATATTAAAACGTAGGTTTCTATGAAAAAAAATCATTTTGCTAATGAGCAGCCTGAGTGATTTTACTGAGAAACCATTTCCTATACATGCTGCTGCAGCAGAAGAGCTACAACAACCAGGTCCTGGTTTTCCATTTCCCACAAGGAGCGTGCACGTGCATGTGTGTGCCATACACAAAATCCCACGCCACTCCAGATGCCAGCTCTGATTTATAAATTTGTTCTTCTAAAACAGAGCCAGCCAACACAGTCCTGCCCTCCTCACTGCACACCTTCTGTTGACTGACCGTGTAGGGCGCAGTTGTGGTTTATCACTCAGAGCGTTTCCTGGAGAAGTTTGTAATTGGCTGTTTGAGTTACACCAGATGATGGCTGTTCATCACTGAGAGAGCAACCTGGAAACAAAACTGCTCAGGTTTCCAAAGGCGTGAATTCCCAGGGGTCTGGAACTCATCACCGTTAGTGCCTCCACAGTATTCCCGCAGTGAATGGTGGGAACAACCTTCGCTGTTCTCAGAGAGAGCGAGCAGCTCTCCTCTTTGCTGTCTACACCCTGCTGAAGCAAGCAAGGAGGCTGGCAGTTATTAATAACCCCATCTCCAGACATGCTGGAGAAATGTGTAGGCACACTACTGAAGCGATTCTCAGCTCCCTACCACAAAGTTGTAATCCCTCAGAACATGCTTCTAAGAATAGACTGGCGGAATATTATGTGTCAGGGAGGGGGTAGACCTCCTCTACTGTCTCCTAAAAATAAAATTCCTTTTTATAGAAACTGTCTTAAAATAGACTGGAAGCTTAACAGGGAACGTGGTTTCTGTTTTCAAAAAATAAAAGTTCTGCATTACCTTCAGTTGCAACCCTTTCAAACTGGGATTTAAGTTACAAGATGTGCTGTTACAGTGATGATTTAAAAGCACACTTTTCCAGAATAAAATCATTACAGAAATACCCCCAGGTTACCTCTGATTTAAAACTAACTATGCAAAAATCAGGCAGTATGAAAAATCTAGTGAAGGCTGTTTAGTGAATCAAGATTCCAGAGGGCTGCCAAGCATTCCCAATGAGTTCACATGAGGGACAGAAGATTGCTAACAGTTACTGATGAACCTTGCAAGCAATACTCCATCATGGTGATGGGAAAGAGTCTAAAGATGTGGTAGCACTAGGCAAGATACCAGAAATCCTCCCCATGGCTGCCCTCCTGTCAGGAATCAGGCTGTCCTCCTGTTTGGAATCAAAAATTCTCCCCAGAGACTCAAGTAGCAATAAATAAATGACCTGTAAAGGCTGAAGAAGTGGGCCCATGAGAACATCATGAGGTTCAACAAGGCCAAATGCAAGGTCCTGCACCTGGGCTGGGGCAATCTTCATCATCAATACAGGCTGGGAGATGAAGTGATAGAGAGCAGCCCTGCAGAGAAGGACTCGAGGGTGATGGTGGATGAGAGGGCAATTTTCTAAGGGACTAGTGAGAAATTTTTAAAAATTGATTTTTCTAACAGATGCTGCTCAATAGAGAGAAAATAAGGGTGTTTAAAAAAAAAAAGAAAAAATAAATAAGTGTTTTATGCTGGAGAAAGCAGCAGGTGTGGTTTGCAGTGGTGTCCAGCTGGGAAGGGAGTTAATTTCCAGGTTTCAATGGACAGCAAAGGATGTTTGTCTCCTGCACGGATGAACGAATACCCTTTGAGAAGGCATCTGAGAATCAGAGATGTCAACCACAGTCATCATCATCACTGAGTACAGGCAATCTTTCCAAGCAGCTCTGACAGCTAAGTCATGAGCACCTTCGAGATAAGCCAGAGAAGCCTTAATTTCAGTTAGTATTTCCTAGGAAACTAGAGCAAGGCCTCATGCACTTGTGTAACAGGTTCACACACAAACACTGACACACTACACACGACAGCATCCTGTGCTGAGGGACGCAGCAAGGTGCATTTGCTCACAGGTGTATTGCACTGCAGCCCTCCAGGAGAAAGGCCAGAACATTGAGCAGCAGCTCCCCCACTGCCACCAGCTGCTCCTGGTCAGAAACTTGGCAACAGGCACTTTGAAGTAACTCTGATTATCCTCACTATGCCTACAGAGAAGATATTCCCCAAGCTCAGCCTTTAAATGCAGTTTCACTCCTTTCTTTCAATAAGGCCATGCTTGTTTCAGACAGTTGATAACCATTTATTTTTGTCAACGCTGTCCTTGAGCTTAAAATCCCCAACATGTTTTCCTTGTCCATCAGTATAGCCGCTATCTTGTTTGTATCCAGCTTCAAAAGGCTGTTCTTCATCCACAAGCTGACCTCATCCTAGCACAAGGATTTCCTTGTGGGAGTCATGACCAGATAAAACTGTGTTGTTCCTGGTGGGTGCCTGAGCCCAGATCAGACCGCTCTGCAGCTGCACATAGAAACTCAATGGGAACGATGGAGAGTTCTGGTTTCCACAAACATGGAGGAGTCCTTTAGTGGAGATGCAGTCCCCCCACCTCGGCGGCATCTCTCCAAGTAGTATGTAAAATATTTTGGTCCACCTCTGCTGCTTCTCTCTACGGCTTACTGAATCTAGTATTGCAAGAAGGCCGAGAATGGATGCCTTCCACCTTCCACTGCCAGGAAAAACATCCAAAAAGAAACATTTCTCTCTGCTAATGGAAAGGTTCAGCTCTCAACTAGCCATCTCTGGCTACACTTCTGTGACACTTCTGGAAGTTACCAGCCTAATTCCTACTCTGCAGCTACAGAACAAAGGTGGGCATTGCTGAAATTGAGAGGCATCCACTGACGGCTGCGTGAGACTGCCGTACCACAGCCAACGACCAGAAGAGACACAGTGGTTTGAAGGTATCTGGAAGAGGTTGCGGCCTTTTCAGAAGGAATTATCCAAGACTCTCCAAAAGAGTAATTCTATGAGAGGAACAAAGACACGGTTGGCTGTGCTTTGCGGGCACGCAAAAGCTTATAGCGCTGGAGTCACTTCAGGTAAGGTGACTGATTTCTGTCTCTACTTCTCGTCTGCTATCAGTGTTCTATTAATATACCATTGTCTTTCAAATGCTTTGTGACTCAGTCTGCAGAAGAACCAAAGCGAGTAGCCCCAGAGCAGCAGCGTGCCCGGGACACGGGGATTGGGATTTCTGTGAGCCTTAAAACACGTGCAGCACGCAGACAGCTCAGCAGGAAAATACACACCAGCGTTCCTCTCCTCTGGAGTTGCCACAGAGGGGCTGGCTGGCGCAGAAGCTGGCTCAGGTGCGTGAAGGCCAGCTTTCCTCAGGAAAAGCCACTGCAGGTACTGTGGAGGTTTGGCAGGCTGAACAGAGCGAGCTGCTGCGTGTTTGACCCTGGAAAGCAAGCAGGCTACGCTCACAAGCTCCTGAAACAACCAATAACGACTATAAATGTCCCTTCAGATTGTAAGACCAGAGGGTGTGTTTTGCAGGAGCGCGTGGGGTGAGGTGATCCTTCAAGGTCGCTTGCAACCCAAACCTTTCTGTGACTCTGTGCCCAGAAAGAGACGCTGCCCCCGCTCAGGCCGGCGCTGCTGCCCGGTGTGGGGTATTTCACACCTCGCTTGAGCAGCTGCTGCCGATGCCGGGGTGCCCCAACGCCCCTCACCCGCTGCCGGTGCCCGAGCAGCTCGCAGCTCTCCAAAACCCGCCCCCGGGACTGCCGGGGAGCACCAGGGACAAGGATAAGGACGAGCGCGGAGTGCCCTGAGCAGGCTCGTAGCCCCTCAGGGTTAGCTGCCGGCGCTGGGGCGGTGCTGGGCGCGGAGGGAGGTGGCAGCGCCTCGCCCCGCCCGGGGTAGGCCCCCTCCGCCCGGCCGCACTACATCTCCCGGCGTGCCGCGGGGCTGCCACCGGAACCGGAACGGAGTTAGGCGCTGCGGCCGTCGGTGTGCTGCTGGGGGGCCGCGGTGGCCGAATAGGTGGCGGCTGTGTTGGCGCGGGCGGGAAGGCGGCGGCCACCGCCGTCCCCTCTGGGCTGTGGCCGCTGGGGCGGGCTGTGGCGTCCGCGCCGGGAAAGCGGTCGTTTCTGCGGGCCGCCGTCGCTGGGGCCCGGGCCCGCCGCCGCGGGCAGGGCCGCTCCGCCTGGGGATCGCGCTGTGCAGCGCTGCCCCCCGCCCCGTTCCTGCGGTTAGTGCCTGGCGCCGGGGAACCCGAGGTAGGCCTCCGGGAGGGGCCGTGGGGTACCTTCGGGAGGTTAAACCCCCGCCTGTCGCTGTCTGGAGCATTCTGGGGTTTTTAGCAGCCTGCAGACCCGGTTTTATAACGGGCGCTCTTTTGCTCGCTTCCGTGGCTTCTGTTCTTTTTAAGGTGGATGTTCTTTAATGCTGGAAGTATCGGGGTTCGCGTCCCTGCTCGCTGCAGGCAGGCCTCGGAGGGTTTTCCGGGGTGGGGCTGTCCCCATCTAAGTGCCCTTGAGGTGACCCCCGGGGACGGGCCCATGCTTGAACCCTGGTCTGCTGCGTTCTCCTCTCCCTTTTTGCCGAGGAGCTTTCAGAGGGCGGGCGGGAGCAGCTCTGTGGGTGCCGCGTTAGTGTTCTCCACAGTCAGCAGCACCTCTCACAGGGAGAGAGAATCACGGGCAGTTGTAGAAGTGGTACAGGATGTGCTGTGGTGATGCTCCTGAGCACTAAATACGAAGTAGTTTTACAGAGGCCTTGTTTCTTCTGTGATGTTTCACAAGTATGTTTTTAAATTGTCTCTGGTGAGGATCTTATTGTCTGCAGGAAAAAAAAAACCAAACCGTTTTCTCTGAAGAGAAACTTACAATGATGCTTAAAGAAATCATAAAATAGTTCTGTGTGTTTCTGCTTCTGTTAAATTTGTGGTAATATTTAAGGAAATGGTGGTTTGTAGCTTTTTGGTGTATTGCTTTTGAGATGAAACCAGCTGCATCTAGGCAGTTTGTTAACTACAGTAGGTAAGTATGTCTGGTTTTATACTGGGTGGTGATATTCACAGAATCACTAGGTTGGAAAAGACCTTTAAGATCATTGGGTCCAACCACACCTGTCCTCTACTAAACCATATCCCTAAGTACCTCATCTACCCTTTTTTAAAACATCCAGGGATGGTGACTCAACCCTCTCCCTGGGCAGCCTGTTCCAGGCCCTGACAACTCTTTCAGTGAAGAATCTTTTCCTAACTTCTAATCTGAACCTGCCCTGGTGCAGCTTAAGTCCATGTTCACAGAACGAACAAGAAAAGCATTTTTCAGGACTAATTGTGTGGAGTGTGCAGAAGGAAGGATGCAGAATTTAAGTGGGTGAGTACTGGCAGAAAAATGGAGAAGACCCAAGATTGGAAGGTTTTGGGTTTTTTAAATTAATAGCATATATTCAAAGAACACCTCCTGCTAAATAAAGTCTTGTACTGCTTTTGACTATTAGAGAGGCAGGTGCTGGTATCTTAAACAATAAGGGTTTCTAAACAACTGACAAACAACGAGGATTATACTGCACTGATTTCATTTATCCGTAAGATACTCGGTAAATTCAGCTGTTGGTCTCTTGTACCCTGAGTAATGATAAACCTGGTTTCTTTCAGAGGGTGTTCTGCAGAAATAAACCAACACAGGTGTCCATTTGAGTCCCATCTTGTCCAGGGCTGGTTCCCCGTCTGTCTGCGGTCGGTATGGCAACACCACTCAGGGCTGCGTGGTCCGGCTTCCTCCGGATGCGTTCGGCAGCAGCCTGTAAGGAGCAGGCCCTGCTGCAGAGTAAGTACTGATGCAATGGTAGAAGTCCTGTGTGCAAATGTGTTCTTTGAGAGGCTCTCCCCTGTGCTGTTTAAAGTAATGGAAGCAATTTTATTTTCTATTTGAACAGAATCAAGTTTTACATTCTGTGTTCTCTGCTAATAGCTGAAGGATATCTTGGTACTTTTTTTTTCTTTCAGTGCTTCCACAGTTCACATATGCTTTTCTAATTAATTAATTAGCTTGTAAATACCACTCCTCTCACCACTGATTATATTTGAAGATTTAGATGTATTTTTTCAGACTTAAAAACAGTGGTGAGAAAAGGCTATGGTAATATCTCACTGCTTAACATAAACAGAGAACAAGTGAAAACAGGCAATATTATTGCTTAGGTTTTGCTCATTGTTTTAGGTGTCAGGAGAAAGATGGAGGGGAGAGAGGAAAGGTGGTAGAAAAGTCAGGAATTGAGAAAATACTAGGGACGTGTTACATTTTAGAAGTTAGTGGGAAAGGAGGAGGAAGAAATGCAAACTATTTGCAGTGCTATTTTACCAGAACACAACTTCTTAATAACTAAGAATGGTTTAATTGTAAAAAGTTAGAGCATGAAAGTGCTAACAGAAGTTCTAAACTTAAATAGAAGTTTTATATTTAAAATTCTTAAATATATTAGCCATATATAAATTTAAATTATAGAATTTTACATGTAAAACATTCCTGAGAGGAAAACAGCTGCAGAGAATGTTCTTGGTTCTCTCAGCTTGCCCAGTTCTGATGCACTGAATGCTTTCCCCCTTCATTATAAGCAGCCAAGAAGAATCTACCACCTTTTCTATCTCCCCTCCATCTTTCTACTGACACCTAAAACAGGGACCAAAACCTATTTCTATTAAAACTAGAGATGGTCTACATAGAATAACATGTCAAAAAAAAAGGTTGAAACCTTTTTGTGACTACTTTGCAAACAGAAAGCTCAGAACACACTAAGACTTGGTTCTTGTGACTGTAATTCAGTTCTTAAAAAGCAGTGATAGAAGAATAGAGTATTTCACTTGGGAAGGTCCTACAACGATCATCTAGTCCAACTTTCTGCCCACTTCATGGCTGACCAACAGTTAAATCATGTTCTGAAGGGCATTGTCCAAGTGCTTTTAAATGCTGACAGGCTTGGGGCATCAACCACCTTGCTGGCAGCCTCTTGCGGTGTTTGGGCCACCCTCTCAGTACAGAAATGCTTCCTAACATCCAGTCTAGCCCTTCGGCTCTGACCAGTGCACCATGAACCCACTCATCCCACAGTTGTACAGCTTGCCCAGAAGGACACTGTGAGGGACAGTATCACAGGCCTTACTCAAGTCCAGAAAAACTAACCTCACTGCCTTCCTCTCATCCACTAGGCAAGTCACCTTCTCCTAGCAGGTATTGAATTAATTACACAGGACTTTACCTTGACGAACGCGTGCTGATTGTGCCTGATGATTGCATTATTCTTGAAATGCCTTCCAGTAGAACCCAGTACAGTCTTCTCTGTAATTTTTCCAGAAGTGAGGTTAGACAAACGGGTCTGTAGTCCCCTGGGACTGCAATAACATCAGTGGGCTCCCAGTCAGGAGGGACCTCCCCAGAATCCAAGACCTTCATTTTCTAGATGATTGAGAGGGGTCCTGCCATGACATCCAATAGCTCCTTTCTGGGATGAACCCCATCAGGCCCTGAGGACTTAGGAACATCCAAGTTAGTCATTCCTGTTAGTCAGATGACCATCTTCATCAAGTATCCACCCAGTGTTTCCTTGAAGAGTCCTTCTTGTTACCTGGAACAACACTGGCCAGATTCAACTCTTAACTGAGCATTGGCCTTTTCCTCCTCTCTTTCTTCAAGGCCAGGTTGGATGGGGCCCTGAGCAACCTTGTGTAGATCCAGGCCTGGAGGTTGGTGGTCCTGCCTGTGGCAGGGGGGTTGGAACTCTATGATCCTTGGGGTCCCTTCCAACCCAGACCATTCTGTGATTCATGCATATAGGAACCACAACTCTGTGATCTTCCTGCAAAGCCTGACCTCACTTCCAGAGACCATACCATTCATATTTTCCTCTTGAGCTCCACAGGAAGCTCCCTGCTGGTCATCCAAGCTGGTCTTCCTTTCTGTTTGCTTGATTTACAACATAGTGGAATTGCCAACTCCTGTGCTTCTAATGGGTGATTCTTTAACAATGACTAACACTAGTGGACTCCTAAGTCCCCAAAAGCAGGTTCCCAGGGTACTCTCCTGGGTAGCAACTCTGTGTCCTTTTTTCTCATTGCGCCGAAAATGTTAAACTTGACCATTCACTGTGGCCACAACAGCCACCTAACATCACATCCCCAAGTCCTTCACTACTCAAAAATAGCAAGTCTAGGAGGGCATCTTTCCTAGTTGGCTCACTGAGTACTTGTAACAAGAAGTTACTTCCTATAAAACAAGAATTTCCAAGACCTGCTCGGCACAGCAGGATGATATTCCCAGTTGATGTCTGGGAAGTGAAAATCTCTGAGAAGGGCAAGGGCTGCTGATGCTAATTGCCTACAGAATAGCTTGTCAGTGTTTACATCCTGGCCAGGTGATCAGCAGTAGAGATGCACTACTACAACTCTTGGTTCTCCATTCCCCTAACCCTCCACCACATCACTGCTAACTGTAGGGGCTGTGCAACCAAAGCACTCCCTCACATACAGAGGGACACCTCCACCTCGCCTGCCCTGCCTGAGCAGCCTGCAGCCCTCCATCCCAGCACTCCAGTCCTGGGACTCATTCCACCCCATCTCACTCGTACCAACAGTATCATGCCTCTAGGAGCTGACCAGTGCTTCCAGTTCATCCCCTTTGTTTCTCGTACTGCATACGTGGCTGTACAAGCACTTTAGATATGCTCCTGAGTCCCCTGTGCTCCCAGGAGCAGTGTCAGTGTTCCCACTAGCATTGCCAGGCTGTGGTGATGCCATGCCAACCCTTAGCTTACCTGTTGTATTGCTGGTGGCGTGTTTTCCCCATTGGGACAAGCGGATCCCATCAGGCCCTGCTGTGGGGGGCTTCACTGGGATCAATCAGAAACGTGCATGTGAGCTTGTGCCAGGTTGCAGCAATGAAGGAAGGGGTTTGGCAATAGAAGTCAACTACAGCCACCTCCCAGGCCCACCTGGCTGTGGAGGGCAAGATGCCTGTGGTATGGCTCCTACATAAGGGAGCCAAGAGTTGGACTCGATGATCCTTATGGGTCCCTTCCAACTCGGGGTATTCTGTGACTTCCTGTCTTAACACCTTATGTTAGGTTTATGGTTGGACTTGATGATCTTAAAGGTCTTTTCCAACCTAAAATATTCTATGAAAAAATGGCAATGAAGTCATGGGAAAACTCAGTTGGAAGGGACTTTAAGTGGTCTGTGGTTCAACCTCCTGCTGAAAGCAGGCTCAGCTCTGCATTCACACCACGTCGCTTGGGGCTTTGTCCAGCTGGGTCTTTGAAATCTGCAAGCTCAGAGCCTGCAGAAACGTGCCAGAGCCCCAGTCCCACTGGTTGGCTGTCCTCATGAGGAAAATGTTTCTCTTCATATCCAGTCAGAGCCTCTTGTTTCAGCTTATGGGTGTTGTTTCATGTCCTCCCATGCACCACTGCAAACATACTGGATCCTTCTCCGCAATAACCCCAATCCTCATACATAGTCAGTCAGTGGGGGCTGCTGTTAAGTCTCCCCAAAACCTTTTCTGCTCCAGGCTGAGCCAGCTCCAGCCCCTGACCATCTGAGTGGGCCTTTGCTGAACTCACTCAAGTTTATCTTTTATTAAAGGCCTCCAAACTGCCTATAGTATCTGACAGCAGCTGAGTAGAGGGACATAATCCCTTCCTTCAGCTCACTTAGGACAGTCCCAGATACTCTTGTTTTTCTTTACTACTTGTAGTTTTTGTGATTGCTTTCCTTGGAGCAACAGGAACCTGGGGCAAGGGGTAAAGTTCTGTAGTGTGACAGCTGCCACGATGTGTGAGTTCTGTGGTTTACGTAACATGTAGCAGTTGCTGGCAAATTTGGGTTTCATAATAAATTTTGCTATGAATGAAATTACTGTCTTCTCTGTAAGTTAATGTTCTTTGCACATGTAAAGATATATATGCTCTGATGGTGAAAGCTATAGGTATTTTGTTCATACTGTGATTTTTCTTAGGAAAACAATACAGTTGGAAATGTAGACCGTAGCTACCTAGGTGCTGTACGCTTTGATTGCACTAGAAGCCTGTAGTAAAGTGAGCTTTGATTTAGACAGCATTTGGTCTCTGTTAACCTAAAGCTGAGTATGATTATAGTCCCTGATGAAGATTTAGAACAGATTGAAGATGTAAATGTTCTTACACTTGGCACGGCTCTGTTTGGTTTCACACGAGTTTTCTTTCCATGTGTTTTTTTGCAGCTGGAGCCGTGTGTCACGCTTGCCCTAAATCCACGTACTCAGTTCTCCCTGAAGACTACAACTGGTACTGAAACGTGCTTGTGTGTGTGTGTGTGTGTGTGTGTGTCTGTTTCATGTGATGCTTATCCCAGGGCTGCATTCTCTGTCGTGAAGCTGTCGTGTAACAGTATCAAATCCATCTCCTGCCAGTTTGGGATATATGCAGTAATTTTAAGTGAAGTTTCTGATGGTAACAACTGTGAAGTGACTATTTAAAAAAAATAAGCACAATGAAAAATCACGCAGGACTCATTCTGAAGGTGGTGGTGACCCCAGTACCCCTGCAGGTTTCTTTGTGAAGAGCAAAAGTAGGTAGGAGCAGATGTTCTCGTTGATGCTTCTTGTTAAGGCAAAGTCCTGGTATTATTGTGCTGCCAAATGGGAAACTTGAACAGAAACGTGACGAGAAGATAGAGATATAGTGAGAAACGCGGCATTCGTGTCATACGAGGCTTTAGGAAGCTGTTGTGTCATCAAAGTTAACAGGGAAGGAAGGTGTGAAGAATCGTATTCTCTCAAGGAAACTCTCAATAGGACTTTCTGTTCATTATGCTCATCATCTTTTACCAAATACAACAGTTGGAACCAAAACTAGGGCTTTAATTTCTGTTCTTTCTTGAGTAGGTGTCATAACCCTTAAAAGGGCATGCATGATGCGCTAGCAACCGCTGATGATCGTAACCCCCACACATTGCTGCAGTTTTATATGTAACTATTCAAAGTGTTAAAGACTTTCTCCACCCATACTTCCAGCTGTCTTTCATACTTTATTTTAGCCCTTCTTTCTTCTCTGTCCAATAAAGAAACACGAAGATGGCAGGAGAAAGGGGGGAAAAAAAATAATGTTCAGCTCAAATCTTTGTGACCCTTATTCTTAAGGGTTCTTTTATAGAAGGTTCTGAAGAATTCATGAATGCAGGGACAGATCTGGTTTCCTTTGGGGCTTAGGCTGTCTGAAAATTTTAATTTCAGAAAATGTGATGGGATCAATCTGTGTGTAAATCTTTATATTTTTTTTTATAGCAAAGTGGAACTTGCTGTGACATCAGATTTGAAGACAATTGTCTGCTACCACCCTTCGCTTGAGATTCCCTATGAGCATACAAAAGTATGTCCAATTGTACACGTTTTCATTTCTTACTGATGTAAAAATGAAAGCTGTTCATAACTTTGAGTCTTCAGGGCATCTTTTAGCACTTAAAATGCTGAGGTGCTTCTTATTATGTCACCAGCGTGTCTGTGGAGTAAGTAGATTATGAATATCGCTGCTACCGTGAGGAGGGTCTTGTTCTTAGTTGAACTGAGGGAAAGCCGCAGAGCAAGAAATGCTTGGATATCACAGGGGGTAGTAACTCAAGTAGAGTGAAAGGAGGCACTCAAACACTTGTGCTACAGAGAATACTAGTGTCTGTCTCTGAGCATGCTCCTCGGGGAGGATGTTTGGTGGGCAGGTCACAGTTGACACATCCTGCAGGATACAGATGCAGGAGAATACAACGAACTGCTGCTGTTTTCAACTTGAGCTTGAAATTTCATTTCCAAGTGCATAAATAGAACAAAAAATTATATAAGTATTGAATTTTTATCTATCACTTTCAACATGTTCTTCACACTGACAAAAGTAAGTCTAGATGAACTTCCGTAGTGTACTTTTCTTGTTTAAATTTCCAGTTCTCATGTGCTAGTAAAATGCCACTCATGGTAGCTGCACTGTGAAATTCTTCCTTCAGAACTTAAAACCTTGTAGCCCTCTTTGCCTGCAAGTTACATACCGGTATTTTTAATTCATCAGTTGCAAGTCTCCCAGGAAAAACAGGTTTAAAGGACTAAACCAAGGACAAGTATTTGTATCTGGTGCTAGTAGTTGGGTTTTGGGTTGAGAACAAACATCTTGGTCTTAGCAGGTATACAAACAATTAGGAAGTGACATTCTTCTCTAAGATGCAAATCATCTGAAAGCTTTTTTAGTGATGATGGTCATCACTATGAATAAATTTCTAAATAGGAATAATAATGAGTACTTTTGTATTAGTCAAACTGAAGCCTGTGATTCAGCTAATGAATTGTAAAGATGAGATCAGCAATGATGATGACAGCAGTGCTGATTTTAGGGGTAGGGTAATCAGCTCTAGCACCCTGGGGTCATGAGATGTTTCTGCACATCTACTCCATGCTGATGCTGTTCTGTTTGGGGGGGGGTGGGGAGGCAGTAAACAGCCCTTAAAATTACAAGTATTCTTCTGTAGTCCTTTGGTTTCAGCTGTTAAGCATAAATTGTAGTGCTCTCTATGTAGCTTGGCTTTTTTTCCTCAAAAAAAAAAAAAAAGGAGAAAAAGAAAATATATCACTCCTGTTTTTACAGCCCATACCACGGCCAGATCCAGTGAATAATAACGAAGAAACCCTGGATCAAGTTCTGAAATCCAGATTGGATAAGAAAGAGCTAAAGAACAGTACAGGTCCTACAATTGAAGAGCTCAGCAAAATGTTTTACACAACAAAACATCGCTGGTATCCTGTGGGGCAGTAAGTATTTTCTTTTCCACTGTTTGGTCCTTTGGGATGTAAAACAACATGCAGGAATAAGTTAAAGACTAGATTCAACCTAGGGTAAGTCAGGTGAGACGAGGTAGTGTTAGGACATGGGCTACAAAGTAGAATCTTAACTGCAGCATTGTGTAAAGGGAAGGTTGGATTTTGTGAGGATTTTTAACACTGGCACTTTGGTAGCCTTTGCAGCCTTTTATTCATTCTGTAAAATGTGTCATGGGGTGGGAATTTTTCCTGCCTTCTAGTTAGTACTGGCTCAGGTGATGGATTAAAGTTGCAAAGGTGAAGTCAGCGTAAGAGACTCTAGTACACAAAGTGCCCTCAATGGATAAAACCAAATACAGCTTGCAAATTTGCACTGTCTGCTCCTTAAAAACTTTCCAGACAAAACCAGACTGGGGTGAGTAGAGGGGCTTCATTTGAAATGGCAAAATATTCAGAATGCTAGGAGGAGGAGAGGAGCAGATACAGGTGACCAGGCTTGCAGAGGAACTTAGACGTTCAGATACACTGCTGGAAACAAACTGCACTGTACTTCGTGTCTCTCCTTGCCAGTTGGTGTTACTGCAACTTTTGGTAGCTGCTGGTTTTATACCTGTGGAGACTTGATGCGAGCAGATTATTGGGTTTTTCCCCCCTTGTCCACAGAAAGCTTTGTAATTATTGTGTTTTGAGAGCAGATAAAAGGAATGAAACGGTGGAGCTTTCTGTGGACAAAGGGTAGCTGTCGCTTTAATGAACATCAAACAGGATCTTCATTGTTTCAGGGTGTGCAATTAAGAGGGAAGTAGGGATCATTTTTGTTTTGAGGAGTTTTCTTTTTAGCTTGTCTGCAAAACATTACACTATTTAACATACAGTCTGGCAGAACTGCTTTAAATGTCAAGACTCTTTGTTCTGTAGCAATCATTTTAGCCAAAGGAAAAGCTGACCATGTAATAAAATTAACTTTACACAAAGGATTAAAGATAAACAGCAGCATTTGTACCCATTCAGCTGAAGAACTGATTGGATTATCATGTGCTTATAGCAGATATAGCAACAGAAATGAGTAGTGTTACATAACTCCATGGACAACACAGATGACATCTAATGAGTGGTGCTCCTGGATCTTGTGTTTTACTTGTGTAACCTCCAGACCACTCTTGGTGGGGGAGGAGGAGAGAGGATCAGGAGAATCAAAGACTGTCCAAAGCTACCATTCACCACAGCCTTTTTTTCCTTCTAGGTATCACAGAAGACGGAAGGATCCTAATCCTCCTAAAGACAGATGATTGGGCTAACTTCTTGTTCGTCAGCACTTTGCTATTAAACTGTGTTGGAAATAAAAACTACAGAAAGTGAGATGTTTGGCAATTCTCTGCGAGTGCTCAAACAGAAACACCCATAACTAAATTTGACTGGTTGCTACTTCAACTAGTTTGACAGAGAAACAGCAGAACCACACTGCTGGAACAAGGATCCGGTAAAGGCTTTTGTACATGCACGAGTGTGTGACTCCTAGAACTGGGGGTAGCAGGTGATGAATGGGGAGCTCTGATTGAAGTCAGTCAGAGGCTTATGGTCAGTAAAGTGAATGCAGAGAGGCAGAATGTCAAAATGGGAAGTCTAGAACCAGACACGTTAGGGTTTGGTGGGATTTGGGGGGGGCTAATCTTTTTTTATTTTTTAAATCTAGTAACTGAAATGCAGGTGAGCTCGAATGCTGAGGTATTAGTGAAATAGTAGTCATGAAAAATATGAGGTATTTAAGCAGTGACATAGTTTTGCTGCTTCTGTTTCACCTGTAAGATACCTGATTCCAGGTTTAATCCTACATCAGTCAGGTGCTTGTATTTAAAGCTATTGCCATGTACTGAAAACTGGCCAATGTGGTTAAACTGTGGCTTCAGAGGTATAGTAAGTCGCCTATTTAAATCACCCAGCCTGCCCAAATACCAGAGATAGGTTCTGTGTCTGTGTGTGTTGATTTGTTTTCTTAACCTCACCCCAAATACCGTTCAGTGAGGATGCTGTGTTGGTTACAAATCAGAATAGCTGTAGCGCAGGACAGGCAGAGTTCTTTGTCTCAGCAAAGTCATCAGTGAAAACTCCCAGCTCTTTCTGGCTTACCTATGTATGGGGAACGATTGACCCTTTGTTATATAAAATGCTTTAGCTTAAAGAAGCGTGGCTTGGTTCTGTACCACAGCTTTAACACCTTGCAGTGCTTAAAGGTTTCTGTTACTACAATATTCTGTGTTCATCTAGCGTATTTTCCCTCAGGAAAAGGAGATTCTTTTTTCCAGCCTACACTACTAGGGATCAGCCTTATAAAAGAAAGGTCGAGCTTGGCACGTTGTGCCCCTGCAGAGATCCTAGTGACTTCCTTAAGCCTTCTTAGCACATCCTCATAAATAATCAGAAAATAATTATTCCATATATGTCATAAATTTCAGTTTCATTTCCTTTCCAAAGCAACTTGGATGAGCTAGAAAGGTTCTTGCTTCTTCTCTTAGTCTAGTGTTGTTTTGTCAGCGTGTGTTACAGATTTTGCTACAAGTCTGATCCTGGTCATCATTAGCATAAAGAACACTCTTCTGAAGTTACTGCTAAATAACCTTTTTTCCTTGAATTTCCTTTACTTGTGAATAAAGCAATGTTAGATGTGTGTAAGAAGACCACCTTTAAATACTTCTGGGCAATTTTACTTACAGCTAGTCTGAAGTATTTATCTTGGTGTTATTTTTAAAAATGCATTTTTAAATCCGAATGCCACTTAGCTGTTAGTGGCTTATCGTGGCAGAGCATGAGATTGTTTTGCTTACTCTCTCTTATGCTTGTAAGATATCTGAGTCAATGTTTAAGCCTACATCAGCCAAGTCATTTTGGCTCCGTCCTGTACGATGTGTTTCTCGCGTGATAACAAACATATTATCATGAAGGAATGTCTATTGTGTCTATGAGAAGGATCGCTGCTTACTCTGCGGGTTCAGTCACATGAAAATGTATTCTTTCTAATGCCTAGAACTTTCAAAATAGTTCTTAGTACTTTGTAGTATGGCAGGTTTTAGCGTCTTCCTCAATTCGCGGTACCTGGTGCTGACAGCAGCACGTAGGCGGGCAGCTCACCTCTCCTGTCCATGTTCAGCTGCATGACACTGGGCCTCCTTTCTTTGTTGGACAGCCAAGACCTGAGTTGTCACGGTTCGACTTTACTCCAGTGTAAGAAAAGATTCCCTGGATTAGTTTAACTTCCTGTTGTTTTTCCACCGCCTTCTCCCTGATACTTCTGCTTATTGCTGCCTAATACTATTAAGGCATTTTGCTTTACAGAAACCTTCTGTTAGCACTTCTGTCAACCCCTGTTTATGATCAAACAACCACAATCACTGTAGAAATGTTTCCCAAACATTTTTGGATGCTTTTCAGGCATTTTGAGGGCTAAAAGTCTATGATGATGTGCTGGAGTGCTATCTGTAAAGTACTTCCTCTCCTGACAGGCACACGCTCGCTGGATGTATCCTTTGCCATGCTGTTACGACATTAATTGATAAAACTGGTATTTAAAAACCTTTCCCTGTGTTACTCTGCCACTCTCGGTCTTTCTGAGTTCTTTTACACTGAATCTTTCGCATGGGTCACCTGAAGTATAACTTAACTAAAATCCTACTCTCACGGTAATTCCAAGCTGTCCTCCAGATTTTCCAGTCCTTGAGCTGTCCTGTTTCTCTTCACCTGAAAACTCAGAAATCCATCCATTTGATTCCTGTGCCATATCCATGCAGAAGATTAATCTATTGGAAAGTTACTTTGGGATTTCTGGTTTCTGTTGCTGTCACTCTTTTTAATTGAAAACTTCAGTAGAATTCCCTAAACGCTGAGCCTGCTCTGGCATCTTTGTCTCTGCTATTAGGCACTTAGCCCTTTGCTTTGGATCCAGTAGTTACTTAGCACTGCAGAGCTTACTAGGCTCATTGCTGTGGATATTACACAGTTGGGTACATCTTCCTGGGGTGTATTTTTTTAATGAAAACTGCGCTTCATTCAAGTGTCAGGATGTTTGTTCTCAGACCATCTAAATGACAGATCTTGACGTCTGTTGTGCAAAGAAAGATCTTTCACTTCCTCACATCAGGCAGGAATTAAGAGGAAGCTTACTTTCTCAAGCAGGTTTTTTTTGCCTTTCCTCTTTGCACTTCACGTTGTGCTGCAGGTTCTCGGTACTACCACCAGGAGGCAATCTTGCACAGTAACATCTGGATTTGTCTCAAACCATAGAGGATTTGGCTGCAGCATCAAATGTAACCCTCTGAGAGACACCCGTTAGCTGCCTTTCACTTGAAGCTGTACGTACTTCAGAAAAAGCAGCTTCCCGGCAGGTCCGAGAGCCGTTGGATTCACCCATGTGATGTGACTTCTGTAACGCGCACCAGAGACGGATGTTCACACTTCAGCAAAAACAGCCCCACCCTCCTGGTTTCAAAAAACTGAGCCAACAGCAGAGCTGTAATGGGGCCTAACTGCCACTAGGCTCGTGCTTTTGGGCTTTCAGTTCCTTGTGAATGGAGGGAGCATCCATCCATCCATCCCTTCCCACCCCTCCAGTTATTCAGCCCTACAGGGAAGTTCTCTTCTGTTCCATTTACTGTCACAACAGATCTGAATTTCACCTGCCATGCCTCAATTCTGTTGTGCCAGAACAAATCACTGCTGTGGCTCTTACAAGTCACAGCAACGCTGGCCCCTGAAGGCCAGCACTGCATTTCTCTGTTACTCCAGTCTGCTCTGCTCTAGTTCCTCACACTCGCTCCATCCTCAAAACCAGTACCAAGTAGACCGTGAAGAGATCGAGTAGATGCAAACTGCATTGCTCTTCTGTAACACAGCAAGTATACTTTTAGTGCTACAGGATTACAAAATTGACTTCAAGCCCACCATTCACTCAAATAGACATCAGACAGATGGTGTACCTACAATATGAAAAGTTGGATTTGTCTCTGAGCTTAAGACAGCAGTTAATTAGACAGTTAACCCTTGTAGGCTGCCCTTACAGTCAGATGACACCAAAAAAATACCTGCGCAAAGGCAGTTGGTCTTACTGTACAATTTCATTGTCTGGAATGTCATGCACATTATTCTGTGTTGGTGATTTTCTCATCTGTGAAGCTGAGTTGAGATTCAGATGCCTGTATAAAGACTGCAAATAAAAGCAGTCTTACATCGTTTTATTATTTCTAGAGAGACTATATAAGTAAAAGGAAAATATTCCACTTAAGATAAACAACCCAATTTTTCTGTTTCTGCTAGCATGTAGTCCATACATAGGAACTCTTTGTTTTCTCTATAGAGTAATTCAGACACATTTAATTTGCAGTTTTGAATGAACTGTGCATAGGATTTTAATATCGCTGTATACTTAATGAGCCCTCCGATGCTAAAATATAATACTTAAGCTGTTATTTTTGTTTCATCTGGTGTATAGTCACAGGAGAAGATAGACAGTTACTTATGTATCTTTATAGCACCTCTTAATGAGCTCATGATGCCAACCGTTACCTCTAGGTACTTCTAGAAAAATGGACACACAAATGACACCTTAGTGGGTAATTGCACAGAACTTTCTCGAAATTTAAACCCCATTTTAGTCCCACAGCAGTTAGGACGCTGCACAGCCGAAGGTGGGAGCCATGTGGAAGCTGCATGAACCAAACAGGACAACTGGTCAGCAACTTCACATTGCACAGCTTCTAGATGAGTAGAAGTTTATGGCCTGGAGTACCCCGTTATTGAGTGTTGTGATGTAGGTGAAAAATTAATGTATCACAAAGTTTTTCATCACTTCGAGGCACCAGGCGTTTGGAAAGGCCAACGGAGCTGAGAAAAGCTGCCAACTGGCCTTTCTGAAAACAATAAGTAATAAATACAGAAAATAGTTGTGATTATATTCAGGTTTTCTGCGAGTCAAGATGAACTAGAGTCTTGGGTCAGAGGCAGTTTTCCATTTTAAATAAGGTCAGTTTTGATTGCTACTAAAGTTTACAATTCCTCAGCAAAAGAATCTCGCTACCAGCAAAACAGGAGATAGCCTACAAAAAGAATCTTGGAAGAGCTGGTTTGTAGGCTCTTGTCTGCCAAAACTAATGAAAGTTTAACCATGGAAGTATCAGAAAATTCAAATGAACAGTGAAAAGTGACTGTTAAATTAGGCTACTGCATTAAACCATTATCACATAGAATAAAAATTAACCTAAGTAAAAGATTAAGCTATTAAAGCGTGACCCTACTGTACAAACATGTATCTCCTCCTCACAGAACAGAGCTTTATAGTTTCTTGTAAAGAAAGATCAGCGTTTCTCAAATACGGCTAGTCCTTCTTGTCCTTCAAACTTACACTATAGCTCTTAAAACAAATGATGAGCCAGAAGCGGTCTTCTGAAGTCAACAGCTGTAGGATTTACACCGTATCAGAGCTGTACTGCCACAGCAATCGTCACCTGCTTTAGTTAAGATGCACTGAGTATTTAAACTGAAGAATAAACTAATGTCAGGGAAAAGAGTATTCCTTGACTCCCAAGTAGTTAACAATTGGTCGGTACACAGCAGCATAAGGCTTCACATCCCTTTTCATATTTTTTTATTGTTTTCTAATTTTTAATCCTGACTGGTTTAAGTATGTATTCACTTGTTTTCCAAGAATACCTCCTGTCTTTCTGTAACTGCCTTCCCCCACCCCAGGTTTCACAGAGTTAAAATCCTGGTATTAGTGATGGGCAAACAGGATGGCAGCGAGTTTCACATATTTTAGAACTGGGTTAAGAAAAAAGATTTCCTATCCAGAGTAAAGACACAGTGCAAACAAAATTCATGGCAAGTTCACCTAAGCAGAGATAAGAAAAACAGCACAGAAATTCCCTTTCTAGAGCACATCTTTGTACATTCAAACCTACCAAAGTTAACATGCTGTATGTTGGCTGCACGGGTTACAATTCGTTGACTTCTACATACAGCTGTATTTCTTGAAGATGTGAAACGAGCCCAGAGAGGCCGCTGGTAAGGCTGAAAGGTGACACGATAGCCTGGGAAGGGAAGAGCAGCGTCAGGCCCAACGGAGAGCAAGCTGAGTCACTGGAACCTGTGACTCTGGAAATGACACACGGGAGCCTTATGTTTCTTTAAGAGCGTTTATTCTGCAGTCAAAATGCCTGGGTCTACACTTTGCTCAAACCAGAGGTGGTTCCCCAGCAGCAAACTGATACTGGGGGTCCCTCTGATCATGTCCTTACCACTGCAGGCTGGGGAGCAAGCCCTAGCTGATCCCCACGCCTCTCACCTGACTCCCCCTGCTCCAGGCTGCCCTCCATAAAGTCACGGCTGCACAGCCCTGCAGGGAGAGTTCTGCTCCCAGCATCACACCTTGGTGGACTTTACCTGCTCTTCTGAACTGCTCAAGATGACCTCAGTCATTACCCCTTCCCAAAACATGTAATACATACCCCTGCTTTCATGTTGGAAAGGCACTGCTCTCACTGGCTGCAGCACAGTTTCACTTAGTATCAGACCAAACTGAAAGACACGTTTAAAAAAAACCCAGAATTAGACATTGGTTCCATAGGGGCACCCGAAGGAAGCCAAGGAGTCCTGTGGGATGTGAACACAGGAGCCTGCCCTCAAGGGAACTAGCCCCAGCTAGAGGGAATATAAGCTGAGCCTCTTGGCATCGGGGACTTTTTAAATTGCAAAGACAAGCATGCCCTCTGAAATCGGGTAGTTGGGATATGCATAACTTTTACAGACAACCTGAGCTTGGGTGGTTTGTCTGTTTGGACTTACCAAGTCTGAATGAGTCTGGTACAGGATTCTTGAGACACATGTAATTAATGTTCTCTCTGAACAACTTGAGACATCAAGATTCCCCAATCCAGTTCAGAGGTGCCGCAGTTGAGACTCCTGTAAAAATAAAAGGATTTTTCTTCTGGATAAACAAAATTAAATGTACAGAGAAGAAAATGCATTTCTGTAACTTCAAACAAAATCTGGATTCAGGAGCAAGCACCTTCTTCACCAGTCCGCATCGGAGTAAATGAACTGTATGAAAAGTCACTAAATGTCAATGTTCTGTAACTCTCAGCCTGCAGAGGATCAAAGAAATCTAAAGAAACGGTTTCAGTTGAGGCATTTGGCAGAATGATGAGGTGAAAGGCTTTCAAAGTTGTCTGGAGAAAATATAAAAACAGTAATCGGACATAATTCTCAAAATCTTCATTTAAGCATTGCTAAATAAAAATGCTGTGTTTTCATTTCAGGGCTAGTGAAATGTCAACAAAAGAAAATAGTGGTATAAAAATCAAGCTGCTTTTCAGTTATTTGCAGGACATAAGGGATTTATTTATTTTAAAATCTGTGACACTGGCAAACAAGCTATTACTTTAAATAGCTTGCCAGGTGTTGTTTTGGTTTATTGTGGGATATTTTTTTCCTTTTCAGCTGTACTCATAGGACAAATTAATTTTGCTAGAAATACAGTACAGATTTTTTACCCATTCATCTCCTTAGCTGGCATATTCTCATCCCCTTAGAACAGCCCAAGGAACTGATCCTGAAAATGTCCAAGGAGATTAAAAGACACGCTTCAACTGATCGTTGCAGTCTAACTGTCAGAAGCATAACTGATCAGTGTTGTTTGGGGAATTTCATTGTTGCTGCATCTTTTCCATTAGCCAGTCCAAAGGGATTTCATTAATATCTCACTAGTACCTCTGACTAAGTAGGAATTTTGACTAGATTGTGAAAGCTTCTAGAAATAATCTATTTTGAAGTGTTAAGTAGATAAACGCAAATTGAGTGGAAACAGCTGTTAGTTACATTCTCTGGATGCAGGATTCCACTCCCTGGTGGACAGAAAAAAAAAAAAAAGCCATTGAAAGGACATGAAGAAATTGGAAAAATCTGGATCAAGTAAAAATATGTGCAATGAACCACACTGTCGAGTGGTATCAACCGGTATAGCTTCACAGGTTTGCCACCGTAATGATATATAGCCCACCTGCCAGGAGGACCTGAAGAGCTTCACATATTTCTCGGGGAAAGGGAGGGGATTGAGAAGGAACGAACACACTGGAAACAAAAGCATATGAACAAATTCATGTTTCAGCCTTTTGTGCACCAGCTAACAGAGCACCAGCCGCCTTCAGAAAGAGTCCTGCAGAACAAAGCCCCTATTCACAACAAGAGATTCTGCTATGGACTTCTGTTAGTTTGAGATTATGGTCTGGAAAATTTACAAAAGCTTCTGAAGAATCTAAGTAGCATATTCCAGACCAGTGTGTCTGAAAGCAGAGGACTGTGCTGGAGGGAAAAGCAACCAGAGTGTGAAAACTACCCCCTTCAATGAACCCAAGCTTTATCTTTTTATTAGCTTGGCAGAAGACCCCCCTGCAAGTCCCCTCTACATGTCCCCCCTCACCTGCAGCAAGATTCCTGATGTCACAGTTTTCACTGGAAAGCTCAAGCTCCCACCTGCCATGCCTGCTTCTATCTGTAATGCCCCTGGCAACCACCTAGAGTAAAATGAACAGTAATAGGCTGTCCTCAGAGAAGGTTAGGCATGTTTAAAAACGTACACAAATCGTGGCTGCTGATTTCATTTGGACCAAACTCAAGTCAAGTCAGCGTTAAGAACCTACGCTGGAGAACTAAAGGTGGGATTGTTTTGATGGGTTTTGCTTATAGAAGGGAAAAGGAGTTGATAGAACCAATGCAGATAAAGCTCAAGTATGACAGAAACACTTAATTCTTAGAGCCTGTAGAGTGAATCCCTGTTTGACTTCGTAGTGCTTTGTGCCTGCCAGGACACAAAACTGCCCAAACGCAGGCAAACAGGGGGCAGAAATTTTGTTGGTTTTCCATTTTAGATAGAGACTCTTGTCTGCAGGTCTGTCGTACGCAAACAATAAATCCAATGTCTAAAGGCATCCTTTAGTTCCTTCCCAGAACAGAGACTGATCTACAGCAGCAGGTTTTGCAGCTTCCTTCCATCTAGCATGGTGTGGCCTGAAATTCTGTGGAAAAATTCTACTGTGCCTCAGGCATCTTTCTGGATCAAATTTGTTCCCAGGGGGATCATTTATCAGAGAAGTGAGCTCTGAAAAGAATGCTAAAAATAGTGTTAAAATTTTGAAATACAGGATAATGGCACTGAAATCAGAAAAGATGTCTAGCCCAAACTCACACTTTCTGAAAGGCTTTGCATATTTTGTCATAATTATAGATATTATTTTCCCTCTCCCCATACATTGACGAAGACAGAGAGATAATAACAAACTTCAGCAAATCTGAATTTGCTTATACAGAGCCATCTGTTAATTCTGGTATATGGCAGTAGAGGGCATCTAAGGACTTCAAGTCACATATGGTAAGGGATTAAAATCAGATGGCTGAAGGAGTTACTACTCTCATCCCCAACCGTCACCCCACCCCATGACAAAATCTGCCACCTCACGACCAAACAGCTCACGAAGCTGTTCCTCAGAGACTGCAGTTTTGAGCCCCGCTGAAAACGGGGTTGATATTAACACACCAGACTGAAAGCTGAAGTTGTCTGGGAGGAGATGCATGAGTTAATTTCTCATTCCTGCTGCAGGCAGCACTCTGTCAGAGCCACGGGTGGTTCAGGTACAGTATTAAGGGGCGGCAGTAACTGCCTCAAGCAGTCTATCCAGTTTTATCTACTCCTCTTCGAGCTTCAATATCCATGTGCCTGGCAAAGCTGCTTACGGGGTAGTGGGGGGGAAGCAATCCTGGAAATGGACAGGCAGTGCCAAAAGACAAGCTGTGGACCAATGCTCTTTCCTTGACCAGGAAGAGTAGCCCCATGTCTGTTTCCTCTCATTGAGCCCAAAAAAATGACAGACAGGCAGGCTGGCTGGTTGGCCTGTATTTCAGCGTACATGCCAATCAGTTATAGGATGATGCCTTGAGCTTTCCTGACAAAAAAGAAACACTAATCATGATAAATAGAGGGAAAGTAGTTGGCAGCTAACACTGTTATCTCGTCATCTGTTCAGTCTGTATGACTGTCCGTGTCCAGCCTCTCTTTATACTGAAGTGGGGAAAGCAGCCATGCCTATCTTGAGCCAAAAAGAAGCCAATATGTCAGAGGCAGGTGAAGTTTATTACCTGACATTAACACTTAAAGCACTAATCTGGAAAAGGTATTTAATCCGAGCAGCATATACACATACCATGGGCAGCATACTGTCAATTAACAGCAAGAAGTTTCAAATTATATTAACATGTTAGTAAGTGTTGATTATCCTGTTATTCAAACTCCTAAATACAGCAACACGTCAGGCCTTATGCTGAAGTCTATTATAGCCTTAGTTGGAAATTTAAAGGCAGCTCATGTAAAAAATTCTATAACTCATTTAATGATTCACAGTACTCCTGAAATGATATTCATCTGTCTGCTTTCCATGGCAGCACTTTCAGTCATAAACACTTAATTGTAGGAATTCATCCTCAAGGCCAAATAGCTCTGGGTGAATTAAACCACCTTTAATATAAGAACTAGAACAGTGATTTAAAATTAATCTTTTTCTGATGGGAGACGATTTATTCAGAGACATATAACCTGGTTTCTTCATCTTCCTTTTACTTTGCACTCAAAACTCTCGCCTTTGGAGACAGCCACTGCATCACCTGTTTTAATTTTCCTTAATAGTTTCAGAACTGACTCTTCACCAACAAAGGAATTTTAATTACTTATGGCTTGACAGAGCACAGGAGAGCTGCCTGCTGTCTGTCACAAAAACTTTTTTCACAGACATTATTTGCTCTCTTTTACTTCGAGAAGCAGGACTCGTAACTGGCAAGAAAACATCTTGAGCCTCCTCAAGCATAAAAGGCTTGTTTTTTCTGGCAGCACGCAGGACGAGAATGCAACATTTCAGAGTGCTTTCAGCTGTGCTATCTCTAGGATTTTTCTAAAACAAAGAGAAGAGTGTACACTTCTCCAGAAGTCCAGAACTTCAAAGAGCACGGTTGCGAACGTGTCTATGTATAGGTGTATATATACACCTATAAGCTCGTTCTCAGGCATATACACAGTTTCTCAGCCAAAAATCAAGGTAAATAAATATTAGTCACAGCATCCCATGCTATAATCTGAATATTAAAATCCATAGCAAACATTTTCCTAGCAGCTGTGTAAAATGACTGCTATCAAAACAGTTCTTGCAAGTAGTCTTCTTTTCCTAGCATGTTCACAAAAAGGCAACACAACAGGGAAGAAAATGCTGTCAAAGCATCTGTATTTACAAATTACCCTCAGGTACCTTTCAGCAGTATTTAGCTGGTTCTAGTCAGTGAAATTGCGTAGCTCACGACATAACAAATGGATGGAACAAAATTCTACTCACTTAAAGAAGGTTAACACAGCATAAGGTGAAAATTCCTGTGCAGATTGCCTTTACTGTGTTGCCACATCCCACTTTTCTTTAACAAGTCCAGCAGAATTACTGTAAACAGTAAATCAGGGAAACTACAAAAGCACTACACTTGATGTTATTAATTAAAGATCCTAAGTATGTCTAGATAACCTCTTACTTGATGCAGTTGAGGCCTTTAGATGCTACAGTGAGTTTTGAATAGCATAAAGCACAAGATGAGATGATAGGATTCAAATGCCACCTTTTTATGGTCAGAGTTTCATGCTTGCTGGTGATTATCTACCTATCCACTGAACTAAAGGAAACGATCCTCCTTTTTCTGACTGTCCCTGAAAGAAAATAATCTGGATGTTATTTCAAAGTACTCCTCTCTTAGTGTTATCTCTTAATGGTTTGCTTTTAAATTACAAGTGCTGTTTTTCTTTTAGAACACCACTGTTTCATAGAAATTATTCACTGAATTTTTTATTATTCTCCTTTACCAAATGTACTTTCTCACGGAAGATAAAGCAACCACATCTGAATAGATAAAAATGGCAGGAAATAAGGTGGCAGCTGGTTAAGAGTAAAATTGTTTGGTATACATCATAGTTTACTTCTTCAAAACATTCTGTTCCTCGGTTAACTGGAAACGGCAGAGTGATCCCATTTATGAAAATACTCTGTTGTATTTATTATATTTTAGGGACTCTTTGTGAAATAAGCAAACCTTCCTCCTGACTGCTGAGTGAGAAATTCTCTAAGGGCTCGCATTGCAGACCTTGTTCGTGGTGCAGAGCTACAATTAACTTGTTCTAATTTGCTTGAGATAAAGGCTCAATGTTCACATTTCTTTGCTTGAGAACCATTCAGCCTGACCACTGTAATCACAGGACAGCAAGGAACCGTGGCAGCTATACATTGTTATTTAGGTCAGAGTGGGTAAACAGTTGTCAAAATATGGTCAATAAACAGGCATATGTGATAAGCAGTAACTGGCCTTTTAACTAAAGCGGGCATTATCTGACCAAATGGTATGTCCTGGATAAGGGATATTCTGTGCTGCATCTTCAGGATAAAAATAAAGGATGCAGAGTGCAAGGAAAGGCCCCTTGTGTCCTTCCAGGTAGCTAGATAAATCCAGCTAAACACATCAGTAAACCTCTTCAGCAATTCAGAGCAGAAGTAGCAAAATCAACCGGGCCAAAAATGCACTACCCCCTCCTCCACTCACGCCGTATTATACGACTGAATCAGTGCGCTAGCTCTCCAGTAAATTGGGCATACTTTTCAGGAACAAAGTGAAAATCATTTCTAGCAACAGGCACTTCACAGAATTATAAAAGCGTTGCTGCCTCCTTCCTTGGTCATGAAAGGGACTTTTGCCCAGAGGAAGAATAAAAAATAAATTCACTCATCCCTCCCCTTCCCTTTTTGGGCACACGTCTGAAAACAAGTCAGAAACATAATATATTCTGCCTGTGATTTTTGAGAACTCTTAATGTTCATGTATTTGCTAGTAATATAAATCTTGATTAAAGATACCTAATATATGGATGATATATGATCCAAATCAGAACGCTCACACATGGTAGAAAGTATCTGGAAAAGAAATCAGAGATTCCTTAAGCTGGTGCCTTTCATCTCCAGTCGGATGATATGCCTCTAAAACTGTCTCAGAAGAATTCATAACTGCATACATCCAGGCACGATTTGTCCCAGCACTGCTACCCCAAAACATACTGACTGAAAATAAATAAAGCCCTTTGCTTGAATTGAACTTAAAAATTTTAAATCCCCGTTTGTATAAACTAATTTTCTTTTCATATTAGTGAGTCTGTCTGGAAGAAGTACTGTTTGTTACACGGCAAATTAAAAAACCTTTATTTTGTTTACATGATGGAAAACTAAGTTTTAACTGAGCTGCCTGTGCTGCTTCTTTTCTCTTTTTCCATTTCTCATCTTTCTCCTACCCCATTCTAATTTTTATATAGTATAACACTTAAGGCAAACCAAGTATGTATTAAACATTCTAATGCCAAAGCAGCTAAAAAGTAGCTTAAAGTAGTTTAATGCACCACATGTGGCCCATAATCCCAAAAGTAATTTAATTTAATCACCTTTTCTTACACTTAAAATTATTTTTTCTCCCCTGTGACTGTGTGAAAGACTCACGCAGACAGAGGAGAAAACCAGCTAACTAACATTGTTGAAAGAAACAGTGAAATGCTAACTTATTCCACCGAGCCTGCAGTACTTACGGGAGTCTCATACCAGAGAATAAAGGTAACTGAATCAAAGTATTCTTAAGAGGTACCAAAAGTGTCATTTAAAGATCAGTTTGCAGTTTATAAGTTTGAATTTCATTACTCTTGTAAATTTATCAGATCTTTAGTATGATTTGTAAAAGACATTAACTTCTCATGAAAAAAATAAAATTAACAGAACTCTGCTTAGGAAAGATCCTGCTGATATACTGCCTATTTAATTTTTATTCCACCTTTTTCATAACAATATCTGAAGTTTTAAGTAACAAGTATTTATTACATTATTCTGTTCTTGTTTCTCATTCACCACATAAATCACGGTCTTCCTCTCTCTGCCTTTATAGCAGCCAGCTGTGGTTTTAGAAACAAATTATTATGACTTCAAGTGACGAATAAACAGCAGAAGCAAAGGAAGTCTTGAGATACTATCCACATAAAAACGCCATTAATAAATAACATCGGGAAAGAGGACTACAGCAAAGCCGTAAAAAAGCAGCTCTCCATCTAGACAAGATGCATTCCATTTCTCTAAGATGAGTTAGTGACCTTTAAAGGAATGGCCCTAATTTGAACACTGTTGTATCAAAATAACGTAATTTTGAGCAAAAGCCCTATGTCTGCATATATATAGATAGATAGATACACAGTTATTTTAGTGCTAAAAGTAGATCCATGTTTTTTTTCTGTTCTGAACACGGTGAAGTCAGTGCAATTCAGAAGAAGTAAATCAGATTTTTATGCCAGATCTTACATCGTCCGTAGCAGAACTGTCAACTAAATTCCAAAGGGGTCAGACACATTCTCCCCCCTCTTCACATATATCCAGTGAACAGTTAGTGGGGATTCCCCATGGGTCACTGGAGCCTTGAGTCTGAGGCTATCTGAACTACATGGATGAAAACAGGAACAAGAATGACCCTCAAGTCCTAAACTGTTTTAAACAATTTCTGAAAATGCTTAAGGAAGAGTGCTCCTCAAGACCCCATTTTAAATCTGCATTGCTGTCAGTGACTAAACCCACTTTTTTTCATAAACTGAATGAATTAAATTCAGAAGCACCCAGCCACTGCAAACAGATGAACCCATACTGACCAATTCACTTAACAAAGTTACTTTTTTCTCAGATGAATCTGCTTAATTACTACAGACAGCACTTCATTTTTAAGAGAACAATAAACTCTAACGCTCTTCATCCATCCCCTTATATTTCAAAATTATAAATACTGTGTATTACAAAAGCCTTCAAGAACTGCCTAATTTTTGTCAAGAACGCCTCTTAATATTTAGTTTTATTTTTCCTCTTGAGAAACACTGCATTTCAGGAGTTCCTGGGGAGCACGACCTAAGGCAGGAGCGTCCCTGTGGGAGCTTTCTCTGTGCAGAGGAGCTGGCGTGCCGGCGGCTGCCCCGCTCCCTCTGCCTGACGGTCCAGCCTAATACATATTCATTTATCTCTTTGATAACAAAGGCTCCTCCTCCCCCCCTCCCCCCTCCCCGCTTTTTAAAGAGATTGTGTATTATTTCACACTCGGGTTTCCTGAGGACTTTAGAAAGACGCCCCTTCATCTTCCTGCCGTCAAACCCGAAAAAATACTCCCTCCCAAACACGGCCGTGCGATTTGCAGGGAGCCCTGTCCTGCTGCCAGGGGCTGGGGTGAGACTAATGCGGCTACTTTTGCTTTGTTTCCCCTCTTTTCTCTCTCTCTTTTTTTTTTTTTCTTTTTAATTTTATTTTTAAACCTTTCTAAAGCCGGCTCGAGGCCGCCCGGGCAGCGGCGGAAGGTGGCCGGTTACCGAACAGCCCCCGCGGCGCAGCCAGTCATCTTTACGCCTAAAAAACAGCGTCGGGTTTATTTAATAAAAAATAATATTAATTAAAAACAAAAATCTTGTGGGGTGGGGGGGGGGGGGAGGGAAGGGGAGGAGGAGGAGGAGCGGCGCGCGCATCGGCGGGTAATGGCTGTTTGTAGCAACGAGGTATTTAGCGCCGGAGGGTGAAGAGGGGGGTGGAGACCTGGGTGGGGTGTCCCAGGAGCTTCGGCCGCCGCAAGTCCCTGGCACGGAGCTCCTGGCACCGGCTCCTGACGAGCTCCCGGCCGTGAGGCGAGGCTCCCCTCCTCACCCCCCCCCCCCCAGCCTCCCCTCCCTCCGCCGCGCTCAGGTGCCCGAAAGCTGGCGGCGCCGGGCAGGCCGGGCGCCCCTCGCACTTACCCCGTCGCCTCCGCTCTACCGAGGGAGAGGAGGGGGGACGGACGCGCCACAGACACACGCAACGCCAAACGCACCGCGCTCCCCCGTCCGTCCGGTTACCTCAGGAGGTGCCGCGCGGCCCGCGCGCGCGGGCGGCCGTTGGAGCCCGCCGGCGGGGCCGTGCCTGGCGGGGCGGTGCGCGCGCCGCCCCGCGAGACACGGCCCCGCCGGCGGGTTCCAACGGCCGCCCGTACGTCGGTACCTCAGCGGCCCCGGCCCGGCCACTGACCTGCTCGCCGCGCGTCTTCCCGCGGCTCCGCGGGCAGAGGTGAGGGGAAGGGGAGACGCGAACGAAGGGGGGGAAAGGGGGGTTACGACGGGACCGCGGGGGGAGGGTTAGGAGACCGCTGCCCCGGCGTGACAGGGGCGGTGGCTCGGTGCGTCGGCCCCGGCTGGCCGCGATCGCGGTGGAGGCGCCGGAGCGGGTCCTGTCACATGATGCGGTTCCTGGAAAGTTCCTGGAAAGCAGCCTTTGTATGTAGCCATCCCGGGAGGGGGGGGAGCGGCGGGGGGAGGATGCCCTCGCCTCGCAATCAAAGGCGAACAGACCGCCCGCGCCGGGGAGACGGGGGAAGGCGGGGGGAGAAGAGCGGAGGGTGTTGTTTCCCCAGGAGCACCATCCTCCTCCGGCAGCGGCAGCCTGTCTGTCTGCCCGAACGCAGCCCCGACGCTTCTCCCCGGCGGCGGGTGCCCGTGCCCCACCGGCCCCCCAAACGCCGCCGGGAGTGAGAACAACCTGACCGCCCCACCTCCAGGCGGCGGCAGCGGCGGCCCCAGCCCCGTCCCGCCTCAGCCCGGGTGAGTGTCGCCGTCGTCGTCGTCGCCTTCGTCCGCCCTTGCCCCCCCCTCCCCCCAGCCCCCAGCAATCGCTCGCTATGTCCCGGGAGCCGGGCGGCAGGATCCCTCGAAGCCTGAGGCGGCCTGCATCGGGGCTCTTCGTCCTTGCCGGGGGACGCCCCGCTGCAGCTAAGCTGCCACCGCCTCGCAAACCCTCCGTCCCTCGCCGAGCTCCCGCGGGCGACGGCACTTGGCGGACAGGCGTTCCCGGCGCTTCCCCTTCACAAAGGGGACTCAGTGTCCCACCTGCTCGGGGTCTACCGTGGCCGGCGGCCCCGCGCCCGCTCCGGTGACAGGCGCACCTGCGCCCGGCCCCCGAGCCGGCGGCGGGAGGTCCTGCGCGGGGCAAGAGGGAGACGGGGATGGGCTTTGCCGGGAGGTTGCCGCGTGTGTGCCCGCGTATGTTGCGATAGAAACCCGGCACAGCAACCTATCAGCTGCTAATAAACTTTACTTTGGAAAAAGTTTCTGAGCCCCGCCGCGGAACTTGTGAGGAGAGGAGCCACCCCGCCATGACCCCTCACCTGGCGCCTGCTGCGCACCTGGAGGCACAGACTCTGCCCGGTTCGCAAGCACCGGAGGGGGTCCCGGTCTTCCCTGGGAACCCTCTCCCCGCTTCCGGCCAAGCCGGTTGGGCTGCCCTTCGCTGGCGTTGCTCGGTCGTGTCGCTCCCGGCGTGACAGTGGGCGAGCGAGAGGCTCTTTTTGTCCCACCCGTTCGCTTCACCGGAGCGGAAAGAGGTTTTGCTTTTTAATAATACCAGCGTTTAATGGACCGGGAAAAGAATGTTTCCTGCCTCGCTTTAAATATATCGCGCTCTCCACTGCGTTGCCCGTTCCCGTACGAGCCCCGGGGAGCCGGCCCTGCCCGCGCACCCGACCCGCAGCCCCCCGGGCCAGCTGCTGCCCGGGAGAGGCTCGCTCCCAGCCCGGCAGTACGGCCCACGCCGCGCTCCCGTTCCTAGAGGTACGACTTCGCGTATGACCTTACTGAAAGGCGTACCGTGCCGTTCTTAGCGTCGCAGCGTGCAACCAGGGCAGTGCCGGGCCTGGAACCTGCCCCGCTTCGCGGTTACCCCTCCCCACTCATACCTTTATGTGCTCGGCTATCCCCCGCCGCACCCCCCCCCCCTCCCCTCCCCGCTCCTCAAAAGCACCCCCCCCTTCTTTACCCAGCGCTGCCGGCCAGGTTCGCCTACCCCGGCCGAAGTAGCGGCGCATCGGCGGGGCTGCCCTTGCAATTGAGGGAGACCACCTTCGCGGACCGCCACCTCCGACTCATCCCCGGTCCCCCCTCCGCCGTGGACGGGCTGGGCGGCGGTGGGTGGGGGGAGGAGATGTCCCTCCCCCGCTCCGCCGGGAGGTGATCTCTCGCCTCGGGTCCCTCCTCTGGATGCTGGGAAGTTCCGAAGCGGGAGCGCCAGAAAGGCAGGGGCTGCGGCGGGAGCGCCTCTCGCGGGGCTCGCCGCTAACCACGCTCTCTCTACGCTCGCAGGCGGCACCCGGGCCGGGGGCCGGGGCCATGCACCCGGCGCAGCGCTGAGCACCGCGGCGGCGGCGGCGAAGCCCTCTCTCCGCGGGAAGCCCCCGACCTGCGTGTGAGCGGGACCGCGCCCGCCGCCGCCCCCCATGACCCTGCGCTCCGCCGAGTCCCTGGAGAGCGCGGAGGGCGCCGGGGCGCGCTGGGGACACCCCGGGGCGGCGGCGGCGGCACCCGCGCCTGTTGCCGAGGAGTCCCGTGAGGCGGCGCAGCTGGCCACGGCCATGGAGGAGCTGCGGCGGGCAGGTAAGACCGGCCGGCCGGCCGGGAAGGGGGGAGAGCCCGAGGCGGCGGCGCTCTCCGGAGTGCCCGGCTCGCTGCCGCCCGCCGCACCACCGCGGTCCCGGGGGAGGCGGAGCGGGACGGCGGGGAGCCCCGCAGGACCGCGAGGGGAAGCGGGCGGCGGGGGTGACGCTTGCTGTCACCGCCCGGCGCTGCGGGGTCGCGGCCCCGCAGAGGCGAGGGGCGGCGGCGGTTCCGACCTTCTGCGGGCTACGGCGGCCGAAGCGAAAGCACCGGCAGCGCCGCGCCCCGGCGGCAGCCCGGGATCGGGAGGCCGGGCGAGGGCCGGGCGCTGCCGCCGGCCAGGGCGGCCGCCGCATCCCCTCGGCCCCGCGTACCTGCGCTCCGCTCGCCGGCGTGGCGGCGGCTCGCCCGGCCCCGCAGGACGTGGGGCTTGGCCGCGGGGGGAGGGAAGGTCTTTTGTCTTCATCGCTTCCTTGCTAGGACCGCAGCCGCACCGCCGAAGTTGTTTTCTTGCCCCTCTCCGCTTCCGATCGCCAGACAAAGCTCGTTTCGTCAAGAGCCCACCAAGAGTTACCGAGAGCGGGATTTTTGCGGGCTGCCGGCGTGTGCCGGGCGGACGCAGCGCTTGGCCCGGCGTGTGCGCTGCGCGGGGCCGCGGGGCGCGTCCCTGCTCCCTTGCGGGCGGCCCGGGGCGTGGGCGGCTTCGGCGTTAGCCCCGCAGGACCTGCGGGGAACTTCGTGCGTGCGTGTGCGGGGGTAGGAGAATAAACAATGACCTGGGAAGGCTCCGCCGGAACGAGACGCAGTGCAAAGGGAATGAATTTAAATAGCAAATAAAAATTTACAATGCCTGCAGGACGTCGGCTTTCAAACGACAAAGGAAATAGGTTGTTACAAGTACATCAGCCAAAGAGCAGCTTTTTTAAACAAACAAACGAGCAAGCACGAATAGACAAAACCCTTCTTTCTCTCCTCTTTTAACAGGATGGTACTGGGGCAACATGACTGTTGCTGAAGCCAAAGAGAGGTTACAGGATGCCCCTGAAGGGACCTTCTTGGTTAGGGACAGTTCACATTCAGAGTATCTACTGACTATTTCGGTAAAAACATCAGCGGGACCGACCAACCTACGTATAGAATATCAAGATGGCAAGTTCAGACTGGACTCTATCACCTGTGTCAGATCTAGACTTAAACAGTTCAACAGCGTTGTGCATTTGATTGAGTATTATGTTCTTATGTGCAAAGACAGAACCGAAACACCTTCAAATGGAACAGTTCATCTTTACTTGAACAAACCTCTCTATACATCTGCTCCATCTCTGCAACACCGCTGCAGAATAACTATAAACAAGTGTACAAATCAGATCTGGGAGCTGCCGTTACCAACAAGACTAAAAGAGTACTTGAAAGAGTACCAATACCAGGTATAAATATCTTTTCTAAATGCCTCCAACGTAGAGTTACTTCTAAATGCAATTCTTAAAATCAGCCAAAGAACTGAGTAACCAGTTGTACAACTCTGCAAGGAATTCACTATCAAAACAGTGGCAGTTCTGGGGGAAAGTTTTTTATTTCAGATGCCACAAAGGGAGACTTTATGTAGAATAATCCCAGTGTGCATCCTTGGGGGTTCGACAAGGTGGTATGCGATACTTGAGAGGAGAGATGAGCCAGGAATCTGTCCAGCTCTTGTTGCTTTGTCAACGGCATAAAATACTGCACTATCAAATGCTACCTGAAGCAGTGGGACCGGGAGAGACTGCAAAAGCGGTCAGAGACGAATGAGAGTGCTTAAGTATCTCAGTTGTCTGATTCAGAGATTAATTTGGTGCTGGTGTTCGTATAATCCTGAAAGCTTAACTGGATCACACTGTGATAATCTTGCCAAAGTTATGCAACTAATAAATCCAGTCAAAAGAGTGATCATTTATTCAGTTTTTATTGAACTATGATTCTTGTGCTTTTCTGCAAGCAAAGGAGTACTGTAAGTAATCAGTTAAAAACATTGCTTTTTTTAAAGTTCTCTAAAAGCTGACCGTAAGGAGAAGTGCCACATCTTTCATAGGAACCCAGTATGTTGCTGATTATACCAGATTGGTATCCCAGAATCTTTGTTAACATGTTAACATCTTCCCAGTGGTGATATATCCATGTTATTACTATTAAGCCTCTTTTGGTCGAGGCTTTGGGACTGTACACGGCAGACTTGCAGTTCCTCAGTTCCAATGTCAGAACATGGATATGAGCAGTTACAGCTGCCTTCTACAATGTAGAATGTTTTTCTTCAGCTTGTTTCCCAAAATGTGGGGACGTAGGGATTTGGGTTTGGTTTTTTGGAGGGGATTGGGGTTTTTTTTCTTTCTTTTTTTCCTTTTTTCTTCTAATTCAACATTGTAGCTATCAGACAATTATTCAATAAAGTAAATCGAATTGCACAATGATTTCCCAATCTTTGTATGTATGGATTTGCTACTATTCGGGAAACAGTGATCTTAGGAACTTATGTAATTTCCCAGCTAATACTCAAATAAATGCACACATATCAGTGAGGGTGGATACCCCTGCTTTGCCTTTGCGGTGCTCCTCAAAGGTATAGCTGGATTACGTTCAGATTAGTGTCTTAGAGGCCGCCTGCTGAATTCCTGTAGTTAGGTATTAGCATAGGACGTGGCTTTTTCTGTTCCAGCAGTCCTCCAAATGGCAAGAAGGGACTAAGACCTTCAGTACCTGTTCCTCATGCTAAGTGTAAAGTATTTAATAGAAGAAATATCCAGGATGAGAGTAACAGGACAGCATCAAAGAGAAAATGACACAGATTAATCCTCAGTCAACAATTTCATAGTTTTAACTCTTTCTGTAGCTTTCTTTTTAATTAAAGCAAACATATCTGCATTTGAACAAGGAGGGCTGTCAAGACTTGCTGTAATCTAGCCCAGCCCAGGCTGAAATGGAAACAACATAAAATAACCACCTTGTTTTCCTTATGATTTAACTGCTCTGTAGTACTGTCAAGATGCTGTGTCCCCATCAACTCTGGGGCACCAACCAGCTTGGTGTGTTGCATCTAAACTCCCAGTGTTACACATGGAGTTTAGTCACTGACATGCAGAAATAAGTAGCACAGCCACTGAGACAAGGAAGACGCTGAGAACCCAAGGCTGAGGGGTTGGTCCCTTGGTATGCCAAATACTCGACATGTTGTTGTTCTCTCTGTGGAAAAGGTAGCTTTTCTCCCTCCTCCTCCACGACCTCAACTGCCCCCGTTTTTAATGCAAGCTTTAGTATAGAAAAGGGGGGAGTTTTCTCCTGAAAAACAAAACAAAAGCTTTTGTTATGTAAAATTTTTCCCGGTGCCCTGCCAAAACTCAGCAGATTGTTGGAAGTTTTTCACATCATACGGCAACCACCCTCCAGTTCCCATCCCAAACGAGCTCTCATGTTCCAGGTACATGCCGTAATCACGCGGTTCCTCTGTGCTTGTCATCAGTCTTGCTAGCAACTGGCACCCTGAAGCTGAGGAGCCTTTCCTCTGAGCAGTGCCTGTGAAAGAACCATAGTGCTGGGAACACTTCTCATTCTGACAAATCTCTGTTCTTGCAGTTCTTGTCTAGCTCTGCCTTTGATGGCATAGCTGCTCTCTGGAGTAACTTCTGTTACAGTAAGCAAACACTCTTACCTTCTGCTGCGTTAACTAACTTTCTACTGGGCATTTTTAGCCAAGGTGGTACTTAACCATAATGTGCTTGGGGTCTCAGTGGTGAACGTGTTACACTAAGGTCTCTCCAGGCTCTCTCCTGGCTTGGGGATTTAAAAATCACAAATACCCATGCTAGAACAAGCAGACTGAAAAGATAAGAGCTTTAGCGTGCAATGAATCAGGTGTGTGTGTGTGTAAGAAATGATTTATGGCTTGCTGCTGGCAGCCTCCTGTTTATGCAGTCGCAGGCCAGGTATCCCCCAGGGCAGAGCCAAGCTCAGAGCAGTGACACGGGCAGATGCAGGGCAGCTCACCGGGCTTATTAGTGGATCTCCAAAGCACAAGGGCAAGTGGGGGGCTGAAGACCAGGAGTGCTAGTAAAGTGAGAGGTGTTCATTCTTGCAAATCATCAAGAAAGTAGCTACTGTAGTGTTGAATCGAGTCACCAAATGCTGAGCATACTCACACTTCGAATCATTCGTATTAGTTACCGTGAGGAGAAGTAGGGTCTGTAGCTGTGGTGTGCTCCAAGCAGGGAACAATATTTTGAACAGACTGGAGGGGGAACTAGTCCTCTTTGTATGAAAGCCTAGTTCTTGTCCTCCTTAGGATGCCAGCCCTAGGGCTGATGCATTGCACTAGTAAAACCAAGCACTCTATAGCTTGCTGAAAGCTCAGCTTCATTCTAACGCAGCGCAGAGGAATGACTTCATTCTGGTACAAAAAACACACGGATAGCACGTGTTTACAGTGGTGCAGAAACCTGCCGTGTAGACCTCGTGAATTTTCAGGCACGATCATGTTGTCCATGCATTTTTTTAAAAGTTCCAGTGTTTGGGTTTTTTTTTTTTCACTTTATGGACGTTGCTGGGGTTTGTGTTTGCTGTACTAGCTTTTAAAGTGCCAGCCTTCAGATTCCAAAAATTACTTCTACCTGATATATGTCATCTCGACTTGCTAGTACAGTGTTCAGTTAAGCCAGTTTCACAGTTTTGATGCCCATGAGCCAACTGAAAATGATGATAAGAACTTTAATCTCAAGCTTATTTTTTTTCCACCCCATGTGTTGGTTTGGATTTTCGAGTCTTGAGGATTTAGATTTTCCACCTTATACCTGGAATGTTAAGTGCTGAAAAACCTCTTTGTTTTCATTAAAGGAAAGCTGAGAATCCCACAATCCTAAAAGATGATGCTTGGGAAAAAAAAAAAAAAGAACAACCAGCAAACAAAAAAACCTTGCAAGATGAATAATGAGAGTGCAATTGGTGACTGCATTTACTTTAGCACTAAACCTAGCAGAAGTGTGAACTGTGGATCCATTTTAATTGCATGAGTATTTTCTTGCTGCTCATATTATCACCAGAGACAGAAAATGGTTCAAGTACAAGATGGGTAGATAGAGAGGGAATGTAACCAAGCAGCTGCACCCATTGCATTAGAAGTAATTTTATTTTAATCTGATCTCCTCACTATTGTCCTAATTATATTTTATGTAACCTCATTCTAGATAAACAATACATAATTATTAGCAAGAAGGGAAAATTGTTCACTAGAAAATGGGAGGGAAAGGCATTTTATTTTTGTATCTGAAAACAATCCATAACTAACTCCTCACTAAAAACTGGGGAGCTCTAAAATCTGAGACTCTTATTAAAGTCAGTATCATTACCTTAAGAAAACAGGATCTACATATGATACTACGGACAGGGTTCTGTAGTTGTATGAATTCCTGTGTCTTAGCCTCCTCTCGTTTCTCAGCAAAGTGTTCCTGTAGGCAAATTACCTTGTTAAAGATCACAGAAAAGCTTTACTTACTTACACGTGCTATTCAAGAGCTTTTTCTTGTACTTCTGATAGAATTCCTATAGATTTTTCCTTTGGCTACGAGCTCAGGATCTAGCAGAAGGTAAGTTGAGTGGTGTCAGGGCTTTGTTCATTTTAAGCCCAAACACATGATGGAAATGGGAAGAGATACCTTTAGACGTGGGTGTCGTGTCTAACGGTCATTTCAAATAAAGGAAAATAAAACTCCTGCTGACTTTGCTGTCATTAAAATAAATCTAAGTATCAAATTGACTGCTACAGGAAGTAATAGCTTGAAGGATTTGAGGAAGTAGTAGCTTGAGGGTTTATAACAGCTGAATCTCAATAAGAATAAGAATCTTTTCTAGAGAAAGGAGAAATTTTATTTTAAAAAAACCCAACAGAAATAAATAATTTTAAAAAACCCCTTTTGGTATGTAAGCCATAAAATTTCCAAATAGAACTACTAGAAATTACATGAAAGGTCTGAGCTGGTTAGTGCTGTACCCAGAAAGCTTCTTTGCTGTCTCAGCCTAGCCCCTGAAAGCCACTTCTTTGTTAGTGGTAACTTCAGCAGGTCTCAGTATTTTGCTAAGCCGTCAGCGTGACTGTAACTGCCTGGAAACAACATTCCACCGACACATAACTTCGGATCACCAAGGCCTGGGCTGGCTTTACAACGAATGGCGGTTCGCCACAGGACTGCTGAAATTGGGTAATTTTCTACACGGGGCTGAAGACCCCCGAGAGGAAGTGAGAGGCAGCATTTGGCGCTGGCAGGGGCTGCGAAGGGACACAGGTGATGACCGCCACTGGTCATCATCTGCTGCGCCGGTGGGAGGGCGTGCTGCGAGCTAGGCAAAATACCACCAGGAAACCAGAGGAGCAGTTACTCTGTTTGCTGAGGAAGGGAATTAGCTGTCTGGCTTTCGGTGTCCAAGAAGGGACTAGAGGGAAGGAACGTGGAAAAGTCTGCAAGCTCCTGTGAGAGGTGGCACTTCTCACAAGGTGGTACCTAACCACCAGGACTAGGACTGTGCTGGAAGGTGTATTAGTGGAGCTTAAAGGTCTAGGGGAGTAACTAAGTATCAGTCCACAATTTAAAACCCTGTGTAAACGAAGCCTGGCCAGGTAACTGAATTTCAGGAATAAAATAAAAAAAAAAAGTTATTGCAAAATCAGTCTGTCCTGGCTCTGGGGTTGCCAAGAAGGGGGAGGGATTAACCGTGTGTATTAATCGGGTTATCTACACGGCTTTGAAGTAGCCAGTGCCTCTGAGAAAGTCTAGGGAAATGTAAAAACATATCACTGTAATTATGGTGTTTAATCTCCCTGATAAATTGTGGATTTTACTCTACTTAAATCCTATTAAAAAAAAAAAAGACTCTGCACCTGTGGTTTGATTTTTTTTTTCCTCTCCTAGAGTTGGAATCATTAACTCTCCAGGAATTGAAGTACCAAAATAATATCATTACTTTCTATAATATCAAGGAGTAAAAACGTAACAGGAGCAAAAGCTATTTATATTAGGATAAGAAACATGCTGGCATTTAACAGGAAAAAGTTCAAACAGATTATACCCAGGCAAAGTTCAGTGCTGCAAAGAACAAAACACATCTAAAAAAAAACCCCAAACTCAATGTGACTGCCTTAATTTTTCTTTCACTGGCAGGCAGGGTTTATGTAAGTAAATCCTTTTGTTTTCAGTCAAACTGCTCCATAGCTGACGTTTCATAGCTGAGGATTGGAATTTGGTGTGCTGTCGGTTAACAAATAGCAACCACAGAGGTACACTGAATGTGGGGAAAGATTCAAAGCCCAATGCAAATTCTCTTTTATCCTTTTATTTAATTGAGGCTATTTGGATCCAGCTTGATAACAAGAATTGTATCAGAAACAGTTGTGAGGCTGATAGCTGAATGCTGTAAAATCACTTTTCAGAATGCTTTGTTACCAGTCAGTCACATCTCTTTGGGCTGCAGCCCTGAAATAGCATCTGTTTGCCTCAATCTCTGTACCCACAGTCTTTCTCAGGGGGAATCTCCCCATCTGAGGGGTTGCTCTGGACACCTATATTACACGTTGTATGCTTGTTGGGTTTCTTTACCTAGCATGCTGCTTATTGACATGGTCTGGGAGGACAGAGTAGGTTGTGGATCAACTGTCACTGTTTATGGGATTTTTAGCCAGTTTGTTTTCTTTCAAGGAGGCAATATCAAAAAAGATCTGTATTTACATACCTGCAAAGTGGGCAGTGGGCTTAACATTTTGTGATTTATCGGCATGGGGTGAAGAGGCACTTACATTTCAGTTAACACTGCTAGGAACCTAAGCTGTAATGATGGTAATATCTTTGAATGGCTGCATTGCTAGGGAGAGAGGAGAAAATAAGTTAGGAAATTGAGACTCTCATCTAACTCGATTGCAGTGGAAGTGTCGCCGCAGCTCCTTTGTGAGCCGAAGCGCTTCAGACACCTTTTTTTCCTGCAAGGGAAACTGCCTGTGAGAAGGTAACTAACTGCTGGAAATTCCTCTGTTTTTTTTAACTCGCTCCCCTGATGGAGGATGCAGTCCCTACTGCAGGCTGCGCAACGAGCCCACGTAACCATGCATGCAGGCAGGTTTCATTTCAAAAGGGAACAAAACAGAGCAAGTGAATTTTCAATGGGAAGGGTTTGGGGTTTTTTTTTTGTTTGAAAACAGGACATATGGAAAAAGTATAAGCGGTGGCAGAACTCTTGCTAGGCTACCTGTAAACACTTCCCATGAATCACTACAGCTCCCGAAACGCTTAACCTGAAAGTAAGGACCTTTAAAAATGCAGGCACTGTATATGAGCATGTCCAGGTCAAAGCCTGGGAAAGAAACAGAAGATGACAAAAAGCAGCAGCTATCCTCCTAAATAAAACCAACCTTCCAGTCTTTTATCTAAACCGCTAGACAACCCTTGCGTATGCTGCAATTTGCAAACAAAAGAAGTTGTGCTTGTGAAAAGGTTTTAGACTGGAATCGTAAATTCCTTTCACTTACTCCTCAATGCTCGATTTTCAGGCTAATTTGTGAATTTTCTTTGTTTGTTCCCACATTATTAAAGCGGTTGCTTTACATTTAAAAATAGTTTCATAAGTCTGGAATGAATATTTAGAGGCTTGCGGTATTTCATCTGTCTCCTCAAAGCATCTTTAAATTAAACTTCAAAACCAGAGAACTGCATTAATTTAAATATTTAAAGAAAATGGCTTTAAAAATCTGAGAATTACTGAGTCACATTTTGTAAATATTAATTGCAGGGCTTTTATTACAATTAATTGCAGAGGCTCTTGTTTCTTTTTTCTTTTTTTTTCCTGGAATGAATACAAAAGTTTCTCATCAGATGCCTGCTTCTTTTCTTCTAACTGTTCTGCACTCAACTTTCAGCCAGAGGTTATTTGTATCAAAGTAAACAGTATTAAGAATGAATTCACTTTAATTCACTACAGTACTGCTAATAAACACTTTTATTGTTGGAACACATGTAAATGTATGGACACTACAGAGTCACTCCCAACCCCGCGGCTTTCAAAGCTGTCTGTGCTGTGTTTTACCTACATGCTGGACATGCCTCCTAATAAAATACTACTTTTAAGGAAGTTCATGACGTGTCACCTACATTATATATTCATTGGTCTCTTTGAAAGACATTTAATTTAAAGCTTTTGTAATTCCAATGAACAGGAAGTGAAAAAGTATCAGAACGATCTGTGCAGCAGCCCAGGGGCTGATCCCCTTCCATGACGCACTTCATCTGTTCTCAGGAGTGATATGGGACCAGGTAGCAAATGTCACCTGAGGAGCAACACCCCCCCCCCCCAACCCACGGTCCAGTGCCCTCAGACCCTGCCGGCACCTGGCGCAGCACGCCTAAGCTCGCTCTACGAGTTGGACAACCTCTCCCTATCAAAACCTTCCTTGCCTTGGCATCAGCCTGGTGTTTGGTGGCTGGCACAAGAGACCTGGACGTTGGCAACAGGGAGGGTCAGGCTTGCAAAGGGGAACGCAGCAGAGACCGGGGTAAGGAGGAAGAGGAGAAGGAGAGGGAGGAAGGGCAGGGATTGTTGCCTGGGGTGGCAGTGGATGGCGATGGCTTGCAAACCCTTCATCCGGTCTTCAGGCCACCGAGTTTGCAGCACCCGGGCTACTTGTGTTTTAACAGCGCGTCTGAGATAGAGACATCACATTCAGAAATGCTTTCTGTGCTCTTCTTAAAAAAGGACAAGCAGCCATGTAATATATTTTTCTTGCTTTTCATCTTCATTTCAGAGGTTTTGTGGGAGATTTAACCAATTAGACGTGTTTTTCACAAACAAATCTAGAGGCTCATATTTCTTTTCTTTTGTCCTTGAAGTTGGAATGCTGTCCTACAGACAATTGAAAACAGCGTAGTCCTAATAGATTAAATCTGCGTGCACTAGTTTTAAAGGCACATTTTGGCTCTTGTTATCAGCAGAAACAAATTAGTCTGTAGAAAACAAAGAAAATACGTACATGGTAGGCTATAGCTTGACTCTAATTAGCATAAAGGGTCCTCTCAAAAGCTTTTTATTAAAAAAAAAAATCTCATTTTACTATATGGTAAATGTAAAAATCTGACCTGGAATAACCCACACATAAAGAGAATGACATTGTCAGAAGAGATGCTGCTTATCTTGGGTCCCCAGATTTGGACTTCCTACCCCACATCCAGCAGTCCTTAAAAAGTGTACCCTGGCAACCACCGGTGATTCCCCAATCCACAGAATCAGAGAGAACAGAAGTCTGGTGATACTGATGAGCAGGATTGACCGTGGTCCACTGATCTACAGAGTCTAGGACAAAGTCTTTTTTGTCTAAGAAATTCTTTTTTAATCTTTGTGGTTAACCTTTGAGATTTGAGCAGAGTTAGCGGGGAGCTGAGCTGAACCCAGACTGGCTCAAATACACAACCATACACATATATATATATATACAGCTGGTCCAGAACTGAATTGGAAGAACTCCAGTCGGGGCTGCACGCAAACAGAACCAACATGAAAAGGTTGAGGGTTTCTCTCCTAAAGTGTTCCTTGCACGCATCCTCATTCTGCAACTGCAGAGTGAGATCAACACCATGGGTGCATTAGCTAAAGATGAACACATCGGTGGCGCATCTACAGTTGCCGCCTCTGAGTTTGCAGCACTGGTTACACACTAGTGGAAGGAAAAGGAAACACCAGATTTTTCCCATTCAATCAGGCTTGGCTTGGACCTCTGCTGTCACCCTCTTCCTCCCCAGGCTGAGCTGTTTCCTTTTGCTGCTTTCCTTCTTTGCACCTCTGTTTAGACTGTAAGCAAAGATGTGACTGAACGCCGGTTGTACCGCTGCTACCTTGTACTTGAGTGGGACCTGGAGCTGCTCTGCTCTCATTCATGTGTTTTGCTAAATTTCTTCAGATAGACTCGGGACAGTCTGAAATAAATAATCCTGTCTCATCTGGCAAAAAGATACAGTAAATGCAAGTGATGTAACTGCTTCATTTTCTATTTTAAGGTGTAGGCACATTATCAGCAATTAAAGGCAGCTGTCAGGAGCACAGTGATGAGGTATTTTAAGTCTCCCAAGTTTCGTCACTCCAATTCCAGATATAATACAGCTCATTAGATTGTGACTGAAAGAAAAAAGCTGGAGATCAGCAATACCAGGAGCTAAGAAACTTTCAGCGGCTGCACAGCACTGTGCTGAGGAATGATCCTATCGATGCTCTGCGCTGCTCTGCGCTCCCTCCTGACCGTCTGTGTTGCTTACAAATGTGTTTTCTTACAACCAGTGTTACAAACTATCCGTGACATGAAACTTTAAAGGCGCCTCAGCTGGACTTTGGCTACAACGGCAGCACGCTTCTTGTCTTCAGAGTTACGGATGATGACTTACTTGTGTGGTTTCCAGTGCTGCTGAGGTCATAGCAAATATGTTAATGCATCAGGCTGAAACAACCCATAGGAATATTTAAATGTTTTATGTCTGCGTTCCTAGAAGACTAACATGTGTGCCCGGGACAAAAAACATTTACATCAGTTTGAGGTATTGGAGCAAGGTATTAATGATCAATTATTTAAGAGCAATGTATCAAATTCATTGTCTAGAAATAATCCTAGGAAAAAAAGCATGATGTCAATTAAACCAAAATATTGCTTTAAAATTGCCAAATAAGTAGCATCTCTGCAAAAGCTGGCCACATAATAGATGTATATATAATTTTAAACATTTCTTACATGCAGCATACAAACTTTGCCTTTAAGATTGTGATTTACATTCTGCATTCACATAATTTCTCAACTTTGCTGTCAGCCACAGGAAAAAAAAAATCAAAGGAAAAGGATCTAAGCTTCCTGAGAGTGACTAAGTGTGTATCTTTATGCAAAATCTCATAGGTAAATACCACGTTGAGCATACTCTGTATGTGAGCTCTACAAATAATACTTTCAGTTTTATTTTTCCATGGCAAATGTTTCCTGGGTATAACATCTAGGAAAGGCATGTAAAGGTTTCCATAACTAACTTCTTCCAAATACCGATGTACAAATGGGATTCACACAGCAGCAACCACCTTTCCTGCTTTTCCAGGGGGTAGGCATTAGAGAGCCAAGCAGATCACGGTCAGCTCGCTGCAGTTGCCTGCAGCTCCAAGGTAGCTTATTCCAGCTCTGTAGGATCTCTCTTTTTTTTTTTTCCCCTCTCTCATCCTTCCATCCCTATTTCAGTCCCTAAGTGAAAGAAAAGGGCTGACATGGCTCAGGCCTGTGTGATACCTCACACCTACGTGAAGATGGAAAGAGGTCCAGTGGCGCGCCAGGAGAAACACCACCGCCTCATCCATCTTTATAGCTCTGTGAATCAGAGTTTTCTCTCTCCTACAGTACTTCTGTTGCAGAGATAGGAAACGGTGTGGAAGAGGTGGCTGCGTATTCAGCAACGGATGAACACATCTGTGAGGATGTGCGTGGCACTATGGCAGACACCAGCCAGCTCCTACTTCACTAAATTGTTTTCATCTATGAAAGTTTCTTCATTTTTAGGCCATTCAGGTGAAAGCATTGAAGCCAAACATATATATATATACACACACACAGAGAGCATTTGATATAATATTGCTGTATGCTTTATACAATGATACCTGCACTCGGATGGAGCCTGGCTTAGCACACAGGAGCCCATATCCCTAGGGAGTAACGAGATCAGCTCTTCCTACTGTCGCGAAAACTCCACTTTTGTAATTTCCAGTTTCATTTTAGATACAACGCCTCCACTCGCTAACCCACCCCCCACCCCCCCAAAGCCCCACACCAGCCCACCAGCAGCCAGGTGCCGAGAGCGCAGCAGGTCCTTCAGACTCAGGGGAAGAGGCTTCCCTCCGCCGACGCCCCCCGGCAGCCCCCTGGCACCGAGCAGCGGAGGGAACCGGGCCGCGGCCTCTCTCCCTCGGGCCGTTCTCTCTCTTGCCTGGGGCCGGCTGCGCGCCTGCGGGCAGTCCTGCCGGGGCTCGTTTCCCCTCGCCGGGAAGCTGGCCGCAGCCGGGCGCTCCGCCGGCGGCCCCCAACCCCCGCCCCAACCCACATCGGATCCCCCGCGCCTGCCGCCCCGAGGCCCACCTTCCCGGTCGGGGTGCAGGTGGGACGCGGCCGCGCGTCCCGACCCGCGGGGCCGCCCAGCCCCGCTGCCCACAGCTGACATGGCGGCGGCAGCGGCGGCGGTGGCAGCAGCACCCCCCTCCCCCGCCCTCAGCGGGACCGGCAGCGGCGGCCCTTCCTCGGCCGGCCCGCAGCAGGGCGGCGGCGGCCGCTTCCGGCGAAGCCCTCTTGCCTTCAACAAAGATGGTGCTCCCCGCGCAGGCTCCGCGGGCGCCGAGGTGCCCTGTGTAGTTCCCCACTTCCCGCTTGTAAGTACAGGCCGAGGGCGGAGGGGGCTCTCTCCCTCACGGTGCTCTTCCCCGACCGCTCTCGCCTTACGGTGCCGGCGCCTCCGCTCGGCCCGGCTACCCCCGGCTGTTATCCCGGGCGCCACCGAGAGGGAAGCTGCCCGATCGGCGCCGAGGGACCGCTCGGCGGCGGCCCCCCGCGCTCCGAGGCCGGGACAGGGGACGGGCTTCCGCGGGGCGGGCCGGGGCGGCGGGGGCCGCGGGTCGGCGGCAGCGCCCGCCTCCGCTGCGGGAGCCGTGCCGAGAGCCGTGCCCGGAGGAAGAAGGGCGGAGGGGAGGAAGGCCGGGGTGCTGCCGGCCTGGAGCCGCGGCGGGGGGGGTGCTCTCGGGGTGCCGGCGGGTCGGGCAGCCGGCCCCCGAGTGCGGCTTGGAGCGGCAGCTGCCAGACCTCGGGTGCGGGGGAGAAGCTGGAGGCGGAGGCTGGATGTTTTAGGGGGGGATGTGTAACGTGTAGGCACGCTGCGAGCCGCCAGAATCGCTCGCGGGTTAGGCAGGGAGGACCTTCCTCTCAGCTCAGCAGGCACACGGGGACGCGCTGGCAGCCCTGAGCAGCCCGGTGCAGGTGGTGGCTGGGAAGATGCCCAAGTGTTCCTGGCCGGGCACGCAGTGAATGTGCTTTTCAAGGCCAGAGAGGGTCTTTCTAGGGTCAAGGCTTTAAAAGTTTTATCCCCTTTCGCGGACAGACTCTGTGTGAGATCCAAAAAAATGTTGGGGAGGTGGTAAATCAGGGGCTGGCTTGTTCTGCAGGACGGTGGGGGTGTGTTCCTTACAATTTGGCCCTGTAGTGGAGGAGACGCGTTTTTCAGAAGTATCTGGGGAAGGTTTGAGCTGTGTCATCTCTTGTGTCAACAGTGTCTCATCATCTCGCTTTCCTTCTAGCACCAGCATTAATAGAGAAAAATTATTTCAGAGCTTTGGATCCCTAGATACAGGTTGTGATTAAAATGAATTCAAATTTAATTCCATGTTGCACTAAGCTCTGTCCCTATACTCTTACACACCGAAATCCTGATACATTTCCATGTCTGGCTGCTCAGTTCCTGACTCAGACATTTCCTTCTCACGGTATAAACACACACAAAGAAATACTTGATCTTTAAAAAGACCTTAAAAATCAGTACACTGCACCCTGGAAGTTCACTGGGCCACTGACCTTGGTGTTAAGGGCCCTTAGTGTTAAGAGCTTTAAAACCTCAGTTGTGCTCGCTCTGCAGTCAGTGAGCCACAGGCCTTTTTCAGCAGAAATTCCCCCGTCAGATTCACAGCTCCATAAGCATTTTTCAGTGCATGGGGATGCAAACTGAGATGGTCTGAAAAGGCTTTACTTTTGAAAAGCGTCGACTGCTTTGGTTGCGAAGAAAGGGGGGAGCTCATCAAATGCAGCGCTGTGACTGGGGAAGGCCATGTTCCTCATCTGGTACGTGAGCAAGGAGGCTCCTAGATGAGAACTCTCAGTGGCCTGGGCAGAACATGAAATACAAGAGCTCTGTAGCATCAGAAAACCCAAGTTTTCTGCTTGGGTGAAGATACTGCCCCTAGAGCTGTTGCTGCACTAGCTCCTGTCGAACTCTGCAAGCACTTCATGAGCTCAGGGGCAGTCAGGGAATCCTGGAACGGAGAAATGTCAGGGATCTATCTGCTGCCTGAAATTTGTCTGGTTTTGCTTTAGTCCTGTGGTTGCTCCCCGTAGTGTAAAGGTAGTGTGCGTTAGAGACCAGCTTCACCCCTTCAAAGCAAGCATCCAAACATCGTGTGGGGAAATCCAGTTCACTTTCTTCCCATCTTCTTTTTCCATCTCCTTGCTTTCACTGTCATCCCACTCCATGATGGAGTTGGATGTTTGAGCTATGCTTAGCAGACTAGCATTTTTTAAGGACACGTGCCGGGATAGCTGTTGTTTGATTCCCAAATGACCCCTAGGCAGAACGTAGGTGCCTTGAAATTGACTTCAGTATATGAGAAATGTACTGGGTGACCCTGAAAAGATGGAGTCCTCCTGAGAGGGTGCCGTCCAGTGACACTTTCAGCACACAGTGGAAGCATTTTTGGAAAGTGCCTTTATCAGAGGGTGACACAAACAGGTTTCTCCAATCTCTCTCTCGGGGTCCTAGGCTCTTGCATGTTGTCCAAGGTGCCATTCACACCCCCATACGTTCTTTTGGTGGCCTGCCCTAGATTTCAACCACCAGACCAACCAACCAACTTTTGATGGGGTCTTGGCAGTCAGTAGGCACCTCTCACAATACTAAGATTTTAGCAGGTTTCCTATAAAAGCTTTGAAGATTCCCTGTCACTCCCAATATCCTCAAACTGAATGAAATGCAGTTTCTGCAAGGTCTGTTTGAGTGGCAGCTTCCAGTTTAATTATCAGAAACTCTCTTGGTAATCACACTCAACACCTGCTGCAGTTTTTTTTTACTTCTTTATTTAACCATGAGAAAGTTTTTAATTATATCAGTCTGATATTTTCCTTTTTGAGTGCCGTTAGTGGGCCTAGGGATATGTTTGTTGTTAAGGTCTAGGCTAGACATCTTGATTTGGTTCATAGGTCTGGCACAGACACCCTGTATGATCTTGGATGAGTTGCTTGGACTCTCTGGACCTTGACTCCTCTTCTGTAGAGTGGCTATAAAATGCATCTTTTCCAGCTTTTGCCTAGTCAGAGGGTTAGTCAAGTGAAATGGAAGCTGGCACAGGGCATCCGATTGCTTCCTGTGAACACATTAGAAGGGTAAATACCAGGGAGGGAGAAGAGCTACTTAAGCTAAAGAACAGTTTTGGCAGAACAAATGCCTATAAATAGAAGGTGGATAAATTTGAGATGGAAATTTGAAGAAAGTTTCTCATCACCAGATCTGTCAAGTTCCAGAGCAGCCTTCCAGGATGAGTCAGGGGGAAGGATGACTTGGTGCATAAGGTACATTTCCACCCCTCCTAAAATTAAAATGCATCACGTAGGCCAAACGTACCTGTTCGCTCTGTCCCTGCTGCTGCTGCCTGGCTGCGGTGCATCTGCCAGTCCTGCTGTAGCTTTGGCACTGCTGCAACCACAGGAACATCAAGGCATCAGTAACAGATGTCAGCTGTGACACCTCTCTGACTTTTTGGTTGTAGAGCCTCTTGAGGACTGGCAGATGCTCCAGTGTGGGTGTTTACCAGTTAGCAAGTGGGATTATTTGGCATGGTTTTTATTCCATCGAAGGCCTGGTCTTCACAGTGTCAAAGGATCTCTTCCTGAGATATTTCCCTGATATGGCTGCATTTTAGCTTGTGAGAAATCTGAGTGGAAAGTTTTCCCAGGTTGGTGATTCTGCATTCTAAAGGTTGCCAGGCGTCAACATCATGCTGGGTGTCCACACGTCACTTCTGGATGGTAGAGGCTGAAGTATTTTACTCTTCACACACATTTCCCTACTCCCCATGCTCTAGGTTGCCAGATGGATGCCAGAGACAAGCAGCTTCTACGTTCCCTGCGCCTGGAGCTCTGCACAGAGGTGCTGGTGGATGGAATTGTTATTCAGTATCTCTACCAAGAAGGGATTCTCACGGACAGTCACGTTCAAGAAATAAAATCCCAAACCACCAGTCAGAGGAAAACCATGATGCTCCTTGATATTCTCCCCACCAGAGGACCCAAGGCTTTTGATGTCTTCTTGGATTCCTTACAGGAGTTCCCATGGGTTAAAGACAAGCTGATGGTGAAGCGTAAAGAAATGACATTACAAGATCCTGCAGGTAAGGCCAATATTGATATTGCTGGTATTTTGAATCTTGCTCTCAAGCCACAATTTTGGGAGCGCTGAATGTACCATTTCAACACTCAGATTTTAGGCTATCTGTGGTGTAGATACGGAGGAAGATACAAACAAAGGGGGACAGCCTGAATTTTCTGGAAGCCAGCCAAACACCAGGAAGTACTGCAAAATTTGAGGAGTGAGCAGGGATGAGATTCAAGAGATGAGGAGAGAGCAGGACAGGAGGCTTTGGGGGAGGCTGGACTGTAGGAGGACCCAGACTTCTTTACTGTTACCAAAGGGAACAGACTATGAAAGAAGTTTTGACTAGCTGCAGAAGAGTCTCTTCGTCATCCCTACCTGATTATTGTGTGGTTTATGTATGTTTTATGGTGGTTTGTTTCTGGATTGTTCACATTGACAGAATTTTTATTTGCTTACTTTTATTATGATCTTAATTTGATTTAGTACCACATGCTAATTTAGGTTTATTTAGTTTATTATATTTACTGGAGTGCAATTATCTAGGATCATTACTTACAAAATTACTAGCCATTGCTTAGTTTTAAAACAAATTGAGGGGCTAACCAGTTTAGTGGGTGTTACATCATCATACTTAGTCAAATCTTTGGCTTTCTGACATTTAAATGTACTTCTAATACCAGTTTTCTGGACTTGATGTTTGTTCAGAAGTGATTTCTTTATCTAGCCATGTGCAATTGTTGAACTGTTTTGAAGTCAAGACATTCTTAAATCGCATGGTTCTTGCCTAGCTTCTGGTTGCTAATCCCACGTTACCAGCAAGGTAGTGAGATTGCCCTTGCTTGAGAACATCATTTCCAAACAGTCTGATAAACCTTTCTCCAGGCCCCCCATCCCACCCCGCTCCCTTTCAGTTTGGTCATACATATTTTGATGGAAACAACGTGTGATTTTTCCAGTGTCGTGTGCTTTGCATGAGGCTGAGAGCCTGTGAAGATGGGTGACTAGGACCCCTTGATCATCATGTGCATCCGCATCCCATTTAGCTGCACGTTCAAGAATGTTTTGTCAAGATCTGCTGGACAAATCTGACATTACCTTAGGACATTTTTAAAGGAATATCATGACATCTGGTCTTTGTGGAGGTTGCTTTATGCTCGCTCAAAAATGGGTAAATTATTTTGAGAGTTTGGGAAATAAATGCCCTTTGCTGCCCACGTTGGAAAACACCTCAGGTTCTCAGCACAATGCAGACTTGCAGCACTGACCACGTTGGAAAAGGCCCTGCTTGCTGTTATGACAGATCCTTTTATGCTAATGCTCCTTATTTGCCTTGCAAATCAGCCCGTTCGTTTGCTAATTGCTGGTTGAGCTGCTGAACAATCCTTTCAGTTCCAGAAACAGCACACAGAGCCATCCAGTGCAGTCAGGAGACTGTGTAGCTTGTTACTAGAAAGATCGTTCCTGAGTTTTGTTCCTTGGATTGTTTTGTGGGCTGCTCGGGCCGTTTCTGGATCGCTCAGGCCCAAGGTGCTGGATTTGTGCAGATCGGGCTCTCTGGTTTTGAGTGGGCTGCCTGTACTTGGTAATCCCATTGCCAAATTTCATGGGCAAATGAGAAAAGGCTTCCAGATTAGGTCAAAGGTTACTGTTAGTTTTACTGTGGCAACGCAGAGTCTAAGAACGGGATAAGGGGCAGAGAGCCAAGTTTGTTTTAATATTTAGGCGTGTTCTTTAGAAGCCAAAGAAAGGGAGCAACATCTGTGCCCTAATAAATGGTGAGTGCACCCTGGAATGATTTGAAAACCTTGGTGGCATCATCGGTGCTGACTGCACGCGAGAAAATGTGGTTTTGGGGATGAAACGCCTCGCTTCGCGCTCTGAGCAACAAACTTGTAAGCTTTTGTCTCAGCAGAGTGTTTGAGCATATGCTTGGCCTTAAGCATGGAAAAAAACACTGGCTCTAATAAAACTGTAAGCATACTTAAAATTAAATGTGTTCTTTAGTGCCATGCTAGATAACTTCTGCCTTATTGGAAACAGTCCTTAAAATGATGATTTGTCAGTGGCAATTTCTTTTGAAGAATCTGTTTGAAGTGAAAGAAATCTGCCACATACACACTACCATTGTTTTTAGAGCCTAAAACTTTTAAAATAGAAGTTGGTTTTATGGCCCCAGATTTTAAAATCTTTTTTCCCTTTGAATCATGCATACTTATGGAAATCGCATGCCTGCTGTTCACTTGTTTATGCTCAATTAAAATTCTGTTTACTCAAGCAAAATATCCTCAGTTTTTGCAGATCTTTTTGCAGGACTAAGGACTGGTGGCAAGGTTTTATTTTATGGTCTTTCACTTCTTGCTGACTACATGTAGGATTTTTAAAGTCGGTAAAATTAGACTACTGGGTTTTTCTCTACCCGAATGTAAAAACTGTGGCACATGCACAGTGATTTTTCTGTGTAGGCCTTTGGACTGTTCTGCATTTTGCTCAAAGAGATCAGACTTTCTCTCTTTGCTTCAGATGAGAAATATAGTTTGTGGTTCCCAGGTTAAAAAAAAAAAATCACAACTGTAATTGTTAATTGTTAATTTTAATTTATTTTCTTCCTTTAGTAAAAAAAAAACTCAAAATAACAAACCAACCAAACAATTAGTTTCAGGAGGACAGAAATAACATTTTTGGTGATGTAGAATAAATATGATCTAGTGGACTGAGCAGCTATGATATAGAAGCTGAAGCCTGAGACCTAAACGAGACACTGCCACTGACTTGACGGGAGCCTTTGGACAGGTTCTTCCAAGGGAATGGTTTTATCGATTCCAAGTTGTGTAACTTGGTGTAATGTTCACAGAGCAACATAGAGTGTAACTGGAAATTGGCCTGGGATTCAGCCCAGAGTATGCTGTTTGGCTGCTTGCAAATAAATGAACTTTAAAACTTGTGATATCCTGGGTTTTATTGCTGAACGTCAGTTTGACTTCAAAAAGTTAGTTCTGTATACTGGTATCTGCTGTAGTTCCAAGGAGCACAGAAGACTCTAATCCTGCAGAGCACAGGGAGTAGTTTTTCCATGGAATCAGGAGAGTGACATGCAGGCAGGTAGGGCTACCTGCAGCTGTATAATTACAGCAAAGAGACCCAAGATTCCTTCCCCTCGCTTGTTTATTTTATGCAGGGGTCAACTTTTGCCTGGGGTCACCTTTTTGCTCTCTTGTATGGATCAGTCAGATGGCCACGGCTCTGGGGAAACCTTTCCTTAAAGGTAGGGAAAGCACCATTGTAAAACCCCAAAATGTCAAGAAGAAAATACAGTCATCTGCTTTTGGAGGTAAATACGACTTTAATGGTTTTCAAGATTCTAGGGTGTGTTTCTTGCTTGTGTAAGAGCCTGTGATAAAACAGCTCACTCTGTGCAGAGTGCCACTGCCAGACTTAATTACTGGAAACATCAACCGCAGCATGAGTTGCTGGTTTTGAAGATCAAAACTTCTGCCACAGTAAGAGTTAATAAAAGTTACATGGGTCTGTGTTGTTAGGGAAGGACCGCTCTGTTTTTTCTGCCCTGGTTTGGATCACTTTATCTCTTTGTCAGGAACATAAATCTTCAATACAGCATTATAATTCCTACAAAAGAACTACAGCTGTTTGCAACAGAATTCCATTCTTTCTAGGAACAGCAAACAGTTACCCAATATTTTTTTGCACTGAATATAAAAATACAAGCTTTGACGGCATTTGTTTATCAGAAGGTTTTTTCTAGTCTCTCTCTGCCCAGGAATTTCTCTGCCCAAGTGTCATATTTCTGTCTCTACTATATATATAGAATTATTTACTTCTAAAAGTGTTAGTACTGCATCTCTTTTGTAGCTTAGATGATTTCCCCGCTCCGTAGAACAACAGCGTATTGAAAGAGAGAAAAGTCCAAGATACACGTTTGCCAAAGGAGTCCTGCAGCAGCCGTTGTTGTCTGGCAAACATTAGTGAGTTTGGGGCATGGAGTTGCAGGGAATCATCCTGGGAAAGCTGTTCTCCCACAGCTAAGCAAGGAATATTTTCTAATGCACGATTGTGTTGTTGTGGTACCTAGTCAGCAGTCTGCATTAGAGTCCCGTTAGACTTGGGTGAGGGTTTTGATTTGTGGTTGGGGTTTTTCCCTGGACGTGTGGGGGGAGTGTGTTCTCATATAGCTATATAAAGCTTCATGTTGTGTAACACTTTGGATGAAGCATGCAAATGCAAAACAAAGCAAAACACGTACTTCTGCTGAGAAAGCCATCCTTCCCTCCCCCCTCTCCAGCCTTCCCAAAGTCCTTTTTCCACAGCTGGGTTGTAGGTTTCTAAGAATTCAGATTCAAATGCAACAGCATTAGGACACGGGGAAGTTTAGCATCTCTTCTTACCTTTTGTTGGCTGCTTCCTGCCCTCTTCCTATCCTGCTTCCTCTTGCGTCTAATGCAGGGAGGAAACAGCCTGGTCTCTTGCCTTTTCCATTTGCATGTCAGATAGGAGAGCAGCTGATGAATTCCTTTTCTCTCCTAAAATGGTGGACAGAAGACAGTGGTTTTTTTTCTTTCTTCTCTTTCCCTCCCCTCTCGTCTAGTCCAGTGACAGAAGGGGGAGTTTCCTCCCATGTATGTCTGAAGGAAAGGGATGGGCTTAGCAGCCTTGGCCGCACTAGATTGACCTGGAGATGAAGGAATGCCCCTGTGCCACATCCCAATGCCTGGAGGCTGTATGTTCTCTGCAGAGATCCAGTCGTTCTGGTAGGAGAATTTCCCAAACTCTTTTCCACATTCCCATCTCCCCTGAAAATCGAGTGTTACATTTATGGCTTTGGCTTTGCTCCTGACCGCAGCGAGATCTGTGAAGTCTGGCATTCAAGGTCTGTGCACACACTCAATACTAATAGCATGCATCATGATATGGACAAGTAATCAACTTCTCCAGTTCCACAGAGCTTTCTGTGTAGGTGTTTCTGCTTTAATATGTGCACAAACGTAGGATTTTCTTTTCTGAGGCTGGGGGGTTTGTTTGTTTGTTTTGAGCTTTTTTTACAGTTTAAGGTATATTTGCTCTGATGCTTTTTTGCCATGTCAATAAACCTCTGTGTTCATGCTGCTTACAACTATGGTTTTGACTTTGAGAAGCAGTGGGTAATGGGGATTGAAGTCTGGCTGGTGCAGGGAATGGAGACACCCATCTCCTGACCAGAAGTGATCATTCCCAAGGTTTTCTGCTTCCCTGGGAACTGAATCCAGGACATCACAGAGGTTGCCAAGACCTGGCCAGTCCTCTGACTGTGCTACTATTTCCTGCGGATACTAACACTACTTCAGCAGATTAAGGTTTGACGAGGGGGCCCAGTGTTCCCATGCGAAGGGATGGAGCCCAAGCAGTATTCATCCTGCCACTGAAGGGGAAAAGCCTAGGCAGGAGTGGATGCATCCCACCTATTCACACCTGTCTGTGCACCTCGTGTTGTGGCAGCACTCTGGACTCCGTGACCACACAACCCTTTTCAAGAAAAGGAGATCAACTTGACAGTGTGGGGCAAACCTGTCTTTACCAGCAGGTGTGCTGGGAGGCAGCAGCAGTCTGCACAGTTGCAGCACTGTGGAGCCACTGGATTTGCAGAGATACAGTGGGATGGCCCACACAACTGCAGTGCGTGGCCTCAGGTTCCTAGATAAGGATGCCACTGTAGTCTTGTCAAAGACTTGGCCTGGACAGCAGTCTGGTCACGAGATTAGGATCAGAAGGGAGCTCAGTAATGGAGACATTATGGTGGCATCTCTTACAAGGCTTCCTGATGAAAAGGAGGTAGAGCTTGGAAAAGGGTGGACTGCACAGAGGGTGGAAAAAGGGCCAGATCATCAGGGTGGTGGTCGGTGGTTCAATATCCATCTAACTGGAGGCGAGATACAAGTCGTGTTCCTGAGGGCTAACAGTAGGACCAATTCTGTTTAACCTCTTTGCTTGTGGCCTCAGTGATGGGAGGGACTGTATCTTGAGGAAGTCTGTAGGTGAGTTGACTTTGCACGCTTGTCAGTTTGTGTTCTCCTGAGATTTTCCGAGCTGTGCCTGAGGCAGGACGACTTCAGGTCCTGGGGATCGTTTGACACAGGAGAACAGGACTGCCTCTCAGAAGGATCCCAGCAAGCTGCATGAGTGGTCCAACAGGAACCTCATGAAGTTCAGCAGAAGTAAGAGTAAAATCCTGCACCTGGGATACAAAATTCCCACAAAGTAACACGAGATGAGCGCTGCCTGGCTAGTTGCAACTCTGCAGAAAAGAAGCTGAATGTCTTGACAGAGAGCAAGTATGATGACGAAGACTAACTACATACAGGACTGCATCAGCAAGAGCAAAGCCAGCAGGCTGAAGGAAGGGATTATTCCCCTGTACTTGGTAATAGGAGGATGTATTTAAAGTCCAGCTTTATGCCAATAGAGAGGGACTGACAAACTAGTGAGTCTTGTGGAGCACCACTAAGGTCGTTAGTTTAATGTGAAGTAGAGGGAAAGGCTGAGTTTTTTCTTGGAGAAGAGAAGGCCAAGTAGACTCAGAAAAGGTGGAGTCAGACTCTTCCTATCTCTTTTTTTTTTTTTCCAAAGTAAAAGAAGTGTCAGCCACAAGAGAAATTCTGATTAAATATAAGGGAAAAGGACAATCACAGGACAGGTTACGTGCTGGCTGCCAGGGGTTGAGGCCCAAGTAGGGTTGCCCATAGAGGCTATGGATTCTCCATCCTTGGAGACAGTCAGCGGCTCAACAGTAGAAGACTGAGCAACCTTATCAGATTTTGAAACTGGCCTGGCTTTGAGCAGGAGGTTGGACTGCATGACCTCAAAGGTCCCTCCCAACCTAAATTTTTCTGTGACTCTGTAAGCTTGGCATCACACTCAGTGTGTAGGATTTTAATCCAAATATAACTGTTGCTGACACTTTGGGTATGTATGCATGACTTACAGTTCACATTAGGAATGTGCTTTTTAAGTGAGTTGGAGTGTTTGAATTAGATTTCTTTCAGGTGAATCTAAACAGGAAAATGGATTTCATGCGTTCATGGAGACCATGGGACCAGACTAGAGCCAGGGAGAAGCAAAACCTTCCAGCTATGTATAGTCTGAACAGTGGATCCTCAGAGCTTCAATCTATAGGTCCTCTCCTATTGCTATAGAAGTAGACTTTTCTGGCCAGTGGATGACGTGATTTGTCCATTTCACTCTTGGAATCTTTTCTTCCTCAAATCCTGTGTTCACATATATAGAGATGTGATTCGTATCAGGGATGCTGCTGCATGCAAATAAATGTAGAGAGTTTTTTCTTTGTTTATTTTGGTATTTCTGTTTCCCAGAGTTTATCCTACTGTGTCTAACCTTGGGGTATATCCATTCTAAATGGCTTACAGAGTTCACTACCTGTACTTTATTACAAAATATCTTAATTCTCTGTCCATTTCCTCCTCAGCTTTCAACACACTGTGATAAAATCATGCCCATGTCTTATATTATTTTCAAAAACATGCATAGTTGCAGTCCTTTATGATCCTTGAGGTCTTTTGTTAATTGTTGCTAGCTTCCCCTGTTGGTCTTGTCTCAAGATGTGGCAAGGGAACAATTGAGAAAGCTTTGTACAAACAGTAATAATTGTTTCTAGAACAGATTGGAAACTTTCTTGTAAGGACTTGATCCTGCAGCTTGATAAAGCCACTTAGAAGCATGAAAAAGCAAGATGCAGTTGCTGGTTTTGCATTATGTCCTCAGTATAGGCATTCTGTTGATAATCATTATCAGCCTGTGTGGCACATAGATACCCACTAATAAAGGCTCCAGAGTAACTTAGAGAACTTCCTACTTCAAACTTCCTACTTCAAACTTAAAAGGCTTTGTTTTGTGAAGTGTTTCTTCCTTAATCTTTTCCTTCAGGGCTGGCCAACTTTTCTTGTAGCACCTCCCGAATTGCCCGGGAGATCCATCTGAAAATGTTTAATTTCTGTATTCCCCATTGCATGGGGGAAATCTATTGTCTTTCATAAGCTACGTCTGTGAATGCTGTTGTTTTTTTTAAAACCAAGCAGCAAACACACCCACCTTGTGTGTGTTGGGAAGGTTGTGTCAGCATCTGCAGTCAGTAGAAATGTTACCTCCTGTCTGACAGTGAAAGTCTGGCTCCATCAAGTCAGAGGTCAGACCCCTGTTGACCAGAGCAGGACAGAGGTCTCGCCGCTGACGACCGCGGTGTTGCCTCTGGTGAAGGAGTGGGCGCTGGGCTGACTCTCCTACGCAGACATGGCAGCAAGTCTTGACCTTCACATGAAATTCATTTTTGCAGCTGAAAAGCTATTGCTAGTTCAGACTCTACTCCTTTTGCCTGTGGACTGTCAGCAGTGATAGTGACTTCTCACGGGGAAGTGTCACTTTTGTATCAAAGGTCAGGACGTTCCTCTGGGATACAGTTAATTATGCATGGTTATTGCCTCTTGAAGCCCTCCCTGCACTGCCATATGCAACTAAGCTTTCCTTCCTTTCTGGTCATATATGTGGTTATAGGAATGAGAACTAGAGCACCTGAGTACCACTTCTTGTTACCTGAGAGTGATGCAACTCTAATTTATCTTGTTAGAAGATTTATGTGTTTGTATACAAGACTTTTAAAGCCATTTTTTATCTATTTAGCAATTGTCTGTATAAGCAAAAGACTTATCTTCTTGCTTCGTTCAGCCGTTGGACCATTGTTCAGTGTATTGTCAGAGTTTCTTTTTAAGTTTTCTTCTTGCTCTTTCTTTGTGAATAGATCTGTGTTCCCTTGTATACTGATACATTGGCAAGGATTTGCACGTGTGTTTTGACAAACACCTCTGCTGCCAGCTGAAGCGAAGCTTCGGTGTTTCTTCCAATCTACATTCCGAGAAGGAGCGGATTTGATTTATGCTACACAGTTTGTGTGTGCAGGAAATAAGCATTAATGCATCAGGTCAAGGGGAATAAATTGCCATTAGTGCACCACTTCTTCTGACAGCCTTCTTAATCTTAGTGTTTTCACCACCTTGCCTGGGATTTTCAAAAGGACTCATAGTTAACTCAAGCTTACCCAACCCTCTTCCCGTGAAGGTCAAGGGTAAGCTCCCCTTGGCTTTAAAGAAGGCAATATTAGTCCTGTGCTGATGCCTTTGAAAGCCTTACTTTTCATTTGTACTTAATAACGTGCTGAGCTCTCTAACGAATGGCCTGTTTCAGTCTTTGGATCTTTCTAATAAAACACGTGCTGTGGTTGAGTGAGAGGACTTTACACAGGTAAAGGCTTGCCTAACTCCCTTACCAGCCTTGGGGGTCTCTGGCCAGCTCTGGTAGGAGGTAGCTGTCCTCCCTGGGCAGCTGGTGCTGCCTTTAAGTGGGGACATAAGAGTCTTCAGCAATATAACTGTTGAGAGGAAAGCTAGAATGAAAAGGAGAGATGGCACTTTCTAGTATTTCTGTATGAAGAAAGATGCCTTAAAATATGTTTTTATTTACTGTAGGTGATGGCTGTGTTTGTTCAGTTGTTCAGAGCAGCATGTTCTTTATTCTCACTCCTGTTTAATTAAGATGTCATGTATTTCTCTGTGATCCAGTTCTGCCACACCCCAAATGAGATTAGTTTCATCTTCATACCCTTGAACAGCGATTGCTGCAGTTAAGGTTGCAAAATGCTCTCATCATCCTCACAGTTCATGTGCTCATGGTGGATCTGATGAGTTCACCCACAAAACACTCATTTTGAAAACAAAGTCGGGTTGCAGCTAGAAATGCTAGCTGTTAGTGGTAGAAATTACCTCAGGATTCTTGAGGCATTCCTCTCGCAGGCACCCAGATCCAAAACGGGAAGCCTGAACATCTTTCCCCACCAAGATGCTGGCTGCACCCTCAGCCAGGTCCCCGGGCACCGCAGCTTTACCCATCAGTGCTCCCTGGGCCTTTCAGAGCCTGCTCTGGGCAGGTCCCAGGCTGCCTTCCTCTCAACAGTGCCAAGCAGCGCAGCATCCACCCCATGGCTGACGTTGGGACACGCGGCCAGGCGTTTCTCCAGCGATCTCACCCACGGGGCTGAATCCTGTGGGCTTCGTGGCACACACCTGCCGGATGGGGCTGTGTGCTTGCCAGCAGCTGACAGTGAGGAATAGGTTAATACTAGTATGACCCCACAGTGTAACAGGTAGGGCATCACCTTGTGTCTTGACATCTTAGGTGGTTCCCGAGTAAGTGCTTCTGTGGTTTATATGAGCAGTGCCCCCTCAGCTGTGTGTGATAAGTCTTTGGTGGAGGTGTCACCCCAGTCTTGAATTTTGACTAGAATGAAATCCTTTCTAGTAGCCAAAAGAAACATATCTAAGCTGCAGGAGAGACAAGATAGAGCTTGAGTTCCTCTCCTCCTTGTTTCATCTGGGCTTCTCAGTTGGCCTTTCTGAATCCCCTTCCTAAGGCACCTAACTTTCCCCAGAAACTGTGCACAGATTTTAGCAAAATAATTTAGACCTGTTGTGGGGGAAGGGGATCGATGATAACCATATGTTTCTTCCCTGCATCTGAATCCAGGAGAATCAACCCTATTACTGAGAGTCTCATTTCCATTTATCACTATTTGTTTATATATTTCATTTATCCTAGTTCTCATATATTGCCATGTTATTATATCTTTAAATTGTTCAACTGAGTGCATCGTCTGCCTTCTCCTATGCAAACCAAAATACACACACTTCACTTATCTACTTAAACAGTTTCCTAAGTTAGGGATTCTTTAGCTTCCAGTGTGATGAAAGGGAAGAAAAAACACGTGCTACTTGCTTAGCCAAAATGTCTACCCTTTTATTAGAAGGCTGTTGCCATTATGTTTAGGTAAGATTAAGTTGGCCAGCTGCTGGCACAGCATTGCGTTGATCTGATGTCTTGCACAAGGCAAAGGCCTGAAAGGAACTCTTCAGTCTTCAGAATGCAATGGTCATCTTACACGGTGTCCATATCCCAATTAGCATGCATATCCCAATTAGCATTACACTTGAGCGTGCGTTGCTCAAGTGTGTTCCATTGGAATAGCTAGTTAAGAGGCCCAACAATTTTTATTGTCGAACTCCTCCTGCAAACATTTGTGTGACCATATGCATGTTGGCATGTCTGTTGGCCTTAGTTGGATTGCTTGCATCTAAATTTTCTTTAATTGTCTACAGGATTGGGCCACAATGTATAAACACAGTCTGTAGGAGTGCAAAGAACTGTGTATCCACCAAAGGATGCACAGAAAGTCCAGGGGGATTGGGTTTTGTTAGCATTTTCTTTTGTTTCTCAGTTTGCCACAAGCAGTAGTCTAAAGACTAAATACCAAGTCATATAGAGAAAAAGTGAATCTCAGTAGTGTGGTACCTTTCTGTTCAGACTAGTATCAGAAGAAACTGGGATCTAACCTGCTGCGTGACAAGGTGCTTTCCTGGCTCATGCTGATCACAGGCATTATATGTTATGCCAATACGCGTGATTATATGGTCACTGCGGTCTTCATTTTGCCTGTGGTATGTGCACCCTCTTAGAAAATTCTTGGCATACCAGGCTCTGGTTTAGAAGATTTCTCCCCATTTGTTTTATGAAACCAGATAAGACAGGAACTGTGATTTACAGCCATGAATTTATGATTTGGAATCATGGAATCTTTTAAGTTGGAAAAGACCTTTAAAATCGAGTCCAACCATAAATTAAACAGCTTTCCCTTCCACTGCTAAGTAGCCCAAGAACTTGATAAAATTTCTCCTGTATCACTGAGTATTTTTGTTGCTAGGGATTATATTCTGATTAAGAAAGCAGTATGCTGGGTTTTCCTCCTCTTGTTCTGCCTGAACACATGTGCTACTTCTTCCCATTCTTTGGTAAACACTGAAATCACTTAGGGACTTAGTTTTAAGAAAATCAATCTTAATAATGATAGCAACAGTAATTCCATGAGATTCTCTGCAAGTCTTCTGTAATCATCTGTAAATCTTAAGAAAGGCAGAACTAGCTTTTTGCTTTTGTGTATAAAGCCTTTCACATTGTTCTTAAACATTAGATTGTCTATGTTTGTTAGTGTGTAGCCCTCCTGATAGCATCCCCCAAGATAAAGTTGACCACTGTACGCTTCTTCAGCTTGATTTTTCAATTTAAGCAGTCTTTTGTTGAGTGCTGTCAAATATTGGGTGACTTCCATCCATAAAGATTCAGAGGTCTAAGTTAAGGAAATACACGGGATGTCCACATCTTGATACTGCTTTCATGTCAAGTGATCCCTCCTGGTGTGAATGGAGGAAGGGTTATGAATTACTTGTGCTGGGTACAGCATTACTAGTGCTTTCTGTCCTAAATAATATGCTGTCCAGATAAAATGGCAAAGCCTCCAGTGTATGTGCAGACAGACCTGGGCGGGTATTTTTTTGTATGTGCCATCCTTACCTTGTAAGTTCCCTCTGGGAAACTGTCATCATGTCAGCAACACTGTCTGAGATGCACATATCCAGACAAGTCTGGAGCTCTTCAGACTTCATCACTGTCTTGCATTACCGCCTGTGGGGTAATTATGAACTCTTTCCACATGAAGCTGGAGAATACCAGAAGTCCTGGAATTGGGGATCTAATAACTGTTAATCCTGGAGCATCAGAGAAGACACACAGTTCCAAAGCATGCCTGTTCCTGGTGGGGAGAGGGAGGTGGTAAGAGATTCCGTACTGCTGGGTGTTAATTAGCCCTCTGATTTGGCACAGCTCATGTTTGTACACCTCTGGGGTTGGCACTGATAAACAAAGTCCTTTTCTCCGACTCTATGCCCTAAGTGTGGCTTTTTGCTGGTTTTATTGCTCAGTTCCTATTGACTGAATAAGTTGTTGCTGTAGCCCTTTTTCCTCCCACAGAGCTACCACTATTTAGTTACTCAGACTGCTAATTTGATCTTGTGCATCAAGAAGAGCATTTGTGTTGTCCTATTATTAATGAAGAGTTACTCTCTGAATAGATTAAGTCCCTTGGTTAATTGAGTAAGCTAAGACAGGAACAGGATATAAATCCCCTGGAATGCCATTTGTCATCCTGTACCCCTTCCATGTGTGTCAGTTCTAATGGCTCCCTTTCTTCTTATCCGGTTCCAGTCATGTCCGAGCCACAACTTAGGAGCCTTTTCCCCATTCTGGATTGCTTCTTCCTTCTGGGTTTCCCAACTCTTTCACAGTTGAGTCACTGTTAAAATGTATAGTTGATTTAGTTCTGAGACACAAAGTACAATGGTCGTTCGCACCAGAGAAGAGTTTAATAGCATTTCTGTGAACAAACTGAACTGTATTGATCTTCTTTAAATAACTAAAAGCAAAGTTATTACTCTGGTCTTTCTCTGGGATTGCATGTTCTACCTTTGTCAGGATGTTTGGAGTGGGTGTGTTATTACATGTCCTTTTTTACCAGCTTCTGAGTCCAATGGTACCGCAAGGTTACAAAAATTGTCATTGGCACATAGAATATGTAAAGTATGGAGAAGTAACTGCTTTGCCTCACCATAGGGAACTGCTGTGAGTTATCTATATGCTCATTTTCTGCACGACACTGAAATTGGGTATCATGTCTGAGCTTTTGAATATAATTTCTTCCTTGTGTTAAAAACTGTCAACATCAAAATGACCCTATAGTACCTTCCTTGTACAGAAGCAGTTTGCCTTTATTTTGCAGTGATAACATTTATGCTCGCCCTCATGGTCTTTCATCTTTTCCATTTTGTAATGTATTTGATACAAATTCTCATGTACAATCATAATTACTGCTTTGTCCTTAAATCATTGCAGCTGTATAGCAGACACCCGCTGATTCCTGACCACAGCTGATGGGCTTACTCCTCATGCTATTTGATTTCCTCACCTTGGTTTTGAAAAAGGAGCTTTCTCAAGACTTAATCATAATCCTCTCCTATCCTGGCATAGCCGACTTTACAAACTTACTCATGTTCTTTGCCTTGCCTTTGACCTGGAGGGTCATGTAGACTTTGATGGGGTTTTTCCACCTTTGGGATCTCTTACATTATTAGTAATACTCATTCTCCTACAGTAGTCTTGCAGTTGCTCAAAAAACTTCCTTACCCATGAAGTCTTAGCTGTAAAAAGAGAGATGACTGAGGTTTTGTTCAGTGTTTCCATAATACAGCTACTGGGATGAGAAATGATGAAAGGACAGCAGTGCTGGGTCTATCTTGTTCAATAAACCCACCATGTCAAGGAACTCATTAACCTTTGCCAGGCTCTGTCCATCTGGACACCCATAGCACCATGGGGAACAAGCTTCACTAAGGGCATTCCAACAGTGGGGTAGGATCTCTTTCCACTCCGTTTTGCTGCCCTGTCTTCAGAGAGAGGGGTACCATGTGGTATATGCTGCTTTCTTATGTGTCTTTGGGAAATAGTGTCAGGGATGCCTTGTTTGAGGCTCCCCTTGGGCTCCCTGTTCTCACCCTGGACCCTCAAACCTCTATTTTCCTTGACTGTCACACACAATCATTTGCATGGTTTCCCCACACCTAGCCCTCCAACGCCTGTTCCAGGTAAGCATTTAATCCCAGAGTTTTCAGTGGTTTTCCCCTTTTAGGCATATGTTTTAGTACTCAGTTTGATTAATTTTATTTTTTTTTTTAATTTGACTGGAGGTTGATAATCAAAGTTCTGTCTTTTAACATCAAAGTGATAATAACAACACACACCTGAATAAAGTGCATATGGCCACAGCTGGAACACCGAGATGAATTACCTCAGACGTAGAGGCAGAACGTAATCACTCAAAACAAGGTATGATTTAGGATCAAGATTTGGGAAATGTGCCATTAGATTATCTTCCCCCACCATTCCAGGTTTATAAAATAAGTATTGGCATCTGCACACAAAGGTGGTTGCTGCTTGAGGAGTGCCAAAAGAGGATGTAGCTATTTGACAGAACTGCAACCAATTCTACACTTGTTTTTACTGAGGGTTATGAGAAAGTGTTGAGAGCTTGTTCTCAGCTTTCAATGGGTCACCCTGTTTTGGTAGCTTGGATTCAGAATATACATACATTCCCTAGGTGGTTTATTTCCTATGGGAAATAAATGTGTTTAAGTAGCTGCAAAGTGGTTGTTCGAGAGAGTTGGTGCTTCTGGCACCTTGTGGCGTACCCAGGCTGGCTAGTGAACCTTTGGCCTTGTGAAGGAAAAACAGCTGAATCTGTTGCTGTTCTTGGTGTTTTCTCATGGGGAAATCTGTGTGATCGAGTTAGAGTGAGTACAGAAGGAAGCTAAACGTCTTGTCTTTAGGATTGGTTTGTATCACGTACTCTTTCCCTCCATACAAGTTGGGTGTGTTACGCTCCAGGCAATACCCAGCTGAGCCGCGTCTTCTCAGAAAAGCGTCTTGCACTTTGAACAAGCAGGACGTAGCAGCTGGAGCTTTGCCCCAGTACAGAAAGTGTGTGCATGTGACGTTTATGCTGTAAAATAGACCAGAACTTCATTTCAGGGTAGGTTTTTCATGGCTAAAGCCAGAGGAAAAGCTGAAATTGGCCTTTTGTCTACAGCTGTTTTGTAGAGTTTAAATTAATCTTCAAAGCCTAGTAAATGCTCTAGTTCTAGTCTTGAAATAGAATTTTAAAGGCTCATTCCTGTTTGGAGATAAAGCCAGTCATAACTCTTTGTGCTACAAGATGAAGATTCAGGTTTTGGTTTGGGTTTTGAGTTTGTTCTCAACACAAAGTCTTCTAATATCAGGAAAGATTAGGGTAAAGGTGCTCTTGATGTGTGAAGTCTTGTCCATTCTGTGTTTTCTCATCACGTTTCTTAGTGGTTCTTGTTTTCTTGTGGACCCATGAGAAACATGAACCACAAGTAGGATATATTTTTTATCAAATTTTTTTTGATAAACCAGCAAACTTCTGGGAACTGTTGTTTTTTGCTCCTTTGTATTTTCCATGATAAGTTTTTTCTGGTTTTGTTCTTACTGTGGTTGAACAGTTGGGTTGTAATCTGTGAATAAAAATATCTAGTAGGACCTTCAGACAGAGACGTGAAAATATAATTTAATTTGCTAATAATTTATTTAAATGGTTGTAAAGAACCTCACCTATGGAGTAGAAGTCACTGCACCATTGCTGACTTTTATTATATACATGTCAAGGGGAAAGTGCTAGATTTCTCTGTGAACCCAGAGGAATATGCCAGGGAAATCTGAACTTCAAGCCAAGTTAGTGTTAGGTGACATCTCGGAGTAGAAACATCTCACATTCCCACCAGGCACTGGGACTGGCGACAGACCCTTTGTTAAGAGGGGTAAAGCTGCCAGGCTTATTAAAGGCTTGCAATGATTTGTTTATTTATTAAATATATATGTTAAGCAGCACAAAAATAAATAAACAAACCCCAAATTTCAAAGCCTTGGTCTTGTGTAGGTGCTTTACTCCTAGACCCTGAAGCTTTTACAGTAGTTCACATTTAAAACTCCTAAAAGAAGATACAGCTGACTAGTACAATACTGAAGATCCTTCAGGCCTGGGGGGCTGTAGCATGATGTTTGGGAGGATGCACTTTCTAAAGATTTGAACTTTCTTTGCAAGGCAGCCCTTGCTGCTGGAGGGGAGTTCAACACCAGGCATGAAGCCTGGAGATGCCAGGTATCACAGCGTGTCGCGAGAGGGATCTTTGTTAACTACAGCACGGGGTTTTTTAAAGTTTCAGCAGATTGTGATCAGGACCTTGGAAGAGAAGAGGAAACTGGTCTGTTGTTCCTCTGACCTCATGGTTTCAGTAGCTGCGCAAACCTCAACTTTCCTTCACTCAACCTGTTTCAGTTTGACTCTACGATATTCCGCATAACCCAATGTTTTTGCCTTGCCCCTCTCCTCTGGGACTGGCATAAGGCTACTTCCTGCTCGTAACGGATGACGTGTTAATTGTCATCTTCTGCCTTGACCTGACTGCTTTCTAAAATGGCACCTCATAATTGGCTTTTCAGGAATAGTGGCTCCTTTAAAGGGTTCAGTTTGCTCAATCAGCAAACGTCATTGCTGTTTTATGCAATTATTATTTTTTTTCCTTCAGAATTCCTGATCCAAGTGATTTAGGGCCCTTGAATGTGCCAAACTATTCTGTAATTTACTCCACATGGGTCTAAATCTTTGTCCAGGACAGACTGGCTACCCATAAAAATTGTTGGGAAAAGGAATTTCCCCTTTTAACTCAATAGCAAAAAATTATGCAAAAAAGTTAGTGTAACTGCCTGCTCCACGCCCCTGGGTGGCTGAGATGGGCTGCAGTCACACATATTAACGTATTGTTCTCCTCCTAAAAACTGTAACCAAAGAAAATGGGATTTAGATGGTCATTTACGTGACAGTTGGGCCTGCAGAAGAGGTATTTAAATGGGGGACTCTGGACTTGACATGGGCCAGCATGTCTCGGAGGGTAGGTGGAGCATGCCACCCCCATGGTGAAGGAGGCAGCGCATGGCTTTCATTTCTAACTCTTAAATTAGAGGGTTCGTGTTTTCAAGTCTTCCCACCTCCCTTCATCATGAAGAATGTAGGGGTTTTTTTCTTCAAAAAAAACCAAGAGCAGCAGATTTGGCAAAATGATGATGGGAGCTGGGCATTTAGGGAAACTGGCAGGGTTGTTCCTGTGGAGATGGAGCTGTCAGTGCTGAGTCAGTAGCTGAGGTGAGGGTGGGGTGTGGACACCACAGCCCAGAGACCAGCCCATTACCTCCTGCTTCAGACTGAAGCCGCCCTGCTCAGATGGCCTGTTGAGTTCGCACCTTCCTTGACATGCAGATCTCCATTTATTTGTGGTAGTGAGCAGGATTTTTCTTCTTCCAAGGACCCTTATGTTGCCCTCAATTCTTGGCTCACGCACCCAGGCTTAACTGTGCCTTTGTACAGCCCATCTCACAGGTCATAAGCCATCTCCTGATGTGATGCTGTCGAGTCATCTCTGAACCCTGTGTGGTCTCATCTGTGTTTTGGTTTAGGTTTTAGCCTGATCTGGTGCACTTAACCTGAATGTCATATGACTTTTGCTAACAAGGACTGATCCTGTCATAGTTTGAGAGCAGTAAGCGCCCTTCCCCCTTTAAGATTGCTGAAATTACTGCCTGACTTTATAATCACTGTATATGGTCTCTCCAAAGACTTTCTCCTCCAGCATAAAAAACCCACCCTAAGAGCCTTTTGCTTACATTTTCAGGAGAAGGCTTCTGCAAACCACTCTCAGATGTGCCACCTATCCAGATAATATCAGGCTGATGAGTTTTAGACCTTCTTGAGAAACACAAAAGAATCTCCATAATACCGAGCTATGAATAAAATTTCTCCCATGAAAAATTCTTTCCCTGCCTTCTTAGGGTTAACAGTCATGTTTAAGTTGTGTAGCACAAAAAAAACTTGTTTGGGTGTTTAAAACGAAAAAAGGAAAATGGGAAGAAAAATTACTGTGTGTGTTGGTGCCCCCTTGGTTTCAGTTTGATGCTGTGTCAGTGCAGGACGCAGCCCAGCAGAGCGTTAGCTGGGCAGGAGGTTGTTTTCTTTAATCTTTTACATTTGCTGCCTTTTCACTCTCACTGTATATTCTCTTTTTTTTTTTTTAAATGGATTTTAAAGATCATTCTGAGCAGCATGCCAGGGTGTAGAAACAAGTCCCCATGTCCATTCCACCAGTCACTCCTGTGTATTTCTACTTTCTGTATTTGCTGTCAAACTTGTAGCTCAGATTTTCTGTATCCTGCCGATGTCTGACTGGGGCATGCATCTGAGCCCTGAAGTCTCTGCCCATTTCTGTAGACACATCAAGTGCTGTGCAGCTCCTTTTGACTTCTAACTGTACTGTGTGGAGAGCTGTCTTCTGTGTCTACGTGGATGTCTGTCTGTCTGTCTATCTATCTATCTATCTATCTATCTATCTATCTATCTATCTATCTAATCTACCTACCTACCTACCTACCTACAAGTATACATACCATATAGATACTCTAAGTGGTAGTGTGGTTACTATTGGTTGCAGCGTTGGTGTGCTGATAATGCCCAGGCCTCCTAAAATGACCCAGTTTCCTTTGAGCCTTATCAGCACTACCACTTCGAGTAGGTGCTGTGATTGAGCCCGAATGCATGTTGCTTGGCTGGTGTTAGCCTTGTCACAATGCACCTACCTTGGAGTAATTTTCCCTTTACAGCAAACTGTTAATTTTGACTGTGTGCTTGTTTGGGGTTTTTTTGTGTGCTCCGATCCACTGAATGGCTTCTGAACCAGGAAAGCAGAATGATTTGGGAATTTTATTCCCAGTTCTAACTCTGATTTAAAGCGTGGCCTTGGGCAAGGGAGTGCTGGTCTGCTTTCCCTGACGTTCACCGGAGGCAATGATATTCATTTATGCATCTCCCAGAGCTGCTCAGCTGTGGTATGAATGCACAGGGCGGATGGGCCCACAGGACCTGCGGTAACTAGCTGCTGTGGGTATCGTGGACTACTTCTTAATCACTTTCTCTATATTTTTATTGTCCCCCTCCCAGGCCAGATGGATTTGAAATTTATAGTTCTGAGAAACGGGATTCATTTGTTCATACTGTGGGGCTTTACAGCCCCCTTTTCTTCATCGCGTCCCCCCCCTCCCCCCCACGTCCCCCCCCAGTATCGGGGTATCTAATTCAATAAAACATTCAATCAGCTGGAATGTGCACGTTGGAAAGTGACAGGCAGCAGAGGCTTCCAGGGGAAGCCAGGCACATGAGCCGGCTTTAGGAGACAGAAAGAATGAGGCAACAGTAAAATTAAAGATGTCTAATGCAGTTAACATACAAATGCCATACAGAAAAATGAATAGTCTTTCTTCAGCACGCTAGGATGTGATGGTGTTTCAGGCCTCACTACGTCTTTTCCCTGACTGAGGTTTAACGTTTATGACAGGTGACAGGCTTGATGGCATCTGCTTTTCTCAAATAGAGAAAATAATTATATATACACATATATTCACCTGCCTCTCTTTTCATTTGTGGCCTGCAAAGGGTTAAGGACCGCTGAATGCAGACCTATATGGTGCTGTATTGATATTATGTACTTTGTAATAGAAAACAGAACTATCCAGGTCAAATATCAATAACATTCTATAAGCCTTTCTAGGAAAATATAATTAAAACCATTCAAAGCTGTTTCCCATAACTGAATTTACTGTGTCTTACTGACTTCAGTCCCACATCTACAATGTGATATTATTGACTTTTAGAGCTCTGCCTATTTTTAAAATAAAGAAAACACAAAATCAGGTGGTGGGATTCATTTTGTTAGCAATCTTGCCTTCCTTTTCTCCCTGAAGCAGGGATCATACTGAATTGTTTGAACAACAAAATGGTGGGGCAGCCCTTCAGCTGGGTTAAAATGTCATAGTCCCACCAGAACCAGCTAAAACAGTGGACTGTCAACCAAGAACCTGTCCCACGGTCTGCATTTAAGCATCTTACTCCTTTGCACCCAAGGCTACCAGTTACAGCACTACCCCTGCTTTTATTATCAAGCTGTATTGACCTGTTTTCATCTTGAATATCGTAAGTAGGATTTAGAGTAGGAAGTTCACTAAATTGTTTAAATATTTCAGACAGAATGAGTTTGCTTTTTCTAATTCTGTCCCTCCCTCTCCCTAAAGCAAATATTTTGTCATATCATCCACATTTAAATTGGGAGGATATTCCTCCAAGCATATAATTTTCTTAATAAATATATTTTTTATATTCAGTAAGTTCTTAAAACCTGTTTGCTAGCACAGCCTCTTAAAAAACTGTATCACAGTCTAAAAAAAATTCAATGCTTATATAAAATAACTGATACTGTACCATATTAATTGATTATTCTGAAGACTTGTACCAAATATTCAATATGTCTGTATTTTTCACACAAATCTGCTACTGGAAGAATTTTTAGTTATTAATAATACAGAACTCTTTCTGCAAATATTACAAGAGTCTAAGAAAAATCTTTTCTGAGAACAGTTGTGTTACTGTGGTTGGCTGTGGATAGCTTATCACTTCATGTTTAACACACAATATGTGATCAATATTTTAAGATTTTTGAAAAAGTCAGATGTATGCAGATGTCTAAAATAGATGTTTATACACGCCCACCCACATACATCAGTGTGTGTGTGCGTGTGTATGTGTGTGTGTGTGTATATATGTATATATATGTAGGACCTTAGAAGGACTTTAAATGTTTTATTTCCATAAAAATCAGCGTGCTTATATAACATTGGTCTGATTTTTCTGAAATCTGAAGGTTCCAGGAAGTTGTTAGGGATTGCATTGTAGAAGAGAGGGAAGGATTCGGACCGTTTCCTTTCTACTTGAATTGCTCTATATTGGGTATGTTTGTGGCTCAGAGAGTACCTAGATTTAACATTAACTTCCTTTAAAAACATTCAGACATGGATATTTATTGGTTGTGACAACCTAGAATATTTTTTAGTCCACTAATGTTTTACATGCTTTTTTTATGTAGTTGAGGCTTAATTGTTAAAATAAGGAGCACCCCTCGTGTCCCAAGGCAGACAGTGGGAGCATTTAGAAAAATCTGATGGTCACTGGTAAATGTACTCCAAAGGAGATGAGGTAAAAGAAAATAATTCTGAAAGTATCGAGAGCTGAACAGGAATTTTGTGTCTGGAACAACAAAAATTAAAATAATTTTTTCCTTCAGCAAGTACCTTTTAACCTTGTTTAACTTAATAGATAGAAGTGAAGTTGGTAGACAGAAAGGCTCCTGTATGAACCATAATTATTTTCCCTGTGCTGTCAAAATTGCTATAATTCTGTGGCTGAATTAAAAAAAAAATTACATTCTAAAGATGGTATGAGCTACCGTCTTTGTTGCTATTGAATCTGAATGCTCAACTAGGAATTAATTTGGGTGAACAGTATCTAAATTTATTTTTCAAGTCAATTTAAGTCATCTGCAAAGTGTAGGCAGGTCAGACCCATAATTTTTCTATTTAACTTATTGAAAAAAAAGTCTATTTTATTTTGAACTGCAGAATATTTTTCACCCTAGGTATTTGTTTAATATTGTAATAACTGTATGTTTTGATGTCTGTGTTTTCTGCTCATGGTTTTAGAAACTACATTAGTAAGTAAAAGGGAGCAAGTATAAACAGTTTAAAAATCTGTAGGGCTCTCATGTCATTTTCATTAGTTAGTTCATGTCATTTATATTTTCTTCCTGTCTAGCTTAAAAAATGGCTCTACAGCCTGATTTTTGGGTTGATGTATGTCTTCTCTAAATACAGTGGTGGTGGTGGTAAAATATTTGCCAAGAGGAATGTATAGGGAATTCTGATGGACTGTCCTGTTGTTGTCTTCCCTTTTAAACAAAACTGCTTACAAATACTCAAGACCTCAAGCACACAGGCTGGGCAGTGGCTGCAGATTTTTCACTCACAGAATTCCCTCTCTTTCATACCTGATAGTTCCATGCTGTGGCACATCAAGAAGGAATATTGATTACGAGCATTACAGTGTCATTAAAAGCTCTTCATTAAAACCTCACTTTTTTTGGCATACAGGTGGCAGTAGGAAGATTAAACCAAGCAGATGAATATTACTAAAAGACGACAGGAAAAACAATCTGATCTTGACCTGTATCACTTGCTTTCTCTGCAACTTTCCCCCAACCCCCATTTTTTTCACATACCCATGAAAAAAAAACATTGTTGAATCAAATTTTTACATGCATCTATAAATTTGGCAGAGTCAATTACTTGCCTGGGCCTGCCACTTTTATATTTTTAACTCTGTTCTTACTTGGTATGTGAGAAGCATCCCTGCAGTATGCAGAGAAATTGTAATTGCAGTAACATACGCAGTAGCATATTTTTTCCATCTGCAAATTAATTATTCCCTTTATCTTTAGGATTATTGTGGACCACTATGATTTTATGATTATCAGGTCTCTTGAGGTAGTTACAGTATTGTGTAATACTTTTATGAGTTCAGAGACCGGACTTTACTGTACAAGAGTGGTTAACGCATATGGATACACCCCCAAAGTTTCCAGTAACAATTACATTCCAAGAAAGGTGCTAAATATATTGCTACCAAGAATCTTCTGGTTTTTTCCTCCCTCAATCTTTGATCTCATTTGGGATTGCCAAGAATTTTCACTTCACCTACTTAAAACATTTAAATGTGAATGTAAAAATTTGCTTTAGATTTTTATCCTACCCAGGAAGCTTGATCCTGTGGCTATCACCTGGCAAAAATTCCCACTGTATTAAATGCAAGTCTTCCTCGTGTCAGGGACTGCAGGAGCAGAGCTGGAGCTAGTCAGCCCTTCGTGGTGAAATGACTCCGAGCCCACGCGAGGCTGCTGGGGTTGTTATTCTAGCTGAAAACTTTAACCACTGAGGCACAAGCCCTTGAAAATAAAAGTTTGCAAAATCACTTGTTTACATTTTATAATTCAGAGATGTGAACTGGTTGGTGGCGTTATGGTCAGTGTTTGTTTTAATTCAGGGATGTGTTAAACTTTTAAGGGGGGTGGGTTGTTTTTTCGGGGGCTTCTACAAGCTCTTAACGTATTTTTTTTTTTTACTATATCCCCAAAGCAAAAGCTGTAAAAAGATTTGAAATTATGATACATTTCTTTAGGTCAGCTCTATACTTACTACACAGTTTCTACCCACGGTTACTTTGCAAAGTGAGAGCAGATGATAATTGGGATAGTTTGCAGGCAATAACAACCTGCATTTTCTCACAGGAGCCTTAGTAACAGTGTGACATAACGAAGGCAAAAGCAAATTGAATTAGAAAAACAGCAAACATTGTGTTTTATAACCCAAAATAAAATTCTTCAGCAGCAACTAGTCCTGTAATGTAATCCAATCTGTCTTAATACTGAGATTTTTCCAAGAAAGCAGGAAACAGTAAAGGGTAAGGCTTTCAAACCTCTGCTGTTTCGTTTACAGATCCCTTGTGTTAATTTAATGCTTCTAGGGAACTGGGGCTCTTTCTTTTTTCTCAGAATCCCTTCTCTAGGAAATACTGAGTGGTGTGGCGCTGAGAAGCAGTCATGGTTTACAACAGATAAGCCAAAGGACCTGGCTTCAAATTCCACACTTCTCTGAGAAAACAAAACACGCCAATGCGTGCTTGTCTCTAAAAGCGGATGATTTCTTGCTAACAGGCTACAGAAAATTTACCTTAGAAGGAGCTTAGCAGACAACCTTCAGGGCCTTGACTCCCCTCCCCTTCTGTCCCTCCAGTGCACGCACCAGCATCTAGCAGTTCTATGCAGTCAGGTTTTTTAAGCATAAAAGATAAATATTTACAGCTATTACTTTTGGAGCATTACCCTGAAAGTTTTACTGCTGCAGAATTCATACTGCTGCCGGCCTGGCCGTGCCAGCTGCAACCCCAGCAGATGCAACACCTGCCCCTTCCCAAACCCTGCCAGGGCATTTTCCCCGTGCCTGAAACACCCCCCTCCCTGCCCCCAAACCAGAGACACCCACCTGGACAACTGGATTTTGCTGCTAAAACTGATTTTGTCTGGAAAGAAAAAAAAAAACCCAGAAGGAGTTGCTTGCAAAACCCCAGCCTGGCTGATGTCAGCTGCCTGCCTGTTAGCAGCCGGTGCTGCTGCAGCTTTCGGAGGTGCCTGGGCAATGCGTGTTCTGGTCTCTCACTGTTTCTTTTCCTTATTTTGCTGGTTCAAAAAAAATGTTCACAGTGAGATTTGGGAAATTACAACAGCCTTGGCTTCTGCGGTTTTGTTGGTAGAGAGGGTTTGGGCCACAAGTTGTGGGATTTGGGCAGAGGGGACCGTGGGGTGCCAGTGAGCTGCCAGCTGCCATTTCCCCTCACCGCCTGCCCGCATGTGTTGGGGGAAGAACAGCCACGGAGAATGAGCAGGAGAAGGCATCTGGCAGGGGATCATCACTGGGGACATGTCTGGGGACCCACTCTGGTCCTCAGAGGGTCAGGGGAGAGTGGGATGCTCAGGGGAGAAGGACTAAGGGAAGCCTAGCAGAAAGGAACAGCTGCCGGACCCCAGCTGCCTGTCCTACAGACCAAGCGTGGCACATAGGGAAAGCAAGGGAAATCAAGGCTAGGAATGGGGAAACGGGGAGAAGTTCATGTCTTCTTTCCACCCCACCCCACTCCCCAACATCTGAATCAGTAATTAAAACTTTGTGCTAATTGGCAATAATGTGAATTCAGTAAAATACACAGAGTCAAGATTGTTTTGCCTGTAAGAGGAAGGGGAAAGCAAAAATTACCAGTATGCTTTATGACCAGCAGCCTCTTCTGTCTTTGGCTGTAGTTGGCCTGGCATGGGAGGAGATTTTCAGGAACTTTGTTCTTGTTGCGGTACAGAACATCCTGATAGACTGATACTTTTCCTCTGTCACTGATGTGTTCATTACTGTGTAAAGGCAAGGAGAATATCAGAGGCTGAGCTGTATCCTCTCCCAGTCCCTGGGTAGACCAAAAGGATCTCAGATTCACGCTGGGAGAGCATAGATTTGGCAGAAGGGAAGAACATTGCCCTATATCATACCTTCTTGGTCCCAGCCCTGCCCCCTGGTGCTGCACCCTGATTTTCTCCCTAAACCTTCTTCCCTGGGTTTTATATGGGAGGGAAGACCTCTGCATCCATTTCATCAACAGGTTCAGTTTACACTTGCAACATGCAATAGATGAGCTAATATTGAGGAGTGCTGGGAGAGTAAAAAGAACAAGGGAGTTCAGATTTTTGAAGGCATTCTGATAGAGGGTATTGGCATGCTATGGTGCTCAGATTTGTAGCAATTTAGAGCTTCTCATTCCATTTTCCTTTTGCAAAGGTACTTGAATCCTGCAGAGAATTCTTGACAACGTCAAAATGTTGCCCCTGCTCATTATGGAAACAAACTTTGAAAAACAAATTGGCTACTCTGTCCAAAAATTTGCTAAATAAACTTCCTCTCCCGTCCCTGCCATTTCTAGATTTTTCTTTTGTTTTCTCATGCTGGTGTGTAAGCTGCTCAGGCTTGGCAGCGTTGTACAAAGTATCACCATTCTCTCTTAATCCGCGTGTTAACTCTTTGAAACAGCCTATTGTGTTATTTTTTGCGCCAGCAGACTTTGAGAAAACATGAACATGGAAATAAGCTGAGAATGGCCCTACGATGCCAGACACGAGGTCCTCCTGCCTCACTGACCTGCCTCCGAATAGGCTCCGTAGCCCCGTGGCGGAGGGAGAGCTGCAAGAACAGGACCTGCCTGTAGCAGTAGGTCCCTGCCACGCTCTTCCTGCAGGCTGGGGCTTGGAGACTTCATGAGCTGCAATTTGTATGTCAGTGTTGTGTCACCCTTCAGGGATTTTTCTCTCTCTTAATTTGAGAATGTGCTTGTTGAAATCTGGTGCCTGGAGATTGTGACAGATTTAACTTTTGACCTACTTTCCCGTTTGTTTGCATTTGATGCACTTCTGTTCCCCAGACACAGCTGGCTTGAAGAAGAGTCTCACTAACGGTGTAGCCTGTGGTGACCGTGTCATAAAAACATCTACCTTCAAGCACAGGGGCAGGTTCCAGTTCTACAAAGCAATGCACACAGGAAGACCTTTTCTCCTAGTCCTTCCTCTCCATTCTCCAGGGCTCTTCTATGCTCAGGAGACCAAAGTGAGTGTTTTTTGCTGTTGGGGTCAGCTCTGTAGTGAGACTCTTTCAGTCTGACAAATGCTTCTGATAAAGAATAATGGCACCCAACTGCCTGAGGATGCCAGTTTGTGTTATTCTCATAAAGCTTCATGCAAAGCCTTGAAGCGTCTCATTTTGTCCGTCTCCAATGCATGACAGACCAGCTTCACACACGGAAAGGCAACGTCTGTCTGTCTGTCTGTCTCCCCCCTCCCCGTATAAAATAGTCCCGCACAGTGTTCCTGTGAGTGGCTGGCACAGCTCTCAACATTGATTATTTCTTGTCTGCGTAGGATTGATCTGTGTGGTTTCTGTAGCCGTGCAGCAGTAATGCAAGATACCATGTGCTGTGGTGTGGAAGTTGCTTAACATGGGCGGGCTTCCAGATCTATCAAAAGAGCCGCTCCATCTCTACTCTGCTGCTTCATCTCTTCTCTGGGTTTCTTGGCAGTCAGAAGGAAGATAATAAAAATGTGCTCTCTGCATACCAGACAGATAGAATTTGTCCTGAGTCATATTAGGTAGTGCTTATTAATTCATAGCTGCTGGCTTGTTGGGGGTTTTTTTTAAATGAAGATGAAAGTTTGTAGGTGTTTAATTCACAGGAGGTAGAATGGGTTTCTGTGTTGCCCTATGGGTTGGAAGAGTAATAATAATAATCAGAAAGAAAATTATGAAAGGCCTCCAATTACAAAATATGGATTAAAACAAGTCAATTTTTATGCAAATGTGATAATCCTTGTTTTCACAAAAACTTCTTCAGACATGCAGTGGTGTTTTCTGCTTACACTGAGATCCTTGGGGTTTATCCCATTTACTTTTTTATGTTGGAAGGTACTGAAGTGGAATAAATGTTGCATTATCTGTGAGGTGCCTTAAAATGTCAAGCATATTCTGTGAAGAGGAAAAATATCACAGAATCACAGAATTGTAGGGGTTGGAAGGGACTTCAAGAGATCATTGGGTCCAACCCCCCTGCCAAAGCAGTTTCCTTAGGACAGATCACACAGATGGGCATCCAGATGGGTCTGGAATATCTCCAGAGATGGAGACCCCACAACCCCCCTGGGCAGCCTGTCCCAGGGCTCCCTCACCCTCACTGTGAAAAAGTTCTTCCCCATATTGGTGTGGAACTTCCTGTGCTCCAACTTGAAGCCATTGTCCCTTGTCCTGTCCCCACAGACCATAGAAAAAGGGCTGGCCATTTCCCCTTGTATCCCACTCTTGAGATATTTATAAATATTAATAAGATCCTCTCTTAACCTTCTTTTCTCAAGACTGAACAGCCCCAGTTCATTCAGCCTTTCCTCACAGGGGAGATGCTCCAGGCCTTTAATCATCTTTGTAGCCCTTCGCTGGACTCTCTCCAGGAGATCCCTGTCTGTTTTGTACCAGGGAGCCCAGAACTAGACACAATAATCCAGGTGGGGCCTGACCAGGGCAGAGTAGAGGGGGAATATATTAATGATGAAGCTAAAATGTACATTTTTAAACTCAAATATTACTCATATGACAGACTTTGACTTTTGAACTTGAAGACAGGGTTATTAACTCAAGGGTTTGTGACTGACCATGTGAAGTGTGGTCATAAAATTGCATTGTCTTTCACTCACATATAATTCATTTGCAAGCCAGAGCTTTAATCTCTCAGGTTGATATAGAGCTGATATGGTTGATACAATTGGCTTTGAGGTCATTGTAAAAACTGTGCCACCTGGTCAGTCTAGAGGCCGGCAGGGTGGGAATAAGCCAACAGAACAAAGCCAAAGTCATCCTGCGTCGCAGTAACATGAGAAATGTAAAATGAGATCCAGCCCCATTGTTCTTGTCAGTCACTGTCTCCAGGTGTGGAGGCCTCAATATGTAGGGCAAAGGAAAAAAAATGGTTGTTATTCTATTGCTAACAAATTAAGCAGCAGAATGAATAGTTTCCCCAAAGTTTATGGCAGATGCAGGAACTGAACGATTAAGTCCCAGTCCACTGTCCTAACCACAGATGGTTTTTCCTACCGTCAATTAAATGAAATAATTTGAAAGGTTTTGAGGCTGTTTTTCAGGGATACCTTGGAGCTGATGGCACCAGTCCATCTTAACCTGTGAGTGTTTTAATGTCTGGTATCTATTTTACTTAGAAATTTTCAGGAATTTAGCTTGAGAGTTTAAAATCTCCTACTAGCTCACTTTTGAATTCTTCCGTAGTCCCAAAAGAAGAGAGAAATTGCTGTTTCCCCTGTAGAGAATTACTTAAGGTAGTATTTCAAAACCATCGGTGTGCATGTTTTCTAGCAAACCTGGTAAAATAATTCTTTAAATTCCTGAAAGATTGCAACCCTGTATTAGCTCTAAATACTGGGTTTTGCTATCATTCTTGCTCCTTTGTAAATCTAGGGGCTTATTTCTGCTCTGGGCATTAAGTGGCACAGAGATGAATGCGTTAAAAGAAGAGAAATTCTTTTGCAGTACAGTTGTACATGTCTGAATATAAGATTCCAGTGGGCATGAAGAATAGGTATCAGATTATTTGCATTGAATTTTCGCTTGGAATCTGGAATTGGATTTGGGGAATTTTACCAAAATACATAACTCCAGAATGCATGAACTTTAAGCTGCTTCAATAGTTCCTCATTTTTATAGTTATCACTGCTCCTAATGAATTTGCCACAACTTATTTTAATGGCTTTCAGTGTGCTTGTTAGGATTCCAGGATACTTACTGTTTGTACATCATCAAAACACCATGCTGTCTTTCAACAGAAAGGTTTTCCTTTTAACAATCCTTTTAAGTACATTTCATGAAGTAACAAAGACAGCCATTAAAAGAGCATCGAGTAACTTCTGCCAAGTTTCAGTGAAGAAATTTTTATTTAAATTAGGAATGGAAAAGATTTCCTCAAAGTAGCATTCGTTCTCTTACTGTTCCAGGCAACCTCCTCCTGCTATGCCATTTGCAAACTGATCAAAATCCCATTAAGTTCTTTGTCTTCACTACTGTCATTAAAAATATGTTCCAAAACCTCAGTGCGGTCAGGCTAGGAGCCTTCTTCTAACTTCAGCCTGAATTTCATTGTGGCCTGTTTATATCCACTTGTTCTCATGTGAACATTATCATTGTGATTAAATAGCTCTTTTACTTCCTCCACAATGTATTTATAGGAACACATCGTAAAGCCCTCTCAGCCTACGTCTTCCGAGACAAACCAAGCCAAGGTCCGCAGGGCCTCTTGTCATCTAGGAGAAGCTTGTTTGTTCCCTTGACCACACCAGTAACCCTGCTCTGCACCAGTTTGAGCCTATTTCCATTGATACAGGCATCAAAAACCTTTGCCTACTGCTGTAGGTGAGCTCTTACTTCGTAGAACAAGAGCACTGCGGTGATCTTCATCTAGCAGAAGCACATCTGATGCACTTTAGCAGTGCTTTTGCCTTTTATGATTACATCAGAGTGACTCTCTGTGTGATTTTACGTGTTTGTCTCCTTTGACATTTCCAGTTGATGAGTTTCCCGTTTAGAGCAGAAATTTTGCTCTCAGGGCTTTGGTTCATGGTCTTGCTTTTTTCAGTTGCATTTCTATAGCAGTGCTTCATGAGCTCAGATGGTTCTTCCTACTTGGTAACTCCTCAGGCCTGGTGATTATTTAATAAACTAGTTCCTTTTAGTTTATCAAACTCGCCCCGTTGAAGTCCTGAACTTTTATTACAGACATTGCACTTATCTGTTTGTTTTAAACAAAAGCAAATAATGGTCTCTCAACTCATGATTACTTTCTTGATCCAATTGTGTTACAGCTATCTTTGCTACTCCCAAAATCAACCCTAAGAACACCCACAGATCCTCTTGTTTAACCAGTGTTTGGTAAAGAAATGCACAGGATCTCCCAGACAGAAATAACTAGGCCCCTGTGGTTACCGTTTCTTCTGCTATCTGTATCTCGTAACTTAAAATCTTGTTTTCTACCAATTGTGTCTTTTAAGTGTCAGGTAAAAACTTCACTGGGGAAATAATGTAAGGAATCTGCTGCAAAGGAAGAGTGTCTACTGTACAGCGTCCTTCTCCTAAATGGACTTGGAATTCTCAGTGCTATTCCTTTTTATCATGTTGCCATCAGTAACACTCGTGTTTGGTTCTTGTCTATCGTTTTTGCTTCTGCTTTTAGCTTTCCTTAACACAGTCGTGTTCTAGTCTTGATTGCATTTGCTGTAAGTCTTGCAATGAATTGTTACACATTTTGCACCACCAATTAAAATTTCACTTTTTCTTTTCTGGTCTGTGGCCTAAGCATTAGTACACAAACATTTTACTTGTTTCTCACTAACCACATCCATTTCCCTTACTGGATTAGGTATAATCCTGTATTTCCTCTCAATTACTGTGCTCTGCAGTACTGAATCTGCTTGCTTTCTCATTTTTTACTCACTGACATTCCTTTGCCTGTTGTCATATCTTTCAAGTTCGAGATTTCTCAGGATCGTTTTTTAAACCTAACTCCACATCCTATATCCATTTGATAGGCCAATCTTATTTGTAGATCCAGTCAGATAACAGGTTTTAGCTCTCGTTAAGAGCAGTCTCCCATTGTGTGTATTCTCCTATTCTTCTGCCTGGTGTTGGTACAAATCTGACTCCTCTCCCAACCTGCTTGCTGTGTTAGCTGGAGTCTCCAGTACACTCCATCAGGATCCAATCCCTCCCTCGATGTTTCTGTTATTCTCTCTTCTTGTAAGGATATTTTCCTCATGTTCCCTTCCCCTCCACTGCTCATAGGTCTCATTCTCTGCTTACACAATCACCTTTATCTAGGGGATTTGGGGTTTGCTTTACTTGGCAAATCTGTGCCAAGTCCCTGCTACAGTATAGGGCTGTACTGGTTGTCTCCCTGCGTAAGGAAGCATCTGGCATATACCCCATCAAGGATGCAGGACACCTCACTTTCTATATCCATATCTATATCACATCTCTTGTCTTTGCAGTTATTTGGGTCTGCCCCACTGCTGCTATAGTCACCGTCATTGTTTTCTCATCCCTCCCCTGAACTTGTAATAACAAAACCCTTCCAAGCTCCTGAACAGCCTGCCCTCTTTTCCTGCTCTCCGCTCCTGGCTCCAAGGCTGCTGGATCTGGGCCACAGTTACTGGCTTCTTTCTCGAGAAAATACATACCATAATCAGTTGATGAATTGCTTAATAGAAAGACTTAGATTGAGGAGTTGCACAAAGCATAGTAAAAAATGATTAATATAATACTGCTTCTTATTGTGTTAAAGGAACCTCTGACTACAATGCCTACAAAAAAACCCCCCAGCATTACAGCATTGCAGGAAAGCTTTTTAATATTTGACTGCACGTACCAACAGAGATACTTTAAAGTTGCAGTCTGTAAGAATGTGGGTTTTTTTCTTGAAGAATGAAGATGCTTCTATTAATTGATTTTTTTTTTTTTGCTGGATGAGGCTGTTGAAATGTTTAAGTAATAGACAAAAGCATTGAATTTCTTTAATACTGCTGATCCTAATAAGATAAATTCTTATTGTATGTTTGAGCCCAAAAAAAGTGCAGGCAACGTTCAGAATAATGTCTTATAATTCATAAGAATCTTTTACAGTAACTGGGGAACTATTAGAGCTTCTTTGTTTGTCTCACAGTCACAGCTTTACATTTTTATTCTTTTTTGAGACTGAGGATTTTATTTACTATAGAACAGCATAGTTTTTGAAAAATTAGTGGATAATCCTCCTCTCCAGCAAAACCTACATTAAAAACATATTAAAGTATATAATATTGATGAATTGCTACATTCTGATAGTTGAAACAGTGATCAGAATTTCTGTTGCAATTGCAGGTGTTTCTTGCAGACGAGTATGAAATTAGGTACATTTTAATTAAGTTACAGTTGCTATTTGTCAAGCTTTTTGCTGTTCCTAGATGTTTTTTTCTCAGTTGCTCTTACTGTTTTCCAGGAATTCTGGAACTAAGAAATGTGCTACTTAGAATTTGAAAACATAAAGCTTTCAGTTCAGTGAGTTCGGTTTTAAATTTGGAAATAGAGGTTTCTAATTTGTTACTGTCTGTGCTATCTTGTAACTTGTTTAATATAATTTAATTGCATTTCATGGATCGAAAAAACACAGGCAGTAATTGCAGATGCATTCTTGCTACCTTAAAAAAACAAACACTGCCCTCCACAAGAGTGATTTTAATAACAAAGCAAAAGAAAAGGAAGGAAGGGGTAAGTAACTGAATAATAAAAAAAGATCTTTTTTTAAATGCAGAGATTATGTAATAGCTTGTTGCCATTCTCCTCTGTGCTTGGATTGAACATATCTGCTTTTTATTCTCACTGGCTTCTGTGAAAGTAGGAAGTAAGTTGCTTCTTTCTTACTGTTTTCCTGTTAATTTATTTTTCAGCTTAAACATGCCAAAACATGACTTTTCTCTCATTTTATTCTTTTCCTTTTCCAACTCTTTCCTCAGAAGTAGTCTATCTTTAGTCCTTTCCTGCATTTTTCATATTTTCTCCACCCTCATCCTTCTTTTCTCAGGGCCCAAATGCAGTCATGCTCAGTATTCAGAGGAAACCACAGCAGCATTTTTTTCTAGGCTTTCAGGCCCCATCCTGTTCTTAGTGAGGAAGAGTAGGAGACATCCCTCCTCAGTTACCAGCACTAGAAGCTGTGAGCAGGACTCCTTTATCAATGCCTACAGGTCTTTATGGAAGGGAAAAAAAAATGAGAAGAGGGAAGTAAGCTCTAGGCTAGTGAGTATGAAACACAAGCAGATATCATCACATCAGCAGAATTCAAGTTTGGTTTTAGGAACTGAAGTTCATTGGCCCTGTTATCTCAGAATGTGTCTCTCAGATGCCAGACCTATCTTGTTGAGTTTTAATACCCAGAGTAGCTCTCCTCCTTCTCTTTTCAGGATCATGATAATCACTACTGGAAAAAGATGAAATAAATGGCCAATGCAGTTTAAGGTGAAAAGGCTGGTTCCCAGACGATGTAATATGATATAGCTCCACTAATCCTGCTTGGGATTACAACAGTTTCTGCCATCTGAGAGAAGTGAATAATGTCTTCGGTGAAAGACTCTGAGCTCAGCTTAATTGAGTTGTCAATCAAGAGTACAAGTGCTCTCCCAGTAGTCAGTCAGTGCACGGTGACAAATACCTCATTTATCACAGCCCAGGTTTATTTTACAAGTAAGAATTACTGATGTGTGCAAAGGGGATCTTTTCCAACAGTCTGTAAGGGGAAAGCAGATCCAAACCAGACAACAGACGGTAGCAAAACCAGCTCTTGCACAGCTCTGTAGAGGACTGATCGTTTCCCTTTGCATCAGACCTGGGTCTCAGCAGCTTCTCCTTCAGCCATCACAGGCTGCTTGTTTGAGCCTGTATCTCACCTCCCTAAAATGACCCTCAAAAAGCTAAGACTTGACGCCTCCCAAATCAACACCTTCCTCCTCCTTGTCCTGGTGTGCATCCCAGGGTACATTCCCCACTTCTCCCATTCTGAGGGCCAGTACTGGAGCATGTGCTGGCAGTGCGCAGTTGGCCAAGCAAATCGTTAAGTACGCGGTACGTAACGACTGCGTTTCTGTGAGGTCCTGCAGCATCCCTTCAGAACCAGATGTGTGGGTACCCATTTTAACATGTAATGCTACCCTTTTAGATCGATGGCCCAGCTAATTGATCTTATTGCCATCTTCTATCTTGCCTTGCTTTTCCTTTTTTTTTTTCACTTGCACTTTCCAGGGGAAAAAGCTTTTCCTTTCCTCCAGCTGTGTTTCTTCAGTATATTCTAGTGATACACACAATCTCCTTTCTGATAGCTGATGTTTGCTTTATGTCAACCTTGGTAAATTAAACCAGAGTTTTCTCAAAGCTGAGAAAACTCCGTTCCTGTTGATAAGCTTGCTTTTGCTTGATATGTTGGCACTTGCGGTTGTGTGTAGAGACTGGCTTGAGTCCACTGTGTAGCAGTTAGCCGTGGCAGGAGTAACACCCGTTTGCTGACTCGGTTGTAACAGGTAACGTGAGTAAAGCTCTGTATTTGCAAGGCATTTCTTCATCCTAACCTGCGATTTTCTGCCTACTGAGGAGCAGCAGAGCTGCCCTTTTAGTGCAGACCTACTTCTAATGCTGCAATCAGCTGTGGTTTTTTGCTTTTCCCATCAGTTTCCCTTTCAGTACTAAGCTTCTATTTCAGATTAATTATTTAGACCTTGAGAGTTTTCTCACATACTGCCATTCCGCTGGTCAGAAGTCTCTGGCTGGCTGAAATGTGTAAAAATAACAAGGAGAAAAAAAAGAAAAAAAGAAAAAGAAAAGGAAAATCCCTTCATAAAATGCCTCTGTTTGTGCTGCTGGGAGTGGGCATTGAAACTGGGTGTGGTAAACGCTTGTGCTGTCTTGGGGAGTTATTTTTCATTTGAATGACTGAAATTAAGGTAGGAAATTGAAAATAAGAAAGGAGAGCGTCAGCCCTGGTGACAAAGTGTGTTTTAAATGTGATGTAATTTGCACAACGCCTTTCAAGGGAGGAACATGCTGGATCCCTGAAGCTGGATGACTCCCCAGTGCCTCGTGCAGGACTGGGTGCTGGATGGCATCGCCACAGCCCGCTGGACTGACACATCCCTCAGGAAAAAGGGCAGCACAAGGCTGCCCTCACAATGTCCCTGTGTGCACAGTGCCTCTGCTGGCGCCAACTAGGTTTCGCTGTAGCTTGTCACCCCCTTCTTCTGCTGCAACACCCCCTTCTTTTTCTTGCAACACACCACAACTTTTTCTCCCATTCAGCAATGTTGACCACAGAGGTGGATAAGATAAACCATCAAAAATCTAGTAACCTGGAGATGCCCAGTGATGGTTTATGCTGTCTATCCTCCAAATGGCCTCCACCACCACCCCAAAGACTGTGCCAGCAAGTTCATCTGCCAATCCCTTTTGCTGGTGGGACAGTGGGGAAGAGGGACCTCTTACCTGCAGGAAGAGAGGCTGATTCAAGTCTGTATAGTACAGCTCATGTTGCACCCCAAAACAGCATTGAGAAACTGCCTTCCTCCTCCATTTGTTTTACCTTGTGCACAGTGTCAACTTAGTTCACTTAGCAGAATGATGAATGTGGCTTCAGGACTGTGGTGGCTTCTACTGGTTAGTGAGACCTGTGCTGGATTCTGCTTCCTCAGCAGTAGCGTTTCCCCCATCTTGGTGATACGGTGTACCCCCAGCCTTACCTGGATACCCAGCATGGAGCATAGAGAAGTGATGTAAGGGGAAGACTGTGATGTGATGGATCTATAGATATGTTTCAGTGCCTTCCTTAGCGAGGTGTCTCCATTCTTCCCCACGTTGTGACTCTCATGATTCTCTCTCAGAAACCTCAAGCTGCTCATGCTTCCACTCTCCAATTTCCAAACTCTCAGTTCCTTCTATTAGACCTTCTCTGTGCCTTGGATGTGGCCAGGGCCTCCATCCTCACCCATCCATGTTTCTCGCTGCTCCCAAATGCATCCGCTTCACTTACCAGCATGGACAGATCCTGTCACAGTCTGGTGGATCTGATTGCTTTTCATTCCAGAAAGCTCTTCTTGTTTTCTGGAATGATCTATCTGTTCTGCTCATGAATATTTTGTACCCACTTAGGGCTCTTCCCAGGCCTCAGGAAGCAACCAGCACCTGGATTATCTCAGTGCTTGACACAATCAGCAAAGGAAAAATCTGTTTCTTGTCCCCTGAATGAGAAATAGCCACTCATCCCAAAAGCAGCTTCCCAGAGCTTCCTTGTGCGTAATAAAAAATGACCTCTCCTTCCTTCTGCTTAGCTGGAAGGCAGGCCTGGATGGTTGAGGAAAGATGTGGTCACAATCCTACATAATCCTTTCCAGCTCTTTTGAAGGAAGATCTTTGTCTTTACTTTTTCTCTCTCCTGCTGTCACTGTGCCTACCACTCCATGTCTCATCTGGGCTTGGCTTTGCTCTGCAACTTTTCCCTCTGAATCTTCCTCCTCTCACACAGCAGCTGCCTACCCTCCCATCCAAGCAGCTTTTCACACCATATAATGTTTTGCTGTTCTCCTTTCCCAGCAATGCAGCATGGTGGCTTGCCAAGCCGGGACACACCTCTGTCTGACGGGGAGTGTGGAATATACTGGGGAGGGGGGGGCTGGGGTGGGTTGCACCCTGGTGTGCTTCAAGGGGCCGAGCAAAGGGAGTACCTGGGGTGAAGTAGCTGGTACAGGGGTGGGGGAGTTTTTGGTTGTTGGGAGAGGATGAATAAAGAGGGCAGGAAGCACGGTGAGCAGGAGGAGCAGGAGTGTGTGGTAACTAGTGGCATCAGGCTTGCGTCATGGAGGCTGCCAGCCTACCTTTCTCAAGCTGTGGTCAGTTCTGGGTGCCTACCTCCTGCCACCCTTGTCCAGTCACTACTAGCTGCCCTCCCTGTGGTTTTCCTTCCTCATAGGATGCAACAGCCTGTAGTTTCCCACCTCGCCCTTCCTTATTTCTCCCAGGGTCAGCAGTTCTCCACCCAGCTGGGGAAAGCCAGAGAGGGCACAAGAAATTTATCCCAGGAGAGCAGAGAGGAAAAAATGTCGAAGAACTGCTGCTGTAGCTCACTCCTCCTAAATAGAAAGAGTGGTGTGACAGTGACTTGGTGGCATGTGTATCTGGGACCTCTGCCAGAACATCCATTTAGTGTGAGCTTTGCTGGTGGAGTGATACAAATAGAGAGGCTTGCAGAAACCAGGGACTGTCAGTTGTAGTTGCTGGTTTGCTTTTTATTTTTATTATACTGTTAGGCATTTAGAGTGACTTGAAGTACTTTTTGTCTGTAGTAAACCAGAGCTTTCTAAATCCAGCATTAGTAAAGAAATCCTTGAAATTTAGGTGCAGTTACTGGCTGAAGCAGGTGGATCGAGTGTTTAGAGCATCTCCACACCCCCCCCCCCCCATGCCTGTTATTCTTTTCTCCTTGCAGTTTGTTTGGTTGTTTTAATAGAATCTATGTATGAAGGCCAAAATAGTGAGTATCTCTCTTTTTTCTCTCTGGAGTTTGCTTTTACCAGAGTATAAGGAGAACTGGAGGCACCTTGGGGCCCTTTGATGCCTGTGGAAGATGGGGAAGGCTGATCAGTCCATCCTTCAGAAAATTTACTGGCTATACTTTTAAATTTTTGTGTTAAATGGCAAAAGTAATCTTGGGGCGGTCTTAATTTTTGTATGGGCGAGAAAACAAGCAAGGGAGAAACTGATTCATCCAATATCTCTTTTATTCAAGATAATAATGAAAAAGAGCTCTTCAAGTATATTTCAAAATAATAATAATAAAGGAGAGCTCTTTGAGTATGGTTAGGGTGTATGTGTTCACCAGCCCCATAGGTAGGAAGTGGTATTTTCTGTGTAGTGTAAAAACACACAGCTCTCAGGTACTTCTCTCAAGAGTTAGAAGAAAAGCAACATGCACACGCAAAACAACCCAACAAACCCGTAACACCCATCTCTCCAAACCAACTTGCAGCCAGAGGGGGACTCCCTAGCAACACAACTACCAATTCTGAAATTTTCTATGCACGAATTATCATTTTATTTTCCCTCCAGAATATATATAAATAAAAGGAGGACAGGTTGCCAAGCTGGTTTACTGCTGAGCAGTGGTGAAACTGGTTACAACTCTCTTGTCCTTCCTACAGCCCCCTCAAGGGCCAGTTTTATGTTAAAGCACAATGGAGATTAGAGTATCTTATGTTTGGGATCCCAGGTGCCCTAGTTCTTCTGAAATGTCCCTATAATGAATGAAACTACTTGTACTTCCACCATGGTGTGTTGTATGTTGCATGTGTATGGCTTGTTCTATCTGTCATATGACTATGGTGCACATCAGTGGATGTCACAGGATGATTTACGTTGTAAGGCATGTATGTGTGTGCTTGAGAATGACCTTGGTTTCCTGGTAGCAAAGGCATTTTGCCATTTTGGCTTTATCTGGACGTGGCCAGGGATCTTAGTGTCTTTTTCTAATGACTCGTGTTTAGAAGTTTGAAATGTAAATAGTTTCTTAGCAGCTTTATGAACGTAGACCAAACTGATTGTGAATTGGTTTCTGTGGCATGGAAACTCTGTGAGTAAATCAGATGTAACTTCAAGGACTAATTGGTATATCCTCATTAGTAGGGACAATTAGTGACAAGTCAGCAAGGGATATGGCTGCAGTTGAGTTAGTCTGCCTTGTTTGGCTGATTTTACTGTTCTAGACTTTGTCCATATGCTGGGCAGAATTCTCAGGGGGCTTCCTTGTTTGATACTCTGGTCCTTATTCAATGGAGTCCTTAATCACAAACCTAACTTCAAGCATATGGATAGTTCCACTCATCATGGGCGTCGACAAAGTCACCTGCAAGAGTCCATTTGCTGACTTCTCTAAATATATAGCCTGTTGTGTTTTCTGCTAGCATAAGAAGTGATATGTGACCATTGATCCTGTACTATCTTCTTCTTCCTGCTTTTTCACCCCCAAAATACATTAGACTCTTTCAGACTGTGAGGATATCATTCCTCTTAACAGATGTGGATGGGGCACAGGAAAATAAATGTTTATCAAAAAAGCCAAGAGACCAAAATTCTACAGAACATGGAAGTTTCAAAACACTTTAGTTCGCAGTGAGGAGCAAGTGACTTCTTAGAGAGGCAAAATTATGTCCCTAATGAAAAGCATTTCTGTGTTCACATGCATAGTCACAGCATCACAGAATGGTTGAGGCTGGCAGGGACCCTTGGACATCACCTAGTCCAACTCTGCTGCTGAGAGCAGAGTCAGCCAGGGCATATTGCTCAGTACTGTGACCCATCAGATTTAGAGCATCTCCAGGGATGGAGACCACAGCCTCTCTGGGCAGCCTGGGCCAGTGTTTGGTCACTCTTTCAGAAAGAAATTTTCTTGTGTTTGCATTTCCTGTATTTGAATTTGTGCCCATTGCCTGTCATCCTGTTGCTGGACATCACTGACAAGGGCCTGCCTCCATCTTTTTTTACTTCCATGCTTGTACACATGGGTAAGATCCTTGTGAGCTTCAGCTTCTCTGGGCTGGATGCAGCGCTGCAGCAACGTCTTGGCAGGGCTGAGGAGAGGGAAGGAAGGGTCACCTCCCTGGACCAGCTGGCATTGCTCTGCCTGACGCAGCCGTAGGCTGTTGGCCTGCTTCGCTGCAGGGGCACGTTGCTGGCTCAGGGTCAGCTTGTTCACCAAGGCCCCAAGGTCCTTCTCTGGGGAGCTGCTTCCCAGCCTGTGCTGGCACCTGGGGTTATCCCTGCTTGGCATTTCCCTTTGCTGATCTGCATGAGGCTTCTCTAGGCCCATGGCCCCAGCCTGTCCCGCTCCTGCTGGGTGGCAGCAGGACCCTCTGGTGTATCAGGCACTGATCCCAGTTCTGGATTGTCTGCAGACTTGAGGAGGGTCCCCGTTGTCCCTCATCCCAAATCACTGATGAAGAGCTTGGCCTTTGCCCCAGTATCTTCTGCCAGGGTGTGCTCCTAGTGACTTGCCTCTAGCTGGACTTTGTGTTGCTAAATGCCACCCTTGAAGCCCAGCAGCTGGTTCTGTTTTCAGTCTGCCTCGCTGTTCGCTTCACAGGACCGAACCATATCGCTTGCAGTTAGGATGTTATGGGAGACAGTGCCAAAAGCACCACTGAAGTTGAGATAGGCAACATCCACTGCTCGCCCCTTGTCACCAAGCAGTCATCTCATCATATGTGGCTTTCAGGTTGGGCTGTTGGGTTGCCATTAAAGGACTGGGGATAAAAGCAGCAGCTAATACTCTCTTGCATTGCTTTCTCAGCCAGTGGATTTGCTAGCTCACTGTTCGAATCTCAATATGCTGTGAGACTCAGATGCAATTTTAAGCCTGAAGCTGGCTACTTTTAAGATAGAAAAATGTATTTTGATTTAATTTAGAAATAAGTTGTAAAACTTTTCAAGCATTTTTTTTTTAATTCCAGTTGCAAAAAAAAAAGGCACATAAAATCAGCGCAAAATATTATTCTTGAACTTTGGATCAAGCAGGTTAGCAATAATCATTTATAAGCTTTTTAGGCACTAGAGAGAAGAAGGCCACATAAAACTGCAATATTATGGCTTTTCAAATGTGACTAAATGTTTTCCTACTGTAAGCTAGCTCAGAGTCAAATCCAGATCTCCCAGTTTTGTGTACAGTTTTGCTACTCCAGTTGGGGTCTTTTTTTTTTCCCCTCTTGTTATAGTTTAACGTTTTAACTTCTGTGCTAGTTAATCATTTGTAAGTGTTCAATACTATACTAGATTTACAGGGAGTAAATTTGGCTCACTGCCTGCGTAAGTAGTACTTTTACTCTTTCTTTTTTTTTTAAGTTTTAATGCATTGCAACTCTGTGGCCACTGTTGAGTCATGCTGTGTAACTAGGCCAAGCAGGGATGTCTTGCCTATTTCTGTCTTTCTAAGGATATTTCTAACATTTGGCTCTAATTAAGAAAATGAAGAAATGAGGGAAAACAAGCTTTTTTTTGTTGCTGTTGTTTAACATGACCTCCAATTACTGAAGGAGAGAGTTAAACTTAACAGTTTGAGTTCTTTTGTTAAAATGAATCTAGAGTCTTGGTCATTTGTAACGTGTAAGTACTTTTCATGAGGAGACTTGACACTAAAATAGGGGATTACTGAAAGGTCACTTTAACAGGAGCAGAAGGCATAGCAGGAGTCAGTGACGGAAGATGAGGCCAGAAAATTTCAAGTTAGATGCAGGGTTCATATTTTTAATAAGAGAGGTGGCTCACCTTTGGAGGAAGGCACTGGTTGACAAATTAAATATATCTTTTTAGTGAAGGCTAAAAGATTTTCTGGAAGATGCACTGTAGCCAAACATAAATTGATCCTGTATTCAAACACAGTTGAACCTAGTGCAAGAGCAACAATCTGGTATAAAATGACTTGTGCTAATGCAACAGGTTAGATGAGACTGGGGCGGGGGTTCAGCATCTAACCCTAAATCATGTGTAGCTCCTTCTCCAGCCTGCCACTCTCTGTTGCTTAGCACTCATCCATCCTGAGATGAGATGGAAAGTACCATGCCTCTGGGGAGATTCTGACTCATATCTGCTTCTGCTAGGATACATGGTTGTCCAGCCTGTAGACCACTTTGCATCTGCTCCTGAGGTTTTGCCAGAGAGACCATTCAGGTGGTGTAACCTGCTCCCAGAGGGCAGTCAGGGGTATGTGAGAGCCTAGCTGCACCACTGCGAAATCACTCCAGCACTGGCGCTTGACATTTAGCGTGTGTCATGCTTGTGTAATGCCTGCTTGAAGCCTGAGATCAGATAGGCATAAACTGTTGAAGAGAGCAGACATGGGCACAATTGTTTAGAAAGATAAGGTCATCTAGCCACAGTCAAAATTCAAAGACTGAAAAATCTGGAAGAAACTTGTGACACCTGCCCTAGGAAATTTCTCCTCACCAGCATAGTGTAACGACAGAGAAATGGAGCTGAGGAACCCCGTAACTCCCCTTAAGAGATAGAAAATAGGCCTGTGGTTAAGACCTAGGAAGCGAACATATAAGATGAAGATCCTGTCAAGGTGATTTAAAGGCTGGGGTTGGCAGGGGAAGTGGGGAGTTATAAGGTACTGTTTAGCCTGCCCTCCCATATTACAGTTTACGTATTTGGTGCTGCAATTCTTCTGCGAACCTCACATCTTCTGTTAGGCTCAGTCAGACTCTTGTGGAAAAACAGATGCATGGCAAGGATGGGCAAGGAGCACAAGTACCGTAGCGCAGCATGTCCATTTAGAACATGGCTAATTCACAAAGGCTTAGCTCTGTGGATAAGGTACCCTCAATCCTCAGATGGAAGGTACAACAAATATGCTGTGTTGTTTTTTTCTTGTGATCCTGGGCATATGTAAGGCCTTGAAGATGAGTCAGCTATGAATTAATAATGTGTGGAGCAATTAAGAAGCCCATATAATTTAGTGAAACTATCTTCTTATGACAGCAGAAGGTACATTGAGCTGTGTAGGTCATAGTTCTGCTTGTGATCCTCCCACTGAAATCAGTGGCAGTGCTTGACATGGTGCTGAATTGAGTCAGTAGGCAAACGAATGAGGAATAACAGGCTGCTGTGAACCAAGTCTGAGACTTCCAAAAGCTTGTCAGTGCATCTGGGTTCAGCTCCCACTGAACACCACTAGCTTCTCTAGAAATCTCAGGCATGAGTTACCAAGCAGATTACCTGCTGTTATCTGACCCACCTATAGAAGCTCCAGCTATAAGACATGTTTTTTATTAAAATAATTGGCCTACAAATAAAAAATTATATTTATAATGCATTTCAGAAATCAGTCAGTTATAACTCGGGGGAACTTGTGTTCAGAACATAGGAACTGATCCTTCTGCATAGGGCTGGGAAGACGATAGGAAATAATAAGTTGTTGGGCAATTGGCATTTGTTGTGAGATTTATTTTGACTGTGAAACATTGCTTTAAGTGGTGCATTGCTGTTGTTGTTATATGCATTTTATTATGGCTTTAGGGGACCGAGACCATTATGCAAATACAAAGTGTCATCTTCATTTTGCAGATGGTTCCTGCTCCAAGTCAACTTGACATTAATTGATGTAGCACAGAATAAATAATTTGATACTTAAAGGAAAGTTGTCAGTTTGTGTAAGCAGAAACATTCTTTGTTAACAAAAATCAAAGAGGTCGTCTCAAAAGGCGTAACTCCGTCAGCACTTTGAGATCTCTTTTGTACTTGTATTTTGGTCATCTTGTTCTGTTGAGTTGAAGAGGTAGACTCACCATCTTGGAGGAAGCTCCACATGCACTGCCTTTTATAAACCATATAAACCAAACTATCAGATTTTATTTTTATTACATGAACCCTGCTTTCATTACATTTCCCTGCTTTTGAATTTTCTGTGTCACAATGACCTTACAAAAATTTTATCCAAACTTTTTATCTGATAATGTTTTACCCAGATAGACTCATCATCCTATATCACATCATCTTCCCCACCTTCTCAATACATTCCAAGCTGCCCAATTAACACATCACACTTTTCATTGCCTGTTACCTAATTAGCAGGGAACAATTCCTTCTTCTGAGCTATGGAAAAAGAAAATATTTGCCTTTTGGGCCAGAGGACAGAGATGTTAATCTGCCGGGCCTCTCAAAAGTCCCAACCTTTATTTACACCACTGCAATTACTTAGCAAACAAGCAAACCGACCACAGTGCATTATAAAGTGATGTTTGTCAGCAAGATGGAATGCACTGAACTCCACACCGCTGGGCTCTGCATTTTTTAGGCAGCATAGCAAAGGAGAACTCTGGGGAAAGAGTTGGAAGAAGGTAATCTGAAGCAAACAGGGTTTTTTTTCCCTCCAGCTTAGCCAGCTCCTTGAGGAATGGATGCTGTATGTTAGAAGATGCCAATAACCTGCTAATAGAGATACCAATTTCTAGAGGTTGTACAAGCATTCTTAGAATAACAATGGGTATTCAGAATATCTGAATTTGAATCTATCTGTTTCTTGTGTCACAGTGCAGTACCTAATATCGCACAGCAGCCTTTGTAGGGGTATTTAACATTATCCTGGAGTACCAGAACAACTAGGACAAAATGGTAGGGTCTTTCTGCTAGAGCTCAAGATGAAACTCTGAGGCAGCTGATGGGAAGTTTGGGCTTTTTTTTTTATGGGAGGCCCTATTTTTAAGCATTTTTCTTTGTTAAGGAGGCCTGATAGAAGCTGTGGACTGGCTCGGAAAAGGAGCCTGCTCAGTGCAGTCTGGTTTCTCTGAAAGAGCCTGGTAGGACATAGTGATGGAGGTATGTAGGTCCTCAGCGTGTCCAAAGGCTGCATTTGGATCACTGTGCTTTGTAGTCACTGGAGGCTGTTTATCTTTTTTATTAATCTGTTTTGAACCCAATTTTACTTCAGCCTTTAGAACATCCTGTGTCCATGATTTTGGCAAAATGTAGAGTGAGGAAAAAAGCTAATCTTTTCCCTTACTGTTTTTCACTTAGAAGCAGAGTGTTAGGGTATGTATGGTGAGCACTTGTGTTTAAGGGTGGCATGCATCTGTCTTGTCTGTCCCTTTGTTTTCAGTGAGTGTTGCTGACATGGTGATAGGTACTAAACATAAAAAATTATTACCAAATGGAAAGGATGAGGACAAATAATCTATTCAAGAAGATTATATACTCTCTGCACAGATGGTGGGTTTTTAGTGTTCACAGACTCAGTTTCAAATAAGAACGTATTTTTTAATGATCTTTTGAAACCTACTGTAGCCCACAAAGCAGTTTGGGGTATTGCACTCAGTTTTGCAGAAGTGATGCAATCTCTTGTTGCTCTGTGGTGATACAAGGTTGGAATGGGCTCTTTAGTGGTTAATGGGTCATACTCAACCTGGAGGCCTGTGACAGGTGGAGTAGCACAGGGTCTGTGCTGGCACATGCCCTGTGTAACATCTGACTCAGAGGAGAAGATCAAGTGCACATTCACCAGGTTTACATCAAACTGGAGGAACCAGTCAGTATGCTAAAGCACAAGTTTGCTGTTCAGTGGGACCAGGATGGACTGGAGAAATAGACCAGGAGGAACCCCAGGAATTTCATTAAGGACAAATGTGAAGTCCTGCACCTGGGAAAGAAGCAGGCTGGGGACCGACTGGGAAGCAACTGTGCTGAAAGGGGATGTAGGGATGTGATAGACAGCAAGCAAACACAACCCAGGGGTGTGCCCTGGCAGCAAAGAGGGCAAACAGCATCCTGGGCTTTTCTAAGAAGAGCAGAGACAGTAGATCGAGGGAAGTGATTATTTCCCTCAGCACTCATGATTGCAGATCTAGATACTAATGCTAGTTTTGGCCCCCTGAGCACAGGATAGACATCAAGAAACTGGAATGAGTTCAGTGAAGGTCCACCAAGATGGTTAGGGGCATGTGAGGAGAGGCTGAGGGATGAGGGCTGGTTCAGCCTGGAGAAAAGCTGGCTTCATAGGGACCTCCCTCACTACTTACATGGGACTAATCAAGGAGAGGAAACCAGGCTGTTGACAGGGTTGAGGCCTAAGTTGAAACAAGAGGGGTTCATACTGGATATAGGGAGAATTTTTTGTCCACTAGGATGGTCATTCAGTGGTTGTCCAGAGGGGCTATGCAATCTCCATCCTTTGAGGTTTTCAGGACTCACCTAGATAAAGCCCTGATCTGCTCTCACAGCTGATCCTGCTTTGAGCAGAATCACAGAATAGTCTTGGTTGGAAGGGACCCTTTAGATTATCAAGTCCAACCATCACCCTAACCTGCCAGCCACTATTAAACCATGTCCCTTAGCACCATATCTAACCATCTTTTAAATCCCTCCAGGGATGGAGACTCCACCACCTCCCTGGGCAGCCTGTTCCAATGTCTAACAACCCTCTCTGGGAAGCAGTTTTTCCTAATACCGAATCTAAACCTTCCCTGGTGCAATTTCACGCCCTTTCTTCTTGTCCTGTCACCCATCACTAGGAAGAACAGGTCAGCCCCCACCTCTCCACACCCTCCTTTTGGGTAGTTGTAGAGAGCTATGCCCTCAACCTCCCCTTCTCCAGACTAAACACCCCCAGTTCCCTCAGCCACTCCTCATAACATCTATTCTCCAGTCCCCTCCCCTCACCTGTCTGGACACACTTTAGCACCTCTGTGTCCTTCCTGTGGCAAGGGGCCTAAACCTGAATGCAGCTGCATGACCCAGAGCAGACGTCAGGGCTGTGGAGCAGAGCACGGTCCCTTGCGTGACCCATGGTCAGGCAAACTGTCTATACCTGGTGCACTGAAGCTTCTTTAAAAATACAAACTTTTCAAAAAATACAAGGCTTAAAAACAAAGTTTTACCAATTACAGCCTAGACTCAAGAATAATTTCACAGAAATACAGCAGGTCTGCACTGGGACTGCAGCTGAGGATGGACTGGAGATTTTCTGAGGTCCCTTCCAGTCTAAATTATTTTGGGATCACAGGATCCTTCAGTTGTGACAGGGTGCATGTGTGTGTGCCAGTCAGTGCCAAGCTTAGTGTGTGTTAAGGACAGTTAGCATCGATAGTACATAGATTGCATGAAGATAGGCCCCACCTGGAGTATTGTGTCCAGTTCTGGGCTCCCTGGTATAAAAAAGACAGGGATCTCCTGGAAAGAGTCCAGAGAAGCGCTATGAAGATGATTAAGGGCCTGGAGCATCTCCCCTATGAGGAAAGGCTGAATGAACTGGGACTGTTCAGCCTTGAGAAAAGAAGGTTAAGAGAGGATCTTATTAATATTTATAAATATCTCAAGAGTGGGACACAAGGGGAAATGGCCAGCCCTTTTTCTATGGTCTGTGGGGACAGGACAAGGGGCAATGGCTGCAAGTTGGAGCACAGGAAGTTCCGCACCAACACGTGGAAGAACTTTTTCACAGTGAGGGTGACAGAGCCCTGGGACAGGCTGCCCAGGGGGGTGTGGGGTCTCCTTCTCTGGAGATATTCAAGACCTGTCTGGACGCCTACGTGTATGTTATGTCTTAAGGAACCTGCTTTGGCAGGGGGGTTGGACCCGATGATCTCTGAGGTCCCTTCCAACCCCTACAATTCTGTGATTCTGTGATAGGTTCAGTGCATCCTGTGTGCTCCTTTAGAAGGCAGACTCCAAGTTGTTTTTTCTCTAAGGAGGTGTCAGTGTCCCATCCTGCAGCAGTTGCACATCCACTTGGGAAGGGCTTTTTAATGGTATTGTTTGTCAGGGTCTGCTCACGTTTTGTGGGTCTGGTTGTCTTTCTAATGAGAACAGGAAAGAATAGAGCAAATGTGGTACTACTACAGCTCCCCTTTTCTTTCTGTGGTAGTAAGGTGGACCTTGAAATGTGTCCAGCTAGTTGCTTTTATCAGACCTCAAATTTGTCCTTTCTAGATTTGTTTGGTGAATAAAAATTACCCTCCTTTCTCCTTTCACCTACTTAGTTTTGGACATGGCAGATAAATAAATGGAAGTATGAATCAACTTAGCTACAGCATACTTTTGTGTATGATTCCTTAACATAGTTTCAAATGTGATACAATTAAATTCCTACTGTCTTGAAATGTTGTAATGGGAAGTTCAGCCCAAGAGAAAGAAAGAAACTGCAGATAGCCTAGAATACATTTCCCTGTGCTGCATCCTAGGAAAATGCAGCAATGCCACCTCTGGTGGAACCAATGATGACAAATTTTATAGGAGCTATGATAAACATGAAGATTGAAAAGTATTCTTCTTAAGGATTGTTGCTGTTAGTGGTACATGGCCTGAAATACAATCCGGGTATGATAATCTAGATGCGCTTTGTTGAGCTGTAAGGTACCTTGATGTTCATGAACATGCTGCTGTTTCCAAGACATTATCTGTGTTTCCTAAAGCTCTGGCTTCAGTGCACCTGTTCCTTATGTGAACAGCAGGTACACAGAAAAGGGTTTCATGCTGGTTTACATCCTCCCAGTTGACAGATGAGTTAAACTCCCACAGCAGGTTTTCCTTCTTAGCTCACCAGCCCCCCCAGTAGAGGATTTGACCACAGATGTTTCCAGAATAATTTGGGGAACCTAGTTGAATACATCATTTCAGATATGGCATTTAGAAGCTATCATATTCCATGAATGCTTTGGAACTCCAAACCATAAATATGGTGCTGTATTCTCACTTTTATAAAAAATCCACAGCACAAATCACAATGGACATGGTCTTTGCAGTGCTTAACAAGAAAGTCAAGTAGATGCCCATTCATTGTTTCTCTAGAAACGTAGGAGCTCTCCATCTCCCAAAATTATGCTTTCACTATGAAGTTTCTCTGTTAACTTTTCACTTTCAGGAGGTTAAAAAAAAAACTTGTGAACTTGCAGAGCAGGAGGACAATTCTTGAGAAGCTGATAGCTGATAAACTTCACTGGGGCTTCCTGTCATGGATGTCATTGCTGCCAAAGATGTTAACAGGAACATTTTAATTCCAGGAACACGAGTTCAGTGCAGTGACCATTGTTTTCTTGCTTGTGGTCTTTTCTTTCTCAATTTTTCCAATTTCCTTCCTTTCTAAAGGCTGAAGAGAGAAAGCCATGACGACTTTGAGAGATCCAAACTGGCTGGGATAGAGTTGGCGATACCCTCTCTCCATTGAGACTTCTGCAGCTGGGGCCTGCTTCACAGCACAAATATATGGAAAGAGCTCTTTCCAGCAAACATAGTGGTTATACACATGATTGTCACTACTGGTCCAACTCAGCTGGGACTTCACAAAAATCATAGCCTGACAGATGATCAGAGCTCAAGGCTCCAGCAGCGCCGAGCCCTGTGCAAGGCAGGACAGTACGTGGCAGGGACCCCATTGCATCGCCCTGAGGCGTCAGCCCACTACCCGACTTGCAGTGAGGGGCCTTGCTCTGTCCAAGAACACAGAGGACATTTGTCACCCAGCATCCAATCTCTGCTCTGGGGCCACAGATCCCAGAGCAAAACTCTCCATCTTTCCATTCAGCCCCGCTGGAGTCCACCTCTGCTGTGCAGTCTCTCTGCCTCTGCTCACAGTGCTGCCCTGGCTCATGGCCTTGCTACAGAGTTATCCATCAACAGGAACGTGCCTTGCACACAACCTCCTGAAACTCACTAGTTCCTCTTTTGTTTCTCTTTTTTTTTTTTTCAGAATGTTGATTTTTTAAAGCTCTGAACTGTTTTCTGTTCACCAAATTAACCCTTTTCTGAGTTCTTACAGTCTGTCCTTATGCCCACAGCCCCCTTCTCTTGAGCGCATGTCGTGTCCTGCGTAGTTGTTTCTACCAGTGTTAATGACTGAATCAAAAACTAGCACAGCTGAGTTTTCAGCTCCTGGGCAGTCAGTAAGGCTGGGACTTCAGGAAAAACAACACCAAAAAAATCCCCCCCGAGCCTGTGCTTTGTAAATGGAATTAATTTTGTCTGGAAGTCACTGAGACATCAAAGGTGCAGAATTTTAATGTCATTTGGACAAGCCACTTTTCAGAATAAATTTCCCTTTAAAAACCAATGGAATACATAAACCTCTGCTCTGGACTGAAAGAGACCTCGTGAGAATGTTTGGGTTGCTAAGAGAATTATTAAAAATTAAGGAAACTCTGAAAGCAAAATGGTCTTCTCTCTTCCACTCCCCGTGCCTGCGTATAGCAGCAGCAATATGCCTGCATTTTCAGGCACACACCGTTACAGCGAAATGATTACTGGAAGGGGTGAGGGGACTTCACTTTAGGTTTTATTTAAAACTTCAAACAAAGGTAGGCAGTTCCTAAGTGTTACTTAGTTTCCCTGCAGGAAGTGTATTCACCTTTGTTGTGCAAGCACAGTACTGTACAATGGCTTTTCAGTGGGTTGGGCTTTTTGGGTTTTTTTCCTTTCTTGTTTTGTTCTCCTGCTAGTCTTCGCACTGAGCCAAGGAAGGATAGCATGTAATTTAATATAATGAAGGTTATTCCAGAGGTAATTGTTGCATGGGTGATATTAAAGTAGCACTTTGCAGCTGATGAGCACTTCACTTCCCATTTCAAAGCTAAAAAAAAAACCTCAACAGCAACATCAACAACAAAGAAACTGCATCATTTAGATCCCTGTATAAGAAAGCATTAGCACATTCTCCAGTGTGAGGAATATGCCAGCATAACCAATAAAGAAAAATGAGGTAAAGCCACCAAGTACTGTTGATTGCAGATCCTCCAATGCTGGCGTTGCAGCCACTTCTTAAAGTCTGGGAATACATTTAGTGCATATTGTACTTTTGCCCCCCTGTACTTGGCATTGGTGAGGCTGCATCTTGAGTGCTGTGTTCAGTTTTGGGCCCCTCACTGCAAGAAAGGGGCTCCACATTGAGGTCATGGAGCATGTCCAGAGGAGGGCAACAGGGCTGGTGAAGGGGCTGGAGAGCAAACCTTACGAGGAGCAGCTGAGGGAACTGGGGGTATTTAGCCTGGAGAAGAGGAGGCTGAGGGGAGACCTTATCATTGCCTACAATTACCTGAAAGGAGGTTGTAGAGAGATGGGTGTTGTCTTTTGGCCCAAGTGACAGATGGCCCCCCAAGGACGAGGGGGAATGGTCTCAAGCTGTGCCAAGGCAGGTTCAGATTAGACATTATGAAAAAGTTCTTCACCAAAAGGGTTGTTGGGCATTGGAACAGGCTGCTCAGGGAGGTGGTTGAGTCACCGACCCTGGATGTGTTTAAAAGACAGGCAGGTGAGGTGCTCAGGAATATGGTTTAGTAGAAGATGGGTATCCTCAAAAGATCTCAAAAGTCTTTTCCAACCTAGTGATTCTGTGATATTTTTAGACACTGTTGCACAACTGAGACACTTATGTACCATACTAAAAATTTGTCTATGTCTCATTTAAGTTCATAATCCTACTTGTGTGTTAGCTGGCCTGGACACCCCTTTGTGGGAGTGTGGTCTGATCTGGGATTAATAATCAGAGTTTGGCTGTGCCCTGCTCGCCAGTTTGGACTCGGGCGTGTTGTGTTCATACGTGTATTGCTTGGCTTGTAAGGCAGTTGCTTGGCTGTGGTGAAGAATCAGAGGGAAGATGTGGATTGGGGAGAACAGTTTCTAGTTCCTTGGCAAAGCCTTCTAGATCTTCAGTAAACCTGCAAGGCCAGTTTGATTAACATGCAAAGCGTAGAAGGTGATGTCAAAGGACAGCAGAGCAGAAGATGCCAGAACTGCTGTGATGTTCATGCATGCTTTAATAAGTGGAACATAGTGCTGCCTGTTTGCAGAGCCAGATCATGAACTCCTTATCTTGTAAATCTCTGCTGAGGTCATGAGGTTGACTAAAAAGGCCACAATATTTTCAACACAAAAAGATGCCTAAATTCAAAACCATGGCTAAATCTCTGATTATTTAGGTTTTCAAAGAGGACTTCAGGTTTTCAGAATAGAAAAGATTGCAGTATTTCTCTTTACTTATAGCTATATACTTATATACTTTGTCTAACAACTGCCAGCTTTCAGCTGCCAAGTTATAATTCAGATGAGGCTGAATTTTCAGTAACAGGCAAAATTATTCTTGAACGCAGCTTGTTTGTAGACCCGTTTGGGACACGTGAAAGACCTGTGTAAATTCTTCTGTGAAGGTAGAGTATTCAGGTCAGGTATACAGTATCCTCCTGGTGTCTTAAGTTTAGGAATTTTCCTATGCTTCAGCACTGTCTCTCTCTGTATCGGGTTTGGAAACACAACTGATAGCCAACTGGCTTTTCTTTTAAGAAGACTCAGAATGCTTGAACAAATTAACAAGTTGTGAGGGCTTCCAAAGGGAAATTGCCCAGACTGGAACTTGTCTGAGGAGAGTTTGTCATCAAGGGGAATTCGCTGCCATCTAAGAAATCTTTCACCAGCAGCAGACATCCCTTGCATAGAAAACACTGCCAAAGCACTTATGGAAATATTTGAACTGGAAATGACTGACTAATTGATTGACTGGGTTTTTTTCTGCCACAGCCTTTTTTTTTTTTTCTTTTTCTTTTTTTTTTTTTTCTCTTCTTATTTTTTTTTCTCTTCTTATTTTTTTTCCCCCTTTTTATTTTAAAATCAGGTAGTTTAGAAACCAAATACATTCCTGGCCAGGACTGCTTCCTCAATTGACTCAATTTTCCCATTTCCTCCCTGGTTTCCGCTGGCTGTGCTGGGACAGGAAGTTCTGCTGCATCCTGCTCGGGACTCATCTCCCTTTGCAGCTCAGGACGAGAGAGTTTCACCAGTCACTTGCAGACCCTCGAGCAACCCCTGCTCGTGAAACAGTGAGGCAGGAGGCTAGAAAGTGCTTTCGGTGCCTGCGGGCAGCCAGAAGGACAACTTCACTGGGAGGGACAAAGACGTTAGATGCCATCTTCTGGGAACTGAGAGCTGTGGATTCAAATCCCCTTAGAAATGAATTGTGGGTGCCCAGGGGTGTTGGGTAAAGTGGGTCAGTGACAGCACTAATCCTTGGATCTCGTTGGGAGGACTGTGACATTGCTTGCTTTTGAAATGAAGGATTTACCCAGCTTGGGAAGAGGATTGTAGGCTGAGAGCCATGCGTGGAGACACATGTCCCTGTGTTAGGCACTCATGTTATGGGGGGGACTGTGGCTCTGCGTTTCTCACTTCTGTGTTTCTTGCTCAGTCTGCCAGCTATTGTGGGTCATGCTCTCAGAAGTCTCACTCGCTCCCTGCACAGCACAGATGGAGCCTCAGCCGTCAGGAAGGCGTCTGAAGGTCCCATGAAAACCCAGTCTTTGAAATCTTGCGAGTCTGCACTTCCCGCTTTTCATTTGTTCAGACCTCTGTGGAGCCCTTAGCTGTTTGGAGCAGTTTTCTTTTTCTCTTTCTAAGCACACAGCACAATACCTTTCATCAGCATCTTTTCCCTGGAGTGTTGTTTATGTTTGCCTGTTCCTCTTAAGAAGTGCAGAGCTTGCTTGCTTCTGAAGACTGAAGTGCTCAGCTTGCAGTACTGGAGAAGGACTCCCCCCCTGGGTCAATTCCAAAATAGAGAACTTGTCTTAGTTTTTCTCATTTGCTGCTTTACTGAGCTACTGCATTTCCCACGAGATGACATGTCAGAGTAGATAGGTGCCACATCCCCTGTCTTCTCTGGGGGTTTCCCTCCAGCCTCAGGAACCTCAGATTAGCCTTTCAAAGCTCTTGTCAGCATCCTCTGAGAATGTGTCAGACTCTTCTCCCAAAGCTTGTTATTTCTTGCTTCAGTGCAGCAAGCTGCTGGTCATTTCATCCTCGAGTAAGATCTCTTCTTTCTCCACGACACTTGACAAGAAGTTTGGAATTGCCTTTTCTTTCACTAAGAGATTTCACTTGTTTGGGCCCCAAGTGCTCGGTCTTGCAGGCAATTTAATGCTTAACCCTCTGGTTCCCTGTTTAGTGGCACACATCTCTTTCTCGGAAGAGCAGCTGGAGATGAGAGAAAAATTGCCTTACAGGCATTCAGCAATCTTGCCAATTTGAGAGGCGCTGAGGGGGGTTGTGGGGATTGTCTGCGAGAATCTACTAGGGATGACGTGACCGCTTTCCGTTGCCGTGATGCTCATCGCCACCCTTCTCTCCTCCCTCAGCATCTTCAACCTTGAGGCCCAGGGAAAATGCTATAAAGGAAAAATACATGAGCATCAGGAGTGTTATGGAGCATTAAAGAGGTTAAGGAACATCTGAAGTAAAGCGAGCACTGCAGTGCGTGAAGCAGGGCAGCAAGACTAACCTTGAGGTTATACTATTGCCAAGGCAGCTGCCCTGTGCAGTTTTCTGGTCTTGGTGGCAGTCTGTCTCATGGGAGAGCTCTGCTGAACTGCTCCATCTGCCAGGAGGCGGCTTGGAATGGCTACAACAGAGGTCTGAGGACAGTCTGTATTGTTTTAAACTGTCAGTTCCAAACTGCAATACCTTAATGTACACTTACTGTGAGCAGTAGTACCAGCTTGGGTTGCTAAGCCTGGAAACATTTTTGGAAGCTGGACCTATATTTTTCTGTTGGACTTCCCACGTGTACATTTGGTATTTACTGACACTTGATGATGGGACCAGAGCCCAAATTTGGTTCTCATCACTGAATTTTTGTTTCATGGTCATGAAAGGTGGAACTAGACCAGCCACTTTCACTTTCCTTTTTAAGGGCTATTTTTAAAGTGTTTCACTTTCTGGCTCCCCTCCATTTGACCTGTGGTGTAATGTTTGGACTAGAGATGCTTCTGGGGAAACATTAAATCCAAACAAACTCCCTTCCACCCTGTTTTTCATGAAATCTTTCTTGGATGGTCACTAATGCTCTATTTTTTTTTTTCCATTACATTCTCTATTAAACACAGACACACACTAGAGATCTCATGATTAGTAATTTCCCTAAACTAAAGCAATTTTAAATGCTTTTTTGTTTGTTGTATTTTGGAAGGTAATTAGAAACACTGTGGAACTTACTTGTTTGGTTTGTTTTATTTTTCTTTGCTTTGGGATTTGGGGGATTTTGAGGGGATTTTTTTTCCTTTTTTTCTTTTTTTTTTTCCGTTGTTTTTCCTGAGGATGGGCTGGGAGAAGTGAAGAACTGAAAACCCTGGAAATCCTTGGCACTAAAATCAAAATAAATTTTTCCCCTTGGTAATATGTCTGGAAATGGGGAGATGAGTTGTTAAAGAGTTGTTCCATTATGCTCTGATTTATGGAAACTTTCTGTAGAGACAATGCCTTCAGTCATACCTAGCAACACAGGAGTTCCTTCTTTCACATCATACTGACATGTTAGGTCTTCCCAAAGCTGTGTGGACCACACAGATGCAACACGGGCAAGCTCTGAGATTTTTTTTGAAGAGAGATCTTTCCTTTTTTGCAGGAAGTCTGGCAGAAGCAGAACAACATATTCATAGGTCACTATTAAGAATGTGATAAATGGGTCCTCCTTGGATGGTTCTTCACTAGATAAAGTTGTGGTGATGAAAGAACTGAAGGTCAGAAACAGAGGGGAGGAGGGGACCAAACCATCAGGGTAGAATTGATGTGAAGGTTTGCTGTGTCTGTGGTCTGTGTAAACCTTTGCTGAAGCCTGGCTTCCCAAGAAGTTCCAGTATTTCTCTATCTTGCTTTCTTCATGCTGTATTATTTTATTTCAAGTCTCATAAAATCATCAACTCACAATGCAATAAAATCTCTGCTTGCTTTGTTTATATCTATATATCTATATATCTGTATAGATATATATATCTTCCCCCGCACACCCCGCACCTGGGATAACATGACAAGGGGTCTCCTCATGTCTTCACAGACTGCCTTTGTTTCAGGGTTTTTAAATCAAATTGTTTGCTTTGTATCCTATTGTTGGATAAAATATGTATTTCATATGCTGCTTTGGTAGCCTGAGACTTACATTCTTCCTGCTGGAGTGTTTTTTCAAAAATATCTGGTTTGAGTTGATGAATCTGAGAACTATAATCTGTATTTTTATTATGAGCTTCTTGGCACTGATACGTAATAAATTCACTTCGTTACCCTATCCAAGAGAAATACTGCTAAGTTGAGGGTCATGAATGTTTCATATCAATATCCTGTCTTTAATAAATCCTGGTCACTTCTGCAAAAAATCTGTCTGCTTTCTGTTTTGGGATATTCAGGAAAAAAAAATACAGGGAAATGAAATATTTTAGTCTGGGACTTCCTTCCTTTTCCCTGCCTCTGTCTCCTATGTCCTCCTGGTAGATATCTCCTGGACATCAGGGCTGCAACTGAGCCCAGAAGCCGGAAAGGAGTTCATCCATCCACACTTCTTATGGCTCACTTTCCAAAATGTCCTAATTTCAAGCATTGTAGAGCATCTGCCCTCTGAATCCAAAATTATTTGTATGTAAGAGTTTCCTCACAAGCCAAATATCTCCTCTCCACGGCAGCAGGAATCAAAATACAGTATGAGACCAGAAGATAACCTGAGTGATGGGAACTGTGTGCTGTGCCTGGCACATGGCACATGGCCAGGGCTCACAGGCACTGCTGGTTTTAGTAGTAAGAAGGTTTTCCCTGAATACCATTGCCTGGTCCTCATACTCTGCCAGTGTCCCGGTCTTCTCAGCAGGCCGGCATCTACACTGGCAACTCATTCTGATTGTCTTTGGTTATCTGCCTATCAGGGATGGACAGACAAATTAGGGTTGAGCTGATGACTTTGGAAATGAGTCACCTAAAGAAAGTAGATGAAATGAGAATAAATTCAGACTGTTTGTTTTTATTATGCATGCAGTTTGGGGAGATGATGGTCCATGGGGCCCCTGCCAGTACAAAAACCTGGTATGGGGGAAGATGAAAGCATGTCGTTAGGTGTAACACCACCTGTTATCTACAACAAAAACTCACGTTACTTTCTCATAACAAATGAAAACTATGGCATAGTAGTTTCCCAAATGAGCTGCGATACCCAGATTTCAGTTTACTTTGGAAGATGCTACCAGGATGTAATTTCATAGGTGGGTTTTCTGGGCTGTTATAACTTGTCAAAACACACTTCAATTAGTCCAGTTACTGGAATTCCCTGGAGGAAAGCAGCCTTCAAAGGAATGAAAACCACAGTGTACCGGCACAAATAGTTTTCCCGTCTGTTGCATAATAGGGTGAGTTGCTTGGTTATTGCATGGTTGGGCCTTTTCATGCTGAAAGAAGTATTTGGAAGCAAAAGACCAGACTCTCTTCAATGGCCTGATCTTTTTTTTTTTTCCTTTTTTTCTTTATTTTTTAAAGTTAGGTTCTGAAACAAGGGAAGAAACCCAAGTAAGGGAAGCTTAGGGAATTTCCCAATTATCTCACCCCCTCCAGGATGAAGGAAGAAAAAAAGATTTACTCTGTATGTGGAAGACAGGAAGCATGATTTTACAATTACGGTGCCTGACAAACACTCCAAAAATCCTGAGTTTTTAGCTCTGCCACAGATCTGTCTACCATTCCCCTGTCTCCTTGCCACAGGCGATACTAAAATCATTCTGGGAGGGCCCTGGAGCCTTGTGAGGAAGGATCCGGGTTGTCTTTTCTGCCTGATGTTGTTGCAGAGTATCAGGACCCATTGGCTTTGCAACACACCTAGATTTCCTCCCACAAACAGCGGCAGGGTGGATCTAGATTCAGGTCACCATGTGGGTGGGGATGTGGGACACTTCATGTGCACTGTAAATAAAGAGATAATGTGTTAGCATTGCTCCAGAAAGAAAATATCTACAGTATGCATAAACTGTCCTTTGTTTTGGGAAACAGGAATGACACCAGATACTAAAACCTTTGGCCTGAAGCTCCACATCATTCATTGTTTGGTTTCCTTTTCAGCTCACAAAGCAGTACTTTCCCACTCTGAATACAGTTCCTCACACCAAAAAAATGGGCGTTTGCTGCTGCAGTTGCCGTGGCAGGCGCTGCTCGCGGTGAGACGTTCCACGTGGAAAGCAGCAGCTCCACGCAGTGCGGCCCAGGCCTCGCTGAAGCTAGGCAGAGCAGCTGGCTTGGCTGACGCGTGCTCCCTGATGCTGGATTTGGGCTGACACCCTAAAGTCTGACCCGTCGGTGCTTTATCACAGGTGCAGGGTCACTGTGTTCCAGCTGCAGTCGCTGGGTCAACAGTTGCCGGTGGTCTGGTGAGAAGTTGCAGTTGGGGTGTTGCTTCTTCTTCTCCTGTTTCCAGGCGCAAGCAGACTCGGAGTCGAGGAGGAAAGAGGATGATGGTTGTTTGTCCCCAGAACTCGTCATGTTTCCAACAGCTGTTATTTGTGTTGGTTTGCCTGGAACTTGCCTGTGCCAGCGATGGTGGCTGGACTTTCACTTATTTCATGTTTTGTAGGTAGTTGTTGAGTTTTAGGAGGCCAACGCCCTGCTGCTGGGTCAGGGCGGCATTGAGTTACATCTCGCTGTGCTGGTGAAGCCCCAGGAGGAGGGATGCCCAAAGGAAGCTGTGCTGCCTTCTGGTCACAGCACGCCCTCTGAGACTGCGGGAAAGGGCCCAGTCAGTTAACAGCCAAGCCTTTTAGGAGGTTCCTGGCCAAAAGTAAATGAAAAGGCTGCCGAAGGAATAAACTAAATCAGGATGTGTTGCTGTCACTGTCTTTTCCGGTACAGTCCTGCATCATGGACTTGCTATTGCAAATGAGGTTTGGGCTTGTTCCTGCGTCACACAAGCATTAATTATGTGTTTTTGTGGGAGACATGGTATAGTCAGAGCAACAGGTCGCCCTCTGCGCTCAGTGGTGCAGGCTCTGCTCTCAACTGTGTGAATTCGTAGCTGGGAATTCAGATTTTGCCAGTAGCCTCAAAAAAACCCCCAAGCCCTCCACCACCACCGCCATTTAAAGCAGGATGACTGTTGTAGGTAATTAATTAAAAATTGCGTAAGGTTAATTATACAGTCTGGCTAGATACGTGCTCCTGTAATACAGAAAGTAATAGTTTGAAGGAGGGAATTGGAGAGGCAGCTATTTTTGCATTGGTAAAGAGAGCAGCAGTCTTTATTTTTGAAAATAGCCGGGGGCTGGTTTGGCAGCAGCATCTTAACCCAGCAGCCGTCACGCTCTGCCATCTGCTCAGACAAAACATGCCTTAAACAAGGTTGTCTCCTGAGCAGAAACAGAGACAGCGTGTGATGTACACACACTCTTTGACTTCATCAGGAGGGTCCCAAACCTGCCCAGACCCCTGCCCATTAATGCCCTTGGAATATCAATAGCCTCAGTGGTTTTTTTCTTCTCCTTCACTGGCCACTCCAGTCTCTGCCTCTCTCTTCAAAGCTGCCCCGGGTTTAGGCTGCTGCGGTCCTCTCCTTGCTCACCAGTGCTTTCCTCCCTCCTTCCTGGAAACGTGGAGTCAGTGGAGATTAACACCAGGGGTGTGCAAAGCTGGCTGGCAGAAGGAAAGCATCACAAGCTGTGCATCCACGCTGGGCTATGGGGTTTGATTTATACAGCCGAAACCCAGAAAGGGGTTTGCAACGATACAGTTCAAGAGGAAAATTCAAGCTGATCCCATGCCACACTTAAGGCTGGGATCTGAGTTAAACAAAACTGAGGTCCTAACTAACTCCCTGCTATCTTCCACACCATTTGTCAGTACTAATTGTGCACTTACTTGACAAATTTTGGATTACAAAATGGCTTCTGAACCTCGCTGAAAGAAAACAAACAACCCAAACCAGAAGAAATTCTGTCTTGGTGGAAAATTTTTCTGGTTTGTTTTGTTGGTTTGGTTTTTTTTTCCAACAGAAGCTGAGGAAATTATTATTTTCCCTGTCACTCTCCTTCCTGCTTGAAAAAGTGGGTGGGGAAGGAGAGGAAAAGCTGAAGAAAGAAGGGGAAAGAAAAAAAAAAAAAAAAGAAAAACCTAAATTCATTATTTAAAAGTAGGAAGGGATTTTTGTTACGGAAAAACTTGCAACACGCCTTTGACACACCCAAGTCCACCCATCCGGTGGAAGGACTGCATGCCTGCCCGGCGTGCGTTAGGAGTCAGACCAGTTGCCTTTCCGTGGTGGAAGGACACGGTGGTAGCACCCTGCCCCAGCTCCAAGGTCCTCTAGCAACCACAGCATGAGGCAGGGAAGAGCAAAGAGATGGAAATGGTGGTGGCAGATGGTGGGAACAGACTAAATGGGTGCTAAGAGTGGGAGTCCTGAAGAAATCCACACTGTGAACTGCCTGGGTAAATCTATCGTTTTGCGTAAATGCAGACATCGGGTTTCGACTCAGAGCTGTTTTTCTCTAGATTAAACCCAGAAGCCTTAAATTCCACATGAAGCCACTGACAGAGTAGAGCTGAGGTGCAGATGTTGGAGGATGCTTGGATAAGCAGAGGCAGTGGATCAGCCATGGTCCTGGAGTGACTTTCCATGAATTTCTGAGAAATTGCCATGGCAGCACCTGCACGCACCAAGAGCACAGATGGAAGATGTTTTCAGATACTTAATGAGTTACCTGTGGTCACTGGCTGACTGCAAACACAACCAGGCAAAACTTCACTATCTCCTTCTTAAATGCATCCAGGCTTCTCTGTGCAAAGCCTTCCTGGCTCCCTAGGTCAGAAGCTTCAGGATGATCCTCTGTGTATGGAGCCACGAGGTCAGAGCCCGAGCCTCATCCCAAGCTCACTTCCTAAGCTCACATCCTAAGCTCACATCCTACATGCTCACGTGTGTGTGTTTGTTACCTTTCAGCCTTCCTCACTCGAATAGCTACTGACCCCTTTGGCTGTTTGCTCCCTTTGGTTATCAGTACCTCAGTGGATTTCCAAATTTCAGAATGGTTGATTACATAGTTGAGATTATTTGGGATGATTTATTATGTACATTTCTGGGACCTGGTAGATGTGGTTCTCTGACTACAGCCGCAGAGATGTAGCAGGGCTCCATCAGTACCTAAAGATGGACACCTTTCAAAGCAGCAGTCCTGAGCAGCAAATCCAGCACGGATGAGCCTCTGGGCTGTTGGCTCCTCTGGTGCTTTTCCTTTTTAACCCTGTGCAGTTGTGGCTCTTTGGAGTTACTTGAACACAGTTGCACCAGTTTCTGTGTACATAAACTAATGCAAGCAAAGGCTTTTTCACAACCCACGCCTAAGATTGCAAACTCTCCTCCCTCCCTGTTTGTATTTAACACAACAAGGCCAGTCTCATGGGGAGTTTCCAGACAGTACAGTGTGGAAGCCATAAAATACAGTAGTTCAGATATAAGGAAGGCGAGGAGGTTCAGAGTTCCTGGAAAGCCTGGGATGGTGTACAAATGAAGTAATATCTAAAACATTTTCAAATATGTTTCAAAAGCAAGTGTTGCACAATTAAATTAAGGCTTCAGAGGAGTAAAAAGTAGAGGCAGATTTGTTTTTCTGTGGGAACGGGACAAGTGTGTCGTATTTAAGGGTTCCCACAGAAAAATGTGGACTTGAAAATTAAAGCCACAGCCATGTCGTCAGTGTGGCGAAGTATATCGGATCCCGGCGTACGGAGCTGTAGACAGCTGCATAAAACCCCAGGAGTTTTTGCCATCTCTTTCTAGTAGCATTCTGTCTTTTCCTAAGCTTTCTCTTTTGGTCTATTACGTGTATTCATGCAGTAATTATATTTCTTCTCGGGGTCAGAGACCGATGAGCACCGGAGCTGTGCCGTAGATTGCTTCAGCTGCGTCCCGCTGTCCCCGCATGGAGCTCCGATCTGATTTGATAGATACTCTCAAGCTGCGTTCCTTAATGAAACTGTCTGTAAAATAGCAATCCGTGGGTTTACAGAGCTACAAATTTTTTATAGTTGTGTATCTGAGACAATTTTATATGTGGTTTGAAATTGCTTCATTAAGCTTAGGTTCAGCTGTTCCAAATACACTTCTGTTGCCTGTAAAAGGTGTGCTCCTGCCACACTTGCAGACAGCTTTGGTTGACTTTCTCTACTTGCATGTGGAAATAATTGCATGACACAAAGAATGTTTTTAAAAATTGCTTCTGCTTCCCTTTGTGTGGTTTGCGGAAGGGAACTTTTGAGTCTCTCTGTCGAATGCTTCACATCTGCTTTGGACCTGGCTTGTTTGAAAAGGACAACTGGCTGCTTCTGGTGATCCAGGGATTCTTGTTCTGAGTCTCACAAGCCACCTGCACAGAGCTTCTGGAAAACATTGAGGCTCCTCACAGTTTTCAGCTTGACTGTCCCGTTTCACTTGGCAATTTTGGAAGTGAAAACCTTCGTAAGTCTTTAAATTCCACGATGCCTTGAGGAAGGGCTTTTCATGGAGCGCCTGAAGTTCTCAAACGATTCAAATACAGTTAAAAATATCACTAAATAATGTCTAGTAAATAACATGTCTCGAAAAGCCCAAGTTGTAGCAGTACCTTCTTGACAACCCTTTCAAATAGACAAGCAGGCCTTGTTTTCAATCTACAAAATAAGGGTATTTAAATAGGTGTGTTTGTGGCTTTAGGACGCAACTCCTGGCTGTGTAGCAGAATTAGAAAGCTGGAGTCTCCCAAAATGAGAGAAAACCAAAGCATTGCAACCAAATTCTCATCTGTCTTTTTGCACCTGAACTTGTGGGCTTGCATGTGAACCCTCTGGGCACTGTTTGTGTGGTTTGTACATGTGATGTGGTGTGGCACGTTTCTGTAAATGGAAATTTGAGGCCACTCTCACAGAGTGGGTTAAACCTCACGTGGCCAGATCATTCAGCTCTTCTCTGAGGATTGTACATGCAAAACTCGGTACCATGTTGAATGTGAAGCTTAGAATACTTATCCCTATCCAACAGGGAAATCGATTAGAAGGTTCATTGCAGGGAGTGTTTGATTTCCTTACTAAAGCCAACCAACTTGTGGCTGATACATCCGAAGAAGAAAGGAAGAGAAAGTTGTTTGTTGAGGTTTACAGTTCCAACACTAACATTTTCAGCATTATATGAAAAAAAAAATCTCTGAACTTGTAGAACTAAAAAGATGTTTGCTTCAGGGGGAAAAAAAAAATCCTTTTTTAAGATTCCTTTTTAGCTGTTACATCTAAGAGGTAGCTGCGATGTCAGGAACAGTTGTTGATGAAGTAACAACCCTTTTCTCTTGTCTATAGTGGGATTCCAAATTTGTCTTCCCCAGGGATACAAGCAGCATTTATATTTCTGCATCTCTGAGACAGAACAGATTTGTCTAGGTTTTTGTTTTGCCTTTTTGTTTTGTTTCAGTCTTACTAAGGTTAGGCATAGCTGTGTAAAAATCCCAAACTGAGTAAAACAAGTATTCTATGGTCTGTCTGATCTTCCAGGCTTTTCATTTCCAATGTTCAAACATTTTTATTTCTGATTTGCTATGTACGAAAGCCAAAATGACTGAAATTTCAGCGCTGGATCAAAATCTGGCAGCTGGTGGACTACAAAGCTACGAGGGAAAACATTATTCTGCATGCAGGAGACATGAAAACTAATTGTTTAAGCAAAAGATTGCTTCAGCCGTTCAGGGTGTGCATGTGAATTGTCCCACTAGCATAAATCTTCTACAGATGCCATAAGTAATACAAATGCTTGCTGTTAGCCTGTTTGATTTTGAACTTGCTTCAGCTGCTTTGACAAACTGCTCCTCCTGAGAGAGCAAAAGGGTAATTGCGTCCGCAGCCCTCGAGAGCGTGGCTGCAGCGGTGAGTCACCTCATTACTTCCAGTGCTGTCGTGGGACCTCTGATGCCCGCGGCTGGTCAGCGTGCCGTGTCACCCGGTGCTAGCCGTGTCACAGGGCGGCCACGAGCCACGCCGGTGAGCACATCGCGCGGCACAGTAGCGCAGCGCTGACTCAGAGGGGAGCGGAGTGCTGCTCATCACACCCCTGGTAAAACATGCTGTGTGAGTTAGGACTTGGGTTTATGAACCAACTTCCCCCACGCTCCCGTTTTCACCCCTCTTCTCACAGGGTGGAGTGGCAGTTCCCTAAGCTGCAGTTGTGGAAATGAATATGCCTTGCAGATATCTTAAGGCTTTCATACTTTTTAATTAAGAATTTGAAAATGTGTATATAAACAAATATGCATATATTTCTGCACACACAAATATAATCTCTTTGCTTTACAGTACCGAGCTGTCAAACCAGCCGTGAGGTTCCGAATTAGTTTCCTTTAGATCTTCGAGCGACTCGGCATTTGAGAAGGTTGGTTGTGATGCTAAGCCTCCCACTAGTCTGGGAAGGCAGAGAAGCCAACGATAGCACCTGAAGCTTTCCTTCCCGACAGAGATGGAAAGCCCTGCCTTCTGACTCAGGCTGTCGAGTCGCCAGCTTGGCGAGCCACGCGGAGCGACCGGCTGTAGTCGAGCAGTGCATTTCAGTACCAGTGCCTGGTTTTTCCGGTGGGTTTTGAAATGTCAAAAAGTCTGCTGAAGTTCACAAGCTTTTAAGGCGCTGGCATGAGAAAAGGAGGAGAAAAAGAAACCAGGAGGAGTCTAAGCCTGTGTTGCTCATGGCATTTTGTGAAGCCGTCTCCACCTGAGCAAAATGGCTGTAAAGAGACACTAACCTAACCCAACCCGTTGCATTTTGTTTGCTTGGTTTGCATGGGTGTAAACGATTAAATCAAATGCCAGGCGGCGGAGGATTCAGCATAATGATAGCACTGTTTTAGCTTGCTCTGCGTGGCTTGTTCTATTAATATATGTTTGTGGTCAGGAAGGAACGCGGTCTCACTTCACTAAAATCTGAAACTCGGTAAAGCATAATATGTGCAGTATTAATTTTGGTTTGACACCTGCCAGGCAAAGATCCTCACCGGCCAAAGGCATTCTTCTCAACCAAGCTCCATCTGTTGCACAGATCTTCGGTTCTGATATTTCTAACTCCTCGAGCCAAAGCAAGAAGAAGAGCCAACTTGACGAAAAAAGCCTGTAGGAGGAATGAGCAGTTTTATCGAGGTTAAATATAAGGGCTTGTTGTCATACTTGGTTGAAGTCCTGTAAGGGAAACATATACGGTTAGTTGTGTTTTGTAGGAAAACAGACCTTCATAGGGGCAGTATGATCTTTTGTTGTGTGAAAGAAACATGAATAGCTAAAGTCCAGCACATGATTTTATTGTTGAAATGCTGCAGCCTTTAGAAAAATTTCTCAGTAGAAAAGTTGCTAGTAAAAAATTTACTCACTTAGTGTACTCGGCAGATAAAAAGCCCAAGGAGTCTGCTGAGATTCTTGCACGCAAAGGAGGGGCAGGATTAACACTTGCCTCAGCTCTTTGAAAGACAGCTGGGGCCATTTGAAATAAGCATTGGAGTAACAACGTAAGAAAAACCTGACAAAATAATCACTAATTGCTCCAGTTGTCTTTGTTTTGCACTTAAGAGTGGGTGAGTTACTCTGTCAGAGAAGCCCGGCCCACCGGGGTAAACATTTGCCTCCCGTGAAACCATGAGTAGTCTACTGCAAACGCAAACGTGCTTTATGATTGTCATGATTTCATCAACCATCTGCCAATTGTTAATTATTATTTGTGATAGAGTGAAGAAGAAACTTGACTGAGGGAAATGATGGCTCTGTGTGCTTCAGACCAATCGTTAATGGTTGAATACCATCAAACTCCATCGAATTCACTAAGAACCGCAGAGCACTCAAAAGAGTCTATAGAAATCCACCAGGATACTCCACAATTTTTCTTTTTCAGCATTATTTCTAGAGTCTACTCTCAGCATGACTGCTAGCCAGCAAACCAGAGACTCTTTGTCAGGCTGCTATGTGCAAACAGCTAGTTGCGCCTGGCTTCCAGAAAATCACAGGATCATTAAGGTTAGAAAAGACTTCCAAGATCATCTAGTCCAACTGTCTCCCTACGACCTATATTACTAAACCATGTCCCTAAGTACCTCACCCAGTCTTTCCTTGGACACCCCAAGGGACAGTGACTCCACCACCTCCCTGGGCAACCTGTTCCAATGCCCAACCACCCTTTCTGAGAAGAAATTTCTCCTAATTTCTAACCTGAACCTCCCCTGGTGCAACTTGCAGCCATTCCCTCTTGTCCTGTTGCTACTTATCTGCACGAAGAGGCTGACCCCAGCTCTCCACAACATCTTTTTAGGTAGTTGTAGAGAGCAGTAAGGTCTCCCCTGAGCCTCCTCTTCTCCAGATGAAACAGTCCCAGTTCTCTCAGCTGTTCCATGCAAGACTTGTGTTCCAGACCCTTCACCAGGTTCACTGCCCTTTTCTGGACACGCTTCAGGGCCTTGACGTCTTTCTTGTAGTGAGGGGCCCAAAAGTGAACACAGTATTCAAGGTGCAGCTTCATCAGAGCTGAGTAGGGGGGGATGATCGCCTCCCTGGGCCTGCTGGCTATGCTATTCCTGATATAGGCCAGGATGTCATTGGCCTTCTTGGCCACCTGGGCACACTGCTAGCTCATGTTCAGGTGAGTGTCAACCAACACCCTCAGATCCTTTTCCTCTGTGCAGCTTACCAGCCACCATGCCCCAAGCCTGTAGTGTTGCCTGGTGTTGCTATGACCGAAATGCAGGACCTGGCACTCTGCCATGTTGAACTTCATCCTATTGACCTCTGCCCATTGATTCAACCTGTCTGGGTAAATGGTCATATGTCTTCCTTCCATCTAACTTTTCAAGTCATTGGGAAAAAAATCTTTGGCCAGGGTCTGAATGCTTGGTACCAATATTTAAGCAGTCCTTCCAAATAATTCCTGAAAGCTCAGGTGTACCTCAGAAGCTCCCAGTGGAGTTTTTCCTTAGTGTAATGCTGTCTGATGAACCAGCACCACAGGTATCGCTGCAAGGATGCCATCATTAGCTGTGGCTTCAGTGCTGCTGTGCATAGCTTATTTGCATATAGTAATATAGAAATGTATAGGAAATATCAAGCAAAATTTACTTCCACTTCAGTGCCTCCAGCAGCATCTACTGCTGCTCAAACTAGAAAAGTGTAAAACCACAGCACGCTGAAGTCCAGTCCTGTTTGTACTGCTTAGGTAATCTCATCCTGCTTGAAAAGAGAGCAGATAAATGTTGTGCTTGTGTTTTCTTTCCATAGGTATGCTTTTCTTTGTGTGCCTCTGTAGTCACCGTTCAATTTATGAAACTAATTATTTGATTTCATGGCATGCAGGACCAGAGAAATAGGAGGTAGTGTAAGTAATTTCTTTGCACAGTAAACAGAATAACATCCACATTATTAACAGCTGAAACTTCCTGCTCTTCCCAATAAAAAGCAAATGAAGAAGTGAAAACTCAGTCTTTTTCAACTCCCTATTCCCAAGGATTGGTCCTTGTGGCTTCAAAAGGGTGAACAGGCACCATGAATTTATTTAGGGACTTCTCTGTCAATCTGTTGTTTAATGTGAGTTTGTCAGTATAGCCAAATCTGTGGAGGTACAAAACCTGTAGAGCAGATTAAAAAAATGTTGGGGAATGCTGCCTAGCTGCTGGGACTGAATACCAGTTGAAAACTTTTGTCATGAAATCTGAACGTTTATGTTGCAGGTTTTAGCAGCCTGCTGCCATATCCACAGCTACAAGGCAGTCATTAGCAAGTGATAAAGAATATAGGAATTAGCTGCTGGTGTTGAGCCAAAGTAGAAACATCTGCGTTCTTGAACTGCCTGGAGATTTACAAAATTTTATGCTGCCTTTTTTCCCTACCCTAATACCAAAAATGTGTTTAATGTCACAAAGCACGATGCTTTAGAGCGCACCCAGGAGACAAGATTGCCAGCCTATGAAGATAGATGCAATTTTTAATTACACCAGTAATGCAGAGTCCCAGCAAGTTGTTAGCAGGAAGGAGCTGAATTTGGTACCCAAATGGGTGAATTCTGCTTCACTTGGGGGAGGCTTTTTAAAGCTACCAGAGATTGGATTATCATGGGATCACAGCCACAATTCATTCTGCGAGTTGGCTGTCACAGTATTAGCTTCCCGTTTGTCTAAAATAAGACAGAGAACTTCCTGTCTTTTAATACAAGCCTTAAAAAAACAACATGATGTGGAGGAATGCAGCCAGTCTTAGAAATTTGTTTCCTATTTGCTTTCATTTTGATTAGTGCCTTTCATAATTTAATTACGAGACATGGAAATGGAAATTACCACGATAGCAGTAGGCTTAGTAGTAAGTGTTTCGTGATCACAAACTGACAGAGGTTGGTTTTATTCATACACATTCTGTGCATTGATGACTGTTTGCATTCATCAGTTTGGAAATTATCAGCATAGAGAAATTTTACAGTCCTTCACTTGTGGTGCATAACTGCGGCATATACTCACATGAACATAAAATTCTTGGTCAGATTTTTTTGTCTGTAACATGGTCAGTTGAAGAAAACATGCTGCTTTCTAAACCTAGGTTTAGGTGGTTTTCTTTCAATATGCTTATTGTACCCATTCCATTCTGTAGTTTAGTTTGGGTGTTTAACTGACCAAGAATCATAGAATCATAGAATCATAGAATCATAGAATCATAGAATCATAGAATCATAGAATGGCATGGGTTGGAAGGGACCCCAAGGATCATAGAGCTCCAACCCCCCTGCCACAGGCAGGGCCACCAACCTCCAGGCCTGGATCTACACAAGATTGCCCAGGGCCCCATCAAACCTGGCCTTGAAGATTTTATTTTGATTGCATTAGAGGAGATAGCATCTATTCTTAGGAAGGTAACCGAGCCTGTCGTTCCTACAAAGGTGAGGTTTTCTATCCCCTGGATTTCCCTGTGCTAGGTCAACTCTATGGGAGGAAGAAGCAGGAGTTTCCAAGCACAGACCAGCACATGCTTAGAATCATAGAACCGTAGCATATTCTGTAAATTATTTTAATGCCAGGGTATTAATTTTATACATGGAAAGACACCTAAATGGGGTCAGCTATCTGTCTTCAAACAGTACAGCATTTTTCTCTTTCCTTGGTCAAACACCTTTTGAAACCCACTGACACCAGAAGGCAAACGCCGTGGTTTTGCATAGACTTTGGATGGGCTGTGTGATCCGTGCTGTTTGCAGAGATACAGAAAAGGTATGTCTATGGTGATACATAGAAATATTTTTCCATGTTTCCTGGAGCATGAATATTTGGAGCTGTTGCAAAACAATAATGTTCCCTTCCCAGCCTTTGAATCAGTCTGATGTTTAATTAGCAACAATGACAACAAGTAAAAAAACAACACCCAAATTATATAGTAAGGGTTGGTTTCTTGATAGTCTGTTCTTCTTTTCTTCACTGGTCAGCGTTTTGAGCTTGTTTCTTGTATTTAAACAGCAACAGGTCCTGAATCAGGCCCGCCTAAAGTTCACAGCAGCAAAATAACCTTACAATGCTTCATGATCGTTTTTAACTTGCACAGGAGGAGTAAGTGCTGCATTCTGCAGGCCTGCCAAGTGTCATATATCCAGCATGATACTTTCCCATCTGGCACTCCAGTCATCCATTGCCGCAGGTTGGCTTAGAGCTTATGAACTGGACGTGCTGTGGGAAGAGGGCAGGCATTCGCCTGCAGGCCTGCCTGTCAGAATGGGGCTGGGAGACAGCAGCTGAACACGAAAGCAGAAGAGCAGCTGTACAAATGGAGGCCCACTGTCAGCTCCCACCCCCTTTTCTAACATATTGAGCAGAGCCACCCCCTGCAGTTACCCAGCCCCTTCTGTTTACTCCGCCCTTCTCACCAGGACCTCCACCATGATCTGGTCATTGACTTCAGCGACCTGCAGCGCCCACCAGGATCCCTCAGAATGCTTACTCTCCGCTTTCCCTCTCATCCAGCGTCTCTGGTGGCTCGAGGGGGCGGCGGTAGCTCTCAGAAGTCTCCGATCTCTCCATTAGTGGGAGCGTTACATACTTACCTTCCAATTCAGGTTCTGCAACCCCACCTCGCTGCTCTTGAAAGCCTGTCCCAACCTGATCCGCCAAGTGTTGTTCTGCTGCATGACCCACTTCTGCCGTGGTGTTCAGGCCAAGGGGATTTCACTTTAAAGCAAATATACCTGGTTATGTGCAAGTTGTTTGCTGTTGTGACATTCAGTCATTAAATAATTTCTGGAACATAACACAGCTGCCAAAACACACAGCAAACAGTCTGGCAGCCATGACCATGCGTTCAGTTCTCACTGCTGGGCCTGTGACTCAGGCTAGCTGAACAAGTGCACTGCAAGGGAGCTGGAGGGAACCAGAGCCTGGCACTAGATTCTTTACTGTCTGTGTTTCCCTTCAGCTGAAGCGCTCCAAATGTCCCTGGTTGCTGGCGCGTTACCCGCAATGGCTCTGTGGAGCTTCATAGTCCCTTTCAGCATAATTTCCTGTGGTAACCAAGGCTGTGTTCTCTGCTGCGGGCTGTTGTGCATATGTGTCTACACCTAGTAGCTTCTGAACCTGTTGGCCAACTTCAAGAGTCCTGCCTAGTTGCTATTGTGGAGAGGAGCAATTTCATGAGTGTCTTGAGAACTGGTAAGCAGCTGGAGGAGGAAAGTCCTGGAGCGTGAGTCAGCTGTAGGACCCGCACCTGGGGAAAATGAGGCTTCTCTGGTGTGCTGCTTGTGGAACTGCTTGATCTAAGTTTAGCACTTCTCAGGGAAGAACTGTACTCCAGATGCCAGGAAAGGTGACAATTAAAGAGGACTCTGAAATTCTTGGTTTAAACTCTTCAGAACTTAAGAGCAGGATCTTGTAAGAGGGTCAAGTGAACAACAGTTAGTTGACCAAATCACTGAAGTTGTCCAGATCACTGGAGGACTCTGGCTACCTATCAGTCGGAGATGCTGAGGCCAGATGCATGCCTAAATGGTTACTCCTTTTTACAGTCCTGTTTCAGCCCTGCAGGGTCTGAAGCCCAGAACGACCTACCTGCTTCTGATGTGATTATACAAAAATCAGACCACTTGCCTAGCTTTGTTTCTGCCAAGGGCTCTTGCATTCTGTTTTCCTCTGTTTCAGCGTACCCCTTGATTCCCAGGAGAGTCTTCTCTCCACCAGACTCCCTTCTTGAGGCTGAGAAGCATTCTTGACCCTTCCCAGGGAGATCTTTGTATTTTTCGGTGGAACGATTTATCGAAAGAAAGGGAAAGACAAGTAGCCCGACTGTGTGCCTCTGCATGAGGATGTGCAGCTCAGAGAGACCTGGATTCCCATCTCCTCTTCCAGGGCTGCTTGTCTTCTTATCCGATGAGTATGTACTTGGTCATTTCAATGGATGAAATACAGAGCAGCGCTGGAAGCAGAGACCAGCCCCCAGAAAATCCTTTCCCAAAGGAGAGATTTCTTATTGTATCCCTGGCTACCAAATTGTCTCCTGAACCGCCTGTGGCAGCAGGCAAAATCTAATTGCAAGATTAGGCAGCAGTTGATTGAGACTTCCTCAGCACTTCAGATTCGGGTACATCATTTCCATCAAAGTCCCTTTTACATGACAAAGAGGGAAAGCCAAAAAGTTGGGTTTGTATTGTGTCATGTAAAAATGTATTTGGTTGTATAAGGGAGAAGGGTCCCAGAAACACCAACACATACTTTTGGTCATACACAGCGGAGTCCTACTTAAATGGAGAAAGGTTCTTTAGACAGAACTGCAGGGCACTTCGGGCTGCCAGCAGTTCTGAGGAATCGGGTGGATACTTTGCAGATCACCCAAAAATGCCTCAGCACTTTTGGCTGCTGTGTCCTGTGTTCCAGCCAAGGTCGCTTGCTCCTCACTGTGTTCCAGCAGCACAGAGGGTGGGAGGTCAGTTCCTCGATGTTGATAAAGATTTTTCCCATGGTGCAAGACAGCCTAAGGGATGATCTCAGCTTTTTTCATCACCTAGAGATGGTGATGAAAAGGCAAAAGAAAAAAAAAAAAAGTCTTTTAAGTGATTCACAGCCCATGTCTCACATCCTCCCACTTGTGCCAAGCGGGACAGAGCTGGGGTGAGATTATTTTCCATCCCCCCGATTGTTGCAACATCTCCTTGGAGTTTCCTCTTAAAGCTGGAGATGTCCTCAAGAAAAAGAAATGCAAAAGTGGTGACGGGCTGCCTTTGCCCCATATATAGCTTTGGTATCTGGGTTACTCTGTTTTGTCTGGTGTGTATCTGTGATACTGTGTTTATACCCAGAACTGTTTCCTGTCCATGCTCGGCAGCAACATCCAGCACGTCTCCTGGTCTGGAAGCACGCACGTACACACAGGCCAGAAGCTGTTGATATCTCTGTTGTCTTTTTAACTGGGACAGCTAGGAAAGAGGCTTAGGGTGGATGAGCTTCCTTGACCAGTGAGAGCTGGAGACAGGGAGAAGCGCATTCCCTTGTGCTGTAGCTTCAAATAGAAGGAGCTGTGGGTATTTCTCTGAGCTGGTTTCAGCTCCAAAACCAAGGTGGAGCGTGTCATTCCTGCCTCCAGTCCAGAGAAAGGGGATTTTCTTGGTCCCAAGCACTGTACCAGTGAGCTGGCCAGCAGTCCCAGTAGAGCAGCTGTGCACCAGACTGGCTTGCTCCCCAGCACAAAGCCATCAGCTTCCCATTCCCCAGGGACTTAATGGCTTCAGGGTGAGCACGAAGACTTAAGCCTCTAAACCTCTGCAGCACTTCATGGAGTAGACCATGTCCACAGCTGGACACGGTTTGACTCGGTGGCCTTGCTGGAGGTGGCGGCTCTGCAAATTCCCTTCTCTGGGGAAACCCTCAGCACCCTTCAGTCGTGCCCCAAGCTCCGCTTCTTCCTGTTTCCAGCAGTGCAGTTCTGTAAGCTGAAGCCTGTATCTAACATAAGTACTTACACTCCTCCACCTAAAGCAAGAAGAGGTTCACGTGTTCTGCAGAATGAAGGTCTCCAAAACGTACCTTTCAAGTGCAACCGCTGTGTAACTGAAACTTCTGCTCTAATCTCACTGCTTCCCTCAGGCAGTTCCTGACAAATGGAGATTATAAGCGAGGGTCTGCACTCAATGCAGCTGAAGAAAAGGCAGCCTCAGTGTTGTTGCAGTGTGTTCAAAGCAGCTTGGGTGCTGAGCACAGAAAACTCATTTCCCTTTTACCTGGAATACCATTATGTTTATTAAATTGAGTCACATTAATCCTAAAACACAGACAAACCATTTTGTGATTTTGCATTTGTCATAACTGAAAGATCTCACTAAATATTTCTCTATATTTCTAAATAATATTGCCTGCCATGTAATGCTTTTCTCAGCTTTTCCTCGGTGCCTTTGTATCAGAGCTGAAAAAGAGCTATCACAGAAAATAAAATGGGACTAAAATAACAGTCCTTTGTATTAAATTTAACATTTGGCTTCTGTCCCAGAATTTTCCACATCCATATTAGAATCAGATGGTAGTGTAAGATGAAAAGATTTCCTGGATGGGTTTTATTCTTATTAAACAGCTGATAACAGGCTAAAGGCAAGATACTTGTAGTAAAGAAGTCTGCCTAATATCAAAGGCTGGATGGGCGAGCTGACATGTATTATTGTTAGGCATCCCTGCTTGATCACATTTGAATATCATAAAACCATTCTTCTAGTGAACATGAAGTATAAAAATGCCGGTGTGAGAGCAAGACACCCAGGCTGGCAGGTAGAGCTTCTTTGGACACGCTGCTTTAGGCTTAGTAGCTGACCTTAGTAAGACAACAGAAGGGCTTAATAGCAAAAAGTGGAGCTGGCGACAGCAGAGGGTAGCTAGATTTATTTTACATTTATTAGTTCTTCCCCAGTATTTGCACTCATGAAAGGTTCTCCCTCACCCTGACTTACCTGTGGAGCTGGTATCCTGTGTGATGCGACAGCCCCATCGGTATTGCTCGGGCTCCTCCAGGAGCCGCATGTCCTCTGCTCTGTCCCCAAACCAGCCACTTGCCCCGGGTTCCTTTGGCAATCTGGAGACAGGAAGATCAAAGGGACCTAAATACTCTTCAGAAAGCAATTTTCCCTTTACTCAAAGCAGCTTTGTGTAGTACTTACGTATGATTGGGCTTAAATTGTACAAACGTTTGCAGGCCCTGGGTATTCTATGCAAAAACAATTACTTTTGATAAAATGGAGGAGTGGTGCTTTCTAGTGTCGCTCTTCTGCTGTAGTGGAGGCTGCGAGCGTGATATTGGAGCCATAAATTAGATTCTGCAAAGCGGCTCTTCTGGAGGGAGTCTGCTGCTTCAGACTGGCAGGCTATAATTAGCCCTTTCTTAGGGATATTTTTGCTCTGTTTTGACGCAGTGGCTTCAGCAACAAAAGCAGAGCAGCAGTTGCAGGCTGCATTGGCCCTTCGTTTCAGCTCGTGATCACAGAGGGTATCAAAGAGCAGATATGCTAAATTTATAGATACTTTAGGCTGCTTTTCTAAATGTACCTTCTAAATGAATCCAGTATGTGGTTTCAGTTCCTGGGCAGAGAATGGTTTCACCAGCACTGGGTGTTTGCAGCATCAGCGTCAACATCTGAGCTTAGATCCAGTGCTCCTTTTGCAGTCAATGGAGAGGAGCATGCTTGTTTGGAGGAGTAATTAATCTGGTTAGTTTAGACATCTTTTTTTCCAGTAAGATTGTATTCTAAAAGAGCCTATTTTTCTACTTAGCAATAATTAATCCTAGTATAATTAGTTCAGGAGGGGCTCGCTGTAGTTCGGTGAGATGGATCCCATGGAGCAGCGTGTTTCTGAGTAGCACTGTGTCCTCACTCTGCCATCAACACTGTTTGTATTAATACACTATGGGTTTTTTTAATGATCAGACTACCACAGGGAATCCAGATCATTTGTGTTTGTAAGAAATACTTGTTTCAGTCCCTAAGAAGTTTTCTACCACTGATAAATACTGCTACCTTAATGGGTCCTGTGAAAGCTCTTTTAGTAGTTGCATCGATCCTGTCCTCTGTTGACTTGGGTACCAGTTGGATGCTGAATGTCATCTCAAATGGAGGGTGCCTTCCAGGGCAGGTTGGATACTTGGGCTGTACTAAGGGATGGAGGGCAGAAATCCCTGCAAGAACATGGGACCTCCTTGCACTCTCCTGTAAACAGCTTCAGGAAGGCCAGATGGGTGAATGGGGCTGCCTATTTTCAGGAGCATTACTACAAATGGGATGAGGGACCGGGAAGGATAATTTCTATTGGGTAACAGTGTTCAATGCCCTCTTCATTTGGGTTCTCCTGAACAATGCTTATGGGTTCATTCAAATAGAAAAGCCCCCAGAGCTGGACACAGCTTTGGAGCCCTTAACACAAGAAGGCGATGGGCCTGTTGGAGCACATCCAGAGGAGGGCCAGAAAAATGATTGAAGGGCTGGAGCACCTCTCCTGTGAAGACAGGCTGAGAAAGCTGAGGTTGTTCATCCTGGAGAAGAGAAGGCTCCAGGGGAACTTTATCCAGTACCTGAAAGGTGCCTATAGGAAAGCTGGGGAAGAGCTGTTCACAAGGGCATGGAGCAATAGGATGACAGGTAATGGTTTTAAACTTGAAAGGGTTGATTCAGGTTAGGTATTAGGAAAAAGCTCTTCAATCTGAGGGTGGTAGATCACTGGAACAGGTTGCATAGAGAGATAGTGGAGGCCCCTTCCCTGGAGACATTCAAGGTCAGGCTTGATGGGGCTCTGAGCAACCTGATCTAGTGAAGATGGCCCTGCTTACTGTAGAGGGGTTGGACTGGATGACCTTTAAAGGTCCCTTCCAACCTAACACATTCTATGATTCCATGATATATGACAGAGCACAAAGGGTAAGGAGCATCTTAGGGGACAGAAAAACTTCCTGCAAGCAGCCCTCAGCAAAAAAAAAAAAAAAACCCAAACAGACCAACACTAGGAACAAAGGAATCAAAGTTATTTCTGAAGTATATAAACAGAGACATAGAAGAGGCATGCTAAGGTATTACTGGTCCCCTATTTGTCATTTGTCAGTCTGTCCTACTGGTGCAAGCAGATTGATCTTCAGAGCTTGATGGCTGCTGGAAGCATGTTCCTTGAAAGCATTTCTTGTTCACTACCCCAGAATCTATAATTACTTTTGGAAGCTGTGGCTTTGGAATAGAATTCTGATCACTGGATTATTGACACCAGAAACCTCAAAGTGTCCCAGTATGGTGCACTGAGCATTAGTTTTCCTCTAATTAACCTTATGGGTGATTATGTAATTAATTTTTATAGGCGAGTATGCATTCTGTTTAATTAATTAATTCTTTCACCTCAGCTTTGCTTATTCCCACCTTTGTCAAGGTCTTACATTAACATTTCCAGCATTGTCCAGTGACACACGTTTACCTTTTTCCTCCTCCTTCACCTTTTGCAGGTGTCACTGAACTTGCACCGTCTATCCTGAAGACTTCACCAACAGATCAGCAGCTGAACAAGCTTGCGAGGAGACTGGGACCGGAGTGGGAGCACATAGTTCTTTGCTTGGGTTTGTCCCATACTGACATCTATCGATGCAAAGTCAATCACCCTCACAACCTGCAGTCGCAGATCGTGGCCGCGTTTGTCCTGTGGAGACAGCGTTTGGGTGAAAAAGCAACAATCCAGAGCCTGCAAGCCGGTCTGATGGCTGAAGAAGTGGATCCTTCTGTGATACAGTACATGCTTGAGTGAAGCTTTGCCATCGATTGGGAGCTTTCAAGTACTTTGCTGAATTAAATAAAGAGGATTCACTGAAACCTCTGCTGAAGATGTGACGCCTCAACCTGGAAAAAAAATGGGGTTGGGAACCGTGTTTTTATTAAGCTGAAGCATTCCAGTTTTCTGTGGCATCTTGTGACTTGTAATTCTTTTCATGCCAGATTAATTTTTAGCAGGCATTAAAAAAATGGATCACTCTTTCCTGTTTGCTTTTGTACTATTCCAGTGGGGATATAGGGTGACACTTAAAGTCCTTGCAAGCAGGAGGCCCTGCAGTGAGTTCAGCAAGGTTTCTGGTTTCATTGCGGGAGCAACACTTGGTTTAACCTATTTTCAGGACTATGTAGGAGCCTCTTTTACTGCTGTTCCGTGCTAGTTCCCTGATAGCCCAGCAAGAAATGAGAATAATCACTGTTACTAATTTAACAATTTTACAACAGTTATTGCAGGTGGCTAATTTCACGTTTATAAAAGTTTTAGCAGCTAGAGTTTGTTGCTAGGATAGATGGCTGCCACCTCAGTCTGCCTTTGAAACTGGCCCTAAGTGGAAGTAACAGGGATGGAGTGTGCCTGAGAGGGTTTCTCCTGCTGTTATTTCATGGGCATAGGTTTCTGCAAGGAGATGGGCACCGTGTGCGGATGCCGTCTCTTGGTATAGCACAGGTGGGGAGTGTGACCCGTGACCAGAGGATGGGCAGGGACAGGCAGACAGAGACAGAAAGGGCTTCCTAAAAAATGAGACAGTTTCTAAGTTGCCTGTGTTTGCCTCCTCTAAGAAACTGGGGGAATACCTGGTGACTGTGGAGCATTTGTAGTGTGCCCTGGATCCAGGCAGCCATGGTGCACAGAGGTTTTACTCTTAGCTCAAGTGTCCGTAGGCACCTTTCTCTGACCACCACATGCCCAACAGGCTACTGAAGCTTGGAGGTCCTGTCAGGTCAAGATGAACTCCTCACAGCTCTCCTTCCAGCTTGTGCCATCCATGAGGTTTGTTTGCTTCCTGCTGGCTTTTCTGCACCCAGTGGAGGCAGCTTTGACACTCCTGTCCCCAGATTTTGCCAGCTGTAATTGCACCACCAGTGATGATTAGATTTTATTCAAAAGAACAGTAAAGTGTGGGCATTTCTCCTCCTTCTCCCCTGTCAAGGAAAGAAACTTCCTTCCCTTGTGTTGGAAGAAACCGCTGAGGTTTCTGCTGACCAGGTAAGCAGGGATCAGCCCACAGGGTATGTATCCAAAGGTGATGGAAGTGACCAGCTGTTCTCCAAGGCCTGATGATAAGAGGCAGAATGCGCTTTAATTCTCCCTGAGCAGTATTTTCTGTCCAGTAAATAAGGAACAAAGTTTGGATGCAGGTTTTCCAGGTCTTTTTATGAGCAAGTTACAGTAGAATGTTTCACCTAGAGAGCCATTGCCAAGTAACTTCCCATCCTACAAGATCTGCCCTATATAATTTAACAGCTTAACAGCCTTGTCAGAAGTATTTATTGAGGCAAGAATGAACTTTATTGCTTTTTTTTTTTTTTTTAATTCTTCCTATACTCAGATTTTGGAAGACATCTGGGAAATTAGGAAAGACAAAGAGATTTTATGGAAATCCTGCTTGCCTTGATTTTCAGAGGCACAGAAACAGAAAGCATATCCTGGCAGGACCAGCTCCTGTGGGTCTTGGAGTAATCTGGTGGTATTTAATCTTCTGTATACACTTCTAACCTTCAGTAAATCATGATCCTCTTATACCTCACTTAGATCTTAACTGATCACATCCTACTATGGCTAGTTACGGAGTTTACATCTATCAGCAAATCCCAAATAAACAATACAAATAAATGTAGGTCTTGGGATTTATTTATTTTGCAGTTTAATGATGCTTTAATGCCAACATGCTCCTTTTTTGCTTGAACACCATCCCAGCTCCAGTATACAGACATTTGACATATTCACATGAGTGTGTCCCAGAGTAGGAAGTGTGAGGAGGACTCTGAAGCAATTCTCACAGTGAGACTGGCACGAGTGTGTTCTGCATGTAAAGGAAGAGGGGCAAAGCAGTGTCTCTGGCAGCAGTTGGGAGGAACAAAAGCTCAAGATGCAAAAGAAAGAGCTGAAGAGCAAGAGAAACTACTGGAAACACGATTTAGAGGAAGAAGCTGGCTCCTAGTAAGATAAATGCAAGTACCTTACCTTGTTCTGAGCTAGCACAGACCAAGTCTTAACGCAGACTGGGTTTCCAAGGAAGTCATCCCCAGTTAACCCAGTATGAGTGCAGTGATCTGGGAAGACAACCAGTCTTGGGGGGAAGGCAGTGTAATGGGCACACTCACGGGGACCCTGGTACCTTCTTTTTTGGATGAACTTTGCATTTCATGTTCTTCATCAACGTGAACAATGTCAGTTTAGACATAACTGATATATTTAGAGTCTTTTTAAAGGTTAAGGAAACAGCTTGGAGTAGGATTCATGGAGTGTCATGCCAAAGAAGCCTTCCTTACAAGGCAGGTATCCTTCTGTTGATCTGCTGTGGGCCACTGGAAACCTGATGGGTATCATGTCAGGTAATTTCACCATTTCAGTTGGTCTTCAGGTGGGCTAAATTCTGCATCCCAGCAGTGGTACTGGATTTACAGGAGCCATGGCTAGACTTGGAATTTAAAACCTGGCCTCTCCTACTGTAGAACAAAGCACTTAATTCATAATTTATAGTTACTTTCACATTCCCAGGCCCTAAATTAATGCTGCAATACTTGAGTCGCAAATATTGAAGGGAGAGGTTTACTTATTTTATGAGATTGTTTCCATTGCTGTTATTTTTAAATTCATGGAAATGTTCCTATTGGACTCTTCAGTTTTATTAAAGCTTGTTTTTGCACCACACAAATGCAGGGACACATTTAACTTGACAGTAGTATTCCTTTAACCCAGTGGATTTTTCCATCCACTTAAAAATATTTTTCTTCTCTACGTAATGCTTTATTTTGCACAAGGATGCAATTAAGACAATTTAATTCTTCAGATGTATAGCAAGGCCTATTATTCTCTCATAGGACAGCCAAAAGGTCTTTAAATGTTTATTCTTCTCTGGCTTATTTGGAAGCAAATGTTATTTATTTAAATCTCACTCGTAGGCAAGCCTGTGACTTGAGTATTGTTCAGAAGTGAGGCAACTCGGTGAGCAAATTTCCCCATCTCTCCCTTTGCCTTAACTCCCTTGTGCCACCGGTTTGGGGGACAACAGGGGTCTTGCACAGGGGCTCATGTCCTCCGGGCACAGTGTGCCCCCCAGGACTGGTGTATGGGGCTGGCTGACAGTTGGGGCAGCCCCCCCTACAAGGACTCATCCCTCTTCAACTGTCCATCACTTGCAGTGAGGCGCGTGGTCACGCCAGGCTTCGGGCTGGCGCCGGGGTGCGGGGGCGCAGATTAGCAGGCAGCTGACACATCAGTCTCTGATGTGTTTGGGGTTTTTAACCAGCGTTGGAAAAGCCTTTCTAGTGAAAATGGTCTTATCACTATCTACTGATCTGTGGCAGTGTTTAGGAGCCCTGGGAGAGGAAGGCATAAAGGTGGTTCCTGCTGGACCTTCCACTGAAATGGTTGGCTTAACTTTTAGTCCTTGGGAAAAATAGTCATTGATTTTTCTTCCCTGCTCTATAAAGGAGGTGTTTAGATCCCATTTGACTCTTCTAAGTAACGAGTATGCTTTATAAAAGCTGTTTTGTACTCTGGGAGTACAGGTGGACTCTTAGCATAGCAATGGGCAAGGCCTAAGAGCACTGCTTCCCACCTGTATAAAGCAGCACGGGTGATCACAAAGGAGGAATCTCCTCAGGGCAGAACAATGTCAAGGAGGCTTTACACAATGTTGATCCCTGGCTGGAGCATAGAGTAAAACGAAAATGGAGTCATCTTTGAGCCAGTTCTCCCAGATGATGCATATGAAATTTCCATCCTGAGTCATACGTTACGACAGCCATTGACCATTGATCTGTGGAGTAAAGCAGTTTACAAAAGACTGGAAAAATAAACAAAGTCATATTATACTCAAAGACCACCAGAGGCACGCTCATCTGATGCTAAAAGTGGCCGTGCTGCAAATTTAGTTTCTTGCTGGAAGTAAAGAGAGTTTCTGAGAGCTAATCTGGAGCTTCCATATTCTCCATGGCGCCAGACGAATGTCAAGGCATGGTAGAATTAGAGCTGATAAGGCAGTTCCTAAAGTTACGATGAATATTCAAAAGCTTGGTCCAGATTTCACTAGATGAAAAAGAATTTTGACTTTCAAGGTGCCTTTCTGTCACCTTATAAATAGACCTAAAAGTAAAACCAGTGATTTGGCGCTTTTTTTTTGTTGGCCTGAATACAGTGTCTTCTTTCACTGATTGCCTGAGAACAAGGAACATTTGCTGGAAAGGGGAAATAATCTTTAAAATCTCTTTCCAGATTAAAAAAAAAAAAAAAAAAAAAAGGAGTATGTGTTTTAGCAGAATTCACTTCTGAACCCAGCATTTTAGTTGTGAAAGAAGATGAATTGGCAATTCCCCTTTGAAGCTGCTAGGGAAGGCCGAGCGACCGGCGTAGCCGATAATGGCGCAGGAAGAGTCCCGGCACTCCTGCAGCAGAGAGTGCATTAAAATGTCTGCACGTGTTCCAGATACCATTTCTGACACTGATGTCTGGTCCAAGCCCCGACAGCAGAGAGACAAAAAGTCTCTTATTAACTTCAATGCGCTTTGGATTAGGCTTTCTTTAATTGGAACCTGCTGAAGCGTGCTACTTTTACTACCTCCCTTTGAAAAGCAGTCTTTATGGATTTGGGGCAATAAAAAGGGAAGGGGTTTTTGTGGGTGTAGTAAGCACTCTAGGTTATGGGGTCCTCTTTTCACCGCCTCAAGTGCTACTTTGCACTATTCACTTCAAAGTGAGTGTCACGAGAAAGGAAAAAGAACAGAGGAGTGGAGCCGTTCAGCAAAGGGTATCAGCATGTTTCCAAACCCAAGATCATTTTGAATTTTGGAATGTGAATAATCCCCTAAGAGGTGGAGCTTGATGGCTCAAGAGATTGTTAATAGATTCATGGAGTTTTCCACCTAGAGATCAAGGATCCAAACCCACACTGACCTGAAAGAGACAGAACCTTGTGGCAGCCTCTGCAAAGTGAACCACACGTTTTTGTCCTTCTATCTTTAGGACTTTCATTTCTGACCTACGCAGCACCGGCCCTTGCTATCAGACTTAGGAAAGGGCACAGAGGCTTGAATGAGCCAAGTACTTGAGTTGCCCCGTGCCCAGAAGAGGCACCAACTCATTAGACCCTGGGAGGACAATTTAGGCAATGTGAACTGACACAGCCAGTATTACTGTTCACATGGTGTGTGCAGAGAGGCTGTCAGCTTCCCATAACGTCCCCCAGACCTCCACACTGGCAGTGAGCTTGTTCACAGAGAGAGGACACACAGAGACCTCCTTAACAACTCCTCACAGCGTACAGTCAGAGGCTGTTTCTCCTTGCTGGCTCATTATTGCTCTCCTGTGAGTGCTGTCGTAGCTCTTCCTGAGGAGTGTGCATCTAGGCATAATATTTAACTGCCCCAAGTCCTGTTTCTGCATGACAGACTCTCCTAAGTGCACAGGCTCAGGGCAGGGTAGGACACCACCTTAGCTGGGACCGCTGCCCAAGCGCAGATCCCATCAGCAATGTTCCTAGTTGAGGTTACATTTCCAGAGTCAGAGTTGTTTTCTGATTAACAATGCCTGCTTTTATTTATTTCCTTAAATTCAGAGCTAATGCAGTACTTGATTTCTGTGCTGGTCGCCATGTGACTGGGATGCCATGCCACAGCTGTACGTAAGCCTGCCCCTTGGCACGCAGCTCAGGCACAGGCCTCAAAATGAGTCCCTCTGACTTTCAAAATACACAAGTTCTTCTAGCAGCAGGAACATCTGCATGTTGCTGTGCAGTGTGATTTCAGTCACAGAGTCACAGAATTGTAGGGGTTGGAAGGGACTCCAAGAGATCATCATGTCCAACCCCCCTGCCAAAGCAGGTTCCCTAGGACAGATCGCACAGGTAGGCATCCAGCTGGGTCTTGAATATCTCCAGGGAAGGAGACTCCACAATCCACAGGGCAGCCTGTCCCAGGGCTCTGTCACCCTCACTGTGAAAAAGTTCTTCCACATATTGGTGCGGAATTTCCTGTGCTCCAACTTGCAGCCAGTGCCCCTTATCCTGTCTTCACAGACCACTGAAAAGAGGCTGGACATTTCACCCTGTGTCCCACACTTGAGATATTTCTAAACATTAATAAGATCCCGTCTTAACCTTCTTTTCTCAAGGCTTTTTATTTTTTCTCAAGCTATTTATTTTTATTGGCTCCAATCTTCCATGTTTGCACCATAAGTTTTGGGTTACCCTGAAGAGAATCATTGCAAACTAGAGCAGGGGCACTTTTTACATGCACACTGAACACCGTTCCCTAGGAAGCAGACACCCACTCAGCTGAGGCTGGTCAGGACAAGCCCACAACCACATTCGCCTTCGTGGCACCTTAACAGGAAAGGTGCTGGGGATGCACCTCAGAGTCATTGCCTCGAAAGCCCCTTGAAGCCCAATGGGCACCCAACAGGCCTGTAAAAAACAAGGGTATAAAGACATACTAACAGGAAAATGTAACTTGCAATTATCTGAGCAGGCAGACCTCAGTGATACTGCCTTTTATGAGGTAATTTTATTTTTATGGACACATTTGCTAGGCTTTATTTAAATAAGAAAGCAATTGAATAATAGAGCATGTGGAGACTCCTGATAAGGATCCGTCTTTCAGGTTATTAAGCAAACTGCCTAGCAAGTGCTCAATTATTCTTCAAAATGCTTAAGCAACACCTTTTGTTCAGATTCCCATCTAGAATTACCTCCCAGTAAGTTGCCTCCCAGTAATTTCCAAGAAGCAGCATGCGATCAGCTCACACCCCTGTTCTGGATAATAAAGACTTCTGAGAAAAATCTCAGGATTAACAAACAAGCCACGTTGGAACCTGGGAAATCAGGTCTTCCGAAGGAATTCTACTTGCCTCGCGCTGGGCTCGCTGTGCCATCGGGTCTGATGTCTGCATGTGAAATGAGCCTCAATAATTACCTATTCTTCCTCTCCATTGCTGGTCCTGGCTTTGCAGCATTTGAGAAACCACTTCAGGCAGCAACTTGTAGAGTTGATGCAGACTTCTGATGAGCAGGGTTCGACGAAGGCGTAGCAAGCCCGAGATTACTTACTTACTGCACGCCTGGGGTTGGCTGGCTGAGCATGTCACACGGCGAGCAGGATGGAGCACTGAAACCTCTGCAGACCAGGGAGAGCTCCGAGGAGCATGGCCATGCTTCTCTGCCATGGTGGTAAGTGTGTCGACACGGGCCTTCAAGGCACCACCAGAGGTTTCCTCCTTGTGATTCACACCCAGCACCAAGGTTTTGGGTGCCACAAAACTCTGAAAGGAAAAAGAAAACCCTAAAAAAATCCCTGAAACTATCTAAAGCAAGACCCACATTACAGAAGCAGGCAAGAGTAATTGCAAAGGCCTGGAGAAAACCAGACTGGAAACAAAACCCTGAGTCTGGCTGACCGTCCTGTTGTGAATTTGAGGACTGCGATTGTTCTGCTTTCAGCTGCAGACTGGGCTCCATGTCATGGGCTGTCCGCTTCTCCACTTCCATGTCAGCTCAGGGCTCCATTAAGTCAGCCCACAGGCACCTGGTAATGACAGGGAATAGCAAACAGGTCAGAGAGGGACACAAGCGTGTGAGCATGTAGATGACAAGAATAAAAGGATTGGGAGAGGAGGGAACGAGCTCCAAAGCTCCTGCAGAGCTCGCTCACTCCCAGCACTGCCCCATCCTTGGCAGTGCCCCAGGTCCTTCCTGCTGGCTTCCTGTCCTTGCCACGAGGCTGTGTGCCAGTACATGTGTCCTCTGACGCCAGCAGATGCCACAGCAGGTACAGGGTTTTTTCCTGTCTGTTTTTTTCTTTTCTCAGGCAGACACAACCAACACATCAGATTTCACCCTGAAATCCAGCTGACAGGCTGACTCCAGGTTTAACATGTTTTCCTAGAAGGGACATTGCTTACAGGGCACGCAGCTGCGATTTCCAAAAGCTAATTCCCACCAGGCGTGCATCCTGGCAAGGTGACAACCCATAAGCGACTGAAGCAAAGTTGTCACCTGAAAGAAGTGCCAGCAGGCACCTGGCTAAGCATGGCCAACAGCAAACACCTCTGGCCATGGCTCCTGCCTACCCAGCACTGCTCAAGTGGTGTGTGGCCACCACCACCTCCTTGCACGGGGCATATGAGCACCAGAACATCAGGATATACGTTGTGCGAGACTGGATGCTGAGCCCTGGCAACCCCCTCTAAGGCTTCCTGCTGGCTTTCAGGCCCCAATTTTGAGACATGTATAACCACCAGAGTCATTGGGTGCAGCTTTGGTGGAGCTGGAGAGCATCACGAGAAGGTCAGGCTCCATCAGCTGGAGAAACCTGCCTGCTGCTGTGAGGCTGGAAGGAGCTTGCCCAGCTCTGGTGCAGGGCTGTGAGTCAACATGTAGCCTTGCTTCAACAGACTGACAACCAAAATAGCTGGTTCCTTGGGACCTGAAGTCAACAGAAGCAACAGTTGCTTCAAAAACCTCTCTCCAGTGTCTGTCTTAGAAATGCAGGTTTGTTCTCTTAAGTGTTATAAATAAAGCACCTTGAGCACGGGGAAGAGGAATGGGTGAGTGCTGGGCCCAACATGAAGGCTTGTGCTCACACCTCAGGGCACCTCTTTGCTGTAGGCCCAAGGTAGGACCAACCCACGCTCACAGCTAGTCCTCCTCTGCCTCCCCACCACGGACATTCTCAGTGGGCCTGCAAGGACCCTCAGGGTTAGACCACAGTGCCATGTTTCAGTCCATCTTGCTCCTTCTTGCCATCCCCTTGCACAAACACCTCCCAGCTGGAGAGCAAAGGCGTGCAACGTGCCATCATTGTGCATGGTGCCGCCAGCTCCCGTTTCCCATCACCCCGCAGCCATACCACATGGCTGCACTGGGCACGAAACTCATCCTAGTAGGACTCAAAGGTGTCTGGCTGCCAGTCCATACTGACCACTGTGCAGGCAGCCTGGCCTTCACTGATCTCAGCAACATGGATGCTGGTAGCTGGGTGTGCTGTGCAAGTGCTCTGAAGCACACAGGAGCACTGCTCCATACCTGTGCCATGGATTCTATGTCTACAGACATCATAGAATCAGAATGGGACCTTAAAGATCATCAAGTTCCAACCCCCTGCCATGGCCCCACCCAACACCCCAGAGCAGGCTGCTCATGGCCCCATCCAACCCAGCCTTGAACACCTCCAGGGATGTGGCTTCTACTACCTCCCTGGGCAGCCTGTTCCAGTGCCTCACCACCCTCATAATGAAGAATTTTTTCCTAATATCCAATCTAAATCTACCCCCTTCCAATTTAAAACCATTCCCTCTTGCCCTATCCCCACTATAAAAAGTCCCTCCCCAGCTTTCCCGTAGGCCCCTTCAGGTTCTGGAAGGCCACTATAAGGTCTCCCCATAGCCTTCTCTTCTCCAGGCTGAACAAGCCCAACTCTCTCAATCTGTCTTGATAGGAGAGGTGTTCCAGCCCTCCAGTCATCTTTGTGGCTCTCCTCTGGACCCATTCCAACAGTTCCATGTCCTTCTTATGTTGGTGACTCCAGAACTGGACACACTACTCCAGGTGGAGTCTGATGAGAGCGGAGTGGAGGGGAAGAATCACCTCCCTTGACATGCTGACCACATTTCAACTGCTGTTCACATGGCCAGAGCAACCACCCAGCAGCTGATGAGCCCAGATGAAATCCCGTAACTCTTGAGCGTGGCCTGTTGAGTTGGAGTTATCCAAGTGGTGGTGAATGCCACTTCCCCTGGCAGATAGCAGAGCAACTGTTCATTAAACAGTGTTTCTCAAATTGCGGTGTTGTGTTGTGCTGTACCTGAGCACGTTGACAAAGGCTTGTGCTTTGTGAGGGGCATTACAGCAACAAAGCTGGAGTGCTTGCTGCACAGGAGCAGTCCAGAAGTGCAGCTGGTCAGAAGCAGCATTGAAGGGCTGCCGTGTTCACTGCTGTGAACACTCCTGGGAACATAAGTTTGGTAAGAGAAAGAGGAAGAGATGACCGGCACCGTTTGACAGTGGCTCTGACATGGTAGGAGAAATCCAGACCTAGTATATAAGAGATGATCATATGGGGTAGCAGAATTGCTCATCTGTTAAGCATTATTAAATGTTTCTATACTGAGCATTGCCGATCTCCAGGAAATGTACCTAGGTGAAGCTGAAGATTTTTAAATCTAAAACCGATGGCATAAATCAAACCCTTCTTAGGTTCCTGCAATAAGAGGAGAAAAGGAAATTGCTTTTCAGCCCAGAAAGCATGATCCTGGTAGCTGATAAACTGGCTGTGACTCCCCACAGAAGGCACGACGAATAGTGGGAGAGCAAATATCAGAACTATAACAAGTCTCCAAAGGGACACCAGGAGCAACAGCAGCGGATGATGGATGAATTTGGGGCCACAGAAGATCCCCTTGGAATGGAGAGCAGTGGGTGGGAAGGGGAATTGTGCCCTAAGGGTAAGGGCTGTAAGGTGGAGCTGCTTAGCATCCAGAGGCTTTCCCATGTCACTTGAACTGCTTAACCCTGGAACCAGAAAAGATAGTTGAGGAAACGTGAAAGCACCCATGAATTTGCACCATGCCAACCGAAAGATAGGCTGAGGCCTTACTGAGGTCATGGGTGAGGGTGTCATCCTAAAGCAAAGTGACCCTATGAGATGGAGATCTGACTTTGTCCATTCTGGCTTTCACCTGGCCAACCATTTAGTGTTAGAAAAGGAGAGAAGGATCTATCTATAGACATATACTGTAGAGACACCTACATCAGAGTTGATCCCTATCACATCTTTTTACAGCCAAGGAAGAGAAGCAGGCACCTTTTGGCTGCAATTCATCTACTTTCCATATGTTTTTGCTAGGATGACGTGAACTCCCACCCCAGTGACTATAATTGATGCCTAGCTCAGCTGTAGGTATGCACATTAACTGAGATTAATCCCATCCCTCACGTCAGATTAAATGAATCCTACCCCAAAGTCCGGATTTTTGGAGAGAATGCGCTCCATCAGCAGCCTGACAGTTCTGGCTGCCAAGGCAGACAGCCCCTGCGGTAACGCTGCCACCTTGCCAGCCGCAGAGGTCCTGACAACGTGAGTTTCAGGGAGGCCTTTTCGGGGGTGGTAATAAATGGCTCACGTATCCAATAAAAGGAAATTGAAGCTTGGTAGACAAGCTTCCCTGGAAAAAAGAAAAAAAGACCTACTCGGTTTGTATAAACAGTTCACACGCAGCAAGAGGGATCCTGGAACAAAACACAGCCTTGTAATCCAGTTCTAGTCCTCGCTGTGTATAAACACAGAGTGGATCTCTGCTACGGAAACAGAGGCATCAGAGGAAGCCTAACAAAGGTGATAAACTACCAAGCAGTACATGGGATATGTTACCTTCAGCCAGATACTTCTCTCTCTGCTTTGTGAAGCACCAGAGCAAAAAAAAAATGATCCTTTTGGCTTCTTGTGAGAGGTTTGGTGGTTTGGCTTCCCCACCCCCTCTCCCCCTTTGTTGCTAGAATTTTAAAAGCTTGAATTTGGAATAGTCTTGCGTTTCCTCATGTCTGTGTGTCTCACCTCAGTGCCATTAAAAGTCATGACACGTAATAGAGAAACAGCTGTGCAGGAAACTTCGGGCATCTGTTTAATATTAATTGCATGTATTCCTAAAAAGTCATAGCATGTTTTTAAAATTTTCGCTGCACATCTGGTGCGTCACTGCTTAGGGCTTGGGGGTTTGGGTTTGGGTTTTTTATTTAAATCGTTTTTATCTGTGAGTCGCTGAGAATTATCAGCCACAAGCTGGCCAGGCAGAGGGGAGACACACAGGCAAGTAAAATGGAAGAGACGTTTCTAAATGGCTTCTAAGAAACCACGGCTCTCAACCTAACTGACAAAGCGACTCACACTGCTAGCTGCCTGTCAGAAGGCAACGAGCCACAAGGAGTCTAGGTTTTGGGAAGGAGAGCATATTCTATTAATAAACGCTGCATGATTTAAAAGTTATATCTTCCATGTGAAATCCTGTTCCAAACTGGAAGCTAGGATTTCTTTCTCAGTCAGTGGAGGAAGTTCTCCTTCAGCTACTCAGACACCCAAATCTTGTCCTCTTCCGCTTGTCCCTCTTCCCCACTTCCAGCCCAGCCTGCTTCCATTCAGCCATAAACTGCCTGTCCTGCAGGCTTGGCAAGGCTCACATTAAAGAAAGTGGTCTCTGGAAGATGAGGTGAAAGGTGTGTTCTTCAGCCTGACCTGGCCCCAGAAAGCCTTCAGCTCCGGGAGGTGCTCCCACCGCTCTGCCCTGCGCTAGCCTCGGGGATTACAGAACCACCATTCCCCCTGCCCCAGGGAGAACACCCAGGGGCAAGACCCAGTCCCCAGGGGAGGCACAGCAGCTAGTCCCACTGGTGTCCATGAGCTTCTGAAAATCACACAAAGCCTCCAAGAAGCTTTTACTGAATGAACAAATGAACGATTGATAAGGGATTTTCACGCCTGTTTCTACATGTCCATACACTGGGAGGCAAGGACACCTAAGAGTGTCAGTGTGAGTAACTCCTTGTTTTATTAGTGATATCTTTATTCAAGAGCTTGTCTCGTGTACTGCGCATGACAGGGTGTTTCCCACTTTCAGCTGCTTGAAATATTTGCTGAGCGGTGGCACCCGGTAGTTAAGGCAGTAACAAATGAAGATTTCATATGTTTATTAATGCATTAAAAAGAACAAAGGACTACAAAGCCCAGATTTGGAACAACACACCTTTGTCAATGGTATGGAGCAGGTGCATCCTACAGCAAGCTCAGCTTAGAGAAATAAGTCAGTGGGTCTACAATGAGTCCCTGCGTGCCCAGGGGTTACCTTCAGCAGACAAGAAGACCCACAGGGGCAGGGGCACGGGAAGGAGGGAGGGAAGGCATGGGCACAGTGCTCATCCCGACGTGCTGCAGCAAGCACCTGCACCCACGCGGAAGAGGGTGTCTATGGAAGAAGCATTCTTCAGTCCCACGCTTCAGAGGTAGAGAGTAAAGCCTGAAGAGCAAAGGGTGTGTTCCTGATCTCTACTCTGAAGAGTTACCACTTTCTCCTTTTGGAATAACTTCTCTACAATGAACCTGTCATTTCGTACCTTCCCCCCAGCTCTGGGGAAAGTACTCATTTTGGGCTAAACGTAGCAGTTGGTTTCTGCGTTTGTTGGTTCCTGAGTTTGTTTTTTTTTACAGAGAGAGTGGTGAGGTGCTGGAACAGGCTGCCCAGAGAGGTGATGGGTGCCCTGTCCCTGGAGGTGTTCAAAGCCAGGTGGGATGGGGCCCTGGGCAACCTTGTGTAGATCCAGGCCTGGAGGTTGGTGTCCCTGCCTGTGGCAGGGGGGTTGGAACTCTCTGATCCTTGGGGTCCCTTCCAACCCAGACCATTCTGTGATTCTATGATTCTATGATTCTATGATTCTATGATTGTAATGGGGTGAACAGCCATGAGTGCAATGGTCCTCCTTTTGGGGGGTTTCTGGTCTGGAGTCAGTGAACTGGGTGCCCTGATGTCTGTGAGCTCATCGTACCACTTCAGACCTCTCCACTCATCAGTAGACAGGGAAAGTGATTTTACTTTCTCCTTGAGAAAAAAATGCTTTGAGTTTTTCAAATGGGGAAGACTTGCAACATCTAAGAGCGAGTGGGAAGATGTGAAGTGGGTGCACACCAGAGAGGCAGAGACCAAGTGCCCCTCGACCCAATTTGCTAGCACAAGGAGCACCTTCAAGTCCTTATTTTTCCTGGCTTAAAATACCCCTGCAGTTGTATGCTAATCTCGTTTTAGGAACCCACAGACTCGAAAAGATGAGCTCTGGGCCACTGAGAATCAAGGCAGGGACAGTGAGAGGGAAATGGAGGAGCAGTGCCATGTGTCTGCGATGTGAGAGCGGGAAAGGGAAAGCTTCTCTGAGCCTTTGCCTGGGGACCCAGCAGTTCTGGTGCCAGCTCTGGCAACTGTTTGAGCCGAGTGTGTTTTGTCTTGATGTTTTTACAGATATGGCTGAAATTTCATACCTGGCAGAGAGCAAGTGCATGATTTGCGGATAGAGTTGAAGGGAGACAACACAGAACCTGCAGAGCATTATTTAAAAATCACTTTACAGGAGAGAAAGTAAAAGCTCACAGGGCTCAGTGCACAGACAGGATTTCACCTGCAGAATCGCCACAGCCCAAACGCAGAGACAGAGGTGTCTCTTCACATTGTGTCTCAACTAAGCCCCTCGGTTGTCCCTTCTGTCCCTTAGCCACCTCACGCTGCTTTGGAGGGACATGAAGACAAATCCTGCTCATGCTCCTCTTGTGGGATGAGGACAGGGACCATTACATGGCTGCCACTGGTGGTAACTGCATGTACCTGCTGAGCTGTGCTGACACAGAAGCAAAGATCCTTTAACATCACAAGGAGTTCTCTAGGCCAGGATAAAACCCAGCAAGCCATGCTAAAATCTCTTGGAACATGGGGACAAAACACCCATTGCAGGCAGAAGGGCAAGCTGGGCCCTGGAGCTAAAATGGGGGGTGGACACAGATGTGACCCAAGTTCTGCTTTGCAGGCAGCCAGGCTGGGTCAGAATGTCGCAGAGCCAGGCTACAGCACTTTGTAGGGAGCAAACTTGCATGCTTTTCTAAAATGGAGCAACTTTCCTCCCTGGCTGGTGCCCTGAGGGCACAAGCCCTGGCACTCTTTACATGCCGAGGCTGGTGAGCATATGCTGGGGAGGCTGGATGCCTGTTCCGGTTCCCAGACCCTCCCTGCTGCCGCCACCCGGGCTGTCCCAGCACATGGTTGCAATTCCTCGCCCTGGGTGGGAGGGCCAGCGAGGTATCCTGACCTGCCCTGGCTCAGACTGGGCCACCATCACTGTCCAAGACCTTTTCCTCTGTTAGCAAGGGGTGCCAGGATCCGCCCCAAAAATCAGCAAAGGAAATAGCTCTTGCCAGGGCAATTACAACCAGGAACAGGTTAAAGGCAGGAGAAGTGCCGAAGAAACCACGCACCATGGATCTTCTCTCTTTTTTCTCCCCTCTCCCTTTGCCGGCGTGCCTCACCTTAAGCCGCTTTCTCCTAGCATGACTTCACCCTGCGCTGCCTCAGCGCTGGCAAACAGCAGCGTGCTGCAAAAGCGAAAAGCCCCGTCTGCCGCCTATGCCTCAGCCCAGCGCGACGGCCAGGGACGAGCGAGGACAGCGCGGTCAGACAGCCCGTGTCACCACGCCTCTGGCCGCCGCGTGCACGTGCGTGTATACGTGCAGAGGGTTTCCGCTGCGCCGGCGTGTGTGCTTTGCAAAGGGGCAGCACTGCAATTTGTAGTCTGGGGCCGTTCGCCTTCACACAGCAATTGTTCTGGCAGCGCAGGACAACCACGGTGGTGGTGCTGCCAGGAGGGAATTGTGGCTCCACAGCACGCCGAATCCTGCTTTGGTGCAGAGCAGGTTGGGTGCAGGGCCGGGGCACTGCTGAAGCTGGGGTGAGGGGGATGCCAAGGTAGCGGGGTGGGGGGGTGCTGGGCACCGTCGTCTTGCCTTTGCAAGAGAGGGAGAGAGCAGCGTGCAGCGCGCAGAACAAGATCTGTTCAATTCCATCAGTCAGCACTCTCTTCCAGAAGATGACCTATTGAACATTTCCAGGAATAGCTGTGCCAAGCCTGTCAACTGTTTCTTGGAAATACACTCAAGAAAAATGGCTTCCTTCCAGTAGGGATCTGCAGAAAGCCTGGACTGGATCAAGGTTGCAGTCAGATGCCGAGGTGATGATGCTGTTGCAGCAGCTCTTTCAGGAGCCTGGGGGGCGGGTGGAGTGCAGGGAGCTGGGACAGAGGGGCTGCCTTTTCTCCCCCTTCCCCTCCTTTCATGTCAGGTGGGAACGATGGGGATCTATTATGGTGATCTATTGTTTTTTGCAGGTTATCTCAGTTTACTGGTAGACTTATCCTTGCTTGTGGTCTCCAGCAGGAAGCGGACAGGAAAAGCTGCAGTGCTGCATGCGGCGGGGCTGCCAGCCCGGCACACGGCCTACCTGAGCAATCACTACCATCGGTCACCGAGACCGGCACAGGCCCTCACAATCATAGCTCACTCCCAGCGTGGTATTCGTGGTATTCTCCTATCATTTTATTACTGGAATTAACACGATAACCTGAAGTTACAGCTGTGGTACTGAGGTTTCACTCCCTGCACCAACAGTTGTGTGGGTGGTTAGGTAAGGAGTGGGGTTAAAATGTGCCCCGGGAAGGTCCTCTCACAGTGGCCCTGTGCCAGCTGAAAGATCCCACAAGTTCCAATCGACTCCCTGGGAGAGGGGTTGCAAGTCACAGGCGACTGGGACTGCTTGCTGGGGCCTGTCCCCACAGCACACGCTCTGACTTGCACCGCTGCCATTACCAAACACCCCCCTCTTCTGCCAAATGGAACCAGCAAAGTACAAACCAGGGTCACACGCCAAACAGAGTTGAAATTCAAGGTAATTGCCTTGTATTTGCATGTCATGACGTGGTACTGGTACAGCAGATGGCTTTTGCAAAGTGGGCGTCTGAGTCCCTCTTCATGTCTCACCAGTCCCTTTCCACCATCATCCTCTCACATGCATCTGGGTGAACAAAAACCCCATGAAAGTTAGGATTTCCCCACTGCTGAGTGAAACTGGGCAGAAGCTGCCTCTGCCATGTGAGAGGGATTGTAGAGGTGCCTTTTGGAGTTGCTCTGGATCGACTCCAGATCTGGATTTGCATTGGGTCCTTCCTGACAGGTTACAAATAAACCAAAGTAATGGGATCTGGCATGGCTTGGCAGACTGTTAATAGGATATAGAGTCTTTCATTTCTGGGTCATTAATTCAAACCAGCTTAGATCTGTAGTGGCCACATTTTGTTGCAGTCTAATAGCTGTATAATAACCTCTCTGAACAGAATTAGGGAGTCCATCACCACAATTTATATTAATTATAATAACTTTTGTTGGCTGTCTCAACAAAGAAACCCCAGGCTGATTATGCCCCGAAGTGGGGGCTCCCTGCAGAAGCAGAAGCAGGTGGTAGCTCTTTCTGCAGCGACCAAACGCAGCCCCTGGGGCCGTTCCTCTGTCGCTGTTTACAAGGCAAAGCTCCCTGGTGTGCAAGGAGACCACCTGAGCAGTAAGCATCTCTGCAGCTATTAAAAACTGGGCTCCAGATGTAGCCTCCAGCTTAGAAAGTCCCCACAGCTCCTGCTTGACTATTGGAAGTGGAGGATCACTCTCTATGGGCTCGCTTGCTTATATTCTTTCCATAGCAGAGCTACTGGCGACTCTCCGAGTCAGGACACTGGGCTGGCTGGGTCCATGTTTGACCTAACAGGCATCTTTTTCCTTTTTTACATTCTAATAGCCTGAAACCCTCAAAGGGGACATTAATGACATGCAGTGCACTTGGCTAGGATCTACATACACTTTTACTCCTAAATTCACACATGCACTTGTATATGCTTATGTGCATCCAGCATTTGCCTGCATTTTTGGAATGACCCCGTAATTAAAAAACCCTTTGAATGATTTATAATTCCTTTGTGAGGAAGAAGGGCTACACGGCCTTTTTCTCTTCCTTTTCTCTTTTCTTTTTTTTTTTTTTTCTTTTGTGTCAAGTCCAGTTATCTGGCCACCGTCTCATTTCAAAAATTACCTAAAATAAGCTTTCTGTTTTCCTGGGAGGAATATTTTCGTGTTTCTTTCTGGGTGTGGTCAGCATTTTTGGCAGCCCTTTTCTGAACCGAAGCGTGTGTCTGACTAATGCAGCAAGCAGGCCAGTACACCGTGCCATTTGCAGAGATTATTCATTTCATACCATCAGATCGTGTGATTTCTGATTTGTTGTGGCTATTCCAAAGAGCCCCAGAGCTTGGTGCTGAGTCCACTTTGCATGTAGGCACTTTCAACACAAGGCAGAGGGCACTGGGAGGCAGGAATGCTGTGAAACTCATGTAAAAAAGTGAAGGAGGTAGAAAGAAGTCCATAAAGGAATTTATCAGCAAGGACAGCTTTCCACCAATGGATCGTCTGCAGCGGAGTCATTTGTCACTGCTGACAGTTTTCACTTCATTGCATCACTAGCTATGCCACTCCAATTCTGGTTTTCTTTTAAAATATTATTATTAAATTTATTATTCTTTTAAAAGCACGGCTGAGGCCCTTTCTTTACTAAATGAACAAACAGAACAGTGAGCATCTGCTGGCAGACTTACCAAGTGTCCTTCTGGGCAACTCTATCTGACGGTGTCTGTACCATGGTGCCTGCTAGCAAGGGTTGCATTTACAATTTGTGCTTCTAGTTTTCCTGGTAAAGAGGCTTCACTGTGGGTATCAATTTGCACCATTGTATCTGGGAGGTTCCCAAGTCTGGCCTCCACCCTTGTGTTGCACAGTTGCTGGCTACCCATTGTGGATAAAGCCTTGAGCTTTAGCACTTCCAAGTGAGAATCAGAGCGCTGAAATGTGATGGAAGAGCTGGAATTTAGACTCTGGGGACCCTCTTTTGAACACAGGGAAACTTTGAGCCCTCTTGTTCCCCACAGGGCTCCATTCTCATCCCATTAGCATTGCAATGGTGTTAATGAACAGCCTCCCAGCGACTGAAGTTTTGAAGGCTGACTTTCCCAGACAGACACTTGGAAACTCTTTTATTTGCTGTGTACAAGCAGTTTAAGCTGGACATGGAATAGAGCAGAAGATTTGCAAACACTTCAAAACATTGAGTGCTCAAGGTGCCATTGGACTAGCAACCGTAGGTGTTATTTGGATAATACAGAGGTTTACATGTGCCACTGTGAATTGGGACAAAGTTTGGAAGAGCATGACCAGGAGCTTAGAGGAGCTTGAAAGCCAGTGTCAGTAAACAAAGTAAACAACTGAAAAGCTAAGTGCCTACCAAAGCATGAATGCTGTAAGGTGTATAGATAGATCTCAGCTCTGTTCTGGCAATCGTCAACATGCCTGTGCTGGTGACAAAGGGAAATAAGCCCTTTGATGGACAAGAAGCCTAATGGGTTTGCAAAGCTATTGCAATTTATTGCAGAGGCTGCTGTACCTGTGTCGTGGTCATGTGTATGAAATGAAGCTACTACAGGAAACTTTCCTGAACAGTAACAGCGTAGTTCTCCTGCAGAAGAATGAACAAAGCAGATCAGTGGCTTAACCTGTGCTCAATTTGGGACGTCTGTGGTGGTTAAAACTGCCCACACCCTCTTTTACTACCACTGAAAGGAGCTGTAGACACCTGTTTGGTGCACACAGCATACTGGATCATGTGGGGCAGGAGTGCTGTTACCTGGAGGCTCAGGCTGGGGCTGGTTCAGGAGCACAGGTCTCACCTCAGGGCAGCCCTGCTCCACGTCTCTCCACAGTTCTGTAGGATAGGTGGGATGGAGGAGGCTGTGTCCGGCCCCAGCGCAGGTCTAAGCTGGGCAGAACAGTGGCCCGGTCCTGAGTGCATATGTGAGGGGTCTCCGAGCAGGGCAGTGTGAGGCAGAAGGTAGCTGTGAGATCATGAGATGTGACCACTCAGACATAGCTGGAACAAGGCTGAGACTGGACTGATGAAAATCAGCACTGGTGGCTGCCTGCCATTATACTTCCAGATTCTTTCAGCAGACTTTTCGTGAGGGTAGAAGAAGATCCACCCTCCAGGTTTTGGTCTGGCTTAGATTTAAGCCAATGAGATTGTAAATTGGAAAAGGCTCGAGACAACCCTTGGGCTAATTTCTGAAGCAACCAGCGAGAAAGCTAATTGTACTGACCTTGGTGGCAGCATTGGCAATTTGATCACTTATTCTCTGAGAACTGTACTAACATCAGGAACTCGGGTCCCACGGGTGATGAAATAGCCATCCTGGGAGACAAAATTTTGGTCACCACCAACAAATCCTGGCTTTCAGTCCACAATTCTGCCATCCGGTGACATGACATTGCCAAATCCTCGGGGGTGCCATGGGATTGCTCTGTACTCAGCCTAAGTGATGTGTAGGCATATCTAGCTAGGTCAAGAGAGGCAACCCGCACAGCGTCACACCCATGTCCTAAGCCTTTCTCTTGAGCGTACGACACATTCCCCTCAGCGTATTTATCAGTCCCTGTTTAGGAAAGATGGAATATGGATGCCTTCCATGTTTCCTGCCAGCTCTTGTGCAAAACAGCTATTGCATATCTCACAAAAGATGGTGTACTGTAAGTGGAGGTAGGAGGGCTCAACGAGCTCCGAGGCACTTTGAGATCCTCAATTCCTGTGTACTACAATAACAGACTGTATCGTTCTTATATGCACACAGTTGTGAAAATTCTTCCCCTGTGCAAGTCGGCTGGGCTAGCCAGCTTAATTTGTCCCATCATTTAAAGGAGGAGACTAATTCTTTTGCTCTGCCTACACCCCTGATTGGAATTCAAACCTTTATCAGTCTTCCCTGCAGAAAACCACAAACACCAGATTGTAAATTCTTTACAAATGAAACCAAGCTCTTTGCTTTATTTCATTTTGCATCTGGCAGTGAGTTCATTTGTAGAAAGACTTCCTAAGGTGAATTCATTTATGCAACCAGCTTGACTAGATCCTACCATATTTGACAGTGAGGTAGAAATCTCAAAAATCCTCCAAGTCTTGGGATAAAAGGCAGCTGTGGAAAGGAAGGAGACTCAAACTCATGGCCTTTCCAAGTGGAAAGCATCTATACAGTGGAGCAGTTACTTTATCTAACTTCTGTAGCTCTATACAGCATGCTATGTGTTGCCTTCTGTCCAGGTTGCAGCTGAGGGACATTGAAAGCAGTTGATATGGAGAAGGGACAAGGATGTAAGGGGACCAAGGAATCTAGAAGATGTTGGAGGAATGTTGGAGGATATGCTGTGGCACAAGGCAACAGAGGTGGGAGAAGAAAGGGACAGAGAACCCAAATCCCCAAGGAAGTGGCACGTCCTCCACTCTGGAGCAACACATGCCTCTAACACCCTTTATGCTAATATTCCACTCCGTATCTCCTCCCCACCAAACAGCATCTCCCCTTAGGCCCTGCTTTCAAGTCAGAGGAATATCTGTTCACCTCCTGTCAGCACAGTTTGCTGTTTTCCAGACATGGCTGCCTAGTCACGATTGACAGCAAACCACCTGTGCACACTATCCTGTAGACCACTGTCCTGGTTCTGGCCAGGCCAGAATCACCCTCCCTGAGCAGCCAGCACAGGTGAGCGGAGTCAGCCAGGGCTGTTTCCCACACCACCTGACATCACTTCCCCATGAAAGGAGCTGGTCAGGGAGGGAGTGCTCCTGGGTACTTCCAGGGCAGTCTGAGGGCAGCTGAGGTGCCAGGTCAGTCCTTGTGCAGTACTCTATTGCTGTTGGGTTGGTAAGGCACTCTGTGTTATCACCAGGTGTAAGTGAAATTTGCATTGGGCTGTTATTGTTCCCCTTTTGTGGTGATTTTGTCAGCAAACTGTCCTTACCCCAATGCAGGGAGGCTCTGCCTGTTTCTCCTATGGGAATGAGTGAGTCGCATGTGGTGCTCAGCCGCTGCTTGGGGCTGAACCACCACAGCCATGGATATAATATTTCACTCCTCTTCATGCAGACTGTGACATTCATGAAGTTCTCTAGATCCATATGCCTTAAAGAAGTCCTCTTCATGCACATCAGCAGTTTTCCTTGCCTCTGTTAAAAAAGGACACTTCTCTCTTCACTGCTGCTCCCTTTCTGGGCTGTCACAGTTTTGTCTGCACCAGGTGGTATGAGCTGCTGTAGGGCTGCTCTCAAGACCAAACTTGCCTATGCTGCCTGTGAGCCAGCAAGAACAGCATCTGGTCTGGCCAGGACTCCTTCTGCAAAACACCCATGCCCACATCGTGGTGCAGTGCAGCACAGGCAGGCTCACACAGCCCATGGGTGGGCAGAGGGCAAGACCCCAGGCAACGCTACATGCTTGGGGCACAGTGGCTGGAGAGCTGCCTGGTGCAAAAGGACCTGGGAGTGCTGGTTGAAACCCATCTGAACATGAGCCAGCAGTGTGTTGAAGTGGCCAAGAAAGCCAACGGCATCCTGGCCTGTGTCAGGAATAGTGCGGCCAGCAGAACTAGGGAAGTGATTGTACCCCTGTACTCAGTCAGCTCTGATGAGGCCACCTCTTGACTACTGTGCTCAGTTTTGGGCCCCTGACTACACAAATGACACTAAGGTGCTGGAGTGTGCCCAGAGAAGGGGAACAAAGCTGGTGAAGGTTCTGGAGCACAAGTCTTATGAGGAGCAGCTGAGGGAACCTGGGTCTGGAGGAGAAGAGGCTGAGGGGAGACCTTATCACTCTGTACAACTACCTGAAAGGAGGCTGTAGTGAGGTGGGGGTGGGTGTCTTCTCCCAAGTAACTAGTGACAGGACGAGAGGAAATGGCATCAAGCTGCACCAGAGAAGTTAAGGGTGGATATTTTCAATAGCCTGTTAGGTATTGGAACAGGCTGCCCAGGGAAGTGGTGGAGTCACTGTCCCTGGACACATTCAAAAAACCATGTAGATATGGCACTTTGTGAGATCATTTAGTAGATATGGTGGTGCAGGGTTGACAGTTGGACTTGACTTCAAGGTCTTTTCCAGCCTAAATAATTCTATGACTCTATTCTAAGACAAGGGAACCTCCAGCTGATGACCTGGGATCTAATCCACTAAACACCTCCTATTCCCAGTGTCTTGCATTTGTGCCTCATAAGGAAGTGCCTTAATTAAAAATCTCAGAGTTTAGCCTGGTAGGCTACTTTTATGTAGTAGCCACTTAATTCAAACTTCCTAATCAAACACTGCTTGGGTTTAGGACACTGCTGGAACATACGGGGCTTACGTAAGAGCCAAGAACTGCAGCACAAATGCCAACCTCATGCTTGTTGGTGTAACAAGGGCTCAATTTTATCTTCCTGATTCCCTTTCTCTTCCTAATATTTTTTTGTGGTTGGCTTGAAGGGTAATATTGAAACTCAGTTGCAATTCATGTGAGAATTTCCTGTCTGAAGTCTTCTAGAAAGAATTGCAGAGATGTGCTAATATTAAAAAGGTGGTTTCTTTTTAAAAAAAGAAACTTGGCCTAAAACTAGAGAGATTTGAATGCTGTCAATGAGAAAAAGAAGTGCTTCAGACCTGAGGCTCATTTCACTGTTTGTCAGCTCCCATCTAACTAGATCTGAGTCTGGAATGAGAGCTTGATCTTACAGGAGGCTTCAGGGGTAAAACCCTGGGCAATGGCTTCAAGCTTTCCCCTGTGCTTTATAGCCCTTGGGGTTTCAGAGCAGCATAAGGGCCTGAGCAGATTCTGTGATGTGATGTCTCAACCCAGCTGCCTACCCACCTTCTCTACACAAGGTGGCCGTGGGCAGTGCTGGAGCAAGGCTAGGAGAACAGGGAGCAGAAATCCTGCCTGAGACCCCAACACTTAGCACCCATCAGGTGTCCTGCAAGGGACTGGAGCCCCTCTGCCTGCCTCCAAGATCTCCTGCCTGACAGGCAAAATGGTGTGCTGAGATGGCTGCTGGAGGCAACTCCAGAGCCTCCTGAGGCTTTTGCTGCCTGCTTTTTGGAGGAACAAATTATGAGAGGGATTTGCTTGTGAAATTGCATTCTTGAGAGTGGTGTGCATAGACACATGTCTGTGCCCACAAATGGGCACAGCAAATCACAGAAAGCCTCTTGGAAAAATACATGTTTTTTCCCTTTGGCTTGCCACCCCTTCAGATCTTCATTTCTCGTGGCCCTAGAAGATGGCATCTTCCCTTTTCAAACTACTGACAGCCAGAATACCTATTCCTCCCCCTCTCTCAGGCTCAAATCCCCACCAGCAGGTTTCTTGTGTTTCTCCCATTGCTCACGCTGGATGAGTTACCCTGGAATTACAAAATCCATACATTTAGTCACTGAAGCAGGTACCTGGCATGGTAAACACAGCACAGTCAAGTCTTTCTTTGCTTTGTCATAGATAAAGATAAATTAAAACAAGATAGAGACCACAGACAAGGAAAAGGTGGTAACCACTCCCTTAGCAAACAAGACACTCATCTGGAGGTGGTGAGAAGTTCTTGTGAACTCTGCTCAGATGGCTCTTTACATCTCACTTGCTCACAGTCCTTCTTCCTTCTGCATAGGTGTGTGTGTGACTACCTTCTCTCCCCACATCCCTAAGTCTGGACAGACCCTACAGATCCACCCAGACCATCATGCTGGGCTCTAGCTGCCTGGTTGCTTACACCTGCAGCAGCTGACCCTTTCCCTGGGTAAGCTCTAGGCTGCAGAAACTTTGCAAAGCCAAAGTGCTTCTCCAGGGGCCTTTCCTGCTTTCAAGTGCCCTGAATCAACACTGCAGACACCTGTGCAGCAGATAATTTAGGACAGAGTTTATGCATGCTGGTGAAGATGTGAAGCTGCCGTGCACAAAAGCCTTTTATAGCCCTTACTGCCTGTTCCCACATGTGCTCGTTCAAGGAACCCGCCCATGCTCCCTGTCACCAGGAAGGGAACACAGCAGTTTTGATAGCCTTATCAAGCATGAAGCTGAAAGTTTGTTCTCCCATCCAGCTTTTGCAGTAGTACAAGGAAAAAAAAGGTAGCTTGTGGAAAAAATAACAACCAGGTGAGCCAGCCTGGCGAGCCAGCTACACCCACCTGAGGCTGCAGGCAGCGGAGGTAAATCTGCAGCAATTCTGTGAAAGCCATCAGGGCACAATGATGAGAGCACAGGAAACCTTGGGAAAGCAAAATTTACCCCACAGAGTGGCCCTCCCAGAGCACGTCTTCGTAGTCAGGAGCAAACAGATGTGAGTGAGTCCTGGTTCTCTTGTTCCACCGCTGCCTTTTTATTTACCTTCCCTTCTGACTTTGCTTTCACCCAGACTGGCCTGGTTTGGGTCTCAGCGTGGTGGCAGCAAAGTGCCATCCACTTGGTTGTGCCTATGGAGATAGCAAAGGCCATGAGAGGGCTCCAAGGGGCTCCTGAGCGTTTGGAGAAACAGCCCATGTTGACTGTCTTGTAGCTCACTGGTGGGGTGGTCTCTAGGTGTTTCTATACAGTGGTCCTCACCGCAACCAAATAAATAATCCATGTTGATTAAAAATAAACACAGGAGAGGGTGAGGATCACAACCACTGCCTTGTGGGCTTGCTGATGTTTGGAGGAGTCTTGAAACGCGCACCGTGTTTGGGAGACGCGGGAGTCCCCAGGTGGTGCAGCGTGCAGTCAGCCGCGTCTCAGGGAAGGAGCGGGAACCCACGGGGACAACTGTTTGAACAAGAACCCCCTATTCATTCCTGAAACCTGCTGGCTGTATGGGGAACAGGAATGTTTGCTATTGCACCCAACAATTATCCTCTCAGATGACACCATCAGTTATGCAAAAGGGCAATAAACTTTTTTTACTGTTTAGGAAGCTGGTAAAAACCGATGCTTTTACCAGACAAGCTCCTCTGTTTAAAGTCAGTGCTAGTGAGGCAAGCAGGCTGGAGCCTGAAGCACCAGCCTGACCCTGGCCCCAAAACAGCCTTGCTGCCCCTCTCTCCAGCAAAGATAAGGAGCCATTTTCCAATGCTTGAGCTTTTCTCAAGCCCCAGGTGCCATCCTGCCTTTGTCCTGCCCAGCCCACAGGCAGGCAGGCTGTTGGCCACGGCAGGCAGCAAGAGCATGCCCACCCCTCTCAGGAAGCCTGAGCCCCATCCCCTTTCAGGGTTCCAACAGCTCTAACTCCATCTGCGCCCACAGGGATGCTCAGGCATTCCTCACCCATTTCTCAATAGCTGAAGCTCCTTCCACCCCTGTTAGCAACGTAATTTAGAGGCTCTGCCCATGAGTGAGGCTGTGCACCTCTTACAGTTGTGCATGTGGTTTTCCAGCAAGCGTGCTGGAGCTCTGACTGCCCTCCACAGCAGGTCTGCACACCAGAAGCAGTACGAAGTGTTTGATGCTATAAACTTGCCATGTGTACTTATTCAGAGATCATCTTTACAGTCGACTCCCATCTCACACAATACGATGAGAAGGATTTAACTGCCTCCCAGTCCAGCTGCAGCCCTAAGTCTGAACTGCTGTGGGAGGAAGAGCAGCAAAGAACAGCGAGGTGATACTTCTAGGACCAGTCTCCCCTGAAGCACGGAGTCCTCTCTGCACAGGGTTTTTTTTTAGTATAGGAGCTGCCATAAATACAGTTTCTAAAACCTTACGCTCAGCCCTGTCCTACAGGGTGGAGAGGAGGCATCATCCCCCAGCGGCTAACAGAGGGGTCCCTGTAAATGGTGGAAGGTGCTTGGTTGCCCCTGTGTAGATTCATGCCCCACACATGGCATAGGGCATTGCTCTGTTCAGAGGGGCCATCCGAAGCATGGCCACCGTGCAAGTTTCATGCACCATGGGCCAGCTGGAGAGCCTATGTATAGGGCTGTGGACATGATGGGATGCTTTGACCCTTGTCCTCCTGGATATATGCCCAGGTGGGACAGGGAATGGCACTGAACGTGTGCCCTGGTGTGCTCTTGGCACTGGTAATTCGGCAAAAACTGGGTGGTATCCAAATTTTATCTGTTCCTGAAGATTTCCTCTTTGTAATTTGTGCTGACTGTGAGCATTACTCAGTTTTTGGCACCAAATGAACTAGGTAGCACTGCTGACAGTCCCTGCAACAGCGTTTTCTTTCCAAAATGGTCAGATATTGGGTAGCTGATGCCAAAAATGCCATGCAGCATTTTGCCATCCAGTAAAGAGGCTACAGTAAAGAGGCTACCATCTCAGTCCTGTTGGTTTTAAATGAAAGCAAGAAGACACCAAAAAATCCTGGATTCAGCTCTTTAAAGAGCTGTAAGCGTCTCATAGGCTTTCAAATCTGTAAGTGGTGGGCATCTAAATTTCAAAATTGTTTCTAAAGAGATTACATGCCTGAAATCCTTAAGAACTGCAGGCTTTCCTGATATAATTGCATCTCCTATGGTTTTGAGTTTTCTTTCTTCATATAGGTCTATGTCAGTAAAAGCTTTCACAGGGCAGAGTTCAGTCAGGGAACCTCAGTTTAGCCAGTCCTACAGCGAAGCAGTCCATTTGTAGCACTTTGATACCAGTATAATTATACACAGTCTTTAGGGGTTTTGCTGCAATTACCAGCTCAAGGTTGGTTATTGAAAAATCTCTGCTTCGGAGATGCACGTCTGCATCTCAGGCTGGGATGTTCTTCCCATCTTAACAGGTGGGTGCAGAAGTTTAAAACCCATCGAGAGTACAGAGATGTGAAAACAGTGAAAGTACAAGTATAGATAAGTTCTTGGGTTCCCAGGTGCTCGAGTGTTTTTTGATAATGGCCCTAAAGCTCAGCAGTGGATCTGAAGCTGGGCTGAAAGGTCTGATGCAACAGAAAAGGGGAAACACTGCAGCCCTCAGAGGTACAGTTGTAAGGTTGTAATATTGATGGCCTGAAGCTGGTGTGGGTCAGGGAGGGCAGCTCACCCTGAGTTATGGCAAATCACTAAGACAGGTGTTCTAGTAAAAAATTGCCCTTAAGTCATAACTTATTTACAGTGCTGTTACTGCACAGCTGTATCTAATCCTGTTACAAAACGCCAGGAGAGATTTTGAACCCAATCGTGCATGAGGTAAATGAAAAGAAAGGCCCCTCATTTTTTGTTGTAAGGCCAACCTGTGATAACACCTCCCAGCAGGAACCTGTGAAGGAGGGGACCGGGAAGATGGGTAATTGCAAGAGGAGGTGGTAGAAGAAGGGAGCTGGGTAGGACCAGCATTGCCCATTCTGGCCGCCCCACCACCTGGCAGGTGGGACCAATACCATATAACCCCAACATGAGCTTTTAAAACAAATTTAGTGAAAAAAAAAATGTAGGAGGCCCATCACACATTAGCCAAAGTAGTAAAAACCTTCCTAACTTACTGCTCCCTTCAGGTTATATGGTCAGCCAGGCCTGGAAGGGGTTGAGCAATGCTAATGGCTCTTCGCCATCAGCCTTCCGACCATCTGAACTGCAGAACCACTTCCAGATCTGCAAGGCAAGGAAGGGGTGATCAAAGTGGGTGTTTTGGTCATGCAGGGACAGCTAACCCAAGGGACTGAGACACTACCTGGAGGGCTGCATGATGAATTAGTGAAAGCAAGCCTAAAATACTACTGCTTCAGTCCCATGTGCAGACCATGGGAGCACGACTGGAGTGCTGGATATCTGAACAGTGTTTCTTCCCTTACCAGGTAGGTTTGGGCTGGTCAGATGCCCCAGCTGCCCCCCACCTGCACCTGACATCTCCAACTCGCTGGTGTTGGTCTGGCTGACACCTTCACCTGAGCTGTGGAGAGCAGGGACCACATTACCAAGCTGCAGCTCGTTCAATCACTGTCTATGGTGATCCTGTTTCTGTCTGGCTGGGGCATTGCCAGACAGGCAAAATTCCTGGTCCCCAGGGCCGGTTGCTGAGTGTGGTGTTGGGAGGTGATGACAATGAACCAGATAAACTGGGTGTCAAGTTTTATTTCTAACCTCAGTGTCCCAGGGTCTTTAACATCCAAGCATTTGGTCGTTGTATCAAATTTAGACCAGATTGGGGAGGTGGAGGGCATTGCTTAATGGTTCATTGCTTCAGTCTGACAGACTGAAACAAGTGTGGACATGTGATTCTCTGGATGAAGAAAAGGAAAGATTTGTAGGGAAAAAAAAACAACTTCATAAGGCTAGAAACACTAAATATGTCCCAAGACAGGTACTTCCCTGAAGAGCAGCCAAGTAACTCTTCCCCCCCAGCAGCACAACCTAACCCTCACCCCCAGGGGCATGGCAGCCCCTCTCCAGAAGCTGCAATGAGCTCTGCCAGGCAGTTTTTCAGTAGTCTGGGAGAGTTTTTTCTTGTGTAAAATCACATGGAAATCTTTTGTTCCCATCAGATAAATAAACCTCAGGACAGATAATGATTTCTGCTGGTAGTTGTTTGGACACTTTTTGATTATTTGATTATGTGTGCTCTTCCCAGTCATCCACGGTGTGGAGTTCATTATTTTACTTCCTTGAGCTGAGGTGCAGCCTTCTGCTGCAAACACTCTGTGAATATCAATTAAATTCTAGTCAGAGTAAGCTTCCTTGATGGTCAAATTAATGGCCACGCCACAGAGCAAATGAGAAACAACTGCATGTAATGGAGTTATTTTAGATTAGTGCTGCTCCAACCAGCAGCAGATAGCCAAACACCTTCAGGACTCAAAGTGGCAAAACCTAGTGATCTTTCTTCAGTGACAAAGCCCAGGGTGTGCAAAACAATGCCTAGCATTATTGGCATTTGGGGTTACCATCATATTGATCTTAATTTTTCTCATACGGGAGGGTTATGGAATGTCTATCAGCTTTCACAAGGGCTCAAGGGAATGCAAAAGAAACTATTTAACAGAAATTTGGCTCCTCAGCTTCTTAATTCTATGTGTGTGTGGAATATTGTGTCCAGTTCTGGGCCACTCAGTTCAAGAAGGGCAGGGAACTCCTTGAAATAGCCCAGCGCAGGGCCACCAAGATGCTTAAGAGACTGGAACATCTTCCTTATGAGGACAGGCTGAGGGAGCTGGGCCTCTTTAGCTTGGAGGAGACTGAGGGGTGACCTTATTAATGTTTATAAATATGTAAAGGGTGAGTGTCAGGAGGATGGAGCCAGGCTCTTCTCAGTGATGGCCAGAGATAGGACAAGGGGCAATGGGTGCAAGCTGGAGAGTAGGAAGTTCCATGTGAATATAAGGAGGAACTTTTTCACTGGGAGTGTGATGGAGCACTGGGACAGGCTGCCCAGAGAGGCTGTGGAGTCTCCTTCTCTGGAGACATTGAAAACCTGCCTGGATGCGTTCCTGTGTGATTTAGTCTGGGTGATCATGCTCTGGCAGGATCTGGGTTGTACTAGATGATCTTTCAAGGTCCTTTCTAACTCCTGACGTTCTGTGACTCTGTGGTTCTGTGTTAGTATGTGTGTAGGAGAGGGAGGACATGCAAGGCCCCATTTTCTCCTCACAGTTACGTTTCCTTTATATTCATTCCAAACAAACCTTTTTCAAATGCAGTGAAGAGCACACATTGGGCTGTGTTAGAGGCAGCTGTGGATGGATGTTTCCATTTCGGGGATATGGAGGAGTTAATGGCGCTTTTCCGAACGCATGAGAATATGATTGTGACAGTCTCTGGTTTGAATTGGACGGGAAGGTTACAAACACTCAGTGGTATATGCCTGCAGTGCTTGTGAGAACATAAAAATTCTTGGTGTTTAACATCTACTTGAAAAGGCATTTAGCAAAAGCCAGTGATAAGAAGATCAGAAAGAGTGAATGAAAGAGGGCCTGAATCTGCTGCAGAAGCCATCTTACTACTTACAAGAAACAAGGGGGAGTGGGGAGTCATTCCTGTTTTAATTGTTGGAACAAAGATGAAGAAAAATCTGCTCAGAAGTATCCAGACTGGTATGTTTGGGTTTTTTCATTGAGGCAAGGCCCACATCCAGCACGTTTAGCCCAGAACCAGACCTGTCCCGGGTGACTGGCCCTGCCAAGGGAGGGCTCCCCATCAGTGCTTACATCTGGGGAAGGGTCTCGCTTTTAGTGATGGCAATGGTAGTGCTGTGCAGAGGGGCAAGTCACCAGGGGCGATGCCTTGTTCTAAGAGGGAATGGTCTGATCTCTCTAAATTGCCCTGTCTGGGGGAGAAGAGAGTGAAGAGCATGTCACTCAGAAAATATCAGTGCTAATTTTAGCCTGGCACTGTACATGGCCACTGTCACTGCTTACCTCAGGCGGTGCCGGAACATGAAATTTTGGGGTGCCTTGCTCATCGCTGCCCCCACAGGCTCCAGGAGGCTGCTGGATGGGGGATGGGGGGCAGGGGCAGGGAGCCAGAGGAGCCCCCTTGCCTCAGCAGGCTGGGCTTGTGCAGAAGTACGAGTTGGCCCACGTGTCCGGAGGAAAGGCTTATGAGCTTTGCAAGACTCAAGGAAAGTGTTGCGTTTGTAGTCATGAAATATTTCCAGCGAACTAAGGAAGTTTCCTAAATGTTGGAATAATCCCTCATTTCCTTTTGAGTCCTTGGGAACTGACATTTTCTCTCTTTCACTCGGAGTAGAAATGCCCTCTATTAGACAATAAGTCTGCGTGCAAACCGTATTCCCTTCCATTAGGTGCCAGCAATTACGTACCTCTCCTTGCACGCCAGATGTGTGCATCAGAGAGCTGGAGTTGCAGAGCAAAAGTTGGGAACAAGTATATCTGTACTTTGTTCTCAAGACTTTGCCTGGTTCCTGCAGGAAGATAGAATCTGGAAGCTGCACACGGAGTTTCCTTTCCCTGTTCCCTGTGTCAGCCCCAGCAAACCACGTGGCCTCTGTGTGTTCCCTCTGGTCTGCAGGACAACTGCTAGAACACCTCTTTGTCTTGTGTGTTTAGGCTATGAATAAATAACAGTCTTTAGGCTGAAACCCACGCCCAAGTTTGGGCTCCTTCACTTAAAAGCTTCTGGTTTTCCTGTGGCGGCATCATATTAGATTTTTTAACCCCCCTGACTAGATTGAAGCCTTCCTCCACGCAGCCTGGAAGAGAGGCAGCTAACGACATATGTCATGGCCCATGTTAAATCAAAGAGAAATCAAGACATACAGCTCCAAACCTAATTCCAGCTTCTGGTAAAGCAGAATGGCCCCACTGTGCGATTACTAATACTTGATGATATTTGACTGCAGCACTTCGACATCGCTTCCCTGTGTCATCTGTTACAGTTATAACACTCACGCAATTTTTGAACAATAGTGATTGGGTGTGATTTGGCAGTTTGAACCTCAGGAAGCCATATATTTCCCCGTGACACAGTATTATCTAATATACTGGCTATCTCAGATTGCAGCAGCTCTGAAAGCTAGCATAGGGGCCATGATTTAAGGCAAATAATAAAATCCATTTATTGCTTATTAGACATGAAGCAATAACATTTCTGGCATTCCACCTCCCTGCTCCTACCACGGTTTCTCCCGAAGCAGGGGGAACATGCCGTTTGAATTTAAGGCTCTTTGCTGGCGTTTTCAGGAGAGCACTTTACAGGGGTGGCCGTGCTTTGTGTAGCTGGACCCCCACACACCACGGTTTGGCATGCAGGCTTCTGCCCAAACGTCTCCCATGCTCTCCTGCTTTGTCCCAGCCATGCAGGAGGCAGCGATGAGGGGCCATTGGGCTGAGCAGAGCCCGGCCAGAGATGCAGCCCATTCTGGGGGGCTTCAGGGCAGGAGAGGTGTGGAGGTGGGCAGTTCACGGCTCGCTGGCTGGCATGCCTGCAAGAAAGCATCCTTGGGGATGTGCCGTTTGGGGCATGATGTGGTGGTTTGGACTGGGGCAGGCAGCGACTAGAGTCTGGTCTGGAAGGCACCACCACTTCTGGTACAAAGCCCACTTTAGGGACAGACATGGTCTGCAGTGTTGATAGTCTTTCTGTCCTGTTCTTTACTGTTATTTATAGTCTAGCTGCTGTTATTTACTGCAGAAACCCTTCAGGCATGCCCTCTGACTGATATTAGAAATTACCTGAGGGTTTTTAAATCCTGTCTTTGAGGCCTCTTCTTTCTCATTGCCCATTTTTCTTCCTGCATTTTTGAAGAACTCCTTCCATTTCATTTCCCTTCATTTCATCCCCTTTTATTTAATGGGTATTAGGTACCTGTTATGTGAAGCCAGATTATTTCTGCTAATTTGGCATTTGATTATTTTGTACCTTGAGAAGGAATCTGAGCATGAGACATACAGTCAGCTAACAAACTCTGCCTTGTGGGTGCCGCTGTGGGATAGATTCTGCTTTCATTTACACTGACATCAACTGAGTTGGTTTATGACATTTTGTCACGGTATTCTGTATTTACATCAGATGTGAAGCCTGTTATCCTCTGAGCTCCATCATGTTGAATAAATAAGCTTTTGAAGAAAATACTTTATAAAATTAAAAAAGGAAATTATTTTTTAAAATAATTTGAAATTCATATTGGAATTAGAAAAATATTTTATGTACTTAACAGCACTTGAACTTGATGTTAACTTCTTATTCGGTATTCTCAGTGCCCATATGTTAGCTTCCAGCTCTGCCTATTGCCTGTTACCATGATCTTCTCCCAGCACATAAACCGTTCAGGATCCAATTTTCCTTGGAGTTTAACCCTTCAGGTCTCCATTCACAGTGCCACCCACAGAGTACATTTAAAATGCTGTAAAAGGCATTAATAATGCCTGAATCTCCAAAGCAGAGCACGGAAAGAGAAAGGACAGAAAGGCAAAATGTAGTTCTCCCTGCTGAAATTCAAGCAGCACACCGAGATTAATTCTCCAGCTCTGGAGAAAAGCGTCGTGGGATCTTTAAAGACCACAGACAAACTGGGCCAAGATCTTCAAGTCCCTTCAAGAGCAGTGCTCCCTTCACACCGTGTAAACCATGTAAAAGAACCACGGAGGGAAAGCCTCCCAACAATTTAAACAGCTGTGTAACACGTAACCCGAAGCCGGGAGGGTTTATGTGTCCATGCACCCAGCACATCCTCCTGATCAGTGCCGACTGTTGTGCGGCGCGTACCGGCCAAAGACATACGGACACGTGTCGCCGACGGGGCGTAGCGGGCAATGCGCGGCGGTGAAGCCATGCTGGCGGCATGACAGCGGAGCGGGGAGAAGGCATAGCCTCATTATGGCAGCCTCTTGAGCAGATGTTTGCGACTGCCCAGGCTGCTGCAGATGCATTTAATGAGATTAAGTCCTGAAATGAGAACTCTTCAAAAGGAGTGTATTGATAGTCGCCCGTATTCGCCGCCGACAGCAGTGAACTGCTTCTCTGAAGGCCTCTTTGTCCTGCGTCAAGCCTTTTTTCCTTCCTCACCCCTACTGCAGGGCTGGACCCTGCCCGGAAGACCTTGCTCCCCCCTGGAACTCAGGGTTTCCTCATTTCTGCAGGGCAGCCAGGAGAAATGGACGCTCTTCCAGAGCTTACAGGGGACGCAGGGGTTTCCTCCTGCCCAGTATCGTGCCATGCGCTTTCTACTCAATGTCTACAAGCTTCCTCAGCCAGGAGGGGAGTTAGTAGGTACAGGTGATGCAGACACAACTCAATAGGTGTTACTGACAAATGGCCAGCCTGAGCCAAACCCAGATGCGCACAGCCTTCGGGGAGAAAGAGGAAGCTTGTCATGTCATCGCGAACACGAAACAAAATGGCGTTGCTGGATTGATGGGAAAATCAGGGCAAAACTCACACATCTCCAGATCAAAGGCAGGAAAGCGAGTGCAGAGAGAAATGAGCCCAGCAGCAGGGAAGAGGCAATCGCAGGGGAGTTCATCAGCCTACCCGAGGCTCGGACAGCTTGCACCACCCCTAGAGAGATGATTTCTTGGATGTAGGCGTCGGATCTCAGAGTAACTAGGCCGAGAGCTCGAACATCAGAGGGAAAGCGATTCCTGATTCAGTCTTAATTAACACACGGGAGTTAATTCAAAGAAAATGACGGTAGCTGAATATGAAATAAATAGAGACAACCATATAATTAGACTCACAAAGGGAAAATAAAACACCGGAAAGTGGCATGGTTCTGGTAAGCATTAAAAAATAAGATGAACAGGTTAGTTTAAAAGGCATTAAAATCAAAATAAAACCCTTAGGAAGTTGCCTACTCAAAACAGCTATATAGTGTCAGAAGATATGCCTAGAGCTGGATAAAGGGGAACCAGACAGGGCAGAGGAATGCCAAGTGGCAAAAGTTAAGAGGTAATTCGAGCCAGTCCTTCAGCATTTGGAAATCTGACCCTACTGAGGGCAATAAACAGGATTATAAATTATGGTAGGCCATAAATTACCAGGAAATCAGAAGGATCAACATAGGCTTGCAATGAATATAGCTTAAAAAAAAAGGTAAAGATAGAAAGATGTTTTCTTAAATCTATCACAAGTGATAGTCACAGGAAAGAATCCAGGGGCTGTGAGAGCACCAGGCACAGAAGGAAGCAACTAAAGGAAGACAACGGTATTTTTCAGAAGTGAAGCTGCCTTTCAGTGTAAGTCTTGTCCACAGACGATGTTGGTCCTGTTCCTGAGGATGAGATGAAGCTGCTGGGGAAATGTCATAAACACGATGTTGGAGCAAACTGAAAAAATTCTATGTTGCTACATTCAGATGGTAAATGGAAGACTGGGAAGGTGCTCCACTCCTCAAGGAAGCTGATGGGCTGAACAAAACCAAGATTTTTGTGTGCCTGAGGACTTCAGGTGGGAAGTTTATCCAGTATTTAGCCACACACAGGGAAAAATCTGGCAAAGATCACCAATTGCTGCATTTGTACCTCAGAGCTGGTTGAACCTCAAGCAATAACAGGTCTGGAAGCAAAGTAAGTTGTTTGAATTTCTACAGGGATCTAGTCATGTCTCAGTCCAAACAGATAAGTTGTGAAATTGTGAGAGTTGGAGCATTATCGTGAGCTAAACAATGTGCAGGAGGCAGAAAGCGGTGGGTAGGGATAAAGGTTGCTTTTCATTATATTAAAAAAATGTTGACAGGCAGAAATCCTGTCCTGGTGCCTGTGTTGTTCAGTCATTTATCAATGTTTTGGAAATCAGGGTGGGTTATAAAGTAACAGAAGTATGGATGATTCAAAGAAGGAAGTAGAGAAAGATTAATTAAACACATGACATTCTTGGCAGATGGTTGTCTGGTTCTTTTTCAAAAGCTCCAGTGCTGGAGACTTCGGTGCCCCCCTTTGCCCGTCTGCTCCAGTGCCGAACAGTCCTTACTACTGCAGGAATTTTCCTGATGAGTAACTGTCTTCTTTGCTGTGATGCCTGACATTACCCTTTATCCAACCCCCAGAAGACACTGAGAAGTATTTTATTCCTTTCCTATGACTTATCTTTTGCCTATTTAAAGAATTATTTTATGTTTAGTGACTTATGTGTGTCTGAGGACTCATCATGAAATATATGATGGATTCATCATCTCTCACTGGAGTCTCCTCTGCACTAAGCCAAATTCCTCTGACCCTTCTCACTGCCAAACCCTTGATGACAAATCCTTGTATCATTGAGACCTAAATGGGACGCAGCCCTATCAGCACCATATATAGCAAAACAATTGCATCATATTTCATGGACTGGTCATTTTTATCCATCATAACACAGCTGTTGCCTATTTTGTGTCTGAGTTCTTGACTAGTAATGAATCTGCAGACTACTACACCCCCTGCATTAATCGTCCATTCCCTGTCTATGTTTCTGCAGTCTGCTATTCCCGTTTAATTATTGAAATTTGTAATTTATCCTTTTTCCATTGCACCCCGTTCCTTCCAAGCCATGTCTTCAATTTGTCAGGACTGTTCTACCTTCCCAGTTTGTCCTCTGTCATCACGGCAGCTTCTCCCAGTCTAGTCATTCATGTAATTAAAAAGCATATGTCTGCTCTCTCACATAAGCAACTGTTGGGAATCCTGAACAGTGCTGGCCATAGTACAGACACTGATGAACCTCAGCAGATAATTGTGTGCAAATTTGAGACTGAGCCACTGGTCACTACTCTCCGAGTACACAGTTTTAACCAGTTATGGTTAAACATTTCTTCCTGGCTTCCAAACTTCCTAACAGTTATCTACTCCTTTTTTCCATGCTTATTTATGGGAAAGTCATGCTGGGCATGTTTAAAGCCTCAATAAGCTAAAGATCTGTGCCATTAGCTTCCTCCTTCTAACCAACAAGACCTGTTGCCCTGCCACAGAGAGTAAATTATATGTTTGACATGATAGATCCTTGTTAGGTGTCATTCATCTGGTTTTTATCTTCCAGATGCCCCAAATTTTCAAATTTCTTGCTCCAGCATTTTTCCATGGATTGAGGAAAAGCCGATTACCTTGTAATTCCCTTATAATAATGAGAACTATATTGACCTTTTTTGGGTTCGTGATTTATTCAAGTTTGCCCCTGGCATTAAATTCTAACCATCCCCCTCACTGGGATAGATCATGGTTTTGATCTTATGGTAATGTTCAGGAACTCTCCACTTTCCCTCAATCCTTTCTCTCTTATATTTGTTTTCTATCTTGATCTAGCCTGCTAGACCTCTGACTATTTTGAGGACTGTTTTCTTAAGTCCCTTCTCTTTATTTTGGTCTTTTCTTTTCCTGCTTTTTCTATGAGTTATAGGATATGTCATATCATGGTGACACTTGTACAGGTCACCTTCACTTCCATGTCAAATGAAGAAGACATTATTCTAGTTGTTTTCTCAACCCTCTGCGTTAACAATGCTGCTCACATCCCATCACAAGATCTTGTGGACTGTCTCTACCCTGCTATTTTACTCTTCTAGCGAATGCCTGTATAGGATTTAATCTCATTAATAGTGAGTCTTGTGCTTTGGGTGGTTCTATTAGGTGCTGAGAAAAAGTTGCATTCATCTCATCTTCCAGCTGTTGCAAAATCATGCCTGTGTAAATCTTTTTCTATTTACTCAGCAAGCTGATGGCTGTGAAAGTATAAGGAAGGTCTGGATTGTTTATGTTAAGTAGAAGATGCGACTAGCTCTTTGTTCCTTCCAATAATAGGCCACTGATATATATTTAAGATAAGAAATTTGAGATGAATAACAGGAAACCTTTTCTTCCACAGACTTATCATTCGATCATTCACTCACATGGGAACTCTTCAGCTGAGAAAGAAGGTTCAAAAGACTACATGGGGCATCAATGTGAATAAGGTACATTTCTAGAGAGAGTCTGCACTGAAAACAGTGTCAGAGAGGCTAAATTTCACTCTCCAAAACTCATGCCAGTCTCTGACAATGCAGTGCCAGGATGACTCATGAGATGTTAAACTGGCTTACCCTCCCAATTTTATGGAGGAGCTAAGGAATCTTTCTGAGCCCCAAACCAACTCTGCCAAGCGTGGCAGGTTTCTGATCACTGGTGGTATGAGGGCAATGCAGTCGGGCCGTTCCACCCAAGCTGAGCACAGCTGCATTTCCCTCTGCACCCACCTACAGCTCTTACACCTTCCCCTGGAGCATTTACTGCCAGAATTTACAGAGGACACAACAAGGTTTCCAGGCTGAATCAGAGCAGGAGCTGCTTTCCTGTTCCTAAACTTCAATAACCTTCTGGCAGCAGTTTGCAAACATTTTACATACAATCCCACTTCCCGTGTCACTCAGCTACTTCTGTTTGCCCTTCCGGAGTTACGAGCCCTTCTGCAGTAACTGCTGCTTTATGGCCTCATGTGCTCCCCACATTCTCTTCCTCCACATTCACATCTTTCTTGCACTCCTACCTCGCCCTGCTGCTCATGTCCCTCTGCTCTCCACAGCTCTCTCGTTGTTTCCTTCCTCCACTCCTCTCCTACACCTCCACCCTGCAGATGCTGCCAAGCTTCCTTCATTTCCGCTTGTTTGAGGTACCCCTTTACCCCTCTAAACTCCACGAAAGTCTTGCTGTGTTTTCAAAGTCCCTCCATATTTCCCTTTTTCCCAGTCCCACAGCCCCGAGTGGGTACTCCCAAAATGTCCAACTCCACTTTGCCATCACATTATATCATGAGTGACACAACTTGCTCGTGACTGTTCTCAGATTTTGAAGGGTAAAGAACTCCGTGTTGAGGGAAGCTGGGATTTTCCTAGCTTGTTTTATTGAAGAAAATTGCAGGGAATTAAGAAGCAAGATGGGACATGAGCACTTAAATTTCATTGTTTATTAGGAATGGAGCTGTAGTGTAAGGAGCCCATAAAGCATATATGTAAGAGCTTCCTAACGGGATGTTTATTAAGCTTGAAAGTAAACAATAAGATAGGATTTTCCTCAGTAGACTCTTCATGGGTTTTTAACAAAAAAGAGCTTTTTGTCCTAGAGTGAGACACTCATGTCTGCAGGACTGGATCTAGGTGCAAGTGGTGGCTTCCTAAGCAGGACAATGCCAACCGCAGGGGCAGGAGACATGCCTATAAATTCCCTCGCCTGTAACCCCCTCACTAGGTCCACCTCTGCATAAACTAAAACTTTGGTTTCGGGGAAAGGAAGGAATGGGATAATTTAGAAAATAATGTAGAGAAAGAAAGCTTGCAATATATTAAAAAATGCTTTTGCTGGCTAAGAAACACCTACAATAGCAATGAAGACAAACGTCCCAGAAAACTACTGGAAAAAATGTGTAAGGAAGAGTCTGATTAATTTCCAAAGTACTTTTCTGGGAGATTTGTCTTCATTGTCATTGAAGGTGTTTCTAAGAAAGAGTCTGATTAATTTCCAAACTTAAGACTGCCCTTGTTTAGACAGACAATTATATTTGCCATGTTTCCACTCTGGTGATTTACATTTTTCACTTTGGGCATAGGCCAGAAGGATTTACAGCTTGAGAAAGGATCTTCCATCTTCCTAGGAAGTTAAATCATTGGCACCGCTTCAGCTTTTGTGTATAAAGGAGATTAACATCATATTGACGTATAAGGTTGAACGAACCACAAAACAGATGTTTGGATAGTCAACTGAACACTGAACCCAATGGAAAAATTCCATTTTGATCAGTTTGAGGTAGGCCTAGTCATCTTGTGGCTGTGCAGGATACGAAAATCTGGACTTTATAAATGAAACACTCATTAAAAAAAAAAGAAATCCAGGAGAAACACAACTGCTGTAGGCTTCTCATTTTATTTGTTTCAACTGCAATAATCTCCCAACATGGATGGTCTAGCCCAAGTGGAATAAATTAACATTAGTTATTCTAATAATTACAGATTTTCAGATGATAGTCATCTCCTAATCACAGCTGGTCCCCATCTAAAATACACCTGGTGTCATGATATTATCTACTTGGTGACTTTTCACAGAGGTTGCCCTGGGAACTAGGGCGGAGGGCCGATGGTCTTGCTGTGGAGAGGTGGCTCATTGTTGGGTGTTTACTTCATTCCCAACCAGCACCGTGAAAGATCTCAGCTAAAACCGTGGAGAAGGACTGAGATTAACCACAATCAGCCTTTACTAATCACACACACACGCCCCAGGTGTGGGCTGCTCATCCCCACAGCACTGTCATGCCTTCAGGTCGTTACAGCCAAGAAGTGCAATTAGCTGCTGCTGTTGCAGATGTGATTTCCCTTCCTTAGGCTTGCTGTGCCTTATTGGCTTTTTCAGCAAGGTGTTCTAATACATACCATCTCCACAGTATAGGGCAAGTTCCCATCCTTCCCTCATTGGCTTTTTCTTATGTGACAGGGCATTACAGCACTGACTTTTCTCCTCTCACTTATGGGGTAAAAGGATGACCCCTCCGCTGCTTTATTAAGGCCTTTGTTTGAAGCACCTTTATTATTGCTTGCTTTCACTAGAGAAGTTCATTTGTTGGACCAGCAAGGGCAGCACTGAGGCAAACAGACCTGTAGCATGTGTTGGTCCTCATAGCACAAGGACAGGCTGCCCAAGGGGGTTGTGGAGTCTCCTTCTCTGGAAATATTCAAGACCCGTCTGGATGCCTCCCTGTGTGATCTGTCCTAGGGAATTTGCTTTGGCAGGGGGGTTGGACCCGAAGATCTCTGGAGGTCTCTTCCAACCCCTACAATTCTGTGATTCTGTGATTCTATGATTCTGTGATCTTGTAAACACTGGACACTTGGGTCCAGCCCTTGCTCAGAGCCCATGGTAAGGATGGTCAAGGATGTTGCCACATCTACCACTCTTTCAGCCAGATTCTGCCAGGCAAGTGGTGAGAAACAGAACCATTAAGTTTTGTTTCTCACCACCGAGCGTTTTTTGAACGTATGGTCCTGTGCATACCAGTGTGTTTCAGGTTATGTCATGGGCAGATAGTTTGTTGTAGGAAGCCTGGAGGTGAATCTGACCTTTAATCATTACTAAATTGGGTAATGGAAAAAGCCTAAATTATAAGGAGCTCTTAGAGGGAGCAGGAGAGGTGGGAATTTTTTTTTTTTTTTGTGATCTGACCTGACAATATCTGTGTAAGCAGAGGAAATGCATGATGCAAGTTACGATCTTCTATTAAAACTCTGAGGATTATCAGTGGCCTAAAAAAATGGTGCCTTTGAAGTACCTCAATAGATTGAAATACTTATTTAGGCAAGGAATGTGGACTGTAAGATGAGGAGCTGGTCAAAAGCAAGTCTGCCTCTTCTAACAGTGTTGTCCCCAAGTTCTGCTTTAATTGAGGATACTCATTTGAGACTTGACCTTCATAGATGTCTGAGATACTCTTAGGCTTACACCAGAGATGAAGGTGGATCCAGTGTGTGTGGAATCCTCCATGAACATTATTTACTTTTCTTCTTTCTGTTACTCCCTTTAGGTTGAGATTCATCTCCCATGACTTCGGATGATTTAGATTAAGCTACCTGTCTGCCACAGTAAATAGGAGAGACACACCAACCATAGGGTATAATTCATGTCACTTATCATAAATTTCGTTTTTCACCATCCTAAATGGTGAAAGGGTGGTGAAAGGGTAGAAAGCCACTTGCCCTTTTCACTGACCTTGGGCAGATTGTAAACCCATGAACCTAGTTAGATGGTTTAAGGTAAAGTTGATCAAGGATCATGCTTGTGTCCATGCACTTTCTTTTCCCCAAAAGTCAGAGAGCTGAAAAGGAGAGAAACACTGCCCGTGGCATCCAAGGTACCCAAAGGAAAGCTCAGTCTGTAAGCTTCATAAAGGAAACTCAATTTTGCCTCTTAATTTTTTGAAATAAATACCTGACACTGAGCTGGAGATCTGCCACGGTTTCATGATAAGTGAACCCTGCTTAAACAACCCATTTCATCATCATCTAATTTTGGTTTCTGCTGTCATTTTTGTCTTTCTCCACTTCAAACGCTTCAGTAAGTATGCATGTTATCCCAGCAAATATTTATTTTAGGTCCTAACTGGAAAAGCTCCTTTCTATTCCAGGGATATTTTGAAAGTCTGAAGGTGAGTCTGGGCATGTCTACATGGATGGGCCCAGACAAATACACTCATCTGCCATGCTCTGAGCTGATCAAATGGGAGCCAGTTCTGGTCTGGAAACCATCAAGCCATGTTCCTGCAGCTCTGTGCCTAAGCTAACATGCCCTGCAGAGGAGACTACATCTGTCTGCACCCGTCTGCTCACTTAATTCTGTTTCTTTCCCTCTTCTTGGTTGTTTCTCCTGATGCACAATATACACAGGAACACACACACATGTATGGTCACATCCCCATTTTGTATACCTCTCACCATCTACAGAGGTTCAAGTGGCATCAAGATATTGTGGGAATGATTTTTTTACAAGTAAAAAACACCCCCTTTTGAGTGAACAAGCAATTGAAAAGCAGCCTATAGCCTCTCTTTGTGAAATGTTACACTGGCAGATAAACTGGATGGCCTGATGATGTGTTCCATCTCTATTCACAATTTGCCGTGTAGGCAAGATTAATTGAAAGCCTGGCACTTGTAAACTCTTTACTCCAGGCAATAGGCTCCAGAAGGAATTAACAAAAGAGAAGTGTTAGTTCAAAAGGCAATCTTCTCCAGCTACATCTGCTTTTAAGGTTCGCTCTGTGAGCTCACAGACGGTATTGAAATGAGCAAAGGGAATAGAGATCTTGAATTTACCCATGTGCCAACGGCATCTTGCTATGCAGATGCAGACTATGGCCTGAAACCAGCTAACATCCTTTTTATTTTTTTTTTTTTTTTTTTTACAGCCCTTGCTGCCTCTGAATCCTTGGAGGAATTCTGGCTGGTGCAGACTTTCTCCTGGAGCATTAGCAAAGAGCAAGCTGGAGCAGCAGTCTCCTTCCACCTTTGAAGAGCTGTCCCTTGTGTGGAGCCGGTCCTCCTTGATGCTGGTGTTCACATGCCTCCCCTCCCTGGCCAGCTGTGATTAATGTCCCTTGGAAGACCCCAGGTGTTGTGGGTGCCTGATGCTTATGGCTGCGGACAGCTGCTTCGTGGAACACAACTTGGATGGAAAAAAGTCTTGTATCCTTTTCCCCCTTTTCTCACATTAATGGAAAAAAGAGCCTTCAGCAGTGCTTGAGAAATTACTTTTGCACACAGTGTTCTTATAGGCTGTGGAGATCACACGCTGATCCATGAAGTGGGTGCCTATGGACACACTTCTGTGTTTTTGGCTAAACAAAATGGGTACCTTCATTACTAAAAGTCTAATCCAACAGCCAGAGGTGTATTTACCCACTTTTGTTTGCAGTGATCGCTGACTCGCTTCCCCGTCTTGTAGCATTAAAACAAGCATTTCTCTGCTCATACTGGTGGAGGTGCCTCTGTTTCTAAGGGCTTTCCTACAAGGAGAGGCTAGTGTGCATCAAGATAGGCTATGAATTTACAGTGCTCTTGGGGTATCCACACTTGATAGAAAAGCTATAAGGCTGGAAAATGTGAAATTACGCCCGGTGGAACGGCTCGTTTCGCTAAATCTGGTCTAACCGTGGATAATGCCTTATTCAGATGGCAGTTTTGGTCACCTGGCAGATGTTCATGTAAGTTCACACAGCTTTTGAATAATTATTCCACAGCTTCTCATCCCATTTTTGAGGCATGATTTCCATTCTCTTGAGTCACTGTTTTTCTTGGCCTTTTTCCAGACGTGAGCGATTTGATAAAACCCCTGTTCAAATGTAGAGTTTCTGCAGCTGTAATCACTTTGGGCAGCTTGCCCAATAAGATAAGCCGATCTCCAAATATTAAAAAGTTTGGACTGATATGAAGATTTACTCCATCATCCTTGAAAAACAAACAATACTCACAGCTCCGTGAAGAGCCTTTCTTGGAAAAAGATTATCTGATTTTTAACACAGAAAAGCTGAGGGCAGTAATAACAGCCTTGCTTAGTTTCTCTTCATAACGTCAGTGATGCCATGACTCTGTAATTTTAAACCAAAATGTCCCTTTAAGCTATTGGTAGATCTTATAACTACTTCTGTACAAAGACAAAGATTGAGTAGATGTATACTGGTATTAGTACCTTACTCCAGCATTCTTTGGCAGTGTTACTAGCACCTGCGACATCCAGACTTCCCTTTCCAAAGCCTCTGCCTTCCTGAATGTGCATATAAAAGGGCTAAAAAGAGAGCTTTAGGCTCACACGTATTCAGCGGTGTTATGCTGGGCTCCAATGGTCATACTGACATTGATGATCAAGCATCAGATAGTCTTACAGTGTATGTTAACTGTTTTACGTAATGACAGAACCATTCAGGCTGCAAAGAATGTCAGGATGCCTCTAGGCCAGTCCTCTGCAGGGTTAGGTGTGAGGTTAAAATGAAGTTGCTCAAGATTTCATCCAACTGGGACCTTAAAACCTCCATGGGTGGAGGCTGCACAGACTCTCTGGGCAACCACTGCTTGACTGTCCTGATGGAGAAAAGGTTTCACCTTCCATCCAGTCTTTGCATTCTAGCTCAGTGTCATGGTTTAACCCAGCCAGCAGCTAAAACAAGTGCAGAGCTGTTAGGTCACCCCTCTTTCCCAGTGGGATGGGAAAGAGAACTGGAAAATAACCCTGAAACTCATGGATTGAGATAAAGATGGGTTAATAGGACAGAAAAGGATGATAATAAGTAGTAGTAATAATAATAATAATAATAATAATAATAATAATAATTAAAAGGTGATTAACAGCACAATTTCTCACCACCCAGAGCCAATGATCAGCAAGACCCTGAGCAGCCCCACCTCCCAGCTCACCCACAGCTATGTACAGAGCATGACATCATATGGTATGGAATATCCCTTTGGTCAGTTTGGATCAGCTGTCCTGTCTGTGCCCTCTCCCAGCTTCTTGGGCACCTCCAGCCTTCTCATTGGCAGGTCAGTGTGAGTAGCTGAAAAGTCCTTGACTGCTTGGCAACAGCTAAAAACATCAGCTTGTTATTTTCATCCTAACTCCAAAACACAGCCCTACTTTCTTCTGCTGAGAAGAAAATTAACTCTATCCCTGCCAAACCCAAGACACTCAGTCATAAATCCCCTGCTGAGTCAACATTTCCTTATATATCTGCTTGCTTTCCTGCACATTAGCATGGTTGTGTGCTTGGAAGAGGTTATCAGTGAAGTCTTGCCAGTTTTCTTCAGCTTTTTTGTGCTTCAAACTATTTCCTATGGGATCCGATCTACCAACCGCCTGAAGAAACTGAAGTCTCCTGAAGTCCGTGGTCTGTAGTCTACTATTTGTCTTCCTCACTCTCTTCTGTATCTTTAAATCCACTATTTCAGGGTCTTCACAACTAAGCATGCCATTGATTATCACTCCCCCAAACAGTGTGAATACTATGTGACTACCAGGTCCAGGGTGTGTATGTTTCCAGGTACGCATCTAATTCCTGTCTCAAGCAGTTGGCCCTAACATCTTCCAGAAGCCTCCTGCTTGCCTGCATCCCTCTCTAATGCTCTTCAGAGCAGGGCAGAGTATGTGATCCAGAAATATCTTCAACTTGCTTAAAGAAGGCTTTGTTTTCTTCCTCACCCCAATTAAGTGGTCATTAGCAAACTCCCACCATACTGTCACCATTACTGTTTAGTCACCCCTGTCCTGCTCTACAAGCTCTCACCCAGCATACTGTCTGGCTCATTGAAAAGCTCCATGTATCAGAGCTGCTACACCACATATATGCATCCACACACCCTTGTATCCCTGCCAGTTTTTCCTGAAGACCTGATATCCACCCATCACAGTACTCCATTTGTGTGAGCTGTCCCAACATGTCCCAGTTACTCTAATGACACAGGGTGTCTCCAGAAACTATCAATCTCCTGTTTCTCTCCATGCAGATGTTTGACTGAAGGCCAGCTGGCCATGACACCTCCCTGAAGGGAGGCCATCTCTCCCTGCTCCCAGGGCAATGCACTGGTTCTATAACTGTGGAACTGCAGGCCAAGAAGGCCTCTCACACAGAATGCCTGTAATGGTACAGCCTTCCCTATCTTCTGAGCTTCTATCCACCAGTCCTCTGTGGGGTCTTTCCAGGTCTCCTTCCCAAACACAGGGTTTGGGCTCCTGGGTCTGCAAAATTTCTGCAAAGACTCCAGCCTCCTCCTGCTAACCCTCATGAGTAATGTGTGCCCATTCACCTTCTTCTGGTACTTCTCCTTGCCCATGGGTCACAAGGTCCATTCCCTTCCAAGACAGTCCATATATCAAGAGTTTCTATGAACAGTTTTCTTCTGCCTGAAAATCTTGTCCAGATGGGAAAAGAGAAATTTGGCCAAATATCAAACAGCCCAGTCAGAACAGAAACAACATTCAGTGCACATGCTGTAAATTGGATGTATCCAAGAAAGATGAAAGATCCCAACAACCTCCCCTGTCTCTCAACCTACAGCATGAGCAGCCTTGGGGCCTCTGGCACCACAGGCACTACAAGTGGTAAGTGGACCACAGATCAAATTGGTCTGCATGTGTACAGAGGGTGCCAGCAGGCCCTTGTGGGACAGGCAGGAAAGCTGTGGCACCTTTGAGGTGATGGCAGTTGCTCAGGGAAGCAGGGATTGAGATCCCCATGGGACATGTCAGCCAGAGGTTTGTATTTCCAGTGCAAGCCAAAAAAAGATTGACAACAGGGACAGCTCAAGCTTGGCAGACCAAGGGGCATCAGTAGGACTCTAGGGTTTCCAACCTGTGAATGCCCACAGGGAAGTAAAGCTATCTCCAGATCCTGCAGCATGCACAGAGCCCACCTAGGCTGATGACAGCTTCTAAAAAACTCCAGTGAAGGGTATCATGAGGACTTGAGGTAGTCAAGAGAAATAGTCAAAAGCTGTCTTGAAGGTCAACCTCCCTTCTTTCAAAGTGGAGTAATATGAGTCATGACAAAAGTTGCATCTGCGACCCTGAGACTTCCAGCTGACAAGGTAAAAACATGAGAACAATTCAAACCAGTGGGATAGAAAAGGAGACAATCAATATATAAAGCCAGTTGTGTGATTTTTTTTTCCCCTCAATGGCATTTATTTTAAACACTTCTCCATCAGAAATGCCATCAATGCCTTCCAGCAATGTGGAGTTCCCTTCTCACAAACACCCTCCCTGACCTCTGTCTCCAGAGAAAGGAAATGTCATGGCCTGAAATCAAGCAACCAATTCCAGTAATTATCTACCACTTACGGTGCCTCTTTCCTGCAGAGTGTAGTGGCACCCTGTCAACTTCATCCTACAGCTAGGAAAACTGGAGGAGAGTGAGTGAAGCAATTGCTCGGGGTCTCACAAGAGCTGGAGGGTAGGTAAGTGTCCTGCCTTTCTGACCAGCCCATGTCCTTTAGGCTATGCTGCTTCCATCAATGATTTGATAGTGAAATCATGGCACTGGTATGCTTAGATCCTCTATGGTCTTCACTTTTTTTAGCTATTGTAAACACCAAATCTTTATCCTGGTTATCTTAGCTGAGATGGTGGACAAAGACAAGGGCTTAGAGGGAAAGAAAATAACAGGGGTGCATAGTGTGGCTTCAAGAAATCACTTAGTGGCAGGATGTGGAGAAACTCAAAGACAAAAATACCAGGAGGAATGACAAGAATGGGGCCACAGCAAAGAGTGGCTAAAATGCAGGGAGCAGAGTGAAGCCCTAAAAGGCATGCTTGGGGAGAGCTTATATAGCATCTCACAGGACACTGCTGTGTGCTGTGCACCAGAGAGATTAAATGACAGCAGTGTTACCCTGACGTCAGAAGGAAAACAGGATGAAGGACAGGCAGGAGTATGAGAAGGTGAGAAAGAGCAAGTGTGTCTCACCCTTTACTCCTCCGTGGTTTTTTCACAGTTTGAGGTAATCTACTACCAAAGAGATCAGCATAAACTGCACGTGGATAGTGGCTATCCAAGCACGTCTGGTGACTATCCAAGGAGTGGGTGCTGCTGCCATTTACCATCACCCATTGCTAGCTGCTTTGGGTGAGCCAGCTCTGAACCAGATGAGACAGATTGCATGGGAGAATCTCGCCCTTTATTATCAGTTTACCTCTGGTCAAAAACCCACAAGAGTCTGGGGCCCACAGTGGGACTTTACATCTAAAATTAGGAAACTCATGGCAAAAATAGAAGTCTGTTTCTTTTATTAGCCTGGCTTTACTTTGAGACACCCTTAGGGAATACCCCACTGAAATACGATCCAAAGTCAAATGTTTGACTACACAAGACTTGTCTTGTTTGTGCAGATGGTTTAGTGGACTACTTTGTGTTTTTATGTAATGGGCAGTCATTACAAAATGATTGCACAAAAAACGAGCTGTCGTGTTCTGTGGATGCTGTCAAAGTGGGGTGCTCAGGCTGTTTGCAGGGAAGGAGAAGGCAATTTCCACCCCCCTTTTTGGTGGACACAGTGACAGCAGGTCCTGCCACATCTGTGCAGTGCTGAACTGAGGTTACATGCCATGTGTCAAAATGTACCCACTGGTGTCTTAAGGAAACCTCATGAAGGGATAATGCTACACTGAAAGCTGGGTAGATCCTGGACTGCTGAGGATTTATTTCCCACATTCTGCCTAGTGCAAGCCTAAGGGTTAAATAATAATGCTCTTTGTTTAAATGAACCTGATATGCTCTAATGGAATTTTTTCAGCTCCTCTGTTATTGAAGTCACAGTGTATTACTGAGCCTTTGTGTCCCAAATCTACGCAGATGCAATTGCGGCCGTGAGCCAAGTCATAAGATGGCAAAACACAAGCCATGAGAGCAGCAGGCTTAGGAAAATATACCATTTACAACCCCTGGCATGAAATCCTTTCAAAGGCCTAATTTTAGATGTATGTGCTGGAATCAAATAGCAAAGGGATCAGTGGGGTGAGGAATGGAGGATTTTTTTATTCAAATGTCAATTATAATTATCCTAGAGCACGATGATGTTCTCTTGTCCCGAGGCATTTATGGTGGCATGTAACACCGTCCTCAGAAGCTGTCAGGGCATCCTGAGAAAGTCATTCCTCGCTTTGGGCAGCAAAACTGCCAAATGTTCCTGCTGACATTTGTCTGTGAAAGCTTGCTTTGGTGTCCATTCATCAAGGGCTGGCCTCGGGCATGAGCAGACCAATAGGCTTCCCTTGGTCCTTCCCACCACCCTCCTCATTGCTGCAAGGCAACCCGGGGGGTGTGTTCCTGCACCACCTCCCATGCCATCATCTTCCTTTTCCATATGCACAATTGCAAATCCCCTGTGCTTAGAGAGGAGAAATCGCTCCCGGGGTGTGGAGGGAGCAAAAATTCCCAGAGCTTGGCCTCCATGGGGCTCAGAAAAATCAGTCCTCTCCCATAGGAATGGCCTCACTAATCCCACCCTGGTCCTCCCAGGGGCTGGTTGTGGGATGCCATGTGCTGATGGCCTGAGATGGCTGATGTACTGAGATAGGATCATGTACTGAGATGATGTGCTGATGATTGTGCCTGAGACTATTGTGCCCCTCCTCGCTTTCCTATTTTCTTTCTCTCTTCCCCTTCTTCTGGACAAGGGTGGCAGCTGACTCTGAGATGAGGTGGAGCCCCTTCAGCAGCAAGGGGAGTTGTCAGACAGACACACTGAGTGGATTTTTTTCTCTACTCGTGCTGTAGGCTCTTCCCAGAGTCAAAGAGTTTTGCTGTGCCTTGCCATTAAACTGCCTAATAAGACAGCATCAAACCTGTGGGTGTGCTGCAGCAACACACATAAAGTCCTAGGCCAAGAGCTCCAAAATCTGAAACCCACACTTTGGCTCATGGCATAACCATATGCATAAAAATGGGAGGATCCCGATTCCTTACTCCACTCTGGTGGTTTTGTGCTAGTTTAACACTCAATTTCCATGTAATGAGGCTGTGATAAAAGAAGCCTAACAGAGCAGAAGTGTGCACAACAGGCAGAGGTTTCATTTACAGAAAGTCTCAGAAAACTCCCTTTGGGAACCCCAGAGCTCAGTGGTGCTTGCTGATGCCTCACCACATCCAGACACCTGCTCCTGAGCAGAGGACAACCCTGTTTCCTCCAGACTCCTGTGCTGCCATCTCTCAAACTGACTTCCTCAGGGCAGGAGATGCATCTTGCCATTGCCACTGCTCCTTAGACAGGAATCGCATTCCTCACTGCGTCTTACTTCTCCAGACCATGTTCAAGAGCCCAGGGCCTGAAGAGCAACAAGCCCTGCTAAATCTTTTGGTAGCTGAGATCCGAGGTTGGAGATGATTCACATTTAACTTCACATCCATTACTTTACCTTCCATTGGCTGAAGTGGAAAAGATCTATTCTAGGTCTTTCTCTCTTCGAGCTGTTGCTGGAGAAGCTTTGGAGAGACTAAGAATGTGTGGCCTATACAGTCTCACCTGTCTGGACAGAAGGAGTAGGGTTTTCCTGACCAAATGTGGACGTGTCTAATGTGGGTATGATGAATGTTCTCCAGGAACTTCCAGGCTATACTTCCTGCATACTAAAGCAATGTCTCAAGGAGCCCAGATGAATGACACTTTCTCAAGCATGATTTCCCCAAGCAGCTCACTCAGATGTGGATATCTGCACTGGAGGAATCTAAAATAGGCAAGATGAACTCTATCTTTAATGACTCCATACTTCAGTAAGGTTCCAAGAAGTCATTAACTGCATTTGAAGCACAGTGCCACATTTCAGTTTCCTGGGAAATGTTTAAATCACAGACAGAACTCCTTCTCATACAAATTGCATGTGCAATACACAACAGCTTCCTGCTCCCAGCCAGGAGCTGGGATTACTGAATGCAGCAGCATTTTAGTTGTCTAGACATGACAGTATCAAGTCCCTCCCAGGTGATGATGTGATTTGGAAACTGGGCCACCTTCTGGCTCCATCTTTTAAGATACAACAGTGAGAACAGAGTTTTAAACAAACCTCATATAAAGAAATGAACGTAAGATAAGAATGTCACAGCAGCTTGTAGACTTCAGTTTTTGTGCAATTTAACAAATGTTATCATGCCCCATGTCAGGCTTCTGACAATATCACTGTGGCAGGTGGTAGTAGCCAGTCAGCACAGACCTGTATACACCCAGTGCGTGCAGATGCCTTTGTCTGGGCCATAAGGTGGCTAGCCATCACTACAAAACCAAAGCAGAAGCTAAGACACCACCAAAAATTCAGAGCTTCTCTGAAAACTGACCACAAGCCCAGAATGCATCAGTTACATCACAGAAAAAAGCTACAGTAAGCGAGAGAAAACCAGCAAACAAGGGCCAATGTCTTCATGTCTGAAGAGAAAGCAAAGGCAGAAAGCCTCTTCTCCCTGGAAGAGTTGTCTTGGAAATGGTGAGCAGATATCTGCCAGATATTTGTTTTTACAGCATTTGTGGAAACAGGTTTTGTGTAAAATACTGCATTCTTTGTAAATAAGCAGAACAATCCCAGAGAGACAGAAACTGACTTCTGTAATCAATTGTCCTTGCAAATTCTGAACACTGGCTAGTGTCTCCATCCAAGGGGCATTAATGTATTGTCCAGGAGCCTGAGTAATTAAGGACAAGGTAGATTTCTAAGGCTTGCACTGAAAAAGGCAGTGCCTTAATAATGCAGTGAACAGGACAACTTTTTATTTGGTGACTCACTGTTGAAAGACTGTTCTGTATGCTACTTACCCCTCTGCTTAGTTTGGACACACTGTACTCAGGGATGCTACCAAAATCAATACTGTAGATAAGATTACAGACTTGGCTAGAGTCAAGGAGATGCTGCAGGGAAATAAAAAAACAGTAATTTGAAAGTGCCTGGCATAAAGACTCCCCTATTCATTTGCAAGCAATTAGCTACCCATAAAGAAAACTAAAAACATCCATGGCAGATGTCGAAGAAAGTGTACTGAGACACCTTCTTTCTTAATAGATTTGAAAATATTCCCTATGCAAAAGGACATAATGGAGTCAGAAAAGGGCAACTTAAATGGTTAAAGTGGTTTATGGTGCAGTGATAAAGCAACACTAAAGGGAATGGGCAGGGAGGTAACCTGTAGTAGCCCTAGTATAACAATTGGGGGTGCTGGGGACCACAGGAAAACAGACTACTGAGGACTGTACACTCCCTAAAGAGCATCTCCATTGCCACACTCCACTCTATTTTCCACTTGGGGAAAGGGAGAAGAAAACAGGGACAAATCAGATTATTACGGGGTACAAGAATGAGGGTAAGGGAGAGAAGTGGGAGTCAGAGAGTGAAAAACAGAGCAGCCAGCAGTGGCCTGCTGAGAGGGTGGGCAGCAGCAGGCCCTGCAATAACAACACCAGAACCTTTTTTCCTACATTTTTATGATGTTTAAAAATAGTCCTTGAACTAAGAAGAAACAACACAGGTCAAATTCTGAGATACTAGGACTCCTTTCCTGCTTCAAAGCAGCGGCTCCTCCTGACAGTCCTTTGGAAGGATTGGCTGGGGGTGATGATCCTACGGGAGACCAAAGTGAGGCATCTGGGAGCCAAATTTGTGATTGTTCCCAGCAGGAAGAGCAGGACCTTCAGTGAAAGGCAAGGAGCCACCATCTCCAGCATCCAGAACCATGGCAAAGCCAGCATGGAGCTCCCCTTCCTCTTCACAATTTCTCTTGCCTCTTTGTCTCCCACACAATAGGGTCTCCACAATAGGGTCTCACCCTGCTCCCTTAAGTGCCTTAAAATGTGCTTTCCTAAAAGGCTGCAGTACCAGATGGTGAGCACACTCTGTGCTAATTCAGGTAGATTTGCAGAGAGTTAGACTTTGGGGAAAAGAGCATCCAAATTATCCAAACTAACCCAGCGTGCAGAGCAGAGAGACAAGGGCTGGCTGGGTTATTCCCCATGATATGCGGGTCAGTGATTAAGATCCTGCAGGAGCTTTTCAGGCTCAGAAAAACCTCTTCAATCACAGCTGAGCTGAGAAAGGTCAAAGTGTTTGACTGAGGAACCAGCAGAGATTTGCTATGAAGTGCCTCTTTGTTTAAAGAGCTTAAAAGGGGGAAGTTTAGTAAAGTACAATAAATAAACTCTGGCAATCCGGTTTGAACAAGTTTCTTATCTGTGGTTTCAGAAAAGAGAGAGAAAGCAGCAAGTCTGAGGCTGAGGCAGGTGTCCTGGGAGCTGCACCTGCCCTGGCAGTGTGAGGCCTCCTCTCCAGTTGATTTATCTTTCCATTTGAGCACAGAAAAGAATAATAAAAACTTGTACTCTTTAATACAGTGAAACTTGTTCTGTTATCGAGAATGAGGGTCCGGTTTCTCATCTATGTATGTGAGCATGCAGTTTGCATCCCCGAGGTATCTGTCCTGACTTGTAACAAAGCTGCTTCTAGCAAGAGACAATTAAGCAGGAAAGCATGTGTAAATAATTTATTATAGCATATAAATGCTTTCAGGAGGTGGAAATGCCAGCTCTGAAAGTGCTCTCCGCTCAAATGGGAAACAGCAGAAGTTCAGTGGCTGGAAGCCGAAGCCACGTAAACTCAAATGAGACATAAAATTTACATTTGGACCAAGAGGTTGTTTAACAGACAGGACTGCAATCGGCACGGGGAATTTCTCATCTCTTCATGTCTTCATCTCAGAAGTTTTTGAAGAAGGTATGTTGATTAGCAGGTGCTAACTGAAGAACACCTCTCCCCCCAGCAAAAAAAAAAGTAAAAAGAAAAACGATTAGTGGGCCACATGGAAAACATTTGTAATGCTTTTGTGACAGCTGAGGCAACAGTGAGGAAACTGCTGGTTTCCTTGGATTTCAAGTCACTCTCTGGCTCTGTGAAGCTAGCTGTCTATAAGGGAATTCACCAACTTACTCTTGAAATCAAGATAGAATCCAGTGACCCTATAAACCACAATTTGTATCTTAAAAGTATTTGTTCCAAAGTTAAGTCCCAAGCCAACTTTTCTAATACTTAAGGGTCTTTAAAGGCTACACAGTCTTTAGCTCAGCTCTCAACTTGACCATCTCTCTCCTGGCTATTTCAGGAGAGTTTATACAGAAAAAGTCAGAAGCTTTGCTGGCCAGCATGTCAACTAGAACCTCAGTCCCAGGCAGGCTCCCCAGTGCTCAACCCATTACAGGGCACATCAGTTATCTCTGGACCTGCCCTAGGGCTGGATCCTCAGCCAACAGGATGTTGGCCTGTTGTCTTGTGCTGTACATGCCAGGACAGCACCAGATGACTTGAAATAACTTCATTTTAATCATAAGTCCATTAATCATGTTTAATCTGATTTTTACTTTCTACTTGTATTTAGAGTTTATATTTCTTTTCTTACACACAGACTGATTCTCACTGGTTGGTAGCTACTAAAATACATTGGTTTGTTACTAAAAGTAGCCCATAACTACAACTGGTATTTCCTTTCTGGTCGTCAAGGTGATATACTATACACACATTAAATACAAAGCCTTAAAATACAATTCTTGTCCTGAATGAAGGAGAAAAGTTTTAATCGGAACGTGCTACGCATGAAATGATACCTTAGACAAAGAAAGCATTATTCACCAAAAATTAATCAAACTAATGCTTTCTGATCAGCATGTTCTTCAGCATTTTAAAACTAATAGATGTTACCCTCTCACACCTCATTTATATAAGTAAATTGGAAAAGGAAACCTGGCTTTTTGCTTTTTTCAAATCTCAGCTGGTTTCTCAAATTCTATTACATTATTGAAGTGGCTATTGAATTGAACACATCTGATAAGAAGAAAATATCCTTCCAGCAGAAGAGACTACGTATTGCCAAGAAGAAAATTAATGCTCTAGCAAACTCTGTTTCCAGAGGTCAGGTAGTTATTTCATAAGTAAATTGGCTTTTACATAAATTTCATTTGAGCAGATATATATGGGCAAACTGGTGTTCTTTACATAACCTGAGGATTTTAAATAGTGTAAGATCGAGAGTTAATATAGGTCATGCATTTAAACTGAAACCATTAGAGGGCATTTATTTTTAAGAAGAAAACTAAAGATTTAATTAACTTTTTTTTTATTATTTAGACTGTTGTCAATTCAGTGCCTGCTGTTACCTTAGGACCTTGCAAATTTTTTGCCTGTATGTGGCTGACAATGAATCTATGCAAACTTCTCATTCTCATCACTTGAGAGTTGTGACTCACTTCTGCAGTTAGATCACATAAGGACAGCTAAACAAATGCAAGCCAAGCAAGATAGGAATATCTCTTCAGATTCAAAGCCTGTAAGAGTTCAATCTCATAAACTTAGGCAGTTCTACATTCTCTTTTTTTCAATGTTATGCTGATTTTCTGGACTTCTTTTTCTCCTCCTTACCATCCTAGCTCTGCTTTCGTGGAGGACTTTGGAGCATTTTTCTTCCTTCCTGAGGTACACGACAACTCGGCTCACCTGCCACAAGCTTAGAATCATAGAATCATAGTCTGGGTTGGAAGGGACCCCAGGGATCATAGAATTCCAACCCCCTGCCAGACAGGGCCACCACCCTCCAGGCTGCATCTAGACAAGGTTGCCCAGGGCCCCACCTTGAACACCTTCAGGGATAGGGCATCCATCACCTCTCTGGGCAGTCAGTGCTTCAACATTTGTGTTTAAGGTGTTGTCCTGGAAAATACCTTTTGTCTTTAAAACAAAACAAGATTCTTTCAGCTCTCTGAATATATGCATGGTTTGATTTACCTCTAAATTATAAACACATATTGCCTGTGAGAAAGTGTTTAACTCAAAGATACATAAATAAATCACTGAATGTCTATATGGATACATACATTAAAAAAATTACATCTATAGACACATACAGTTTGTGCAACATTAGCAGAAAATGGGCTAAATCCAGGAACAGATTAATTAAACTGCTATAAAAAATCACATCTGCAGACTTTTCTTCAGACTCAGTGTGAAGCAGGGCATTTTAAAATGTTGTTTAGCTTATGGGTTTAATATTTTCATAAGATTTTACAGGATTGATTATTTGCTTAACTGCCATTTTCTAATATCATTGCTACTCTTTACCTCCTCCCGCTGTGCTCCATTACGAAACCAGTGCCTGGAAAAAGTTTATTTCTTTTTCTATTCTCCTTTTCAAAGGTATAATTAGTGGTTTTCTGTGCGTGAGGGCCAGCACATGTATATATGTATGTTCGAGTATGCGTTACATCCACAAATGCTTGTGTGTGTATATATAGAGATATACACACACACATATATATAGAGAGAGAGACAATATTGTTTGTCATTACAAATACTCTAAGATTGCAAATTAACAGAGGAATACTAATTGTATGAATTTTTATGTTTCTGAACTGGGGAACTATAAGAACGTGAGAAATTGTTCCCATTGGGAAAATTACCAGTGCTGAGATGAGCGCTTAGTGGCACACCTACGTGGCACCCGACTCCAGCGAGGAGCCCACCTTCTCCAAGGGTGCTGGAGCCAAGCAGGACTCTGTGCTGGCATAGATCCTGCCTACTCTGGACCAGATCAGTTGGCAGGATCAGGGCCAGAAGGAGGGACTATTTTGCTGAAGTCAGTGAAGCTTTCAAGGCAATCTCTTAAAATAAAAGTTCTACTAGGTAGCATGCTTCTCAGAGGTGAAAAACCACAGATTTTGGAGTCCAAATGAATGTGGTATCAGGTGTAATTAACATTAGCTTGTGCCACCCAGATGTATTTCCATTGGTCTTTCCCAAACTTTCTAAAAGATGTTTAGCTCTGCTATTAATGTTTATTGGGTTGCCTTATACTAAGCAGTTTAGATTTTATTAAATAAAGTCATACACTGGTCATGGAGAACATCTGAATCATTACTAGATTAGTGTTGGCAATCAAATAAGTCAGAAAAGAACAAGGATACTTTATCAGAGAAGACAGATTCTACTTTTATTTGAAGAGCCCAGTTTGTAAATACTCATTAGTATCAGCCTAACATAACTTTCTACCTCATTTTGCAAGTGAAAGGAACTTTAGGAAACTTCACTTTAGAAGGCTATAGATATGCAAGAGTGAAAGAAAGATGAAAAATTAAGAAACACACCCAATTTAGGATGATTCATCTTGCAAGGGGGAATAGATAAAATCTCTGTCTTCTGGAAAAGGAATATGCAAACGAAGTTAATAAAATCATCAGGCAATATGAAAAGCAAATAAAACAATAATCAACTAGAGCATACAATTAGAATAGCAGCAAAAATGTGTATCACCTGTAGGCAAAGTTAATGGTGTAAAAGCAGAGAGAGATGAACTGAAAGGCTTGGGTCTAAATAAGGATATTGTTTAATGAGTTCACATGGGAACTAGGAGGAAGGGGAAAAAAATAATGTAGCACTAAGGTAAGCATTATAGTAGAGAGTATAGCTAGCTGTCTGTTCCAGTGGAGAAACAGTATGTGTGTTAAGGAAAGCCTTGGCTGTCAAATAGTATGATTAAGCCATCCATGTCAACAAATCCTAGGGTATCGCTGTGGATTGAAACTGTGTGTTATAGGTTAATACCGGGGCAACAGTCCACATCAGTGGAGCACAGTGGTAACCACAGCCTTCAGGATCAGAAACAGAACAAGAATGGAAAATTTTAGTCATTGCTTATCCCCATGACAATGGAGGAATGTCATTACAGGCATCATACAGAGACAAAAGTTGTAGGCATCATAAATGACTGTGTTTTCTCAAGAAAAATGAAAAAACCCCAAACCCAGACACTCTAGTCTAGATGAACAGTAGATATGTACAAGAAAAAAGCTTCTTCTGGCCACTGTACAAGATGCAGTTCAAGATATAATCATAAAAAAGATATTCTGTAGTTCCTATGCTACCCAAGTTCAACATTCTAATGGGAGATAAATGTCAGAAAGTCAGTGATATTATCATGGCATTTTAAAAAGTGTGATTAATGAAAACAAGGAAGCTTGTTAAAAGGGGTTTGGAGTCTCTGACGTACAAAAAACATCGAAATTCAAAGTCGTGATTAAAATTAAAAAATATGATAGCCTTTATGATTTCTTTCAGGTCCGGTTCTTTTAAACATTTTCCTAAACAACCTGGGCTCAGGACTAGAGGGTGTCTTCAGTAAATTTGCAGGTGACACCAAACTGGGAGGAGCTGTTGACTCCATTGAGGGTGAAGAAGCCTTACAGAGAGACCTGGACAGATTAGAGAGCTGTACAATCACCAACAGTATGATGTTTAACAAGGGCAAGAGCTGATTCTGCACCTGAGAAGAGGAAAGCCTGGCTGCACTTACAGACTGGGGGGTTCAGACACTGCAGGCCAGCCATGCTGAGGGAGATTTGGGGGTCTTGGTTGACAGCAAGTTAAACATGAGCCAGCAGTGTCCCCAGGCAGCCAGGAGGGCCAACCATAACCTGGGGTGTATCAGGCACAGCACAGCCAGCAGGCCCAGGGAGGGGATTGTCCCACTCTGCACTGTGCTGGTGCGGCCTCACCTCAAGTGCTGTGGGCAGTTTTGGGCACCACAGTGTGAGAGGAACACAAAATTATAGGAGAGTGTCCAGAGGAAGGCAACAAGGATGGTGAAGGGTCTGGAGGGGAAGTCTTTTGAGGAGAGGCTGAAGTCCCTTGGTTTGTACAGCCTGGAGAAGAAGAGGAGGCTGAGGGGAGACCTCATCATGGTCTATGGCTTCCTGATGAGAGGGAGCATAGGGGCTGGTGACCAGTGATAAAACCTGAGGGAACAGCGTGAAGCTGTGACAGGGGAGGCATAAGTTGGATATGAGCAAGAGGTTCTTTCCTGAGAGGGTGGTCAGGCACTGGAGCAGGATCCCCAGGGAAGTGGTCACAGCACTGAGCTTGACTGAGTTCAGGAAGTGTCTGGACGATGTGTTCAGCCCCATGCTCTGACTTGGCTGGCCCTGTGTGGACTCGAGGGTCCTTATGGGTCCCTTCCAACTCCGGATATTCTGTGATTCTATGATTAACACTGGAGTAAAGGAGCTGCCTAGAATTGAAAAACCCATGTTGATGCCAAATGAGGAAAATAGACAAGAAGTTAAATGTAAAAGTATAAGAGGACATGCTAAAATGATCTTGAGAAGCAAGAAGCAAATGTCATGAAAACTATAAAAGTCTTTTCAAACATACCAGAAGCAGGAAACCCATCAGAGTTGGGCATGTAAACAAGGTGAAGAATAGATGCTCAGAGGATTAGGCCCATAGCAAAAAAGAAAAAAGGAAAAAGAAAAAAAATATAAAATATAAAGAAGAAAAAGAAAAAGGGGGAAAAGAGAAGAAGCCCAAAGGATTCTTTGTGTCAGGATTCAGCACAGAGAGGCTTAAGGAAGTTTGCACAACACAGTCTTTATTTACAAGGGTGGGGCTGAGGGTTTGTGTCAAGTTGAACTGTCAGTAGAGACGTTTTAGAGCGAATCAATAAAGTGAGTAACAACATATAGCCAGGAGCAGGTAACAATCACTCGAGGGATCTAAGGGAATTCAAATATAAAATTGCTGAACTTTTCACAGTAGTGTGTAACCTATCGCTTACATTGGCCCAGGTTCCAGAGTAATGGAAGGTGGCAAATGTGGCCTCAATTTTTAAAATAATCTCCGGAGGGGAGCCAGGAAACCAGAGAATTGTAAATTTGACTTCCTGCTGAGGCAGACTGATGGAAGTTACAGTAATGAGCAGAATTAGTAGACGTGAATATATACAACTTACTGGAGATACTGAGCAGGGTTCATAAATAAAGAAATCATGCCTCACAAATCCTGTACAGTTCTTTGAAAGGATCATTGCGCTTGTAGACAAGGGCAACTTGAGCAAAAAAATTACCTTTGGATTCCTAAACCTTTCTATAATATCCCTTCCCAAACAATCTTACAGAAACCTAACGTCAGGGGGAGATTGCTGTGCATTAGTAACTGCTCAGAGGAGACGGAACAGCAGGCAGGAATAAATGGTGGCTGTTCTTCCTGGAGCAGTTACTCGGGGAATCCTGGGGGGACTTGGCTGGGAATGGCCACAAATCACCTAGAAAAACTGAAGAACAGGGAGAGGAGAAAAATTTGCTGTTTGGGAAGCAGTCAGGACAATCAAAACCAAAGCTGACTGGAGAATTTCATAAGTCTGCATCATGCTGAGTAGGTGATAAAATGGAAGATAAAATTTGTCCTTGATAAATACGAACTAATGCACTGTGGGAGCACAGTCCTGAGCACACTTAGGCAATGGTCAAATCCAAATTTAACTGGTTTTGTTTGGGAGATGAGGGAGAGCTTAGGACAGTCCTCCAAAGATATCTGATTGACAATTTTTCCTTGTCAAAAGGGTGAACAGCTTTAGGGATGGACTAAAAGAAAACAGTAATAGAAAACAGAAGAAAGAAAAGTAACAAAAATGAGAAGAGACTCTGCAAAAAGGAGTTTAAATATGAAGCTAGAGAAAGTCCAAACAAGACACATGCAAGAGGTATAGAAATCCTCAATGATGCAGAGAAGAGGAGGAGGAAACAATTTGGGTTTTCTCAAAACAAGGACCAGTGTCATCTAGCAAGTCTGAAAGAACAAAACTAAATACTTTGCTACGCAAAATTAAGAAACTGCAATAGGAAACCATGGAGGTTTAGCATCTAAACAGTTCAGAATAAGTCAGGTGGCTACATGGAGTGAGCAGCTATGCTGCTCAGCAAGACTCTAAACTCTTATTTCCAGAAACTGGGAAAATGTAACAATGTAAGGATTATATTAATCCTGTTTCACTCTCCTCATGTTTGCCAGGTGGGGTAGATGGACCCTTGTTCTGAGCCAGCATGTCATCTTTAAGTTAGTTATTTGGCAGCGCTGAGGCAGGAGGGAGGTGGCCTGATGGTTCTGCTGATGCTCAGATGCACAGAAAAACTCAGAGGAGAAAAGCAAGGTTCTTTCGTGCTTCCAGATGGCTCAAAATAGATTATAAACCTCCAAGACTAAGTTTGTCATGTTAAAAAGTAGTAATCCCTCAACCCAGAGATGCACTGGTAGTGGGTTTGGGTAGAAAACAAGAGGGTGCTGTAGTTGGAAGGAGGGAAATTAACAACACAAGCCCAAGCTGTTACCGATGAAGCTCTAATGGCATTAAAAGATAAGTGCCAGGGTCATCCACTGGGTATTTTGGGATTCCCCTGTGCCATATTCCCCCCCCCCCCCCCCCCCCCCCCCAAACGCTTTTTCTGACGCTTCACAGCCTCAGAAATCCTTAAAATACGAATGGGGGGAAAAGTGTGATCATCTGGTTCTGCCATACATAAAAAAATTGAGTCTGAAAAATGGTCATGGTTGTTCTTAGTAACATGAAAAATCATTTTTAAACTAAAAGAACTCGTTTGAAGAACACAAATTTCCCACAACAAATGCAGACTACAGCGGGAGCTGCTCTGCTGGCTGACAGCTCTCCAACTCCTGGGAACTGCTGCTCTCTGGTGCCCATCTTCCAAACCAGAAGCGGAATGATTTCCCTTTCATCCTCCTCGCCCTGCTTTCCGTGTTGCTACCAAACCACCTCATCAAGAGATGAATTGGGATGTAGTAACTCATCTTCAGATGTGCGGCCCTTCTAATTAAGTGTTGGCAAATAACATGCAGCCGAACTGTTAAATGGGCCTGTGTAATATGTAAACGAGGTTGAGTCAATTTGTAAATTGGGCTTTATACAGCATGCTGCCTTCTACACATGTGACATGAATAGCAAAGAAAAGTCTACTTTTGGTAGTGGGGGTAGCTTAATTTAAACATTTTCAGTAGAAAACGTCCGGACTCCTTATTTCAAAACGGTTTTCATTTTGAAATTGATGGAGGCATCTTGAAAATGTGGTTAAATAAGCTGAAAATGAAACAAAGCACTCCTTTTTATAGCTGGATGGTTGAATCATTGTTTCTCAAAGAGACTGTTTGCTTTAAAAGGTGTATAAATCTTGTGTTGGGTCCCTACAGTCACAAGGGCCTTTGATGTATTTTGCAAGTGATGGCTTAATTTCTGTTTTGATTTTATACTACTGAAACTACATGGCTGAAATAATGAATGATTTGGTAATATATCTTTCACTCTTTATTGCTTATTTTCATCACAGTTCTGTCATTTTTATTCCCTCTGCAAGCCAGTACATCTTCCTTGAAGTTAGAGACTGGTGAGCTAAATAAATATAAAGCAGCAACTGTCTGCAGCAAAATTTCTATTAGAAGTTCTCTCTTTTCCTTTTTAAATAATTATGTCCTATAAACTGCACAAAGGAAATAACAAAGTCAGCCAGTAAATCAGAGGCAGTAAGTAGAAAAAGGGACTGTTGATGGTGCCTTCAACTACTGAAAATGGATATATGCTTGAAGAAGCAATACTTTACAAAGTCATAGTTACTTCTGACTTTATTGAAGTGCTTGCTGCTCATTACAGAGATTTAAGAGGTCGATGCTATGAAGTGTAACAGCCATATTTAATGAAATTTGCAGCACTCACGCTTTCAGGGCTACTGCAATTATGTTTTTACACAAACTGTAGAAGCATTATGTTCACCTTTAACTGATCATCAAAACATCCCATGTTGTCATTCACAGTGATTTCAACATCCATTACTTGTAATAACTGCAGAGAGTTTTTGTCTACTTCCTACTTGTGCTGTTCATGCTAAAAATGCTTCTGTTTTAATTTCAGGTACAGAGAAATTAATATTAAGGGTTTAGAGTGGAGCAAAGCACCTAACCAGGTACTTATCCTTTTACTCTAAGAACAGCTCCATTGGCCTTAAAGCCCTTTGCTTACATGCTTAATATAAGCCCGTGTTAAGAGCTTTGCTGGATCTGAAAGTGAAATAGCTTTAAATCACTATTAAGAGACCCTTGCAAGTTAAGTACGAAACACAGGCTTTCTCAGAATAGCACTCCTCCTCTTTAGCTGTAGTTTAATTTTAGAAAAAAAAATAAAGAATGAAAATCATTTCTATAAGATGGAATACCCATGTTACCATCTTTTTTTCTACTATTGAACATGTGGTCTTGGTTATCCCAAGATACCACATCCCGCTCCGCAGTCAGTGTTTTTGCTGGGATAAGTCTGATGGATGTGCAAGGTAGAAGTATGCTGGAACTCATGTAATGCATCCCTCAGGAACAGCTTTGCAAGGCTCAAATGGTTTAGGTGCCCTTGGATAACCAAATTACTTGTTCACTTGAAATTATAGTCTTCACTTCCATTACTCATTTACTTAAAAGTATTAAAATTACAGATAAAATTATGTATTCAATGTGGATTGCATAAGTAGAGCAAGCAAACAAGGGGAAGTGTTCTATCTTCTTGAAAAAGGCTCTGGATTTAGAGACGTTTTTCAGAAAACAGATCGTGCATTTGCAGAAAACCTCTTCTTTAGAAGGATCTTGAAACCAAGTTTTTACAAGTGAGACTTCCAGAGGAACAATTTTGATGCAATTTGACTCAAAAGCTATCATCAATCAGATGACAAGTTTGTCCACATTTTTCCAAACTGTGATCTCAAATAGTCTTTTTAAAAAATTTATTTTTTTTAAAAAGAGTTTTGTTTCTTCTAATGTGATAATACCATATAGTATAGAGCTGTGTTTATCACAACACAGTGAGCCAGGAATCACAGATGCATGTTGAGGCCTGATGAACAGTAGTTGATGTAAAAGAAATGGAGAGAAGTGTAGTCACTATCCAAAACACTTTCTTAGGTGATGACGCCTTTTCAGTGTGTCATTATAAAATAGTCAGAAATCTAAGCCATTAAAAGAATATTTCCACAACAAAACTCATTCACTCAGAGCAAATTCTAAAGTGAATAAGACTCATGGTCATGTTCCACAAAACAAAAGAAAAAGTTGGCAAAAAAGGAATCTGGAGGTGGCAAAAAAAAAAAAACCCAAACAAACCCCCCAAAAAACCCAAAAAAGCTAAAACCCTGCACTCTTGAAATGTTTATGAAATGTCAGAGAACTTATGAGACCTTATTGCTGTTAAAAATCAGAAAATTAATGGTGACTTGATCAAATCTACCTACCATTCAATAAAAGAGGTAAGGAGTTAAGAGGAAAAGGGCAGCAAAGGGTTTTGCTTCTGCTGGCAAAATCTAAGCCTACTTCTAAAAATTAAAAGACATACTTTTCATGTGAGTGTTTAATGATTGTAAAATGTTAGCAGAGGTGCATCCTGTTTTATTTTGGTTTTCTTTTGGATATACAGTCACTTCATTTAAATAGCACTTCTCCATACCATCCTTACATAGTCATTTTTATCGTCTCTTGGCATTCTGTGTTCTGGGATATCTAAGTCCACAACAGTTATTATTATCCTATAATGTGTCACTTACAAATGTGGGCTACATTTTAGTTGCCAACAGCGCACCAATCATCTGTGGTTATAGGTTCCAGCTGAATATTTCCAAGGCATTTTCATGTTATGGTTGCAACAGAACTATTCTTCAGATCATTTCACAAAATTAGGAAACTATGAGGTCATTTCCAATAAACAATTACCATATAATTCACCGAGTGATTGGGGAGGGAGGGGGAGGTGGAAACTGTTGTTTCTTACTTATTGTGCATTCCTTCAATGAGCACAAGGTGGAACTGGTAAAGGAACATGACCTACAACTAGCCCTGAAATACAAGAGAGAGAGAGATGGAGAGAGTGTCCATTAGGAAGGAAAAAATTAAAGTTAGGACAATGGAAATTGAAGTTTGAAAGGACGCTGAGAGAAACAGAAGCACAAACTCATCATAAAGGCTCACTGGTGTTTCCAATGTGTTGGTGCTGCCTTATTGATGAAGAAGCTGTTGTTTTAGATATGTACCTTTCAATAGTTGTTTTGGATTGACTGACTTATATGAGGAGGACAGGGCCATTCATACCTTGACTTCTTGTCTCCGGCACCATATCTGTCTCCAAGATGTGGAGATGTGCTGTGACATAATGAGTGAGGTTTGGCTTCACTTTGTATTCCTCCTTTCCTTCTCACAATCTCTCCTCATGCACTGTGGGATTGCAGAAGCAATGAAAACAGCCTACGTGAAGATGAGTTATCTACCCCCACAGCATCTCAGAGGATCTGACCTGGGTAGATGCATGAGAAAGGTAAATGAAAGAAGGAAGGAGATGAAGGGCAGATACGGGTTGAGATACTCCAAGGAATGTTTGAGGTGAGGAGTGTTGCCTTCCATGTCTCTTCCTGGTCACTTGTTTGAGTAACACCTTTGCACATTTTTCATTGCCTCTGTGCCACAGCAGCACAGTGGCCAATGTCCTTGTGCTGCCGACTGCTGACAGAAGGGAAACAACATGGATGCTCATTAAGCAGATGGCTGCATGAGACACTGGGCAATACATCATGTGTTGGAATGTCATGGAGGCACTATCAAAGGATCACTCTTCAGGTCTTCTCCCTCTGAGGCTGGTGCTACAGATACTGGGAAAAAAAAAAAGAGTTATGCCATGGCTGGATGATCTTCAAAATTATTTTGCTTCTGATCAAATCCAACTAAAACCGGTGGCATAAAAGATACCCACAAAACATCTCTGGCAGCTGGGACAAGGCTTTTTTTGACGGCTGTCTATCATACTCTGCTACTCCAAAAAGAGGAGAGGCTCTGCCCAGAGAAAAGTAGACTGCTGTTTGCATCAAGACAGCAGGAATGTAACCACCAACATATTGAAAAGGTTTCGCATGTAAAATAGCTTTGAGAAGCAAGGCCTGAAGTCCTTATATAGCCTAAGATGGTTCTGGATTTGGCTGAAGCTCATAAGCTTATTTTGAGTCTGTACAAATAAGCCCCTGGAAGTCAAGACATTTCTAAAACAGAACTTCTTACAGTTTAAAATTAATAGTCAGTAGTAAGTCATTATGATTTACATAATAAACCAGCTATAAGGGTTTGCAGCCAGTTCTTAAACTTCCAGGAACTGTGCTGCAGGATTTAATGTTTCTATAGAGATCTTTTGTTGGACCACAAAATAGGTCTACAAATGTACAGCAGGGTGCCCCCTCCTCTACGGTCCTTCTTATATCTCTCTGCCATATATTAAAGTGGTGCGTCACAGAACAAGCTCATGTCTGCTCATGATTGTGTTTTCCAGAGATGTCTCTGTGCCTTCCAAAAATATTGAGAGGTAAAAAAATAAGTTGAAATTTTCAGTTTCCAGAGGAGAAAAATCTCAGCTCTACAGTTGCTGCTTTTGTTTCCCTACACTGATACTTTTATTCTATCCTTTTGGGCACACACGTTCAGCTTCACTGTATTTTATGCTCTGTGTTAGAAAAAAAATCTGAGGCTGAGAAATGAGAAGTAATTATAAAATATAAATGTAACACCATTGACCCAGGTTTAAAATAAATAGCAAGCTACTGTAGCATATTGAAATGGAAATAGATTTTCAAATGTTGTTTTACATAAACAATCTTTTGCTGGAAGCTCTGGGAACTGGGAGTCTCATAAGCAAAGTTAATTTCATAAAGAAAATTGGAAGAAAAATCACATATGGAGCAGTATTATTGATATACAACAAATTTATAATGAGCTATTTCTTAAAGCTGTTAAAACCAGTAAAAGAAGCCGTGAGACTATTCCTTCAAATGACTAAATTTCTTTATTTGAATTCTTTTAATAATTCCTGTAGAATTTATGCATACTCTTCTGTGTTAAATAAAAAGAAACTGTAAAAATAATTTTGCTGGAGATAGTTGTTTAAAAAAACAGTGTAATTTCCATCAAAACTGCAAAACACTTTTTAAAATAATGTAAAATGTATAAACATGAACTCCTGCCTTGGAAATTTGGTCCAAAGAATTAAGTGAATTGTGACTACAACTGTTTTTTTATTTAGACTTTTTTTGTCTAGACAGTTAACCAAAACAGTGATTTTTTTTTTAATCAATGACTTAAAACACCCAGATAATTTTCTAGAGATAAAGATATTTTCTGCAAATGTCAATAAAAAGAAAAAAATATTCCAAGATTTCCAGAACAATTCCAGAACAAATTAAAGATTTAGAATCCTTTCAAAGAGTATTAGTTTTACATTATTTTTTTTCTGGTGGTACTGGGGAATATTATTTCTGTTAAAAAAAAAAGAACGGTTTCAGAACACCAGAACTGCTGAATAAAAGGAGCTGATCTTACAACATGTTTGTTGAGAAACCATTAATGTGCTTCCCTGTTAAAGAGCAACTGGCACATCATAGAAGACTTTTATGAACATTCTGATTTTAATTAATCCCTTGAGGTTCTCCATTGACCTCAAGACAGTTACACAAGGATGAAATTTGTCTTCTTGTTAGAAACAATTCTGTTTATAAATATGTCTTTAATTTTGGTAGGAGCTGGGTGGATTCTTCACTCTTTCCCAGTAGACCATATGAGTACAAAACTGAGTTATTTGTTCTTTGGCTGCTGCTTGATGAGACTTCACAGTTTTAACCAAGCTTGTTACAGAGCTCACCTGTCACTGGGCTGGTGTCATAAACCCAACTTTTGTCACAATCTTGCTTGCTCTTGTTTGTATCTATGACATGCTTTCTATGGTCTTCTAGATAAAGAACCCAAACGTGCAGCTTTCAAGACTTGGGTTAACCAAGAGAAGAAGGGCATGGTCTTCTTTTCTTTCTGGATGTGATTTCTAAGTTCACATGAGCTTGGGACTCCATGTGAAGTTAACTGGGAGCAAACCAGACCAGATTAAGATCACAGTAAACCCTTCCATTAAAACCACCCATCTTTGCCTTGGCTGTAAATCTTCCAATGTGTTAACCTAATGTTTGATCTCGTTCACAGCAAGTAGCTGTGATGTTACAAAGAGAGGTCTCAATCACTTGACGAATGAGTAGCAAGAGCTGTTGAACTTGTATAGTTACGTAAATTCCTACCTCTGTGTCAGGAAGCTTGTTAATGTATCAATAAGGAAAGGTGGGGAGAGGAAGACACGTGAGAGCAGAACCACATCCATGCCAGCCTTATGCCTTCTCCTTCGGGGGAGAGTGAGTCAGAAAGTTTTGCCTTCTACACATCCTTGCTTTGAAGTGGTTCATTTTGGCCTCATTTGACTGCTCAGGAGACATTGCAAACCAACGTTTGTGCTGATACTGTCAGCCCTCCGGTGGGTAATGAATCTGGTGTAGACAGCCATCACAGCACTGCCCAAAACGTGTTCAAAAACATCAATCACAGGGATTACACAATGTATTTCATAGCTATTTACATGCAGAAATCTCACCAGCTGGGTTAATCTTGTAGAAGCAAGTACAATTAGATGATATTTTATATGTATTACAAAGGCTGAGCCACAGGGCCCTGTGCCAAGCTCCGCTCTCATAAACAGCAACATAAATCCAGAGCAACTCCCTCAACTTCAGTGGAGATTACATCAAAGCTAAGCCAGGATTCATATTCTACGTTGCTTCCCACTGCCTACACACAGCCTACTATGTTGCCTAATCTGAACCCTGGATGCCTCATTTCTGGCACCTTAAAGGAACAGTTACCCAACATGTACATATATATATATATATTTTTATATAGATATGTAGCGTGAATTGTTAGCAATGCTGGAAATAGTAACCTAACATGAAGAATTTCTTAGTATAGATTTTACATTTCAAACAAGTGAGCACGTTCTTGTGCATGCGTGCATCTCCACAATGCTCATAGAATCATAGAATCACTTAGGTTGGAAGAAACCTTTAAGATCATCAAGTCCAACCACAGCTTAACCCTGCCTAAGTCCACCTCTAGACTATGTCCTCAAGCACAACATCTACACGCCTTTTAAATACCTCCAGGGATGGTGACTCCACCACCTCCCTGGGCAGCCTGTTCCAATGCCTGACAACCCTTTCAGTAGAGAAATTCTTCCTGATATCTAACCGAAATCTCCCCTGGTGCAATTTGAAACCTGTGAACAGCAGGTCCGGCAGGGCGCCCTCCCTAGTTGGCTCACTCACCAGCTGTGTCAAGAAGTTCTCTCCCACACACTCCAAGATCCTCCTAGATTGACCTCTCTCTGCCTTGTTGTCTATCCAGGAGATATCTGGTAGGTTGAAGTCACCCATGAGAACAAGGGTCAGCGATCGTGATGCTATTCCCAGCTGCCTGAAGAAGGTTTCATGTCCTTCTTCATCCTGGTTTTGGGTGGTCTATAACAGACTCTCATCAGGATGCCCACCTTGTTGGCCTTCCCCTTGATTCTAACCCATAAACATTCAACTTTATCACCGCCATCATTAAACTCCAGACAATCCCTAACATAGAGGGCTATCCCCACCACCCCTCCTTCCTCGCCTGTCCCTCTGGAAGAGTTTATACCCACCCTTCACAGCACTCCAATTGTGTGAGTCATTCACCAAGTTCCTCTGATGGCAACTAAGTCATAGGCTTCCCGCTGTACAGTTGCTTTGAGCTCCTCCTGTTTGTTGCCCATGCTGTGTGCATTAGTGTAGATGCACTTCAGTCAGGCTGTTGAACCCCCCACCTTTCCAAGAGTAGCTCTAGCTCCTGCACTGTCACTCCCAGGTGTTTCCACAGTGTCTGACAACTCACTGGCACACCATTCCTCCAACCCTGGCATACGGACAGTAGAATTTGTAGATGTGTATGTGAGCCCTGAAGAAAGGAAGCCAAAAGGATTTTAACAAAAGCACAGAGAGGGAGATGACAGGGTGATTTCACAATTATTATTCCAGACTTGCAGCAGTGACAAGCCACGCTCTGGATGACTACCCTGGGGACAAAAATCAAGTGTTATATAGTATGTTTTGAACCTTTGACTTGACTTCTAAGTAAGTTTTCACATTTCCTAGTGTAGCCCTTTAATGAGGCTATCCTGTGGCTTGGGTAGGATAGTCAAACAGAAAGAGCTTACAGAGAACCTATTTTTAGTTGAACTTCCTACAGATAATTGGCTCTTCACATAATTACAGAGCCTGGAGATCTGTCTGTCTCCTTGAGCTCCTTGATGACTTTTGGCCAGTTGCAGCCATATCAGAGATGTACAGTTCCTAAGTATATTAAATTCCTACAGGTTTCATGATCTTTTTTGACTAGGTGAAGGAGAAAGACCTAAGATAGGGCTGTTAGTGTGAACTTGGAACACTACTGCTACACACTAAGTCACCCAGGAGAAGGCAAGTTTAAATACTGCAGTCACAGGACATGCTTCCATCAGAGCTTGTGCTGTATGAAGCACAGAATGCCATTAGTCATTGAAGTTCAAACAAAGCTCATCTGTTCTTCTGCTCAGGGAACTGCCTCTTAAAACAATAGGAAATATCATGCTTCCACCTCAAAACCTGATAAGGCAGAGAAGGATAAAATCTGAAAGTGGTTTTAAGTAATTTCCCTAGTTTTCCAATAAATCTCTAGTAATTTTCTAATTGGCAGTGACCTTTTCATTGCTGCTTTAAAAAGAATCTATTCTAAAATGGTGTCATTAATTTGTTTCTGTGTGTTGAGTTCTCCTCCTTTATGGTCTTTAAAACCAAACTTTGCATTGTCCACCTTGCATTGGACTTTCTGGTGAGCTCCAAAAGATCTGTTGAGGTTGGGTTTTAATTTGGAGCTTTCTGGAAGCCTTGAGGATAAAACTTTGATGTAAATGTGACTTATGTACTCCACACCCACTTTGGCAGCTAAAATGGTTGCCAGATTTGCATGTCTGGATGGGTTGACCCCTGGGAATTCTGCCATTCGCCACAGAAGGTCCCGGTACCCATTGCATCCTCCGGCACAGCCTGGCATCAACTTATGATGTAATAATCAGGCCAGTTCTCAAGATTTCACAGAAACTCTTAAAAACAGATATCCCAGAGCATGAGCTTGCAGCTGTCTGGGCAGTGGCTAGGAAACACGAACTCCAACGTTGTGCCTCCCTGTGGCTGTTAACCGAAGTTTCAAGCTGGCATATTAGGCACCGAAGACAAACAAATCATGTGCATTTAATTAAGTATTCAACTAAACAAAATTTGTGTTCCTCTAGCTCATCTTCAGATGGAAAAAAAACACACCAAAACCTTCAGTTTTTCAAATGCCAACAAGTCTTGCAGAGAATTTGCATCCAAGTGTCACAGACAGCAAGCACCGTGTATACAAAAGCATGAATTCATCCATAGGATCCTCAATACTCATTATTTGAAAAGAAATACATGGTTGCTTTCCTACCACCTTTCCCAGTAGTGGCAAGGAGTCAAAGCCTGTCTTTATCTGCTGGACCCTGCCCTTCACATCCACAGCAGATGCAAAGAGCATTGCTTCCCAGAAGACAACGTGTGGGAGCTCCACCTGCCATCCTCAGCAGCCAGCAGGCTATGGGGGCTGCCAGACCCTGCAGAAGGCAGTGATTTTGCCTGCATCTCACCTCTCCTTGCTAATTGTCAAGCATCTTCAAGGAGAACAAGCAGAGCTCAGCTCTGTGCCAAGCGCTGTCCTGTGAACAGGGAGCAGCAGCAGAAGCAGCCTCTTGCGCCTGGGGATGGCTTGGCCACCAACTGCTGGCTGTGGTGTTAGTCATTATCCCAGCCGCACGCATGGCCGGAGTTACAATGATTTCTACCAGCTTGAGGATAAAACTCTAAATGTACAATTTCCTGCCCTTAGGCCTTGGCTTTCAATGATATTTAAAATGTGGGCCTCTCATCTAGATGAAAGAGAGAAATAAGTGTCTAAATCTTGCTCAGGTACTGGTTTTAGACTCTCCTCATCGCTTTCCAAACAATCCCTTTTAAGCTGGGAATTTTAACAAAACCAGGCTTGTTCAGCTGCACATACATAAACCAACCAAAACTGGAACTGAAGGGCAGCAGTAAGAGAAGAATTGGGGTCTGGAAGGCAAAGGCCTAATTAGCTGTGGTGTGTTAGAAGATTCGATAACAAATACAAAACAGAACATTTTTTAGATGATCTGCATCGACAGGGAAGACTCCTGTTGTTTCTTAACCAAGCAGGAGGGTAATAAACCTCGTGCTGCGCCGGTTCGTTAGGACTGGAATGCATTGTGACTAAGGAAAAGAAAAGCAGCTCTGACACTTTTAACTGACTAAGGTTTTTTTAATGAGACTAGCTGCCCTGACTTTCAACTGTTCAATAGACATGTGCAGGGTTGAGTGAAGGTTGCTTGATGATTGTAATGATATCACAAAGTAAATATAGGCAAAGTTATGTGAAACCAGTTGAATGTGGTAGTCTGAGTTCTGCAGAGTTATATTTACAGACTATATCTAATGAATATGGAAATCAGCTGATTTGGAGATAAAAGCGTGTTAAAAAATGGTTCCTTGGGGTTCCTTCTCAAGCTTGTGTTTTGACACTTCTTTTTCACCTTGTGACTGTTATGACGGGCTTCCTCAAAAGTGAAGCTTGCTTGAATCCTGAGTTCTTAGTACTGGTTTTAATTTTAGTAATAGAGTTCATTTGGATTTTGTCTGGTTTCTGCTGCGCTAAAACACAGCTATATGAAACCACCATTTTTTTTTAGCAAACGAACCTAACTAAACCTATCAAAATTTATAACATTTACAACACTTAACACTTACAACCAACACATCAGAAACTTCAGTAAACATTTAGGATCCTGCTCATAATTATCTAGACAGTGAATCTTCTGAGTGTAAAGCAGGCCAAGAACAAACCCGTAAGAAGCTGGTGTCTGCAAACTGTAGGATCTAAACAGTTAAAAATCTAGTTGTCACCTAAGGCCCCTCAGTGTTTTTCCCGTGTTTTGTCCAATTCAGGACAGCTGTACAGTTAAGCCTTCCTGAAGAAATAAAAAGCAGAGGGAGGAATTACTCCATCTGTAACTTGGCATCACACTGGAGTACATGATCGCTGGGTGCAGTAACTTGTTTTGATGAACTGAGGTTTCTACGAAGACTGACAATTTCCCACCTCTGCTTTCTGTAGGGTGTGCCACAAGCCCCAGAGGATGTTGATGACAACCTTTATCTTTGTGTGAGCTCTGCAGACAGAGCAGGAGATGCAATGCAAATGATAACCCAGCTTGGCCCAAGGGAAGAGGCGAGAGAGCACCTTCAGCCAGAGAGGAGGATGTCTCTATGGTGGGACATAGGACAGAAGACATTGACATAGCATGTAGAGAGCTGCCACACTACCTCCCCTAAGGTGTCCTGAGTGACTTCTAATGAAATGGCCACTTGTGGAAAATAACCTTTATCCTGGAGTGCATCCAAGCCAGAAGGGCCGAGGCATCCCATATGAAACCCAGCAAGAAGGCCGCATCAGGGGCTGGATCAGTCGGGCTCAAAGCAAGGGGCCCATCCCCCTGGAGCAGGCAGGTTGTCTGCAGCCCTGTGTCTCCCCCGTGCAGCCCGCCTTCCCCTTGGGGAGAGGAGCCCTCACCTTCCAAACCTTGATGGGCTGAGGGGCACATTTGAAGTGTTTATTTGGGGAACAAAAGCTTCCTTATACCTTGACAGCAGGGCCGCCTTCAAAGCCCTCGTTCAAACAGAGTTGTGTTTATCGAATTCCTCTGCGCTGAGTATACACATGCCTAAGATTTTAATTCTTTCGTAACTGAAACGCTTGGTTGTATTTCTATATGAGGCATCAGGATGGGAATTATTAGATATTTGTGCAAATTTCAGTGTGTTTAGATCAAGACCGGGCAAAAATCAAGTATGTGGGACTTCAGAGGTTCCCCGGGCAGAGAGACTCAGGAGGAGGGAAATCTCTTCTCCCCAGTGGGCTGTTTTGTGACAAAGTGTGTCATAAAATCTCAGACATGGAATAAAAAAGCCCACATATTGCTTTTGATAACTACTCACCCTCAGGCTTTCTGAACAGATGGGAGCACTAAACACCAAAATTCTTCAGCTTACAAACTGGCAAAAGGCCCGGCAGCGCCGCTAACAGAAGGAGTTGTATGAGCTCTTCATTATTTACAAATTGAAATTCTTCTGGAAAGAATTACTGTAATATGTAGGACATGATCCCAGGGTTTTGGCAAAATGTATTAGTAACATGAGCTATTGATCCTAGGAATTAAATTAGATCTTGGAAGGTTAAAGTGTGATGTTGTCTAATGTATCGGGAACTTTACCTCTAATGGAAAGTTGTTTACACCTGTTGTGAGTGCTTTAGTTAATACATAGAAGTTGGTCTTTCCACTAGGGAATAGGTCAGCCATTCCTCTCAAATGGTGCCTGTGGAAATCAAGCGAGCAGTTCTGGGCTAGAAGTACTATTGTAGTATCACTGGCACAGGACCAAAACGCTACATCTAGTTTATCTCCTATTTTTTTGTCAAATGTAACCTTTGGGCCCCAAATACCTCATTGTGGAAACTTCCTGCAAGTAATTCAAAACTTAGAAAGATTTTTACTAAAAGAATATTTTAAGAGGTGGGGGTCTTTTTTGCTTCTAGTTACTATCAAAACAGTTTGCTTTTAAGTATTCAACTGTATCATATCAAATTAGACCTGCAAAATAATTACTGCTTTTGTAAGCAGAGATTTGAAGTGCTTGGGGAAAAAAATGGTAACAGAGGGCTCAGCTCTACAGAGATGTTTCTGTAACTTCAGAAAACTAAGAAGCTCCGAGTTCTGATGCTGGTGGGTGCTGGGAGCTGCTGATTCAAGAAGCAGTGAGCCAGCGAGGAGATCTTCTGAGAAGCGAGCGGGAAGCATAATGCAGACATTTCCTGCTTCCCCAGGAGTTTCTGCCAACACACTTTATCTCTAATTTGAGAAGGGAGGATGCCATCTGGCATACCCACTTTAAAGGGAGCCTGTCCACAGTTTACATGGCAAGAGGCAGCTGTGATGGGTCAGGGCAGAGGGAGACTCCTGGGCATAAATTCAGTGAGCAGTAGTTCCCTGCTTGCTAGATAACATCCCTCCCCATGGGGCACCCATCAATGGGAAGAGGATGCCTCTCTCTTTGGAATACCTTCCTCATTAAACTTTCACTGGCACTGCTATTGTTTCCTTTAAATGTTTTGGTGTTGACATGCTGTTTTGTTGAAAAATTCCTGTCCGGCTCTGCTCAGTATCCCTTCCTTCAGTAAGCTGTCAGCACGCTTTGATTTGCCAGGCGTATGGCAGTCACATATCCAGGAAACTTGCAATATGAATCAGTGATATATAAGTGTCTCCCAGAGGATGCAAGTGATGGAAATCCCAGTTATCGGTTGTTATTGGACCGGTGGGAACTTAAATCTGGGAAAGGGATGATCTTAGCAGTCTCACTGTAATAAATAGAGCCCCTTCTTTGTTGCCCCGAAAACCACTAATTGGCAGTTACATTCAGGCCCCAACTTTGGGACCATCCACACAGGAGTAAGGGAGACATTTGAAGTGTTGGGTTTATCCTGCAGGCTCATTTCCTTTTCCCAGGCTTTGGTTTCGATTCAGAACAAGATCCTTAGAAGACAGACAGACTATGATTACTTCTTCCACGCATTTCAGGAATATCCAAACCAGCTTTAGCCAAGAAGCAATAGCACTGATTTTTTGCAAGCATTGTGCAAGCTTCAGCTGAAGGCTGCTGTTGCCGTGCCGAGCTTAGAAAGCTTAATAGCGGTGAAGAGGCTCAGGCACTGCATCTTTGGATCGCAGCAAAGGCAGAGTATTTGTTCAGCTGTGCACGTGAAGGTGGGCAGGCTCTTCCCCCTGCTGAGAAGTATAGTAGATCTCTCACTGTTTTATTCTCCAGACTTTGCTAAGGGAGATTATACGGCCTTTTTTTTTTTAATTTTATTTTTTTTTCCCCAGGAAATCTTAGATTCCTGCTCCTGCCAGCTTGCCTGTATGGGGCACCAATAAAAAGCGACTGAGTCAGGCCTCCTTCCATGCATTTGCATTTTTTCTCCTGTCAGATCTTTTTTAAAAAGCACAGTAGAGTTCTACCAGTGGTCTAACTAGGAAAAAACTCTGAAGAACAAAACCAGTTGTCTCTGTTTAGTGCAAGTACTTAAAGTTTAGCTGCAACTATCCGCCAGCAGGTCCCACAGCAGTTGGGGTTGTGTTATTCCCTCCTCCCCTATCTGCCCTATTCTTCATCAGCTTAGTTCTTTAAATAAATATTGTTCTTTCCCACCATTGTGAATGCAATTGTCAGTCATCCATCAAATGGCTTAGCAGCTTAAGCCCACGTACTGAGATCTGCAAAAGCTAAAAGCAGTGACCTTGCCTGTCCTTACACCTGCTGTGAGCAGGCAGGTGAGAAACGATGTAAACACATATCTTTATTAAGGAAAAGGGGACATGGCTATCAGCCTGGGAAATCACATCACCAGTTACACTTGCAAATAGGTTCGACTGCCTCTTCTTCTCTAGTCACTGCCAGTGCCCTCCCAGCTCCCACCCTAGCTGCCAGTGAAACGGTCCCTTGCACCAAAGCCCTCACAAGGGAGACACAAGAGGATGCACAGCAGTGAAGCAGTCTCCACAGCTTGAAAAGGAGCTGCTTGCCTCGACATATGAGGTTTTGGGGGCCATCGTGGACAGCAGTTACTACTTCATGTGGCATTAGTGAACTTGTGAGTAAATAGCTTATGCAAATAAAACTCCATTGCAACACCTCTCTAGGGAAACAAACAAAAAAGAGGTTTAAGATGGTGATTGGTCTGGCCAGAGCAACATGAATTTGTTTAGAAGGGTATTTGGATGTTTTGGAAGGTGTTTTCTTCCTGGTGGGGAGCAAACACCAAACTGCTTCATGTTCTCTGAAAGGAGGTAACAGCCATGGGGTGCTCGGATCCAGTACCGAAGGCGAGCTGAGCGGCCGCGGGGCAGGGCGGGAGCACGTCCATGCCCACATACATGCACACATTCACGCGCACATCAGGCAGGAAGGAGACTGCCAGAGCTTTCTCTGAACGATTTCAGCAGAGTGTTTTGATTTCTGCAGTCTGACACATTCCAGCCATTTAATGAGAATCTGGGGATTTTTATTGAGCTCACATTTAGGGAGTTGAGCAGACTGTTTTCCTGTGGGAACATCAATCCTGTACCTTGCACGGAAACGGCATGAAGTCGCCCTTAATTTCTTTTATTTACTTTCTTAAATCCAGGATCTTGCAGAATACAGGGAAGTGAAGCAAGGTGATATATAACGAACAGAAAAATATAAAATTCTTTTCAAAGGCCTGACATTGAAATGCATGCCTGAAACTCACTGTTGCATGAGCTAATATCAGGCAAGTAAAAGCAACTGGCTATGAATAGAGGCAAATTTCTGTTTAAAATATGAAATCCCCTCCGCAATCAAGAACGGCTCTGTGTGGTTATTTTTCTGGCTCCCTCCATGCTGCACTATCATGAATTGATTTCAGGCAGACGAGCAGTGAAATTATACCTGACGTGGCCAGATGCCAGCAGCATTCAAGAAATTATGATTTCCAGGAAAAAATTTATGTTTTCCAGGAAGAAGGCATGGTGTCTATCACCTGCAGAACCATGAAGAAAGGCTCACTGAAAACTGGTAAAATTATATGCCTGTGCCCCCTTTTCCCCACATCCTGCCCCTTTTACTCCTGCCACTTGTCCTGAATGCAGCTGCTACCAACCACCCTCTTCTTCTCCAGTCACCCAACACAGTATTCCCACCACATTCTCTGCTTTTTGTCATTGCCACTCAGAGGAGACCCAGGCAAGCACTCTGTCAGTGATTTTCCAGCTGGCATCTGCCCAGCTGCTGTTGGAGAGATGGCTTGATGGCATTGCATTTTCTCCATCTACCTGAAGTTGCTGCAAAATGCTGATGGGCTTTTCAGTAAGTAGTCACATATGTTGAGATGTATGTTTTTCCCATGTTAGAAAATACACTTTTTCCTAACCACTGAGGACTGCAAATAAATGTTCTCATGTCTGAATGTATCATTAGACTACTGGGATGGTATTGCTTTTACATCCAGGAGTTCCTGACAGAACAAAGATCACTAAAACAGTAAGCATAATACAAGGAAGCAGTCTGAAAAAATCTGCAGTTGATTAAAAACTACCCAAAAGAGCACTTTTCTAAGGACAATGGAGGAGATATTTCAAGTTTGGAACAGAATTAATTGACCACCTTGTTTCACTACTACTTTTCATGAGTTTGTATAAGAGCAGAGACAGAAAGCTCACTTTCAGCAGCTTCATCTCAAATAGGAAATTTTTTTAAGCCCCTGTAACCATATGATGTTTATGAAATACCCTTTAAAGTTCTCCTTTAGATTCTTTTATTATTAATTCTGCTTCCCATTTGCTTGTGCAATCTAATAAAAAGCCATTCTTTTGTGATGAAACATCTCGGCTACAGCTGAACTGAAGCCCATTGGTAAGAAACGGGTTACTCTATAAACCTTTGGACAACAGGCAGCCTCACAAAACCCAGTGTCACAGGCTGCGTTCAAACAAGACTTGCTGCTAAAAATACAATCTGGTGTTTGCTGGAGAAACTGGATTTGTCAACTGAATTGGTAGCGGCACCCAGTGGCTAAAACACAGACTGCAAATATTGCTCACCCCATAATTTCCCAAATCCAACGTACTCGTGTCCAGCCAGTAAAGAGCTTCCAGCTAAGCTCAGGGAGATCCGAGCAACGGGAAACTTGGGTTGGGATTTTTTTTTTTTCTTTTTAGTACTCAAGAGTACTAAAAGAGTTAGACGTTGAGGTATCTAATTACCCTTGGAATATGCCCCTTTTCACCGAAACAGCTAAATACACACATTTTCCTAACATTACTTTCCTGTGCAACTGCTGCAGTTGCCATGGGAGGGTTATATAACAACCCGTGGGAAGGGATGTGATCCATGTAATTGCAAATAGGAAGCAAAATATCTGCAGTGAGCTCCTGGCTATATATTATCTATCTATGCTATCAACTGCTACAATATTCCCTGCTTTTATCATGAAATAAGGTTCAATTGATATCTGTACATACATGCAATCTCTAATTATACATGTGTGTGTGTTTGTGTGTGTGCACACATGCACATGGAGCATTTTGTAGGAAAACAAACAGATGGAGCCAGAATATCCACACCAAGAGTCCCTTATTTTCTGATCCTCATCATTCACTATTTAAAAGCTGGCATGAAGTTGTGCAGTATCAACACTTCACAAATCAGTGTTGGTGGATGACATACTGGTCCCCAAACACATCCACCCCACGTAGGCACAGGGGCAGCTGATGCTTGTGGTCCCCTGTAGGCTTCACACCAGGTAATGGGTACCGAGGGCAGCAGAGCAGCAATAATACGGGCTGTGACCAGCATTAACTGGACATGCTCTAAGTGTCCCTTAAGTATGTGTAGGAAGGCTTCTGCTGCCACATCTTCCCTGCTGCTGGGTTTCTCACTGCACAGCCCTGGGTCTTTGGACTGAACACCAGGACCCGCTTGGGACCCTGAAGGCTGAATCCTGGGGTGGGCAGCGGGGTGCTTGTCTGTAAAGGGGCACCTTCTCTGACAGAAGCAGCCAGAAACATCTTGCTATAATAATAAGTGTATTTCTAAATACTCAGACAAAGCTCTTAGTGCTCCACATGAAAGGAAAACAACATTTTCAAGGCAGCATAAGATCAGTACTAATATGAAAGGCATCATCGCACAAGCTAATGAACACTGCTTGGCATGAGGTGTGGGCAGTGACAAATATGTAGCCACTCATGGTATTTCAGGGAGATAACCTGGTGTCTGGATGCTGGGAAGGCGGAAATAAGGAAAGAGAAAAGCTGGCTGCTGCAGAGAGGCAGTGAGAGTGAGCACTTGCTGAAGGCTCACCACAGCTCAGACCTCGCCTGCCAGCTTGTGGTTGCAACTACAGACCATCGCTGCACTCACAAAGCCTTCTGTGAAGCTTAAGGGGAAGTTGCCAAGCTCACCCGCCATAAAGAGGCTTAAAAACACTCACCAGTAGGTAACTATGTTTTCCTGTCCCTTCTGCACCAAGATAAATGCCTGGTGGGACAGTTTCCAAACTGGTTTCTGTTCTAGTTGTTCCTCCTAGTCGTAAGTCTCCCTCCTACTACACCAGACTTTAAGCACCTGAGAGAAACACACCTGGTGCTCAACTAGTTACAGACATGATCCTCACTTTGGCAAGTTGTTCTTACTGGCTGAGAGAATATCTTGCTGTACACACAGTCACTTCTAGGTGGAAGATGCTGGAGTTAGGAAAAAGCAAACAGATGGAGATATCCCTATCTCTAATCCCAGCCAGTCTTCCCGCAGTAGCAAATGTGTTTCAGCCACCCACCTTCATGGTTACTTTCACTGGCTGGACCATGAACTTGATACACAGGGGCTTTCTCCACTTTCACTTTCCAGCAGACAGCAGGATGGACAGGAATATATTTATATTTATATTTTATTTATATTTTATATATAAAGCGCCCATCACCATATTGATAAACATTCTTTGGAACCACTCTGATGGTTATTTAGGAATAACCATTATTTAGGAGTAACGGTTATTTAGGAATGACCTTTTGTAATAGTTTCCTAAATAGCCAGAGAAGACCTACTTCAGCTTATCCATTCAGGCTCTGCCTATGGGGTTAATAAAGCACAGCAATAGCTCATCTTGGAAGGCAAAGGACTCTCCACTGCTGACGACTCTTGAAAACAGGAGAGACAAAAATCTCTTGAGAATTATTTACTTGTAGCTGTTCATCCATTATGAGAAAGAGGATGGACTAGAGGACCTCTTACAGTACTGTTCAGCCCTATTTTCTATGATTTCTGGTTGTGACTGAAATTTTCAGTCTCTGTAGATCTCTGACTGATGTGAAGGAACTTTCTACATTGATTACAATACCTAACAACAATGCAAAAAAGAAAGAAAAAAATCTCCAGTACACCCAGAACAGTGATACTTCTTTGCAGCAAGTGTCAAGTCTTACTTTGTCTTAAACCCATTAAATGCTGCCTAGTTTTGGTCAATTAAAAAAGTACTGATTAATACATGACATAAAGTCTGTGTTGCATTTAAACATGTACTTAAAAGAGGATCAGTAATTGATACTGAAAATGCTTCAGTAATTGCTGTCTTTCATATCTGAGATAATTCTTCTGCCTTTAATAAATATGTATTAGTGAGATGTTTTCTCATCAGCTTTCCCAGGGAATACACTGAAAACGGTCTGCCTGTGAAATGTTAACCTTATTTTGTCTTGCTCAAGCTTAGTGGCCTCTGCAACCATCACACACACTATGAGGGACCTTCCCTTTTCTCACAGTGGTAATAGTGAAGTCACTGTCCCTGGGGTGACCTGTGAGAGCTTTTTCCCTAATCCCTGTAAAATGCAGAATGTCCCAATAGGATGAGAGAGTGAGACCCCCCCCTTTCCTAGTGCCCTTTCCCCTGCCAAAATAACAGTTTATGGAGGGAGAAGGAATCCCAACTCCAGGGCACTGACAGAGAATTAGAGATGGAAGTAAATGCCATCCTAACATCATAGAGGATGTTATTGGCCTGAATTTGGGATGAAGATAAAAAACACGAATGCATAACACATCTTCCCCAGTAAATGGTGTCACCCCTACACACACACACAGACACATGCATCTCCCTCTTCCAGTTACTCCTTACTCCTATCTGCTCAGGCCCAGTTAATTTTCAGCAAGACAGAGTCAGACCATCAACCAAAAAATTTGGTGGGATGTTGTGGAACCACCAAGGCAAGACCAACTCATTCCTGACCTAGGTTTATGTTTTTCAGTACTGCACAGTGGTTGACCCCTTGAGACTTCACTTTCCTGACATGTCCTAATGTCAAATCTGAGCCTGAGTCACTGCAGTTTTCCTGTCACGCAATCAACCACAGACAAGAGGAACATACCGCTTCCTGTTCCACAGTTGAAGACCATTGCAACCTTCTCTATTTACCCTTTACTCTTTTCCTATGGAGAAAGATATATTCAAACCAATTCTAATTAACCTAGTCTTGTCTCCAAAGGCCCATTCTGGGTTTTGATGCTTTCCACTGGTTCCCTTCCTCCCCAACGGGTGATGCCCAAAAATGGGGGCAGCACATCAGCTGCAGCCTTGTCACTGCTGAGCAGAGCAGAAGGATTGCTTCATGCTCTTGCAGACGGTATTCTGCTTACACAGAAGTTTCCTCTCCAAGAGATTTTGCACAAAAGCGTGATGCTGTTGACTCATACTCCATCTTGTGATAGGATACCCCACAGATCCTTTTCTGTAAAACCGTGGGTTACCTTGTGGCTCCCAGCCTTGTCCCTGAGACACTGTTTTGGCTTTTTTTCAGTTACATGTGGAACCTACTTTCAAGGAACTTATATCATCTTTCCAGTCGTGAGTTTTACAGCCAAACAAATTATGTGGGTTTTTTTCTTTTCCTTTATTGAGTTTCATTCTGGTTTCCCCCCAGGCTATTTCTCCAATTTGTAGAGATCATTTTGAATTATAATCCTGCCCTGTAAAATGTTTGAGGCCCCTCCCAGCCTGGTGGCTGCCAACACTCACTGCAAACAATGACCCCAGGAGACTTTTGAGCACAGCTGTTAAATATTGACTTTTTGCTGAGCTGCATCACCTATGGGTCAGTTTTGGAAATTATTTTCCTTCACCTGGATTAAGAGACTCCAAGTACCTTGAAAAGGGAGAGACTTTATTTACTGCTGCTCTTTTAAAGGAAGAGTCATCAGGGCTTGCAAACTATGTTAATCCACAGCAGTCCTGCAAAGCATGTGTTTCTTACGGTTCTTCCCTGTCTCAAAAGCAAGATTGTCTTGTTTTGCTCTTTGAGCCTCTGTTTGGCCTCCACGTGCTTCTGCAACAGATCTAACTCCTGAACTGTGTTTTTGAATCCAGACCTAACTGCAAGTATGTCTATTCATTCTTGTTTGCTCTGGGTTTTTTTTGGAAGACAGTGATTTTCGTACATGTTGAGTATATATAGAAACACTTAACAGAAGTGCTCATGCAGAAAACCAGTTCTCACTAGGGGAAAGTTTGGATAATTGTTGCATGATTTATGCTATCACAGATTAGCACTTTCCCCAACGTATGTTATTTCAGATCCCTCTTTGGGGTAAACTGTTATTGTGTCATTGACCACAACAGACTTATGACATTTTACACCAGCTGAGGATCTGCTGCTTTTATACTTCAACAAGAATATTAAAAGCAACATACTGTTCACATTTAGAAAGAGGAGAGGAGAGGAGAGGAGAGGAGAGGAGAGGAGAGGAGAGGAGAGGAGAGGAGAGGAGAGGAGAGGAGAGGAGAGGAGAGGAGAGGAGAGGAGAGGAGAGGAGAGGAGAGGAGAGGAGAGGAGAGGAGAGGAGAGGAGAGGAGAGGAGAGGAGAGGAGAGGAGAGGAGAGGAGAGGAGAGGAGAGGAGAGGAGAGGAGAGGAGAGGAGAGGAAAGGAGAGGAAAGGAGAGGAAAGGAGAGGAAAGGAAAGGAAAGGAAAGGAAAGGAAAGGAAAGGAAAGGAAAGGAAAGGAAAGGAAAGGAAAGGAAAGGAAAGGAAAGGAAAGGAAAGGAAAGGAAAGGAAAGGAAAGGAAAGGAAAGGAAAGGAAAGGAAAGGAAAGGAAAGGAAAGGAAAGGAAAGGAAAGGAAAGGAAAGGAAAGGAAAGGAAAGGAAAGGAAAGGAAAGGAAAGGAAAGGGGAAAGGAAAAATGTATCTGGTATCCTTTCATGTAGTTGAAGTCATGGAAGGTTTTAAAGATGGTATGCTTCAGTAATTTAAACTATTTCAGTTTCAGACTGTAAGGTAAACATTTCATTTCATATAACTGATGTCATTTCAATACCTAGAAAGTTATTTGGATAGGAAGTCTTCCATTAGGTTATGTGGTGACTTACTGAAGTTAGAGGATACAGGGAACAAAAGGGATGGATCCCCAATGCAGATGATGAAAAAAGCCACAGGTATTTGTAACAAGATCAATAAGAAGCCGTATTTTTCCACAAACAATAATTAAGCTCAATGGCATTTTAAATGAGGAAGCTGACAGATTTCATTTACACCAAGGTTTCTTACTTCCACCAATCTTCATTTAGGTATAGAACCCACCATCCCTGTTCTCCTCTGGCAATCAGGAATCCTCTGGCTTCACATTTCCATGCAATTTTAATTTGAGCAAGAGGGCAAATTGGCAGGCAGCACCGGTGTGTTGCCCAGATCTGCCACTGAACAACATCCCAGACTGAAAGTAGAGGAACAGAGGGACAATTTGTGGGAACATGCCCGTATACTGGAGTGCAGAAATCTCCCACGATAGAGGGAATTTGCAAGGAGCAGGCAACATTTTTAGAAGCATGAAGACAAACATGCCTGAAATATGGGGTGATTAGGAAGGGGAAAATAAGAGGAGAAATAGAAATAGAGGGAGAAAGGAGGGACAGGGAAAGGAGAGAAAACGGGAGAAAGGAGAAAGGAGGGCAGAAAAGGCAGGAAGAAAAGAGATAAAAGAGAAAAGAGAGAGGAGAGAAAGCAAGAACAAGCAAACAAACAAGCAAGGAGAGGAAATAGGCAGAGCCATCTCTCTGTTATGACTCTTTACTGTGGAAGTGGCAACAATAAAAAGGCTGGAGACCAGCTTTCCAAATGGTATTCCAGATTGATGTACCGGAGGTTCAACCATCAACTAACAAGCTTTTCTGGGTAAATTTGTTGGTGAATCATCAGGGACAATTACAATTCAATCCTCCTCTGAATTAACAGTGAAGGGAAATATTAGGGAAAATAAAGGAGAAATAATTTCAAGCAAATTCATATAAAATTAAGGTGCTTGTTCCTGTTTCCTTCACAGGCACCCACTGTTCAACAGCATTCAAGGAAAGACAAGCTCTTGCATTTAGTGCACGGCACTAATTAAAAACAATTATTGTTGTAATTAAAATACTTAATTCCACTGCTCTCTGATGGCAAAGGTAGCGTATATCTTGGGTCTTTCGATTAGCTCAGAGTGGGAACACTGAGGAGATAATTTGGCAAAAACTCTTTGTAGCCTCTGGACTCAAAAATCTTGGTTAATTTCATTAGCTTAATTAATCTGGCTAACTTAATTAACCAGACTTTCATTAAAACCAATGAAAAAATGAACTAAGTAATGGTGTCATATTGATAATGTGGGGTTTTTTTAAATGCTCATTACAAGATTGATGATACCCAGACAACTTTGAAAAACATTCCCTATAGAAATGGGGGGGAAGGGATGTGATAAGATCGTCTGCTACTCTGTTATCTTTTTGATTCCTGTTACACAACTGTAGAAGCAAAAAACAAATCTGCTTGTGGACTGCAGCCTTCAAGCACTGAATACCCTACAGACTGGACTAGCTCCTCTGCCTCCAATGTCCTGTTTCTATGCAAAACTCTCTTCAACACAAACAAAAAAGGGGGAAGTGAGGCTGGAATTGAAAACAATTGCCAGAATGATGAATCAGGAGTTAAACCTGGGTCAGCTTTTACCTTTCCTTGAAGACTTGCTTGTGGAAACCAGCCATGGAGTCAGGGAGGAAAGGTCAAGCAGCTGCAGTGAGAGATCAAGACTGGTCTGAATACCAGAAGAGTTTCCAGGTTACCCCCTTTCATTGCCTTCTTACACACAGCTAATTGCAAAGTTATTTTCTCCTGATAAGCCATTAACATCCCATCATAATTGCATAGATCTTTAACTTTAGGAAACAACGCATTTATTTTTCTTTCTCTGACCAATAGTACTTCAAAAGATGAAGGTTGGGATCCAAGAAGTAGATACACAGACAGGTGCTTAGTTACACAGTCCCTGAAATTAACACACACTTAGAAAATTCTCTTTTCTATTCCAAAACCAACTTTCAATTCTATGCATCTGTCTGTAGTAAGCTATCTAGCACCAGTGTGTTGTTCACATCTTTAATTACACAAGAGAAATCCAAGATGCTTTTCTGCAGACACATTGGACCTTCCTCTAACATAGATGAGCATTTTAAGTTGTTGGGCTGGGTATGTGGAGGCCTGTGCACGTGATAACTACCGGATGCTGCAGCCAGTGTTTCAGATGAGATCACTCACAGAGTTAGCGCCTGGGTTGTAGGATGGCAGGACAGCAGGGTGATAGGACTTGGGGGTGCTGGAGGAAAGGTGCTTAGAGGGAGCTGGAATTTCTGGCATGTGAGAGACTGTGGAGGATCCTTTCCCCGAACTGCCCTGGGAAGCATGTTTGGTGTGCTGTTGTCTTTTAGTCCACACACTGGAAAGTAAAAGCTGCAATGTCAGTTTACAGTACCAAAGGGTCTGGATTTAGACCACTGCCTGGGTGTAGACCCAGCGGGTCTAGTGGCAAGCAAAAGTAACATTTCCTATTGTAAGCGACTGTCAGGATTAGCGGAAAAGTATTTGAATACTGTGGAAGCTATATGTAATTAAGGCTTGTTCCTGTGTATATAAAAGCCTTTAGTATCTTCCTCATAAAGTTAACAAATAGACGTATCTATCTGCTGCAGTGGCATGTATCTGTAATCTGATTTATTCCCCAAATGATATCTTTTATGTCAGATTACAAAACCCTGGCTGTGATCAGATTAGCAACCACAACCAAAAGCCAGAGCTGTAAATAAAAATGAGTGTGTTTACACACACCTGCAGTTGGATTGCCCCAAATTAGAAGCATTAGAAATGGATGGTGGAAAAAAATAGTACCTGATCCATTCAGAACCTATTCTAATCCCAGAGCATATCAATATGTGACAATACTACGACAGCTCTTCCACCAGGTCTATAATTAAAGTTGAAATGACTATTCTATAAAGCAGTCATTCATTTTGCTTATCCCTGAGGAGATTACAGCATCTTATTCACCAATTTTGAGCACTTGTTTTTTTTTCAAGTCTGTGTGAGTATTCCAAGTTTAATTTGAAATAAATTCAATGAATTAATTTTAGCATGCATTTTCTATGACTTGAAGGTTCTCATTAAAGGAATGACACGGGCTTTTCAAATTCTACTCAGTGAACATTTCTCAAATGCAGGTGCAAAAAGCTCTAGTTTAAAATGGCTCTTTCTAAACTTACTATTAAAGATTGTTTATAAATCCATTACATTTCTTATCTTTGTTAGAAACAAATAGGGTGAGGACAAGACTGAATAAAGGAAGGATGCCAGAGATAAAAACATATTGAGGATTTAGGCGGATGGTCACTCTGCAAATGGCTATGCTGATATAAGACAGTACTATAGTGTTTTTATGTTAAGACTCTCTTAATTACAGCTGATGAGTCTTTAATGAAAAGGTAAATTAAGAAACACTCAAGCCGTCTGTGAAAGGGATGTATGCACCTCCATTAGTTTCCGTCCACATCAACAAGGCACTAACGGAGACATACCCAGACTCAGGAGGGGGGTCAGCCACCATTTCCTTTACCACTTCTTGGCCCATACCCAGCTGTTTACCACCACAACCTTCCGCTTGAATTTATCACCCCTTCAGATCTGCCAAGAGAAAAACCTGCACAATCCCCTCCTGCAGCTGTCTCACTCGAGTCGGATGGGCTGGTTTGGATAGGCAGTTCAAATAGCAAAAATGCTGACCCAACAGATTCTGTTTGAAACGGTTTAGTAAGACCTCAAATGAGTATCTCCTCTGCAGGTGTAAAGGTGCAAATGGGAAAACTGAGGAGGAGTTTAGGACAGGTTCTTGGTAGTTTTCTTTTTCTACTGCCACAGTTAGATGAGACAGACGAAATTTGTCCTTGATTTACTCAGGGCATGTTTGTCTAATACTGAGGAACTTACTTGATATGGAAACTTGTGTTTTGTATTTTGGCTTATACAGGAAGGGCCACATCATACAATGTTTGCCCTTTTCTCATTTGATCAAAATCACTCTTTCTTCCCACCTTGCTCTAGATCTTAAGTCCTTCCACTGAATGATTATTATCACTGACAGAAGACACAGCCAAGTCAAGAGCTTAGGTCACTTTTAAAAACACTGGGTAACAATGGGCACCACACTTCTTCACTAGTTTGACATAAGAATGAAGAACTGGAAGGAGCCTTCTGTTTCCATGCCATAAACCCCACCATAAAGTCATGAAGTTCCACTCAAAAAGCATTACTCCTCCCTGTGCTCACTGGTCCTGTTAACAAAACAAACAAATAAAAACAAATAAATTGAAGGACCATGTTTTGATAGTCAGAACCCATCCCTAAATTTCCAACCCCAGCATGTTATAGCATGGTTACAGCATGGCTATAACATGCTATAACAGGGAAACATTAATTAGTACCAGAGCACTGCTAGGTCAGAGATGCCCAGGTGTTGCATATAGCTCCGGTATTCCATCAGAAGGGAGGATCTCCTTGGCCAAGTGGCTTGGACTCATTAGTGGTACTCCAGCAAAGTAACATTTTCCCTGGAGCCTGCAGACATATCACTTATGGCTACAGCTGACAGTCCCCCCACCCCGCAGATCCACAGGCATAGTCCTTGAAGACCTCTTTCCCTCAATAATCCTCAGCATTAGCCACACTCCCCTTTGCCATACCCACAAATCTTTTCTTGCCTTCATAGACAGGCAGCAGCGTAACAATGAAGCAATGTGCATGCCTACAGAGGATGGAGGCACCTACCATGGTTCTGAGATACCTTTACGCCTTCCTTATCCTGCATTGTCTTGGACGTTGGCAAGATACACCGATACACATCCTGAAATGACTACAGGCAAAGCTCTTTGTCCAGAAGCCCTTCTGTGCTCAGTACTCTTTGTGCACATCCAAAACTCAGGTGCAAATATACTGGTGAATACCAGGTCTGGGTACATTACACTTTGGCCAGCACCATCCAGCCGTATCTTTCTGCTTCAGCGTGGTACAAGCCAGACACCACTACCCACAGACCTGCCAGCTGTGAAGGAAAAGCAGGAGATTGGTATTGTTCAGCTCCTTTATCTTCTCAGTTATTCATGGAGATGTTATTCTGCTGGATGCCATGGTATAAACTTTTATAAAAACTAAAATTAAAAGAAAATACATCTTAGGTAAAACATAGCTGTTGATATGTATCAGCTCTGGAAGTTAAGATAAGCTGAGGATAAAAACCCCATTATTTTCAGTAATGATGTTACCTGTACAGCATGCATGCCTTCCAGTAATCCTGTAATTTTATTTTCCATGCATATGATGTCTTTACTGGTGTGGATTCCTAGAGTTTACCTTGGAAGATAAATTATTTTGCTTCTTTCACAAAGAGAGGAGACAGACACGGGGTTCAGAGAGGAAATTGTCTTGTCCAACATTACATAGGAAGGCTGTGACACAGATCATCTAGGGCCCAGGTTTCCTGCTTGTGTTTCTGATACTATATCAACCTCCACAGTGATGCTTTAATTTAGATTATGAACATTTTTAAATGTAGAGAAGAGCAAACTATATTTTTCCTTGGCATATATTCCTCAGTTCTTTTTCTGTAACATCACTGCTGTATCTCAAAAACATCACATTTGAAAAGAAAGGAAACATAAAGTGATTGGGGAAAAATGTGGTTTAGATATATAATAGTGGTTTCCTGATTTCTTACCCAAAATTGTATAGGATTTATCCTATCCATGGAGATAGGATTAAAACCTTCTTTCTTCCTTTTTTTTTTCCTGATTCTCTTCTTTCCTTCTTTCCCTCTCACTCTCACAATATAGAAAGTACTAGTACCTGTGATTATTTTAATACAGACAAATATATGACTAGTGCATTCTCGAATTCAGGCCAATGTCCTCTACCCTCAATTGCATTATTTGCAGACCTTTCACAATTAATTGCTCATTTTTCGCAACAGCAGTGGGAATTTCCTCTCAAGGGTCATAAAGGCGCCTGCCCTTGAATCTGCCGTTTCCTCATTGTGAAGACCACCAAACAAAATGTAGAAGGATCAGTAGATTTTAGATTAAATAATGAATAGAAACAAAACCGAAAAGCAGAACTAAGATCCAAATGTGCAAACTCAGTTACAGTATTCAAATGCCCTTACTTGCCAGAAAGGGAAACCTCAGCAAAGCCTTTTGAAAAATTGCCCAGTGTTTCCTTTTTATTTTGTCAACATTTAGTTACAGTACAGAAATTGACTGAACTATATAATGAGAAAAGCAGTTATATCAAGTATTACACTGAGGATAAAATGCATATTAACATTAATGCTGCCTATTACTACTTTGTAAACGGAAGGTTCTTTACCCTTTGAGAAAAAAACGTATCAGAATCAGCTAAGGTAACCACATGCATTAAATAAACAAATCAAATCAAACCTTAATTTGCCCTGAAATTTCAAAACAGGGAGAATATCAAAGTTAAGCCAAATAAATTAAACATAAAACCCAAATCTCATTTACTGAGTAATACTTTCTCAGATTCTCTATGGAGTCATAAAATCAGAGAAATTTAGCATGCAGGTAAGAAATAAGGAGGAGAGAAACCTGCAGATGAACTGTAGTGGGAAAGCAACCATATGTTAATTCAGAAAGTTCTGCCCAAATGAGAGCTCTTTAAATTGTGTGTGTGGAACCAAGTCCTGGTGTGATTCACATTCTAACTTCAGCTCTCATACACCCTGCCAAAATACATAAAGCTTGCTTAGGATAGCCAAGGAAGCTCAATTTGGTTCCCTGGCTTTTTTAGAAATCTTGGTTGGAGTGCCAGAGTTAGGCAGCAATGCTTTGTAAAGCCTAAAGTTAACAGGCAGACTCCCTTGTTTGCCCTTCTTCCTTCAGTGCCTGAAAAATAAAAACATGGGGAGCAACAGTAAGATAAAAACACCAACTATAGAACTGGCAGCCAAGAAAATGCAGCAAGGCAATTTGCTGTGGTCTGCTTATTTTTTATAAAAGTATCATAGAATGGGTTGGGTTGGAAGGGACCTTTGAAGGTCATCTAGTTCCAACATGAACTGATTGCACTGGTTTTTGGTCTGCTTATTATATTATATTACACTACACTCTGCAACATTACAAAAATAAACCTGTAGTGTCCCTTTCTCTTTCCGTAACATTGGTAGGAGCTCAACTCTTCCAGTATCCTGACAGGTATCTCTGGAAGAATGGGTTGGAGATGGAAGCTCCTATTTACTTCAGGGGTTTTGAAAGGAATTGAGAATACTTTGCCACTTCAAGAACCGGGCAACTTGTGCAAAACTTTGTGCACTAATTCTCAGTCCAAAGCTGCTTCAATGGCACCCAGAAGTGTATACAAAATTCAACAATGCAAGTTGGGAAGAGGGAGGCAAGAACAATAAGAAAAGTGATGCAGGCAGGGAAGAGTCTGTAGAATTGGGCTCCAATGGCTGTCCCTGGGACAGGTGAAGTGCAGCCTCCCATCCCATCCCATCCCATCACATTCCATGCCATCCCATGTCCTAGAATAAGCAAAATTTGAAGCAGAACACCTCTACTGTGGCAGAGGATTCTGCAGCCTTAGGAGTCATCACTCTTCTCTAGAACAGAGTAAGCCCGGCCTCACCAATTTAACTCAGTCAGTCATTCGCTGAAGCACATGTGGCTTATTTTAAGCATAAAGGCTGAGAAATGGGCCATTTGGTCAGTCCTGAAAGCCCTCAGACGCAGAAGTCAGCAGTTTTGCAGAGGGAGGGATGTCTGCAGAAGGAGACCTATTGCTGGATGGACTCTGTGGTTAGGACCAGAGGCCTTGAAGGTAGGATTTTGGTGTGCTTCCCCAGTTAGCCCTTATAGCAAGACACAGATAACAGCTTTATGTTTGCACTGCAAGCAACTAGAAGGCAAGGCAGCATATAACACACGCCAGAGCAACATGCTCAGCTTCCTTTGAGAAGCTGTATAGATTGCACGTCTGTACACCACCTCTTTTGGCAATATTGGCACGAGGCTTTATCTTGCTTACGTGTTGACTGTAAGTTCAGTCCTGCACGGGGAGCTGCAGGGAGTGTTTGTTAGTACATAGAGCATCTCTTTGCATCTGGCAAGAAGAGAAATTGCACAATGGGTCTGTTCCACATCCTCCACTACATTTTGCAGATCTTTGGATGCATTTTGGAGTCACGGTACAAGAGATTAGCAGATGAGGCGTGGAGGGCTCTGAATTTCATGGTAGTATTTGTCCTAGATGTTGATTGCTCTAAGATGATATAGTATTTTTTTTTGCTGGCCTGAGCCACATCAATTCTTGCACAATAACTGTTGCTGGGTACAGTAAGGGAGAGACGATAAAAACATCGCATTTCCTCCTCAAAAATGTCGCGTTTCACTCATTTATTCAGAGGTTACTTTTGTCCTAGGTTTTACAGTTCCACTTATCCCCGCTGCAAAGCTACTTTAAGATAAAAGCAGTGTAAATGGAGGGTCAGATGGCCTCTCAGTTTTGAACATTTCATCCTCTTCTCAGTGAGAGTGGCGATGGGCCCTACGC